>NC_085136.1:142602953-143257848 GCF_035046485.1 Aedes albopictus | reverse complement strand
TTTTTCCATATGTTCCTGAGATAGAAATCATCCTGGAAATAATTACAGAATTCCTCCACTCGTTGCCTTTTTTTTATGGAATCACTTATTCTATGCATTTTGGAGCTTCTACAGGAGCTCCTAGATGAGTTCTTCCAAAAAAAAAAATCGTTAAAAAACCCTCCATAAGCTTTGTAAGGAATTCCCCCTGGAGTTGCTTTTAAGTTTCCTCCAATAATTTCTTCCAGGATTGATTTTTTTTCAAGACGTCCTCCTGACATCCCAGAAAAATAAAAACTTCTTGATATATAAAAAAAAAACATCTCGATAATCTTGGAGGAAATTCCTGGGGAAATCTTAGAAGGAATCTCGGAAACAATTCTTGGAAGATTGCCGAATCTCCTGGAGAAATCCTGGAAGTAATCCCTTGAAGTCCTAGAAGGACAATGCCGAAAAACTATGTGACTAATTTGGGATTAGGGTGGTCCTTTTCGCAAAATTTCCATAAAATAAAAATTTTCAAAACATCACAACTTTTTGAACCAGCGATTGAAAGGTAATTAATTGGCACAATTGAGTGCAGTAAATCCACCGACAGAGTAAATATGCAAATATATTTGTGATTTAATGCTTCAATGGTCTCGGGACAATTATATTTTTTCAGAAAACTCGAAAAATAACTTTGCGTAACATAATCTAACCTAATACAATCACACCTTCACCTGGGTCTAAACGCAGCATTTGCATATGATCTTGGAAGAGTTTTTGTAGTCTTAATTGTTTACCAAATGGGCCCAATTTTGGGAAGAGGTATAGAATCTGGTTACAAAGCGATTTTGACTTCAAAATTCCAGGATGTGTCACTCTACAAATCATCAAGTTTTACGACTGAATGGTTTTGATTTCAAATTTCATTCTCGCATTTCACTGCTCTTAGCGATACGAAACCCACATATTTTATTCACAGCTCGTCACCAAACGCAAGAGTTACGAGTGGGCAATTCTAATTAAAAGAAAATTTAATTACCGCTTCGTGCCGAACGTCGTCATCGTCGCAACATGCCAACATGCGGTTGGTTTCCAAACGCACGCACAATTTCCCGACAAAAAGCCATGAATGAAATCCTTTCTCTGCGCTGCTGTCGCTGTCAAACGGCATAAATCGGAGAAAACAATCCCAACAAGGCTGGCAGGGCACGCACCAGCACTAGCGCTGGAGATCAGCAAGCAGAAAAAAGGACCTGACCGCTAATAAAACAAGAGATTTACGAGTTCTTGTGCGACGATCTGACGACTATGTAGGAAACACAGACGAACGGATGGGAAACTTTTAATATTTTTATCTTGATAAGTATCCCCTTAGTTCTTGTTCATATTTTTTTTTTGAAATTTTCCTGAATTTTTTTCACGAATTTTACACGAAGTTTCTCAAAAGATATTTCTAGAAAACAGCCCACGATTATCTTCAATAATTTCTCCTGAGATTCCTTTGGGAATTCCTTCATTGTTTTCCTAGAATTTCCTTCAAGGAATCGAAGGAATCCCCCCACGTATACACTATCAAAACTTTTGAGATTTCTTCTGAATTTTTTTTAGAAATTTTTCAACAATTTTTTCTAGCAATCCCTCGACGAGATGGAGGGATTAAGTTAGTGATTAGATTCCAGAGTCTTGAGGGAATTCCTCTAGAGATTATCGAAAGAAATTCTAAGGAGAATAATGAAGAATTTCTTCTTCAGAAATTAAATTCCTGGAATTGTTTCAGAAGCTTTTGTTAGAATTCTTCTAACGGTTTCTCCAGGCATTCCTCTATATATTATTCAGGATTTTTTCAGGAATTCTCTCAGAAATTTCTACAAAAATCCCTGCAGGAATTATTGCTTGCCATTTTTTTGTTTTGTTTTTTTTTTTCTATCTGTATCAACGAGATTTTTAGCCCTAGGGGCTGTCCATAAACCACGTGGCCATTTTTTTGGGATTTCTCAACCCCCCCCGTGGTCATTCGTCCATACAAAAATTTTTATTTGTCCATACAAAATGGTCATCGGCCGAACCCCCCCCCCCCCCCTCATGACCACGTGGTTTATGGACAGCCCCCTAGGCTAGTTCATCTCGGGACCCACGCTTTACTTCCCTTCCGAAGGAAGAGCTCACATTTTGTGAGTCGTCGGCGTGATAGTCACGTGCTTTAACATCACGCCAGGCCCGCTCCACTAAGGCGATTTCTTTAGATATTCCTCTAGAAAAGTTTCTAGAAGATAAATTCCTTTAGCGGTTTCTTCACAAGATTATCCAGGCATTTCTTCAGAGATTACTTCCAAAACTTAATGAAGGATATATTCAGACTTTCTTCAGGATTTGTTTAGATTTTACATCAAACTTTTTTTCAAGATTCAATCCCTAGCATCTCCAGGAATTTCTCAATAAATTCATCTATTAACACCTGCCGGAGTTTTCTTTTACTAGTTCTCCAAGTACTACCTTTAACCTTTAAAAAATAATGCATAATTTCTTTGAGAAATTCCCCTGGGCATAGCTTTGAAAATTTCTTGATGGATTTTTTAGGGCTTTCTTTAAGAATTCCATTAAGAATTCTTTAAGTATCTATATCTGTAATTTCTGCAGCGATTCCTGCAGTTTTTTTTCTCTGTGATGCCTTTGAATATTCATCCTAAATTGTCTAAAGAATTTTCGTCAAGATTTTTTTTTTCCAGAAAGTTTTTCTTGAAATTGCTTTCAAAATTCATCCAAAAGTTCCAGGAATTGTTCAAGATATTCCTCTGAATTGTTTCATGGTATCTCTTCAAATATTTCTCAAAGGATTCCTCCACGAATTTATCCAGAGTTTACTTCAGGCTTTAGAGATTTTTGTTCAGGAATCATTCAAGGAAATTTTCAAGAATAGAAACCTCCAGAAGCATCTCCAGTTAAAGAAAGATTTTTTGTGGAAATTTCTGCGAGAATCCCCGTAGGAATTTATCAAGGAAATCAGAAAGGAACCCTTCGAAAGGAACCCCTGGCGAAAGTTTTAAAGCAATTCCTAGAGGGAAAACGGAAGAAATTTTGAAGAAACCCCTTGTTGAAATTTCTGAAGAAATCCCTAAAATACTGAAGGAGTTTTTGGAGAAACTTCTGAAAGAATCTATGAAGGAATCACTAAAGAAACTTCCAGGTAATACAAGTTTTTTTTCTTAGTTACATAGACTAGAAAAGGTTCTTAGAACCACCAATAAAGTTTTATGACGGCTTTGAAAACCTCTACAAGACCAATCAATCATCGAAATGCTACTTGGAGAAATATGCAACATACATCTGCGCTAGTGTAACGTCCCGATACCTGTGGTTCGTGGATTCCTTTCTTTTCACTCTCGCTCGTTACAGGTCAGGCATAATATATGACACTTTTCTTGGAGGCGCGTCGGAACGGACGATGACGGTGCCAATATTGTCCGTTCATTCAAAGCTGAGAGCATCGGCTTCTTGTCTTGCAGTGAACTGTACACACTATCAGGTCCATTGTGGCACGTTTGGCAGCAACCGCAACAGTGCAGTGGTGTAAACAAACAATCAGTCGCTTGTTTGCCTTTCGATTGTGGTTCAACTCTGGTTTCTCTGCTGCATCTCGGAAAGTTAATTGAATTACTAAGTGAGAAGATTAGGAGCTCAAGTGTGAACGCTTTGGATCGTAGAAATTATGAAACGGTTGCAAGAATCAGCGCCAAGATGGGCATATGACACCTTCGAGTGGTGCTGCACTACTTCAGAACTACTGAGCGTAACGTCCTTCACGCGAAGTCACAGTTCAAATGTTCCAAATGACTTGACTCGGCGGCAGCGATGTGGGACGAACACTACGAACATGTATGCCATTTTTTCGCTTCCTTTCAGTTAATTTAAGTCCAAACCTATCGTAAAAATAAATGCCTTCCAGTTGTGGCAACACTGCCATCCTGTTTATCAAAACATCCGTGCCGGCCCCGATGTGGTCGTGTATGTAACCTTTATTCAATCGATGATGCTTCAAGCAAAATCGAGCTTTGCCAGAGTGCCGTTCAATTGCATTGCAAATATGTATAGAGCTCCGGAAGACAATCTCCTAATGTTCCATACGGTTGCACACGATTGATGGACCATTTAATGGTATTATTATGCAGGATTGGATAGGATAAATTTATTCTAAAATCAGGTTCTTGTTAATTTAGGTGGTGCTGTGCAGTGGTTCAAAATACCCGTTTTATAGATTTTCTCTAAAATTGATGACTTTTTTTTAAGAATTCAACTCTGCTATCCTCAGAAAGGTTTTTCGAAGCGCAGATTTTATTGAGAATTCTCAAAATTTCGCCAATATTTCCACAGTTAGGACATTGCTAGACTTAAGCCGATCGTTCGTTCGTTCCGAAAAGTAGAGAAGTTGCCATTTTTTGTGGATTTTTTTTCGAAAAAGATCTTTTTTTTTTATCGAGTGATTCACTTTGGCGATCAACGTCGATTTGTTTGTGCGCGTCTCCGTTCCCCGTATAAAGCCAGAGCAGTTAAGTTTGATTCGCCGTGGTGATACCAGTCAGTGGGAAGATGCCGCTCTTGTCCGTGTTGATAGGGAGCACATAGTTACAGAAAACTTGAATGGAAATTTATCGGTGAGCCCGTTCCATCTTATTGAAATAATTAACTGTATTCAATAAAGCAATAAAACAGTATCCTAATATAAAACTGAACAATATGTTTTGTATAAAAGGTTCGTTACGTCAAGTGGGCCGAAGTTCACGAGTCATTTTTTCATTTATTTTTTGTTTTTTTTTATTTATTTATTTATTTTTAAAATAATTTGAATGGTTCGTATTTTTTGGTGTTGACATGTGTTATAATTTTTTATCACACTTTTATCATGCATCCAAGATATGTACAATAGGACAGATCGGTGAAGTACTAGATTTGTAGTAATGAGCTGAATTTTAGTATGGTGAGAAGGTCAATTCTCCGTTTCTGCAATGAAATGATGCAAAAAGCGTGGGCATTATGATTCCTTGCCTAATTTGATGCTGTTTGAGCAAAACTTTGGACAACATTTTTGTTGTTTTCTCCATTTCTTGCAACATAAACTACATAGTTATCCAAAGTTTTGCTCAAACAGCATCAAATTAGGCAAGGAATCATAATACCCATGCTTTTTGCACCATTTCATTGCAGAAACGGAGAATCGACCTTCTCACCATACTAAAATTCAGCTCATTACTACAAATCTAGTACTACACCGAACGTGCCCCATTGTTGAATACTGGCATAGCCTAAACTATTCACATGACTGTCAGTTTTGTTATCAATTTCAATCCTGTATAGCCGCACCAGGGAGTTTCAAAGCGTCCTGCTCGTAGGATCCAGGGGAATTCTAGGTGCGATCGAAGTGACCCCAAGGGGCAGTAGGGGATTTCATAGGTGTTCCTTGCGGATTTTTGAGATTTCCTGGGAGTTTCAGCGTCGTTCTAGAAGCACTCCAGGGAGTTTCAGGAGCGTTCCAAGGGTTATCAAGGAGTTTCAGGGATACCCAAGAGAGTTTCGTGGGCGTTCTATAAGGTTTTATGGTAATACCGGGGGGTTTCAGGGGCGATACAGGGTATTCGCGGGAGTTCCAGAGAGTGTAACGGATGTTCCAGGGGCGTCCCAGAAATAAATTTTAAAAACGTAATTGAAATGTTCCAAGGCGTTCAATGTTTCAGAGGCGTTCAATGATGTTTCACGAGGTTTTAAAGGTGTTCCAGAAATGTTCCATGGTCCTTCAAAAGGGTTTCAGGGGCGATCCAATGTATCCCAGATGGTTTATGAGAGTTTCAAGGCTATTTCAGGGGGCGTCAGAGGGCTTTAGAAGCGTTCCATAGGGTTTCAGGGATGTTCCAGGGGTTTTAAGGTTGTTCCAGATGGTCCCAGGGGCCTAAGGGCTTAAGGGCGTTCCAGGAAGTTTCAGGAGGTCGCAGATGCGTTCCTGAGAGTTTCATTAATGCTCAGGGGCGTTGGAGGCGTTCCATAGGCATTCAGAGATGTTCCAGGTTTCAAGGGCATTTCAGGAAGTTTCATGGGTGTTCCATGAGGTTTTAGAAACGTCTGGGGGTGTTTCAGCGGGTTTCAGGAGGGTTCTAGGGGTTGACAAGGGCTTTCAGGTGTGCTTAACGAGTTTTAGGGAGTTTCAGAAACGTTCCAGGAGATTTCTTGGGATATGTTTTCCAGGGGCTATATCCCCTGATTTCACCTAAAACCCTGATACGCCTTGAAATCCCTCTGGAATCATGTGAAACTTCCTTTAATCACTAAATTTCCCCGGAAGCAGCTCCTGAAACTCCCCTATAAGCATTGAAAGTTATAGCGATACCGTTGATAGTGGAATTAGCTAATGTTATGGCGATATTGCTAAGAACTAAGCACTATAGCAGTTAAGATGAAACAGAATATCCCAAAGAATTATGTAACAACACCTATTGTTTTCCGAAAAGATTAAGTGATTATGGTTATACATAGCCAATGGCTCAGTTTAGCAGAAAAAGCTACAGTCACAAGTGCAAATATAAATATCTGCGCTTCGAATCAGTCTGGTTGATCTGATATTCTGGAAGATCTTTCACTTCCAAAGGGGTCATAGATAATACATAGTGGATATGTGAAATAACTACTGCAACGGCTGTAGAAACTCCAGGACAGTTTGGACGACCTCGAACGTCCCAAAAGTATTTAGTAATATGCGGCTTCTAGGAGGTCCAGTCCCTATAGTTACTTATGCAACGTTACTCTCTATAGTAGATATGACTACTGTTACGCGTCAATTCCTGAAGAAACAAGAGAAAAGATATTATAATTGAAAAACCGAGAAAGAGCTGAAGTAGAAAGTGTTTTAACCGGCTAATGTGATGGTTAAGTACTCCACCAGAGACCCCAAGTCTCTCAACTTTGATGACCCCATCTTCTCCCTGTTGCTGTCGATCATTCGTGAAACGCAAAAGACTTACAGTCAATTAGTCACCAATATGACGGCATCGTTTTGGGCTGATCTCAACACCTGCATCATACTGTGATTAACAGATATCAACTTAACGATCATTTGGCGCGTGTACTCTGCGCTCATAAGTTAAAATTATAAACACTTTCATGAAAAACAAGTTTGAAACTCTGGTACCTACATGCTACATACATAGGAATGATTCACAATGGGAACGTCATTACTTTTCACTAACCAATAATTAGCGACCCCACCACATCTGCAATGCATCTAGCTTCGAAAACAGACCTGACGTCATCGTCAGCACTTCAGTTCACCATCCCGAAATCGATTCTGTTTTTTTTGTTGTTGTGCATATGAACTCAATTTGCTAAGCCGTGCCCTCTCATTTTTCTTGTGTGTATACGGAAATGGGTCTCTTGTACTCGTGCCCATCGCAAACCAAACGCGACGATCCTATTCATAATGCCGACGCGACGCCGCGCCGCCCGGAGAGAGGAAGCATGCATCATTGCAGCTGGTTTGGAATGATATCATACCACAACACGATGCGACGCCCTGCCATCGCCGACTTCGCTATGATTTGTCGCTAGTATGCACGACGAGCGAGCGTTACGATGCGCGTAAACTGATGCATAACGAGTGTTGCTGACAAGCTATGTCTTTTTGATGAGTTCTATGGGTGTAGGTAGCAATAAAATTGATATCCAAAACTCGCCAGGTCACGCTGCAACTGGTTCGCCCATCGTGCTCTCTGCGCCTTCTTGCGCTAACCGGGTCAGTATCGAACACCAACATTGCATGGATGTTATCCGCAATTCTTGCAACATGCCCTGCCCACCGTATACTTCCGGCTTTTGCCACCTTCTGGATGCTGGGTTCGCCGTAGAGTGCAGCGAGCTCGTCGTTCATTCTTTGTCGCTACACAGTTGTTCTCCTGCACACCGCCGAAGATCGTCCTTAGCAGAGGTGTCAGTCGAAAACACCAAGGGCTTGTAGGTTCTCGAGCATAGTCCGTTTCTAATGCCCGTAGAGGACTACCGGTCTTATTAGCGTTTTGTACATGGTGCATCTGGTGCGTGGGTGAATCTTTTTAGACCGCAGTTTCTTCTGAAGTCCGTAGTCCGTTCGAATTTCACGACTAGCACTATTGTCAGACGTCAGTAAGGATCCGAGGTAGACGAACTCCTCCACCACCTCGAAGGTATCCCAGTCTATCGTCACATTGCTACCTAGACGGACCCGGTCGTGTTCGATTCCGCCTGCCAGCGTGTACTTTGTTTTTGACACATTCACTAAGAGTCCGACCTATGCTTTTTTTGCGTTTCAGACACGTGTACAGTTCTGCCACTGATGCAAATATTCTGGCGATAATGTCCATGTCGTCCGCAAAGCACACAAAGTGGCCGGATTTTGTGAAAATCGTTCCCCGGCTGTTGAGCCCGGCTCGTTGCATCACACCGTCCAGAACGATGTTGAAGAGTAGGCATGAGAGTTCGTCACCTTGTCGCAGTCCCCGGCGAGATTCGAATGAACTGTATAGTTCACCCGATATCCTTGCGCAGTTTTGCACACCGTAAATCGTTGCTATAATTAGTCTAGTCAGTTTCCCAGGAAAGCCGTTTTTGTCTATAATTCTACATAGCTCTGCGTTGTTGACACTGTCGTATGCCGCTCTAAAGTCGATGAATAGGTGATTCGTTGGGACCTGGTATTCACGGCATTTCTGGAGGATTTGCCGTACGGTAAAGATCTGGTCCGTTGTCGACCGGCCGTCGATGAAGCCGGCTTGATAACTTCCAACGAACTCATTCGTTTTAGGCGATAGACGATGGAAGATGATCTGGGATAACACTTTGTAGGCAGCATTCAATATAGTGATCGCTCTGAGGTTCTCACATTCCAAATGATCGCCTTTCTTGTGAATGGGGTAAATTACCCCTTCCTTCCACTTCGGTAGCTGTTTGGTTTCCCAGATCCTGACTATCAGCCGATGCAGACAGATGACCAACTTTTCTGGGCCCATCTTGATGAGTTCAACTGCGATACCATCATTACTAGCTGCTTTGTTGGTATTGAGCTGATGAACCCTCAACTTCCCTCAGAGTAGGAGTTGGTTCATTTCCGTCCTCTGCTGCACTGGCATCGTCGTTTCCTCCGTTGCCCTAGTCGCCCGTGCCTACGTTCTCCACGCCATTCAGGTGCTGATCGAAGTGCTACTTCCACCTTTCGATCACCTCACGTCCGTCCGTCAAGAGGTCGCCGTCCTTATGCCTCCACATTTCGGCTCGCATCACAAAGCCGGTGCGGGATGCGTTGAGCTTCTGGTAGATCAGGTATCAAAAGGCCGGCTCCAGAGGCACGTTATCCTTCATTTGGGACATTTGTGCCATTGCCAAAATAATAGTCTATTTCATCATCTACCTGAGAGAAAAGGAAGGAAATAAGGATAAGGATGGGGTTAAGGACAGGTAGGGAAATAGGAAAAATACCCTGGAAAAGAGTACTAACGCATAAGCGTACCACAATGGGTTCAAACAGCGCCCTGAAAAGGGCACTGTAATAATGCATAAAGCGAAAGAGAACGCAGTTGCGCAAAAACTGGACAGTTACATATCAAATAATACGCAGTTCCATAATCGGATTCACAGCTATCAAATGCAAATGAATCAGCTTGCTGAATATTCGCCATGTGATAGCTGAGTCGGCAGTAGCCAGTCATTGCTTTGACCAGAATGCTGCAATTCTGCTTTGACAGCTTTGTAAGATACTTCGCCACCCTTGGAGATGGCTCAGTACAATACAATTTGGTTTGACGGCATGACTCCGATTTATTCCAGTATTGTCTGTGTTGAGTAGCAGCCCAGGTGTGAATCTGAAGCTTTATCCAACACTTCGATATCGGAATAGCTGGCTCAGGACCAATGAAGTCATGTGATGCTTCAGTACGAGCTAACTCATCAGCCAATTCATTTCCAGCGATGGAAGAATGGCCAGGCACCCATACAAGGTGAACAGCGTTTGCTGAATTCAGCTCCTCGATTTGAGTTCGACAAGCGATAACTATCTTCGACCTGGAGTTGGCCGAAGCAAGTGCTTTAATAGCAGCCTGGCTATCTGAACAGAAGTATATTACTTTGCCCATTACGTGCTGCTGGAGTGCTGATTGCACTCCGCACATAAGAGCAAAGATGTCGGCCTGAAAAACAGTGCAGTGTCTACCAAGTGAGTAAGACTGATAGAGCCTTAGCTCACGAGAATAAACACCAGCACCTGCTCGACCTTCGAGAAGGGAACCATGAGTGTAACATACGATGCCGTCTGAAATACTTCTTTCCAGATATCCAGATGTCCACTCTTCCCGGGAAGGGAATTTCGTGGAAAATGTCCTATATGGGAAATTACAAGCAATTGTAAGATCACTTGGAGCAAGGACAATTTTGTCCCAATTCACCAAAAGTGGGAACAACGAGGTGTGTGTTGATGTGCGGTTCACCGAGTATCCATAGACGGTAAGTGCAAGAAAGTGCTTCTTGTTTGAGATGAATGTGTAGTGGGGCAACGTCAAAGAGAGCTTCGAGCGCTGCCGTTGGAGTTGAAGAGAACGCTCCAAATATCGTCATTAGGCACATCCTTTGGAGATGGCCTAACTTTGGTTGGACCGTTCTCATTTCGCCCTTTCGCCACCACACAAGACATCCATAGGCCAATATTGGCCGAACCACATTTGTGTAAATCCATTTGATAAACTTGGGTTTTAGACCCCAAGTTGTACCGGCATTGCCCGAAGGCCATACAAGCTTTCTTGATTCGGAACTCAATGTGAGGTGTCTAGGAAAGCTTGGAATCAAGAATGACTCCAACGTACTTTATCTGTTCAGTCACATAGATTTCAGAATTACAGAACGCCATTACGGTTTCGCCTTTCCGTAAAAAGAACAATATGTAGATGTTTTACTCGGATTTACCGAAAGGCCATATTGGCGACACCAACCCTCAACTACCTGAAGGGCGCTCTGCATCAGTTCGAAAAGGGTGGTGATACACATACCAACTAACAATGCTAGGTAGTCGTCGGCAAAACCATAAGTAGGAAAACCGTTATTATTTAGTTGCCTCAGCGTATCTGCTACGAGATTCCACAAAAGCGGTGAAAAGACTCCCCCTTGGGGGCATCCACAAACACTCAATTTCCTAATCCCTGCTAGACGCAATGTCGAGAAGAGATATCGGTTTTTGAGCATTTGATGAATCCAATTGGAAATCATTGGAGATATACCATGACTCCGTGCGGCTTCCAATATGGCATCGAAAGACACATTGTCAAAGGCACCCTCGATATCTAGGGAAACACCCAAACAAGATTGCTTTTGAGCGGATGCTTTCTCGATATCGTAAACAACCTTGTGTAAAAGAGTCACAGTGGATTTACCAGATTGGTAGGCATGTTGGTTTACATGAAGAGGCACGTTGGCCAGATGAACATCACGGATGCCATAATCCACAATGCGTTCTAAGCATTTCAGAAGAAAATAGGTCTGAAACTCTTTGAAAACTTTACAGTAATATGCCGTCAAGATTTGGGAATATACCCTGTAGTAAAATTGTAAACAAGTATATTTTTTTCAAAGCATGTTTGGAATAATCAAATCCCCACTGAAGCAAAATAGGATAAATCCCATCTGCTCCAGGAAATTTGAAAGGAGCAAAGCTTATAAGAGCCCACTTAATTAATTCTATAGTTACAATACTCCGAGCCAAACCCAGGGAATCATATCTACAAGAAAAAACATCAGGGTCATCCGAAGATGTAATATCCACATATCCGGGAAAGTGTGTACTGAATAAGCATTCCAGAACTTCCTCATCAGAGAAGTTAAATCGCCATTTGGTAAACGAAGTTTATTCTCTCGGAAATCCTTAGACTTCGCAAGGATTTTGTTCTACCGATTGGCTTCACTCAAACTAGAAACATTTACACAAAGCTTTTCCTGCCAGATCGCTCAGCAGACCGACGAGCTTTCTGGTAGGTCCTGCGAGCCGCCCTGTAAGCCTCCAATCCAGCCGAACGTCGGCGTTCCTCTTGTGATCTTCACAGACCGTAGAGGGCAAACTTCTTCAAAATCTTCCACAACGGCCTTCATGTTGTAGTATCAACCGCATTATTATAACCACTTGGAGTGACAATGGATGGTGAGTATCCATGAAACTTGGCCGCAACCAAATCAGCAAGAGATCCCAGCTATGCCTAACACTTCCTCTTCAGCCTGATACTATGAATGTTGGACGGTTGCCTTTGTTAAGTAATCTAAGATCTGTACTACTTAAGTACTCCATCAAACTGGAGCATCTCAAGGCTGTGCTGGAAGCAGGTGCTACGAATATTGGGACTTCTCAGCCCCCCCCCCCCCCCCCCGCGTGGTCATTTGTCAATACAAAATTTTTTATTCGTCCATACAGAATGCTCACTGGCCGAACCCCCTCCCCCGCCCTCATGGCCACGTGGTTTATGGACAGCCCCTAGGTGGCGGCGAAATCCAATACTCCATTGCACGGTGACGTCATCAAAAAATTGCTCTCTTTCGCTCCTGCGGGAAATTAGAAAACAACAGGACCAACACCTGTCAAATTTGACAGGTACTGGTCCCGTTGTTTTCAAACTCTCTGAAAGAGCGAAAGAGATAGAATTTCGCCGTGAGGTGGTCTATTCGCCTTGACGGAGGCTCTCTGAGAGAATTGCGCTGTGCGTGAAAACAATTTTTTTTAACATGGGAAAGGATAGGAGCTGCATTTTCAAATGCTTCTAATTCTTTATAGAAATTTTTTTAAGCAAAACGTTCTTAATGTTATCGAATGAGATTTTGATACGCTATATTATAGACATAACATTGTGATTTTAAAACATTTTGTCTAAAACCAGTTATAGTGTAGCTAATTGAAAGGATATTGCAAAACATTAACTCTTTTTTCAATCTGAAGTCCCTAAATTATTTTAGAAGCATTTGAAAATGCAGCTCCTATCCTTTCCCATGTTAAAAAAAATTGTTTTCACGCACAGCGCAATTCTCTCAAAGAGTTCCGTCAAGGCGAATACTTTTCAACGCGTCATGTTTCTGAGAGCCTATCAACTTGCGCTTCTCTCTTGATCGTGTCGATGACTGCCTCTCTGTTTTGATCGTCTCATAAACAACGATCTACCACGACCCCATGCTGCAGCGCATGGACTGCAATAACGAACCGTAACGGTTGCGCTTCCATCTTCGTGCGGTGAGAGCGAGTTCACATGTGCCGGCCGAGAGAATCTCCCTCCATCGGCTGGGCGAGCATAACGAAACTGACAGCATTCTTAACCCATGTAGTGTGACTGTTACACACTACATATACTGCTACTAGGCTTAACTGGCGCCCAACGACGACGACGTCGCTGAGCGTCGTCGTCGTCCGACGAGCATGCTGCTCGTCGTAGCCGTTGGCGTTGCTTGCTGTATCAGCTGCCGCACCGCGCGCCGCCATGGTTAATCGCAACAAACGGACGAGGCTTTAGTGATCGAATATGCTAGCTCGGGCTAGGACGCAGGCGCACGCTTAAGTATGATCGCGGGTGGCGAGTGGTTTGGGGACTGCTGCTGCTGCTTTGGAGCTAACTTTTGTTCTCGGTTTAGGCGTGAGCGTTTTAACTACTATTAACCGTCGCCGTCGTCATCATCGTCATCGTTTGTCGAAGCGTAATCGTCGTCGCTGGGTGCGCGCACCGAGAGTAAATTAACGTGCGATCTAGTCGAGGCACCTTCAGTGAAAATATGATCCTCGAACGACGAGGATCATACCGTTGATCGCCCGGGACGGAATCCTGATCGTAGCCGGTCGATTGGTTGGGGGAATGTTTATTCACTAGGAAAGAAGTGTTCTCAAGTGGAAGCAGTCTTTGTTAGATGAAAAGTTATCCGGTTGAGTTTCGAAACAACGAAGAAGAAAGCAACCGATTACGATTAAGTGTGGTAAACCACATGAATTAGTGGTGTGTGATAATAAAAATTGAAAATTGAACCCTTCGACGAAAAAGGGGTTGAGTGATATAGATAAGCATACAAGTCTTATCAAGTGGTCTTGAAAAGTGTGAAGAACTTCATGATTCGTTAGAACGAAGAATAGTGGATCTATTGTGAGATATCGTAAATGGTATGAACGTCTACATCTGGTGTAATATCTACACAACAGATGTCGATTTTTCTTCCTGACGAAGATATGAAAAAGATGTAAGGCTGCTGGCTGTTGGCTGATTGGAATTATTTCAATTACAAGTGCAATAAATTCTCAACTATGTTGAGTTTTTTGTTTTAGTCATGATAACTGATATTTAAATGCTATTTTTCTGGCTTAATATAATTTGTTTGATTGTCATTTTTTTCTGGATACAAGGTTTAAAAAACCCAGATTTTGCTCGTTTGTGGTAAATGTGGTAATGTGGTAAATTGCTTGAACATTGATCCTAGTAGAAAGTATTAGTCAGCTAAGCAATATAATAACCGAATTATTTTGTAATCAGTGAACAAACCATCGATTAACAGTGAGAATCACCGGAAGTGATGGACTCAAGAGTTCACAATAACATCGCCATTAGTAACATTTGTTGATCAACAATGCTCAACTGAATCATTTTCACCGTATATCTGAGTAAGCTGTTTGAAAAATAAAATGCGATCTTCACGTGTTCGAAGAGTGTCTGGTCATTTGGCCTAATGCCGTTTGCCTGAATTATGATCAATAGAATTTAGTGACATTTCAACTACCAATATGATCATCGGAAAGGCTGTTCTTTCTAGTTTTAACATTCAGGGAATACAGGTATTCTTCGATATAACGTACAAAAAACTTTTCTCTTTGTACGTTATATCGAAGTGTACGTTATATCGAAGCAGACCAAATTTTTATATTTTTTATGCTAGTATTGATGTATTCGACGTGAAATTAACCCCAAATAATGATTTCGGTGAAATTCATAAAAACAATAATGAAAAACATGGGTTTTCACGAAAAACTCATTTCGTTTTTTGTGCTTCGATATAACGTACATTTTGCTTCGATATAACGTACACAAAATTTTTCCCCAAATTGCGCTAATTTTGGTTAACAAGGCTAATGCTGCAACACAGCATTGATTTGAGTGATTTCGTAGATTATCTGGTGGTTATTACTGGAAAAAAATAATTTTTTCGTTATATCGAAGCAAAATGTACGTTATATCGAATTCGCTATATCGAGGGTGCGTTATATCGAGGGTACGTTATATCGAAGAATACCTGTAGTGTTGGCGTTGATACTGCCAATATTTCATAAAGTTCTTTCCTTCTTTGAATAATAGGCTGATCTTTCGTGTTATACTGATGCGGAGAACAGTAATTGTATTTGTAATTGTAATTGAATTCATTAATCATACGTAAACCATCCAATACACCTAGAAAGCAGCATTTCATAACATGTTCGGTGTTCAGTTGTTTTCTGGGTATTTTAAAACAACGGTATTATATAGTACCTCCTAAGAATCAACAAAATGTGACTTTTTTCTACATCGAATGATCAACGCAAGTTATATTTACCATATACAATCCAAGTTTTTGTTTAAAAAAAAAGACAATTACACCGTCTTCGACCTTGCGGCCTCTACAGACTGAACAATACCAACATTTGACAACGGACAACACATATAACACCCAGTGGCCCAGTGGCGAATTTTTCGTCTGACGAAAAGTTTTCCCCGACTGGAGCGGGAATCGAACCCACACTCCGAGACTTACGAGACACCTAGACGACTGACGCCGCTAACCGCTCGGCCACGAAGCCCACAAATAAATAAATGTTAGTATTTTGAGCGAAACATCTTTCTTGATTTTTGGCTTAAAGTTACCCCCTGGCCCAATGTCAGCCCCACCAGTATAAAAACATAAAGTAATAACAATAACTAATGTCAAATTCGTTTTTGATTCAGTTCCAACCTGGGTTGGAACTGGATCAGATCACAGTTGCAACATCAACCCAACTCAGGTTAGCTAGCACAGAAATTAGTTTGAAGTTTGTTTGTTTTCACATTTTTCACCGATCCAGTTCCAACCCAGGTTCAAAAACGAATTCGACATAAGACAGGCACCCGGGGAGGTTTTCAGGGGTGTTAAACAGCTTCCAAGGGGGTTAGAGGGAGTTTTTCTAGGGGTTCCTAGTGGTGCTTTTGCTGGTTACAGCGACTTCAGACGTGCTAAGGGGCTTTCAAAAGGCTCAGGGGGTTTGCAGGGACGTTTCAGGGGGCTTCGAGACACTTTAGAGGTGGGTCCTGGATGTCCCTTCTTCTTCTTTTATGGTTCTACGTCCTCACTGAGACGTAGCCTTCCTCGCTTCAATTTAGTGTTCTTTGGGCACTTCCTCAGTTATTAACTTAAGGGCTTTCTTTGCCATTGCAAGAATTTGTATATTGTGAGGCAATCACAATGATACACTATGCCTAGGGAATTCGAGAGATGTGCCCGACCGGAAAGCGAATCGAATTCGCCGTTTCCGGATTGGCGATCCATAGCCTCAACCACTAGGCGAACTGGAGACCTCCCTGTATGACCTTTAAACCCCGTATAACTCTCTCAAACTCCCTGTACTGCTGCTGAAGGTTGGGTGACAAAATGTCCAAAGACAAAACATCGAATAATACAATGCCGAATGCATTATTCACCAACTCACGATCGCATATGGTGTTGAATAGGATGCTAAAGTGGAGGCGATAAACGTACACTTCACACGAGGTTAAATGGGAAGCATGTACGCATATGGCCTCCACTTTAGCATCTTTATCTACATCATATACGGCTCCGTGTAGGCTGGGTAACGTCGAACGCCATAACGTCGATAGAACAAACCGTCTAAAACTGAAATAACGGATTTCTTTAGAAGAATAAATAAAACTTACCATGGCACATTGGTCGGGCTCCATACAAAGGGGCGGCCAAAACTCCCAATAAACGAATTTGATATTTTTAAACTTAATTTTATCTTATAACAAAGTTAATATTTTGTAGTTTTATGATTCTTAATTCAAAGCATACCAGCTTTTATATTTCAATGACATTTTCACTGCCAAAGTGGCCTATGTCACAAAATTGAAAAATGAACAACTCGAAAAAAGTAAAATATTAATATTTTGAAAATGTAATATATGTTTTATGTTATCCAGCATATGAAAACTTGTTGTTGAACAGTTTGAATGCATGTATGGTGCAAAATTAGTATGTCACAAAACATTTCAAATTTTCATATATTGTACCTTAGGAATTTTGATATTTTTTAAGTCAAAAAACGGTTCGTGTCGTCACGTGTTGCCGTAATTTCGAACAGTACATCTTAAACATCATGCTTAGGGCTGCATAAAAACGTTTAATTATTCTGCAGAAATTTGCCGGTTTTCAAATTAGAGCTGTATAAAAAAATCATGTTTTTCATATATTTTACGTTATTTTTCCATTTTTGACTGAAATAAAATTTATCTTCCCACATTTTTTACACGTTTTGAACAAACTTGATTGGATTTGATCGAAAGTTGACCATTTAATTCAATTCAAATTGCTTTTCTAACAAAAAAACTCAAAAAATGTGGGGTTTACTTAGTTATACAGTTTTTTAAATTATTGAGATTACGTAATTTTTGAATACCCCTTTTGAAACACTAAAAATACTATATAACATATCTAGACAACCTATAACTTCAATTAAACACATAAAAAGAGTTTTGGCCGAACTTTATCTTTTTCCGATCATTGTGCACGGATAACAGGTGTTTATGTTAACATATGAAATGAATGTTAACAACTGTAAACCATCAGTACAAAAGGCATAATTATTAAGGGATATTGTTTCATCCAGAATAAACATCTGTTATCAGTTAACTCTCTGTTCGCTTAGATTACTTGTTTTTTTTATTCTTAATCACTTAACCTAATGTACAGCTCTATTGTCCACTGGGGCACTACGTGAGCAATTTCAATTGACAGCTGCACTTACATTATATACAGCGCCTAGATTCTATTGTACTTTATCGAACTGGTTGCCTTTCTGCTGCTTTCACTTTTTCTACTTTATACCTAGTAGAATGAAGAGCACAAGGATGATGATGGATGGCCGTTGTTCCTTTCCAGTCCGATTGGGGGTCCATTATGAGTGGCAGTTCGCCGATGTCCAGGTATCCGGGTCCGTTTGAGCCATGGGGCTCAGAAGAGGGTCAGTGTCAGTTGCTCTCGGGGGAAAAGTAACTGACGAAAAATTGCAAGTGCCGGGGCTGGGAATCAAACCCATGACCATCCGCATATGAAGCGAAGTAGATTACTTGTTTTCGAGTTTTTTTTTGTCCCTTTCGACGTTCTGGCATTCGACGTTTTGTCTTTCGAAGTTTTGTCCCTAGGTTTCCTGATACCCCCCGAACATGTACTTGAAACCCGCTGCAAATACTCTGAAACGCCTTGAAATGTACTCATAAACTTACTATAAGGTTGTAAGTACACAGGGTCAAATATTTGGCCTCAACCTCAGTAACTGAACTATCAGTTTCCTTTGCCCATCAACCATGTTTGATTCCTACCGTATGCGTGATAATGTTTGTACCATCGTTAAATGAAGTTCCAGTTTTACTTGTGAATACAATATATTGGTTTTCTTTGCAGGTATTACTATGAGCTACGGTGTATCAAACAATTCTCCGTACAGCAATTTTTTGTCAAAATAATTTTTCATTCAAATGTTTATAACTTTTTTACACGTCAATCAAAAACGCTGAAAATTTGATTAATTATGAATCATATATTAAAGCTCCATTGGTCAAATTTTGAGCGAGATCGAATAAGTTTTCTGAAAGTTTTAGAACTTTAAGTAAAACTTATAAGATTTTTGAGCACATTTTCAAAACATTATATCTCAATATGCACTCGATGAATTTTTTTCATTTTTTTGTGTTACATCTTATAACTAAGGCTTTCATATGCAGCTATGTTTGGGGTTTAATATTCACTACAAAAAATATGAAAATTGTTCTTATGTAGTTGACGATGTTTAAAAATTTACCATATTTTGCACATATAATATGCCAAACGTTTTCCACCAATAAAAGTGCATTAACTGAACGAAAAATCCATAGGACCTACTCTTCATATGTAGTTTAGTAGGTCCTGTGTAAAAATATTACATAAAGAGAGTTTAAAAAAGTTGAAAACACTTGGCACTGTTATTGATCAAAATATGATTAATTTCTAAATGAAATTCTGAACATATACAGATTTTTCATATTTTTTGTAGTGAATATAAAACCTTAAACGAAGCTGCATATGAAAGCCTAGGGTATAAGCTGTAACACGAAAAATATTGAAAAAGTTTCATCAAGTACATATTGAGATATAATGTTTTAAAAATGTATTCAAAAATGTTATAAGTTTTACTAAAAGTTCTATAACTTTAGGAAAACTAATTCGATCTCGCTCAAAATTTTACCAATGGAGCTTTAATATATGGGTTACAATTGGTCAAAATTTCAACGTATTTGATTGACGTATAAAAAAGTTATAATCATCTAAATGAAAAATTATTTTGACCAAAACATTGCTGTACGATCAATTGTTTGATACACTGTATAACTCATGTCACAGTTGACTATGAATAAAAAAATAAATATTTTCTTAGCTCGACCTTGCACAATGACCAAGTGGCAACCTACTCGTGATTTGTCCACGCGCAAATATCGAAAAGTGGGTTTTCAGTTACAGTGGAAGTGTCACAGTCAAAAATCAAAATTTTTGAGATTTTTCGTCAATAAAAGTTTGGGGTCTCTACGAATATTATGCTTGCTCAATTCAATTCCGAGTTCCTCGAGGGGCAACATTTGACTCAGGCTGCATATTTCTTCAAAAGCTCTCGATTGGATAACAGGCGGTGCTCCTACTAATCTTGGTGGGCTTAACGATGTACAAGAAAAACCCTTACCACGCATGGGTTTTCTTCGAAATTCTCGACATAATCTGTAGAGATGGAAATTTTGCATCGTTTCAGAAAGCGGGTAAGGCAGCTTAAGCCTAGGAACAAGGGCCAGGACACAAGGGAGACAAATCTGTGTTTCTTTCTGGGAAGCTGAGGAACATTAACCTTTTTGACAACGTCACTCCCACCAATTATAAACGGAGCGGTTGGTACGTTTGAAAATAGTTTAGGCCTGGTAGAAAAACTAAAGAAATTATCAATTCTATCATTTTCCAGGATTTTTCTAGCTAATGGTTGTATATGTGAAGACTAGACTAGACTTGATTAGGCAAGATGATTTCAAGCTTTGCTCGAATTAAATCAAGTTATTTTCTTAGCTATTCTGGAAAAATATATCAATCTGCGATATCAATATCTGCTTCTTTTTAAAGGCTTAACGTTCCCACTGAGACTTGACCTGCCTCTTTTCAACTTAGTGTTCTTTGAGCACTTCCACAGTTATTAATTGAAGGGCTTTATTTGTCTGCCACTGCATGAATTTGTATATTGTGAGGCAAGTACAATGATACACTATGCCCAGAGTAGTCGAAAAAAGTTCTCGACAGGAACGGGAATCGAGCCCGCCGTCTCCGGATTGGCGATCCAAAGCCTTACCACTAGGCAAACTGGAGAAATATATCGTAACATTATTTTTTTAGAAACTTCAACAGAAACATGAGAATGAATTTTTGGTAGTTTGTATTATTATGTGTTATTATTGTGGGAAGTTGTATTATTTTAGCCCTGAACTTTTCGTGAAAAGCCTGAATTTTATGAAAACATTAAATCTCAGAAGACATTATCTATACCTATTTTTTGTAGGATTTTTTTAAGATTATCTAATTAACGATTTTGGAGTAGTCTAGGTGTATGTAAGAATTCCGAGTTGAAGAAGTTCACTTAGACTTCAACGCAGGGAACTACGGAAAGCAGTTGGGTCTCATGGGGTTGGGTACCTACTACATACTTGGCTGATGCACTCTCTTTCATTGGTTACTAGGTCGGCTCATGGATATATACATACCTGTAAATTGGAAAGAAAAGTTAATGGTTAGTATTATTGCTTATTAAACGACTGTTACTTGAACAGACTAGTGCCCTGCACGTGACGGTTGCTATGTATGTTTTATCTAAGTCTTCGACATTTATTGGCCTCGTTGTCTACGATTCGAGCTTAGACAAATCTCGTCGGCTTTTCATAGGTAGTGTGATTTAATTCAAAATTTGGGTTCACACGTGTTGAGAATTTTTTTTTAAATAGTTTATGACTTGCTGGTTAGTATCGTTCAAGGGCTCCTTCCGGAAATTCTTTACGAATACATTCTGAAATTCCCGCAGGAGCTCTGAGATTTTTGGGATTCTTCTATGAATACCTTCCACGGATCTGCAAGAAGATTCCTCATGGAGCTTCTTATAACATTTTTAAAAAGATTTATTCAGGGCTCTTTTAGAATTTCCCAGCCAGCAATTTGGTGTCTATATCGAAATTGCAACTGAAATAGTCACACATATATAGCACCGAAAAAATCGAATTCAATGCACGAAACAGGCATATACATTCTAAAGTGGAGGCCATATCGAAACATATATACGACTACTGCGATTTCATCCAACATGATTTACGATTTATCGAAAACTTTCTACGATTTTGTCGATTTTCTCCGTCTAAATATACGATTATGCATGATCTTATTGCGATTGGGTGTACTGATATACGACTCAA
Source organism: Aedes albopictus (assembly GCF_035046485.1). Lineage (NCBI taxonomy): Eukaryota > Metazoa > Arthropoda > Insecta > Diptera > Culicidae > Aedes > Aedes albopictus. The sequence goes on along the minus strand of NC_085136.1, from coordinate 143,236,129 downwards.
GATTTTCAAATGAAAAACAATTGGTGTTCAGTGGGAATCGAACTTAGGTCCTTTGATTGATAACTGCGCGTTATCTCTATTGGCTATATTGCCAAGTTGGAAACAGAGAGTTCAAAGTGATTGCGAGACTTGTGGTAGCAGCGTTTTTGTTTTGCATTGAGTGGCACCAAAAGTGGTGCCGTGCAAGAGACTTGGAATTCACATCGTTGTTGGAATCTATACACCACTTATTATAAGTCATCTGCTGTAGCATGAAAATCTTCATATTTGGTTGAAATTACTGCTATCATAGTTGGTATGTGTCATCAACAAGAAAACACAAATTTTTCCTTTATTCCATCATACAAATATGTAAACAAAACCATTTACGATTTCCGGGCTTAAAATTCAACTATTAAAAGTGCAGTAACAATCATATGCGACTGTAAAAATGAATATACGTTTTCTAAGAATTTGTTCACTTCGTATACGACGCAAGTATGACGCAAACGATCAATATACAATATTCTTATCGTTGTATACGATCGATTGTTCATACCTCTAGGAAGGAAGCTCGATTTAGCAGATTTATATACGATGAAAAGCGACAATTTTCACGATGCAAAGAAATCACATATGATGATACCGAACATAAAGATCGACATTCAGAACGTATGATTTATTACGATCCAATCCGATTCTTTGCGATCCTACCGATAGTATCTAGCACCTTTTATGATCGGAGACGACTATATGAAACGAATTCGAAATTGAAATTTCATTTGGCATAAAATGCGATTAAACGCAATCATTGCCAGCAAATATACATATTATTATACAATTCTGATTCGATATGTGAAAAAATACGTTTTTTCCCGCACAATGATTTACGATATGTTGTTGCCTGGGTTCCCTTTGTCTTCAAGGAGTTTCTTCTGAGATTCAAAAAAAAATCAACCTGGATTACTCCAGGACTGCTTTCCAAAATTCCTCTAGAAACTCTATCCGGCATTCCTCCAGGTATTCCATCCGGGAATAAAGCCTGTATCCGCAATAATCGGGACACAGAAGTATGGCTGTAGCTCTGTAATGAATCGGTAAAATTGGTTAAATAATTGACTGAGAACTCTTTGGTGTATGTTTCTTGTTTGAGCCAAATTTCATAAAAATCGATGCATTACTTTTAACTGTGGATGAATAACGAACAGACGTGGTTTTAAGCATGTTGTACAATCATGACCAATTTTCATTCGCATAGTAGATGGTTCTTTTACGCTGCAGTTCAAAGTTCTGTGATGATAATTATGAAATTTCGTTAGTAGTTATGATACTTATAGAGGACACTTTCTTGCAAAATTTCATAAACTTTTATCGATTGGTTCGAAAGCTACTGGTGTTGATAAGGGTGAGTGTTAGTGAAAATTTTTCGTGTTTTTCATGTGCGATGTTTGCCTATTCATAACTTTTGAATTTCTCTACCAATTTTCATGAAATTTTCACAGAAAGTAGTTGATTATGTGTTTATTATGTCGGCAAAATTTGATGATTATTGGTAAAGTACTTTCAATAGTACAATCGATACAATAGAGGGTGCTGACTAATTGCTGTCTGAGGGGCTAAAATCACGTTCAGTCCCAATAGATGTTTCGATTATAAAATAGTTGATAGTGCATCGATTTTTTTGAAATTTTGCCCATGCAACAAATGTAGATTGAGAGGTTTGTATTGAAAATTTCAGCCATTTCCTTTGACGAATTCAAAAGTTGCAGCGCTGACAAGCAAAACTAGGGGCTGTACAAAATTCAATGGCGCACATTCTACTCTTTCATTGCTACAACAAAAAGTACTGCACCGATTCACATGAAATTTTGTAGGTGAGTTGAACACATCTTAAGATTTTATTAGGTCAAAATTGAGCAATTTTAATGTATCTATTACAGAGTTACAGCTGTATGTCTGTGTCCCGATTATTGCGGATACAGGCTTTATTCCAGGAAGTGCTGCCGTACTGAGATTTATACCTGAATTTTCCTAAGGATTTCTCCAATGATTCAACCACAGATTCTTCCCGGATTTACCCCGGAATTTTTATACGTATTCCTGCCAGGATTGCCTATGGTTTACTCCATGATTTTCATCAGGAATTCCTGCAGAAATTTCACCAGGTATCCTGAAAATCCTATCGATTTTTCCCAGGGGTTTCTTCAGCGAATCCACCGGGGATTTCACGATGGATTCCTCCAATAATTACATCGGGTTTGATTTGATGATTTTTCTTTTAAATTCTCCAGAGATTCTCTTATGTAGTTTTGCAAGGATTTATCCAGATGTTCCTCAGTGGTTTCATCCAGAGATACCTCCACATATTACACCAGGAGTTCCTCTAAAAATTTCTTCATAAATTTCCAACAGGAATTATAGAGGCTCTCCAGGAGTTCTTTCGAGGATGCCTCAAAAAATTCTCCAGGATATCTATCAGAAACTGCACCAAGGATTTATATGGGTGTTCCTACAGATATTCCTCAAGGAATTACTCCGTAGACTTCTATATTGGACCCTGAAAGTCTCAATAATAAAGACAAATCAATCAATCAATTATCTTGGACAAATATGTGGATACAATTACAAAGAAAAAGCTGAAAACAGTTGGCATAAAAAATGGCGACATGCAATCGAGTTTCAGCATGGAAAGCTTCGTTAAGATATGAAAGCGGTTGATATGGACTGATAGTAAACCCTGTAGAAATCCATCAAATTGAAATTGGAAATAAATTTTCTCAAGCTTCTTTCTATCGATGATCAAGCTGAAAGCCTAACAGTTGATACCTGAACATTAGGGTGCCTGTACCAGTTATCGCACCACCTAAGAAAAACTTTTTCTACAAAAATAAGAAGAAGACCGACGAATGTAAACAATAAGTCAAATGATTGTTTAGTTTTTATACTTTACAGGAAAAATATAAAAACGGAGCCAAAACTACTTTTAGTATTTATTACGGCGTGTGCCAATGATAGGAACCCTGTACCAGTTATGGACACATTTGTTAATTTGGGTTCCACTTCGCACTATTTACATGCATTCCTTATGGAATTTGCCATAACTGGTACACTATGGCGAAATAGGGTGCAAGGAAGCTGAAAAGTTAAGGAAAATGATTTATTTCTACCATAATTTGAGCAAATTGTGAAGTTTGAATGATTGCAATCATTTTTTGTGATCGTGATCTGTTGTTCACGAATTTTTTCTTGTTGATTTGTATCTTTACAGGTTGAAAATCAACTATGGCGAATTTGAGGTACTATTGCCATAACTGGTACACTGAGCCTACTTAAAAAGTCTAAAATACAACATCAGTTTCATGAGAGTTCCACCTCAGGCAGCATTAGTTAACCTTGATAGAAAACAGCATGAGTTGATTATGATTTTTGAACTACTTATGTCTTAATGAGATTTTAAATCGAGGCTAGTTCAACTCAGGACGCATGGCTTTACTTTCCACATTTTGTGGAAAGATAGACTTTTACGAACTCATACAACTAGTTTTTAGAAACCCTTTCCCTCGTGATGTTCTAGTACACCGCTGATGATAATGCTACAGATTTCCCGTTAGCATTTCACCGAATTGCGATTACAATCACATTCCAACAAATCTATCTTGTCTGTTATGCTGATTTTTTCGCAATGCTCATAAGCAATTCAAATCAATGAACTCATCAAGCATCCTACTCTCTTCACGGCATACCTACCTAATAAAAAACAAAACAAACAATTCTCAGACAGCACTCGAGTGAGAAGACCACATTCACTCTCAATCTCTGAGATAATCTTTGCCTTAGCATATCTACCAACGCGTTGTAACGTTGCGGTGCAACGTATGGAGATTCCTATCCGCGTGACGTTTAAGTGGCGTAAGCGTCCCCACTGTCGGAATGCACCTTGGTGCAGACTGTTTATGTTAATTATTTTTCACAAAGTTTCACATCAAAATCCCCGCAACTTTTCGTTATCAACAATAAAGGTGGTTCACCGTTTCAATAATATTGCCCCAGATCTGCTTTTTACGCAAAATAGAATCTATTTATTTTTATATATTACTCATTGTTCCCTATCTACTGCTGCACTGCAGTGCAACTGGCCGGGCCCACCCGATAGGCAGCAATCACAATCAAGCGGAACGTTTGATTCAAGTTTTATTCATGCACTCTCCTAGCCGCGGCAGCCGGTCTCCGCCGTCCATCGTCACACCTGCCGCAATATGCGTGCGTGGGCTCTGATCGGCCCTATTTCCACATAGGAGGGCTACGAGCGAAAAAGTACATCAGGAGAACCCCCTCCTTTAGTTGGAGGCGAGCTAATTACCGTGCAATAATGCGTTGATCGTCATTGTTAGCGCGGCGCTTAAAATTTTGCCACCTCTACGAGTGTAAAACATGACAACATCGGCCGGAGGAGCATCGGGCGTCTTGGGATCGAGCGTGAATTTTTACTCGGACGTGGGCAAGCGATCGACATCGAGGGCTATGGAAAATGTAGTGAATGTTAAGAACTTAAACGGTACATGTTTGATGCGTTCCAACATTGGCAATAGGGGAGACTGGGTAGGATTGATTCCTTTATAGGTTTGTTCCAACTCTATTTCCTGGAGATCGTTCCATGAAATAGTAGGTACGTGCACTTTTCTTCAGAAACATGAAATCCGGCTTCAAACACACAATGGAATATTTCAAGAATATTTAGATGTTACCTATTGCTGTGAAGAAGGATACATTTTTCATATACGACGATAGGTCTAAACTTTTTATCACTTGATCGCTTCGAAATGTTATATCTAGCATAACATGTGAAATGGGCCTATGTGACTTTTGTAAACAAACATGTTTCGGTCGCTGTAGGACCCAACTGCAGGGGTCTCCCAACTGCAGGGGTTCCAGTCAGGAAAATTTTGTCGATTCCCTGGGCATAGTGTATCATTGTGTATGCTTCACAATATACAAATTCATGCAATGGCGGGCAAAGAAAGCCCTTCAATTAATAACTGTGGAAGTGCTTAAAGAACACTAAGTTGAATCGAGGCAGGCCAAGTTCCAGTGGGGACGTCGAGTCATAAAGAAGAAGAAGAAGAAGAAGAAGAAGAAGAAGAAGAAGAAGTAGAAGAAGAAGGGCCCAACTGCATCCACCCACGAACATCAGCACCAGCCAGCACCCTTAACGTTGAACTTTTCGTCATTGAAATCATCGTCATCATCAAACATTTGAAAGCAGTTTTTTCGTTCAAAACAAAAGTTTTTGCTATGAAAATATATTCACTTTACTCCACATGAGGAATATAATGCAGTGAATATATTTTCATGATCCTAGATTTGATTTGCGGCGAGAAAACTGCTTTTTATTTTCCGAAAAATGATGACGGATGCTTGAGCCTTAACAGATAGCCCAAAGATTGCTCTTTCTGTTAAGGGTGTTGGTGTGCGTGGGTGGATTGATCGACCGAAACATGTTTGTTTACAAAAATCTCTTAGGCCCATTTTACATGTTATTCTAGATATCCCCTGACGAGACCTTAAAAAGCTTGGTGCATTACTTGCATTTACTTTAGAAGAACTCACTCAGAATGCGAATGTAAATCGTACCCATAGTTCTTCAAGCTGAATTTTTTAACTAGGAATTCATCAATTACAGCTTAGCTTTGCTTAGACTGATTGTACACGTCAATAGTTGCGTGTCAATAGTCCTCCGTGGTTGATTTGAACTGGTATGAATTGCACTGAAATCCAACTGAATAAGTGATTGGAAGACTCCACTTATTCTCAAAGTGCAATTTGAGCAGCTCATACATTTTTGGATGAATACCGGCACCGACCAAGTCCTTGCAGTCATTTAGGAAAACAAAGGAATGTTAGAGTGTCATGGTTTTGCTACTAGAGACCGTGAGCACTCTGCGTCCCCACAACTAGCACGGAAGGGGTATTTGTTAGTAGGGTAGGATGTGAGATATGGGAGCCGCATTTGTTGGTCGGGGGTGCGATCTATGGATAGAGGATATATATATATAGGTAATAGATAGTGTATTGACTATGAAGGAGAAGTGGCATAGTTCACTTGGCTGCATAGCATGTAGTTGTTATTTGATAGATTAACATTGAAGGAAGGGAAACGGCTTTTACAACCCGTTTCTGTTCTAGCGATGGCTATGAACTTAAAAATATAAAAGAGTTGAATATGTATGTATATGAAGAATCTGGATTGTCAGGCAGCTACTGTTATCACATCAAATGTTAGAATTTGTCATATTTAAGCAACTATACCTCTAGCAATACCATCATCTACGAGAGCTACGAGTCCAATCATGTCGTGAAATGCGACCGCGTTTTCAGATGAGAACAAAGTACGTTTTCATCGAAGTACTGCAGATATGCGAAGAATGAAAATTTCCTTTAACACCTTTTTGAAAAATTCTTCCTTCAATTTGAAAATCTTGCATCGGAAATTCATCCAGATGTTTTTCCGAATATTCTTCAAAAAGTCCCTCCAAAAAATATTCATTCTTATGCAAGTTCTTCCGGGATGTCGCCCATAAGTTTTTATTTTATTTTTTTTTTTTCAAAAGTTTTTCCGATTTTTTTTAATAAACTCTTTTAGATTTACACATCCTTCCAGAAGTTTCTTGGGAAATTCTTTTAGAAAAGTTACGTATTCTACTAAAAGTTTTTAGGGATTTGATTCGATCATTCTTTACGAATTCATCTGGAAGACTCATCTATCAATAATTTTAAAAATTCACCCTAGAGTTCACCCTTAATTTAAATTAGAAGTTCTTAAAGAAGCTCCTCGAGAAGTTCTTCAAAGAATAGTTTTTAGATTTCTCACTGGATTTTATTTTTCAGAAAAATTGTTCAGAAGTTCCTCCAAAATTTTTTACAGATGCTCCTGCGAGAACTCATGAATGCGATAATAAATCCCGATTTTGCTCCAGAAATTTAGGAAATATTTCCTGAAATTCGTCAAAAGCTTTCAAAAATTCTTTCGGAAATTTTTCCCCAAACTCTCCAAGAAGTACCTTAATCAACTTCTCTAAAAGCTTCTCCCAATTCTCCCAGGAGGAGTTGTGGGGATTCATCCAAGGTTCATTTTGATAATTTTCAGAGCGTTGCCGTTGGAATTCTTTCAAGAGGTGCTCTCAAATATTTTCAGGAATTTTCTCCGGGAATGCTTCTGAGAATTCCTCCGAATGCTTCCGGTGCTTGCTTTATTTTTTAGTTCTTTTAAATGTTCCGTCGCAAAATTTCGCCGTAAATTCTTTGAGACGTCTCCGAGAAATTTTTAAGAAGTCCTTCACGACTTCTTTCGGAATTCATTTTTTTTTTCAAAAGAAATCCTCAGAGAGATCTTCCGAATATTCTTCCGGAAGCTTCTCTGTTGATTTTTCTTATTGCCCCATCGAGTGTTCTTCCAGAAGTTTCTTCATGAGTTTTTTTTAAGATATCCCTCTAGAATTCTTCCAGAAGTTCATCGGGCAATTCTTCAATAAGAAATGCTTCAAAGTGTTGCTCCGGAAATTATTCCAGAAGTTTCCCGAAATTTCTTTCACGAATTCTACAAAAAATTCTTTAAAGATTTTCCAGAAGTTTTTCAGGAACTGTTCCAATAATTCTTCCATGAGCTATTTCAGAAATTCTCCACGGAATCCACAGAAATTGTGCAGGAAATTCTTCCACGAGTTCCTCCGGGATTTTTTATCTAAGGGTAAATCGCCAGACTTTTTCAAATGTTTCATAAAGAGTTTTGTCAGAAGTTCCTCGATAGGTTCTTCCAAAAGCGGTTCTGATAATTGTTATACCAATGCTTTCGGTAATCCTGCTGAATATTGTTCCTGGAATTCTTCTGAATTTTGAAATAATTCCCGATCAATTTATTTAATCTTTCAGGATGCGCGCCGTTGTAAAAAGTAAAATACTCTCAAGAGCCTCGCACATCGTATACAACGTGAGCACAGTGCAGTTTAAGGATCAAACAGGCCCTACTCCAGAATGGTTACATAATTAGTGAAGAAAAAAGAAGAATAAATTTAAAAGATAAAAGAAGATTTTCTACACAAATCCTTGGAAGAACTCCTGGAGAAATTCTTAGAAAAATTACTAAAGGATTTTTTAGAATATTTGTGGAAGTATTACGCTAGTTTTACGGCTCTTTCAGTCTATATTAAGCAGCTAAAACGCCTTTGCATCTTCTGTCCTACGTTTCAGTGTATATTTCACTTTTTTGTAGAAGTTATTCTGGGAAGCTTTTCTCGATGGGTTCTGGAAAAAGTTCTGAAAACGCTTTTTTAAAGAATGACTGGAGAAATCGTTGGAAGAATTTCTTGAACAACTTTTGGCGGAATTTCCTTGGAAGAACTTGTGAAAAAAAATCCTTGAAAACACTATAGAAATGCTGGAGATTTTTTTGAAAGAATTTCTGGAGAATCACTTGAAAGAATTCCAGGAGGTATCTTCGGAAGAATTCTGAAGAAACTTTTGAGAACCTTTTTCCAACACTCTGGAAGAATGCTTGTGATCATTCTTGAAGGTATGCTTGAAGGAATTCATTTATATGGAGAATCCCTGGATGAAATCCTGGAGAAATTATTGGAATAATCCATTAAGAAATCTTCTAAAAATTACCTGCAGAATCTTACGATGGATTCTGGAATGAGTTGTTGGATGAATTTCTGGGCGAGTCTGTAAAATAATTCCTGGAGAAATCCGTGGATGCATTTCTTTGAAAAAATCCAGGGAGAATTCTTGGAAAAAAATTGGGAAAATTATTTGGAAGCATTGTTGTAGCCAACATTGTATGAATTCTTCAGGGCCTTTTGAAAGAATTCTTGAAAGAGTTCTTGAATTTTTTTGCGCAATTCTTGAAAGAATTCCTTGAAGGGTTCTTGGGAATTTCCTTGTAGATTTTTCAACATATACTTTTAAAAGAAGTCCTAAAGGTTTTTCCATCATTTCAATCTTGTATCGATGAAGAAATTTATGAAAGAATTCATTGAACAAATCCTGAACGAATGATTGAGTAATGCCTAAAGAAACCCTCGGAGTAATTGCTATAGGAATCGTGGGCGAACATTTGATCTAGGAGTTTTGAGAGCAAAACTTGGAGATTTTTTTTTAGAGAAAGTCATTAGAAAAGTTTCTGGAGATATTTATGGGATAATCCCTAAAGGAATCCTTAAAAAATGCATGGAAGGTTTTTGATGACCTTCCGAAGAAGTCATAGAAAAGTTTTTGGAGAAATCCAAGGAAAAAACATTAAATAATCCCTGGAGAAATTGAAATAATGCCATGGAACATAGCCTAATAGTAATTATAAGAAGAATTCCTGGATAAATCTAATAAAGAATTCTATTCGAAAAATTCTTGGAAGAGTTCTTGGAGGATTTCCAAAATATGTCCGTGGAGGAAATTCTGAAAGAAACTTTGGGCGAATTCCAGGAAATAATGAAGTAGGAATTGCTAATAGTATCCTGTGAATTATTCCTGAAGGAATCCTTGGAAAATTGCCTGGGGCGATCCTTACAAGAGATCCCAAGTGACCCTTTTTAATATTTCCCGAAGAAATCTTTTCATTTTTTTGGAGGTATCCTATTATCTGCTTGTTAGGTACTCCGAAGTATTTTCCAAAGAAACCGAAAATCCCTATATATGCCCCCAAACTCACAGGTTCCAAGCATTCTTTTAAAATCATCGGCTTCTTCTGGATGTTCAGTTACATCTAGGAATTTCAACATATTCTCTGGATCACTCTTTTTTTTCTCTTAATTACCAAAAACAGTTTCTTATACGTCATATGTAAACATAATCTTTTTTTGGTTTTTAAAATTCTTTATGGATTAACTTTCAGGATTTTTTTACTGCATCAGCTTGCTTTTTTTCCTACTCAATCTCTTAAACGAACGCGAAAAGAGAAGGATGCATAAGGGGGCTCAAGCTTCCTCTTTTATCTTCCTCTTTCACGAGGTAAAAAAATGAGTTGAAACAAAAGAAAAAGTTGTCCACACTAATGCTCGTGACTGGAGATGGCTTCCAGAAGAATCAGCGTCTTATAAAGAATTCTCTATACGAAATTCTTGATCTTGATTTGACCGAGTTTCACCGGAACACCATGTTCTGACATTATCTTAAAAAGCTCATTCTTTTTCACTGTATCGTACGCTGCTTCAAAGTCAACCACCAGTTGGTGAGCCTGCAAGTTATATGCCTGCAGAAATATGACCAGAAACATCCAAAGGATAAACAATTCGTCGGCCTTTGATCGGCCCTCGCGAAAACCAGCCTGGTTTTTGTAGACAAAGGATTCCTCAGGAGTTCTCAGACTTTTGAATCTGGTCACATTTGGTGAACAATTATTCATCCTTCCAGGCCCGTGCACAGAAAAGGCGATAAGGGAAGGGTTTTTTTTTCTAATTTAGGCGAAGGGCGGAGGAGCGCCAAGTGTATGAAACATCGGCAATGGGAGGTGTTTAACCCCCAAAACCCCCTCTTGTTCACGGGCTTGCTTCCTCCCGTATCTGTAAAATAATCTGGTGAATTGATTAATGTAGCAACTCGCTTTCGTGCTTAAAAAGTTCGACCGAGATTTCGTCCTCTTGCTGTTTTCAGCATATTAAGGACAAACAATGATAGTTGCATAAAACCTCCGCATATCGTTCCCATCCATGCTTTCCAGTGCTTCAGTAATCCCACTCTCTTCGTGCTGCTGTTTCTCGCTGCGGTGGACTTGTTTCTCTTCCGCTCTTGTCAACCCTGTACCGATCTCTGTGACGAGAGTTTTTGACAATCATTTTGGGATTTTCTCACACTTTTTTTTATTGCTTCAGCAGTTCGTTTAATCATTTAAGTTTTGATTATTTTGAAAATTTTATTTTTTCAAATTTACTCAGCAATCCCTGCGGCAACACCTTTTAGAATTCCTTCGGTAATGCCTTAGGTAAATATTTTGGCAATGCCTCTAAAAATGTCTTAGCATGTCGGTGACATTTTTTTCGGTTATTCTCTCCATGGTTTTTGCAGACATGTTTTCTGTAATTCCTTCGAGAATTTCTTCATCAATGTTTTTCAGAATTCCGTCGACAATTTCTGGAAAGAATCTTTCGATAATTATTTAGAAATTCCTTGCAGAAGGAATTTTCGATTTTTTTAACTTCTTTTGTAACTCTTATGAATTTCTTCGTGAAGTCTTCGGTAATACTTTTGTAGATTTCTGCGGCAATCTCTTTTGGAGTTTTTTCGTCTTTTTTTTGGAATTTGCTTTAATATTTTATTTAGGAATTCAGCAATAACTTTGAAAATTTCTCAGGCAAATATTTTTGAGCATTCGTTCGAGTATTTCTTCAAGTTTTTTATTCTATTTTTTTTAGAATTCTTCCGGCTATATCCTCAAAAATAGCTTTGGTAATTCCTTCGGAAATTGATTTAAAAATTTCTTTGGAAATTCCTGTAATAGTTCCTTTGGGGAACCCTACAGCAATTCCTTTAGGAATTTCGCTGATAGTGTCCTGTGTGAATTTCTCAAGCAATTCTTTTGGGAATCCATTTTTAAGAATTTGCGATTTATTCTTTCAGAGTGCTTCATATTGTTTTTGTGTATTCTTGCGGTTTTTTTTTTTAATTTTTCTAGCAACTCCATTGTAATCTTTTTTTTTTGGCAATTACTTTAAGACATTCTTTGGCTATTCTCATATATTTTTTTTTGAAAATTCTTTCGACATCATCAACGAAAAATATATTTGGGAATTCTAAACCAGCTTTTAGAAAATTACTTTTGTTTTTTTCTTGTGACACCTTTTATGAGAATTCTAACAAAAATATTTCAATTCCATTTTAGATACCTACCCGACTAGGCGATCATAACAAAATTATATCATAATGTGTTATTATGTTATACAGATTTTTTCTAACATGGGCAGTTATAATTTAGATGCAGGATGTTGTTAAAATAACAAAAATTCTAACTAAAAATCATAAGGGTTCTAACAAAAGTGTATCAGAGTTTGTTACAAATACATCAAAAATATATCAAGCCCTGTTCTAAGTTTTTGATAAAATATATCAAAATTATAATACAGTTTGATATTTTCAATTAGGGTAAAATCAAATAGGATAAAAACTATTTTTTACTCATTTTTGGGCAATTACTTTAAGTGTGTTTTTCTATTTTTAGAAAATGATAGTTCACATAAAAAAACTTTCGAGTTCATTATAAAACTTATAAACATGGACGGGATTTGAACCACCAATCCTGCCATCGTAAATTTTCAGTCGCCTTTACCAATGAGGCTATCACACCACTTGAAGTGAGCGACGAAAGAAGCTTTACTGGTTCTACGTATTGCCAGTTTCCCTATTCTCCCATCTCTTGTTTGTCAGTCGCAGGACAAAAATAGACAGAGATTTGAATGCAAGATCAAACAATAAACCTCTCTTTCTTACCAATTGCGCTATCGCGGTGCGCAGACATGCGCACTGAAACACTAATAACAGTGGTGGCGTTCGCATGGCCCGTCGTCGGCTATTTCCATCAAGGAACAAAGAGAACGACGAAAAAGTTGGTAGTCGGCTATTTATGATTGAGCTTCGTCATGGGGTGCATTTTGGCGGCGACAAAGATTCTTTCCGGGCGGAGATGGTTTTTATTTTATTTTTTGTTTGCTGCGAGAACGGCGATCATACACGTACCTACGTGAGCGAAGGTAAAATGTGGCTTTGTTTTAATTGATCACAATTATATCATACTAGCTGTACCCGGCAAACTTTGTCTTGCCTACTGCGTTTTTTGATGTCTCAAGTTTCTTGCCAAGACCAAGTCCCCGGTCAATATGTATGGAAGATCAATTTTCAAAAACTCCCAATTTTCCATGTTTTTTGCCTCATAAACCTTCCTTGGGTGAAAACTAACAGAACAAAACTAAGACGACCAAAATCGGACCTTCCGTTCGCAAGTTATGCGCGGTCCCACGTATGCCACTGCATTTTTATATATATATATATATATGCCGATATGATTACTTCTGCAGATGCTGTTTAGTTTTATTCTGTTTTAGATTATTGTTAGTAATGAAAAAAGATATTTATGATATAATATCAAACAACATATGGTCGAATAATAATAGATCGAAAGAATAAAAAGTCGTAATAGACAAATGCAATCATCAATTGAGCAGAATTGTCTGTATACATAGTTGACATTTTTATTGATTAGAATTATTTAGTAGGTCGGAGACGAACCAGCCGCGGGCTGAAAGTCTCGATAATAAAGATAAAAAACCCGATTTAATCCACCTATGGTGAACAGAACCCTTCTTACACTTATTAAAAATATTGTTGTATTATGCGTATTAGGCAAATTTATTTGTGTGATTGACCAAAAGTTCTAGAAAATATTGTGGATTTGACATCTAGTGAATTGGTTCCCAAAATAGCATCAGACCATGGACTTACCAGAAATGCAAGACAGCTCCTAGAATCTTATATGGAATGTTAAAAAAATAGCTTTCATATTCTGGAATATTGTATCTTTTGTTAACTGCCAAATAATCTTGAATCGATTAACAAATGGATAAGAAAATCAGCGAGATGCACTTTGTCTAATATCTCTTAAACAGTCGAATAAATTAGCTCAGAAGTACTTGGCATAATTTATTGAAAAATAATTTCCCATAGACTGGTGAAAAACTAATGCAAGATAACAAGTGAATATAATAATAAAAAAGAATTTATTGAAATACTCTTCGTAAGATATCTCAGTAATCAAATGTCGAATCGAAATAAAATTTCAGGGCCTTATACAAGGATATTGTAGCTTTCATTTGGTGCTTAGAGAACCCAAATCGGTTGACAGACGGCTGAGATATTTATTATGGTACCCTTGGTCAAAAATCTCTCAAAAAGTTAACCTGTATTACTCCCAAGTACTCTTTGAAAGATATCTCAGTAATCAAATTCCAATCCTAATGAAATTGTATAGGGTTCTACTAGAATGTTGTAGCTTTTATTTGGTGCCAGGATAACCGAAATCGGTTGACAGACGGCTAAGATATTTATTATGATACTTTTGGTCAAAAATCTCAAAAGGTTTAGTTGTATAAATCCGAAATACTCTTCGAAAGATATCTCTGTAACCAAATGTCCAATCGCAATAAAATTTCCGGGCGATCTACTAGGATGCTGTAGCTTTCATTTGGTGCCAAGAGAACCCAAATCGATTGACAAACGGTCGAAATATTTATTATGATACACTTGTTCAAAAATCTTAAAAAGTTTAGAAGTATGACTCATAAGTACTCTTCGACAGATATCTTGGTAACCAAACGTCCAATCGAAAAAAAATTCAATAGCGTTCTACTAGGATGTAGTAGCTTTCATTTGCTTCCAAGAGAACTCAAATCGGTTGACAGACGGCTGAGAAACGTGCGTGACTTTTTTTTTGTAACGCACACACACACACACACACACACACACACACACACATACACACACATACACACACACACACACATACAGACATTTGCTCAGTTCGTCGAGCTGAGTTCATTGGTATATGAGACTCGGCCCTCCGGGCCTCAGATCGAAAGTCGGTTTTTCGAGTGATATTTATACCCTTCTTATGGGTGTAAGAAGGGTAAAAAGAATTTATTGAAATACTCTTCGTAAGATATCTCAGTAATCAAATGTCGAATCAAAATAAAATTTCAGGGCCTTATACAAGGATATTGTAGCTTTCATTTGGTGCTTAGAGAACCCAAATCGGTTGACAGACGGCTGAGATATTTATTATGGTACCCTTGGTCAAAAATCTCTCAAAAAGTTAACCTGTATTACTCCCAAGTACTCTTTGAAAGATATCTCAGTAACCAAATTCCAATCCTAATGAAATTGTATAGGGTTCTACTAGAATGTTGTAGCTTTTATTTGGTGCCAGGATAACCGAAATCGGTTGACAGACGGCTAAGATATTTATTATGATACTTTTGGTCAAAAATCTCAAAAGGTTTAGTTGTATAAATCCGAAATACTCTTCGAAAGATATCTCTGTAACCAAATATCCAATCGCAATAAAATTTCCGGGCGATCTACTAGGATGCTGTAGCTTTCATTTGGTGCCAAGAGAACCCAAATCGATTGACAAACGGTCGAAATATTTATTATGATACACTTGTTCAAAAATCTTAAAAAGTTTAGAAGTATGACTCATAAGTACTCTTCGACAGATATCTCGGTAACCAAACGTCCAATCGATAAAAAATTTAATAGCGTTCTACTAGGATATAGTAGCTTTCATTTGCTTCCAAGAGAACTCAAATCGGTTGACAGACGGCTGAGAAACGTGCGTGACTTTTTTTTGTAACGCACATACACACACACACATACACACATACACACATACACACACACACATACAGACATTTGCTCAGTTCGTCGAGCTGAGTTCATTGGTATATGAGACTCGGCCCTCCGGGCCTCGGATCAAAAGTCGGTTTTTCGAGCGATATTTATACCCTTCTTATGGGTGTAAGAAGGGTAAAAATGAGTAGGTACCACATTTGCTATCTCCACGCTCACTAACATTCAATACTTCATAATACGTAGTCTGTTCGGTACTTTTTGACGTTATAATTAGAAGTTAGAATAGCAGTACTGTTAAAATGACATATAAATCTAATTACACACTCAATCCTGAATTGCCTGTTCGGTACTTTTTTGACGAAAATAGAACAGCAGAACTTTTTTGGTAGCTACGGTAATCGATTTTACTGAGGCTCAGTACACCAACTGTCAAAAACGGGTGCAAAAGGTAAACAATCCGTTATTGATGTATTCAGCTGTTCTATTTTCGTCAAAAATTTACTGAACACGGTATTCAAAATTAAGTGTGTAAGTTTACTCAATTTTGAGATTAAAAAAAAAACTCATGTGCAGATGTATCACTTTTTGAAGCTAAAATTGTACTTAGCCTATAAGAATTGGGAATCGTAGAAAAGTGATAGGATTTTGGCACCGTAACGGCACTGGGATATTGAAAGAAGGAAATAAATACTTAGATAAACATATCAATAGCTATGATGCTATATTCACCCAAAAACTCAAAATAAAGCAATGAATAAAATAAAAAATACGGAAGAGTCTGATGAAATTTCTAGAAGTTGCAATGCCTTTATTTTTTACTTGTGTATTACTTGTGTCGCACACATATCGGTTAATCCAGATTAATTTTTTCCATCTAAAACAAATCCGACTGAACCGATCTGGTCATCGTGGGTTAAGGAAACCCCGAATTGCCATACGCGTGGAATTTTCCATAGACCAGCTGCAATAGCATATCTGCCCAGCCTAGGCCCAAAGTATTGACTTCAAAGTAATCATTCCGGAGCATGTTTCACGAGAGACCATGTCTTTTCAATACGCTAACTCCAACGATGACGATATTAGAATAGTGGAGCATAGAAGCAAAGGGGTGTAAGTTACAAAAACCCACTTTCGAGTAAATGAGCTTTGAAGTTTTTCATCAGTTTTTCATCCCATTCAAAATGTATGGAGTTTCAATATCAACCCAATTTTCTCTGATTACTGTATTTTTTCTAATCATCATAAAAATAATCTTTAAAATGTTCCTGAAAGCTTGAAATCTGAAGATTTTTTTATATGCTCAGCTCAAACTCGACAAAATGGTCACTTACACCTCTTTGCATCTGGGCCCCTCAAAAGCATAAAAACATGTTCCAGAAAATTTGGACTTTTGGGAATACCGCGTAACCCAATCGTTCTATTCGCACAACCAATCAATAAAAAAAAGATTTCTTATTCAAACGAGTCGAAGTTCACTTAAATCGGTTCAAAGTTGAAAAAATATGAGTACTTTTCAGTTTTGAGGGTAGCCGGATACGCTTCCGGAATTCTACGCAATAAAAAACAAGCAAATCTGCAGCCCCTCAACAGCAATTGAATGTTTCTTTCATAATTTTTTTAATTACATAGAATAAAGCTGTTTCCTTATAAGCATTTTTTGATATTTTACCTGCATCCATCGACCTTTTGCTCTACAAGCAATGAAAAAAAAAAACGAATACATAATCAAATTTCTCATTTTTTCTAATATAGCTAAAAATTAAAATAATTTCATATTCTGATATAATTATGTTATTTTTTCAACTGATCATTTTGTTCAGTTGCAAAAATAACAAAGTTATAACAAAGTTTGTTCTGTTTTATTTGTAACAAAACTAGTTACAAAAGATTATAATATATTTTGTTATAATTTAGTTTGAAAAAGTAATAAACAGTCCATGTCATAACAAAATTTTAACATAATTTGTTAGTTATATCACATTAAGATATAATTATGATATATTCTTGTTATGTTCATCTAGTCGGGTAGGCTATTCTGCTGAACATCGCCATCCTTTGTAAATTCCTTAAAATTTTCTTCGACATTTCCAATTGAGAATGTGTGAATCCCCAAAGGAATCGTCTGGGAAATTCGCAAAAAGAAAACGGATTAGTTCATAAAGAATATGCCGAAAGAATAATGGAAGGAGTTGACGTATATAAAAATCATCAAGGGAATCTCTAAAGGGATTGTCGAAGCAGTTTTCAAAGAACTAAATGCAATCCAGTGCAAAGGAACACAAGGAATTTCAATAAAATTTGCCGAAGAGATTCTTACAGGCATAACGAAAGGAATACACAATGGAAAACTTGAATTTAGAAGGCACAGTGTTGCCAATTGACAAATTGAGAGATTTGTGAAAAAACGCGTTCCTGTAGGATTCGAACCCAAGACTCTGTTTTCGCTAGACCGGCGCTTTATTCAATTAAGCTACATGACAGGTAACGATTCTGAAAAATAGAAAGCCAAACTGAATCCGAGCCCACAACTTAAACACTCCCTTTTTTCACAAAATCATATTTACCTAAATCCCAACTTCAAATAGAGAATAAAGTGCACCCAGTCTCCCCTAAGGGTCTTTCGATATGATACAATCGGACTCATGGTGGCATTCCTATCTTTAACAAGTCCGTGGGCACAATCGACCGCCATTAATGATTTGAATTGTAACATCGGAACATAAAATAGCGAAGGCGCACACTTAACGCTTTAATTAAATACAATTTATGTATTGCCATTTTCCTGCTATCTGCGGTGGACGGTTGCCCGTTGGCCCATAGGAACCGCTATTGGCGGCGCGCGTTGCTGAGTCCGACACAGTCATTAAACGGGATCCGGGAAAAGTTAGGAACAAGCCTGTTCTGGTTCCCCTAGTACTATTCATGTATGTAATTCTGGTGGTAAATTTTATGACCACTCGCAGCTAGTTGTTAGTAGGGCATTGTAGTGTGAGGAAAGTGAACCACTCATAGCATGGCTCTTGGGACCCTGTCGGAAATGTAATCTAAAAAGTGTGCAAAATGTGGCCGGTTTTTGTTCTGTCTGCACCTCTGTTGAGGGAGGGAGGCCTTCCGGTCGCATGGGCTGCGTGTTTCACTAAAATGCAATTGCCCACATAGGGTATTGGTTCCCTTATTAAGCATGTGGCTCCCATTTTCATCCTATGGAAAACAAAGGAATGAAGCACTGTTTGTTTTGTTTATTATTTTTGTATTTTTTGTTAGGAGTGAGCACGCATGAAAACAAAAAGAACGGAATCAATCGGTGCCGTAATCGCTTGTTTTCGAATAGGATGAAATTGGGAGCGTAAGATTACTGATGGAACACAAACCCTACATGAATTCGCATATATTGGGGCGCTTTCATGCACATCGTATCCGCTACCTAGCCACGCTTTTCACATGAGTTATGAGTACTTTCGGAGTGTGGCATTTGCATAAAATTCGTTATGAATTTGAAAAGCTGACATAAAAATATGCTTCATATCTCTCATAAATCTGCATGATACATTTATTGCCACTCGTTGCAAGTGTTACGATTTACTCGTTGTCACTAAGATGCGATGTGACATCCAATCATGTGGTTGGTTTATAAAGTGAGTAAAATGGTCGCAAATAAACATAAAACGAACGATAAAGAAGGTAAGCCAAAAATCCTTTGTCCCAACATATAGTTAATGACAAAACAGGAGGTGAATTGTTACCTCATATTGGCCGCAACTAATTCTAAAAACTGAAAATTCAAATCAACTTTGTATCACCTTTTGATCAACCCATTGCTCCCCTCAATTCCGGCACAACTCAACACAATTCCGACAAACATACCGTGTGATTTTTATCTACCGAAATCACCAGCATCATCTTACCGGAGCCACCTGACTTTAGCTTTCCATACTGCACATTCAGGAGTAGATCGACAAAAATGTGACAGTTTAATTTGATTCTGTTTTCGACATAGTCTCGCCATCGTGCAACGAGCTTGATAGGTACCACAGCCACTCGCTTTCGTTACAAATAACGGCTGAAGTAGCTAGCACCTCGCCGAATCGTCCCTCTGACAAAATTTCTATCCCGCACTGAAGTCAGTTGAAGTCAATGTAACACAGCTCGCCATGCCCATGCACAATCGATGGAGAATAAGCCACTTGGAACGACGGAACGCGCGGCGGCGGTGCGGTGCCCGAACGATGCGATGGCTGACCCAGTTTCCATGCATCGCTAAATTGCTACCACTTCGCTACATCTGCTGCTGCTGCAGCTCCTCCAGAGTTCTGAACTATGTAGAGTAGAGTCATGTTCTAGAAGGGCCTCACTCACAATTCGGTGTCCGTGTCGTCGCTGCTGTAGGTAGGTTAGTCTGTCACAGGCCAAGGCATACACATATGTTGCTCCCTTCGAAATTTTGGGAGCCCTCTTTGCACTTTGGTCGGTCGTTACTGCAGGCGGGTGGCAGATTCCAGACCTAGAGTGGAGCAAACTTATTGGCTGCATAGCATGTCATTCTGCTAGCCGGACTATCTCTAGGGCAGCAGCTCGTTTCGAATTTCCCCCAAAGCTAATGAGTGTTGATTGAGCCGAATGCCGCGCGGTTCCCACTGGGAAGTTGGGGAGTCATTTTTCATAGGAGAAAAAAAAACACGTTGTTAAGAGGGCTATCGGATATTTGTGAGGGCGATGCGTGGCATTGAAACTGTATCATATTTAATTGGTTGAATTGTTGATTTTTTTTAATGTGTGGTACTGCCTGAGTGTTAAAAAGATGTTATCTAGATCGATACAAAAATATTCGTAATGTTTGTAAAACCAACTAAACAACTGCCAAGCGTACGTACTCGAAGTGGCAAACACGAAACTAAGAGCTCAGTTTCCGTACTTTACAGCAACCGACATTTTCTCAATTTTGTTGGACATTTAGCGCTATTGTGCCTACCACACGATATTTGAATCCAAATACGATAAATGAAATGTAAAAGAAAGCCCTTAGTTAACACAATAGCCCCCAGTGATCACTATTTTGAACAAAAGCCTTAAGCGTCCAGTGAGAGAAGTATGGAACGTCCAGAAATTAACCATGTTGGATGGAAAGTGCCTTCGGTAAGGTTGTTCTGGAGGCCAGAGACTAAGTTGAAACTTTTCCTAGCTCAAGTATGAAGTTAAGTTATGATCAGGTTATCAAGGGCTGAGCCCATTCACTCTACTCTAACTTAGTCAGTGCGATCGTCCGCGTGGATGCGGTGATAAACTTCCTTCCTCATCAATGTACCGTTTCTGCAGCACTTTGTTTTAGAATTTACAGCGAAGGATGCCATCTTGACTATGTGCCTTTTGACGCCCCATGACCTTGCGTACTACTTGCATAGTCCCCGGTGGTGGATCTATCCTACACCGACCAAGAGCTCCCCGGCAATGGAACATCTTCCGAAACCATAACTTCTCAGACAGGTGCTGACATCTGTTCTGCGATTCCGATTGGTGACTATCTTGAGGTTCACAGGCACCTCGACGACTATGCTCCGGTGGTTCTTTGCTGTAAACTCAGTCTAGTTCCCGGTGGTGAAGCCCATTTCAACGGAGAAAAACCCTGAAGGTGGTGGAAGTTCTCCCGACACCAGTGTTTCTTTCCCGTCCAATCAGGTGCCGAAGTTGGCTCGGTGGTTCCGGTTGGTGGTAGACTTCTGATTCACCATTTATTACGGAGTACTTCACTGATTGCGTCCTATTCTAAAATGAATTGCCACAGAGATTGCCGACGAAGTTCCAGGAAATGAAATTGCCAAAACATTCAACATTATCGATAGAACTCTCCAGAAATCATTCCAAGCGTTTTTCTTAAGTATTATGGGCCTGTCCATAAACTACGTAGACTCAAAGAAGGCAGGAGGGGAAGTTTTGGCGAAAGTCTGCGGTGCATTCACATTTTGAAGTTTTGGTAGAGACAAAAGTCTACACAGAAAGAGGGGAGGGTGCCGAGGTTTAAAAAAAAATGTACGGAAAAAATCTGAATTCCGAAAGTAGTTGTAGAGGAACTTCAACAATTCTCGGAGATATCTAAAAGAATTAATGGGAAATATGTTTCGAAGGAAAGAAATTAAAAATAATAGAGAAAGGAAGATTTTTTGAAGGAATTCTTTAAAGCATTCCTAATTTCTAATCTAATCTAATCTAACCAGGCGCTTGTACAGCCAGTGTTGAAAAGCATCCTGGAAATATCAAATTTTCTGCTGATATTCTCTTGTCAGTATTTATATTTGCAGCATATCAGAGATGTGAAACAAATATTAAAATGGCCAAGCCCACTGTGCAGACTAATTGGTTGGAAGATAATTCAGAAACTGAAGGCAATCTGGTTATGAACTAGTGAATAATTGAACTAGTGAATTTTGAATTTAATGAAGAAAGAAACGGGAAAACCGTACCGTTTCGTTTCGGGGAAAGTGGTTTAAGGCATTAAATCGTTGGGAGTGGCGCAGCTAAGAAGGTTAATGTTTACTCCATTATAGTTGACGTATCTTCTCCTGGGATGGGACACATGTATTTTGGCCTTGTGTCATGGCTTTAGAGCCTAGGCTTAAGCTCCATTATTCGCTCTCTGAAACGATTACAGAAGAAAAGCAGGTTCTTGCACCCTTATGCATGTGTCCGCTCCGAGATATGAACCGAGATATATAAAACAAATGTGTGACATTAGCAATGCATTTACATCCAATGAATTTGCATTTGTCGCGCAGAATTAGATCGCAGAACTACTATTTGAAGAACTTCTCGAGGAGCTTCTGGAAGAACTTTCAAAAGGATATCAGGATGAGGAATTTCTAGAATAAATGATCGATGAATCTTTTGAATGGATTTGTAAAGAACATTTAAAACAAATCATGGAAGAAACTTTTTATGAAAACCTTAATTGTTTTTTTTTTGGAAGAATTCTCTAAGAAATTTGTTATATGTGGGAGTTAGCCAGGAGGAACTTCCAGAAGAATTCTCGGAGTAAATTGCGGAGAAATTTTTGGAAGATCTGTGCAAAACTGGAAGACCTCTCGGAGGATTTTACAGAGGAACTTTTGGAAGAGTTTCTGGAATATTTTTTAAAGGAACTGTGATATTAATTTCTAGTATTTCTAAAATAACTAGAGAATTTCTTAAAATTTTCTCCCAAGAACTTATGGATGATATTTTCAAGAAAACTTTCAGTATCTTTTTTTTAGTTTTTATTTACGAGTATTTTAACATAGGCTAATTCTACACTACTTTCAAGATTTTCTGAAAGAACTTTCCAAAGAAATCCTGGAAGAATTTGCGGAGGAAATTTTGTAAGAATTCCCAGGGGATTTTTGAAAGAATTCTCAGGGGATTTTTAAAAGAATCTTAGATACACTCTCAGAACAATTCTCGATCGGAATCAATGGGGAACATCTGTAATGTATTAGAAAATTTATCTCATGAATTTCTGGAAAAATATCACAAAGGAATTTTTGGAAAATATTCTGGAGGAAATTCGAAAAGAGCTCCCGAAGGAACTTCCCGAAAAAAAAACTTGGGTAAAAATCCCGGGGCACTTCTAAAAGAAACATCCTTTTAGAGGTTCATTTGTAGCTGGTATTCTATTTACCACAGATCGTCCAGTGGTGAATTCGGATGACCCACAATTGTAGAGGCGCTAAGTGAGATAAGGTGAAAATCGTTTGTTTAAATCAAAAATTCAATTTTTTATTTTCAAAATTAACTCATATTTTGCCTTGGTGGTTGCTATTTTCCATTGGTAATGGCTTCTATTATCATCAATCTCGATGCCCACGGCGACAGACATCGGGTTAGCCAGCTAACAAAAAGTCCGGAAGATTGCCCGCCGGAGGCATAGCAAGAATTAGATTTTCTTTCCAAAAAGTGCTCGTTTGTTTCTCCACGATGCGGAATTCGATATGAAAAAGTGAAAAAAGTGCAGTTTGCCTATGCTGCGCCATGGCAAATTTTTGCGGAGTCACTCTTTTTATAGGTTTCTCGTTCCTGCTACCAGATGCGGAGGGTCTTGACGGCAATATGGTCCTCCAAATAGTACACTGACGAAAACGCGTTTCAATTCCGATCAAAGTTTGCGGTCGCACTTCATGGTATTATTGAACTATCAGCCTACGTAGATGAAGGTATATTTGCTTAAATTTGACAGCGTCTAACGTTTGAATTGACAACAGAAGGTAGCTCCTAGACGACCTAGACAATAGAAATGCACTAGAACTCCAATGGCGCTGTAGTCATTTTTCCATTTCAATTAAATGAAAAACTTCTATTTCAATTATTGATTGTTTTTAAGTGTCCAGCTTGAAGAGCATCATTTGTTTTGGTAAACAAAATTTGTTTTACACTTCTAGTACCGCTACGGAGGCTGTAAGGGCGTGGCAAACTAGATGTTAGTCACACGAACAGTCGCGACATTGGACTTCTGTGGCTAGTTATTCTAATGCCCAGACGGATGTGATGGGACATTTTCTATGTTGGCTGTGAACTTCTGCGATTTGCAGATCTACGATTCAAGTGCTTCTTTCGTTTCGTGCCGATTCTCAAGTTCTTCGTCTGCATATTTAATGGCAGCATGCTTCCTTCAAGCTGTTGCAAACTCTTCATCTAAGTGTTTTAGTTCCGATTGTTCATCGAAGAACGATATGTTTCGGCGGACTGGTTTTTCTATGGAGCATTACCATAGACTAATTTCAAGATCACGATGTACCAAAAAAAAACATCAAATTTTCTGTGTCCAGTCCGGTACCCAATAATATTTTCCGTGTAAATAACCGAGAAGAACGGAAAGGAACAGAACTAGAACGGTGCAGTCCAATGTTATTATATATCGTAAGGTTGTGCATAACGTTTAGTTTGTGGAGTAAAGTAGTGGAAGCGAAATTTCAAAGGAATTTGAGGAGGCGGGGGATTTGTTTTCCGAATTTCTCACGGTGAAAAAATAATGGCCGCTCAGCCTGTTTTGACATCTAAGATAACCTTACGATATATATAACCTTGGTGCAGTCGTGGTCGTGAGTCTGGGTGTTGTTCCTGGGTTTGGAAGACAGCCATACGGCGTTGACGCTAGCAATGGAATAACGGTCGTTTCTGTTGCCATAACCGTTTTTTTGCCTATCTCGTACACCAAAAGTATGCTGAAAGGTTATAGGGTATATGTACCATTCCTTGGCCTAATTTGCAAGCCACTTTGGCAATTTTGGCCATAACTCATGAATTAATAGCACTAGAATTAATATGTTGACCCTATTGCACACTCTAGGCAATGCATGTTTCACCAATTGGAAGTAAACTAACGTAAATATTTAAGAATTTACTTAATTAAGTTAAAAAGATTCGATGCGATGGTATGCAACGTTGGTCTATGGTACAAAAATTGGCCTATTAATGGATACAACGTTGGCCTATTGCTTTCTATGCACTAGAACCACTTATTATCTCATTTTTTCAATATTTCTGCTGAAGTATTATCTCTGTTTGTTCACCAATCTTACTTTTAAATTACATTTGCGGAGCCACATTTTAAAAAAACTATAAATGTAGCACTTAAACAAAAGTTCCTTCTCAATTTAGTAACGAAAACAACGCAACCCAATTATTGTGTTATATTTTTACAGTCACCGCACACAAAATCTTTCTTCCTGTTCGTTCTTTCTGTTTCTTACGCAAGCAATGTTGTTGATGTCACTTTATCGGTGTTGTAGACGTCACTTTACTGATGGGCCAAGATTTGGGTACATAGTGAAAAAAAAATGTCCTCAATATTCGGCCCACATTCAATTTGTAAAATAGTTATTATTCGTTGAAAACAAATATACAATTTCAAAATAGAGTCTTTGACCGTCACAACAAATGTTCAGTTATTGAAAAGTCAATTCAAAATGTTCCAGAATCATGCCATTTATGATCATATCTATAGACTCCCCACTAAGCCGAAGAATCATGGCGTCTACAAAAGCTAAACAAAGTGACATTTTCATTCAATTTTAATGCTCCAAAGTGCTAAAATTGATACGAAATGTTACAGTTGTTTGGCGAATAACATTTCCGATATCCAGTTATGCGTGTTTGTTTGGGTTTTTGGTTTACGTTGAGATAGGCCGAACGAGGGGACTATGCCAACGAAGCATCCCGATACCCTATGTTCACTCAAAAATCGAATGTGTGGGCTCCATGGCCGAGCGGAGCGGTAAGTGGCGTCAGTCGTTTGGGTGTCTCGTAAGCCTCATAATGTGGGTTCGATTCCCGCTCCAGTCGGGGAAAACTTTTCATCAGACGAAAAATTCTCCACGAAATCAGCATGATGCGTTACTTGGACATACTCCAGTAGAACTCACCAATAATGACATTTCTCAGTTTTATTTAGCTCACCTTAAAAAAACAGATCTGAATAATTTTAAATATTTGGACAAAGAAAAACTAACGTTCCACGTTCAAGTGAAAAGGAAACATTTTCTTCTACGATTTAAGCGGCTACGCAGCTGTGTTGCACAGCATTAAAACTACATAAGAACGCAGCAAACCGACGATGAAACGTAGATTATTGTTTGTTTGTTGTTTATCTGTATTAACGAGATTTTTAAACCTAGGCTAGTTCATCTCGGCATCCATGCTCGCTTTACTTCCCTTCCGATGTAAGAACTCACCATTATGTGAGTATGTCGGGAGTGGGATTCGATCCCAGGTCCTCGACGTGATAGTCTTGTGTTCTAACCACCACACCAGGTTCGCTCCACACGTAGATTATTAAGATACGACATTTTTACTACCAATGACCGCTCAATTATATGTGGGGGGTTGTTTGAAGTAGATTTGCGCCAAACGCGAACAGTCCGTTGCAAAACTAGACAAACCAAATAAGTGTAAGAAAAAATTATCATCAGATAAGGAACCCGACAATTTCAACTTTTAATAATGAGTAATGAGTTTATTGATTTGAATCGCTTATGAGCATTGCGAAAAAATCAGCATAACAGACAAGATAGATTTGTAGGAATGTGATTATAATCTCAATTTGGCGAAATGTTAACGGGAAACTTGTAGCATTATCATCAGCGGTGTGCTATAACATCGAAAGGGAAAGGGTTTCTAAACGCTAGTGGAAGGGGATAGAAAGAATCGCCGCTTTTCAAAAAATGGTCAACTAGCTGTAGAAATTCTCAGTGTAAAATTGTGTAAATCAGTGAAATTTTCAGTGTAAGTTTATCAATTTAATATTTGGGAAAAATCGGACTGTTTTACATGTGATTAGAAAGGTTCTAGAAAAAGCTAGCTTTGAACTGTTATACCTCCGGATTCAGTGAACCGAATGCAATGATTTTTTCACTTATGTAATGAGCTTGACATAATGTAATTATAGGAAAAAAAAATATGGCGATTTATTTATTTTATTTTATGATTTTCTAATTAGTCTATTTTTAATATGAATACCATTACTTGTTTCAATTTATTGCCAGTTATTTTGTTACTTCTTATGAAAACATGTTTATGTTTAAGTCAATTGGAGGGAATTTAAATGGGCAATAATTTCTAATCCCTTTTCTATTATTACCAATTATTTCATACTGGCGAATTCTCAGGACAAGGACTGTAAAACGTGTAAAGCCAGTGTTGTTGTTTTAAAGGGTTTCATAACAAAGTTATCAGTGAACAAATCAGTTTCGTTTATCTGTAACAATACAACGGACCTATGGGTCACTGAATCCAACCGTGCTCATCTGGTATCTCGTTTTCCTTCAGTGAAACATCGCTGACTTACTAATTTTCCACCCTCAGTCACTATCATTCATAAATACCAACTACATCCGGTCGAAACCCTCGCCTCGTGGTGACCTTCGGCTCAAGGTCCTCCCCAACACTACCAAATGTGATTAAATTTTCTCCTTCTGCGACCTTACCATAACTTAGGCTGTAGTAGTAGAGAGCAGTAGTAACTGTAGACCGTGCTATCGTGGTTTGCCAAATTTTGCAACCATCCAGCCGTGAGCCGTAAATTTTTGACAAACATCATTATCATAAACACGGCGGCCGGTGTGGCACCGGGCTCACCACCAAGCACATAAGCCACAGTCAGCCAGCCAGCCAGTCAGCCAGCCAGCAAGCCAGCAGCCTTCCCTGTGCTGATGCCGGAGAGCTTTCTCTGCGCTGCTGGGACGCCTCCGGAAAAACGCGTTCATTGTTACTTACTGCACTGCACCGTAATCAGCTCAACTTCAACTGTGTTCTCTGGGTGCGGGGGATCGTCGACGACGACGACGAAAATGTATCTCAACCCTCCCGCCGCCGCGTCGCCCGGTTTCCACCACAGAGCACTCCAAGTGTGCACAATTTGTGCCAAAAATTAGCATAAATTAGTTCAGCGCCACCGCAACACAGGACGGTAGCTAACGGCGGCAGGCGTGCGGACTTATTGTAATAGTGTTAACTCTTTGCTCCCTCGCAGGGGGTGCCGTCTTGTTGGCGTTTTTCAACATTGCCGGTGCTAGTTATCCAGTGAGGGATACGGTTACCAAGGGTTCTACAATTGAAAACGGACAACCGAACACCAACCAACTGTGACGCGCAGGGATCAAAGGATCAGTGTTACTCAAGGGTTAAGTTGAAGAAGAAAGTGCTTGGATGTTTGTGGCCAGTAAGGTAGTGTAGAGACGTGAGTGCCGAACAGCAAAAAGAATGAATCAACCAAATCGAATGCTGACGTTACCTTTGGAGTGCACCAGAATCGAGAGGATCCGAAATGGGAGTCATTACCAAAACGATTTCAATTGTGTTCTCCATGTAAGTATATGTTTTGCAACAACTATGCATGGTGCGGTGGGTTTTCACCGAGAATCGCCGATTGACAAACTCCATCCTCGATTGAGTGTTGTCAGATATGTACAGAATCGAGTATTTCGACTGCCAGTTGTAGTCTTTATTAGTGTCTGCTATCCACTTATGGATCCATTTTGGAACTGACACTGAGGAAAACTGGCAGTCAAAGCACGCGTATCTGCTAAAGGATAAGCATTAGAGGGCAAAATTAAGTAATGTATGAATTTAAATTGAATATATTCAACCAAAATGGGCATTCTGCTAAGAAAGGGCTTGACAAATCGGTACAATCATAAAAAAACTCATCTACTGATAATTTTTCACTTGATGCTTTTTCCGTCGAATCTGCGAATAAAGAATAGTTCTTCCAGGAGCTCGGTCCTAAGCCAATCACCTTTTATCCCCATGAGACAGCAAATGCATTTCAATGATCTTGAACCGCCAACAAAAACATCGACCCGGAGCCTACAATGAAAACCTGAGGAGCATTACAGTGCGTACCGTAATCCGGGGTAACATTGATCAGAATTTTCGATCTTTCTTGAATAATTCTCTTGTTGAAGTAAATGTTACATAATTTATATTTTTAAAACAAGTACTGGCCCTCTGAGTGTTAAGCTACTTGAAAAAGTTTTGTGAAACTTTAAATCGTGTTAAAATAAGCTTTTTAATCTAATTTTTGATTTTGTAGATTTGGGGTAACATTGATCATGCCAGTCATCAATGTTCGTTTGTATTAAAAATACCCTAGCTTACTGAATTCGGGGTCGCTGATTTCGAATATGTTGTCCAAATTTTTACAAGCTGTGTACTTTTTGGGTTATTTTAAGATTAAAATCCTCCAATCCTCGAATAACGCCTAAAGGTAGGCAATTACTTAAGAAATTGATAGCCTACTTTGAATAAATCGTATATTTTATTACAAAAGATCATTTTCCTCATATTGTATCTAGTATTCATACCAAGCATGAATGTTTGATAATGTATCTCATTGCGTTACGAAACACAGTTATGGAAAAATCGATTTATTTAATTGTTTATGAAATTCAATTTTAAAGAATTACATGTCATTTAATAGCTAAATAACAGCAGATTACGATATACCATTTGATAGCAGAAACTGATTCAATGTAAAATGCTTGTTTGAACATTTCATGAGGTCGGTCAAGCCGATCAATGTTACCCCGCTGATCAGTGATACCCCGTTTTACGGTACTATGAGTTTGTGTCTAGGGCCTCTCTAGTCACAGCTGTGAAAACGTGGGCTTTCAGCATGAACATTTTGAGAGTGACGGGTTAGATTCCCGGTCGGTCCAGGTCCAGGCACTTTTCCCAAAGGAAATTTCCTTGACTTTCTTGGACCTAGAATATATTCGTGCCTGTCATACGATATACACAATGTCAACAAAGTCGATTTTTTGGAACAATGCTTTTTCGATTCCTTTTAGCGTCCAAAACAACTGTGCAGAATTTGGGAGCGATTGGTTGCGTCTCCGTATTCCGCTTTGCGATTGAAGTTTGTATGGAATTTAGTATTGGAAAACGTGCTTTTTTGCATTTTTCTCATAAATTGAAATTTGTCGTCTAAAACTATCTAACTAATGACGTTGAAGCATAGCCTAGGATATGCCGAAAAACTTTGCCGAAGACCGCAAAGTGATCCGACACTTGTGAAAAAAGTTATAACGCACAGATTGCCTGGTGGTGCTTATCATTTAACATGTAAAGGAATAACATCAATAATAAAATCTCAGTTTTTGGCCTAAGTTTCCAAGCGAATAACTTTTTTCACAAGCGTCGAATCACTTTGCGGTCTTCGGCAAAGTTTTTCAGTATATCCTAGGCTATACTTTAACGTCATTGGTTAAACGGTATTAAGCAAAAGAATTCAACTTATGAGTAAAATGCAAAAAAGTAAGTTTTCCCATACTAACTTCCATACAAATTTCAATCACAATGCGGAATACGGTTACGCAACCAATCGCTCCCAAATTCTGCACAGTTGTTTTGGACGCAAAAAGGAGTCAAAAAAGCTTTGTTCCGGGTTGATGCGGTCAAATTTAAAGTTTCTCCATGCAACGTTGACCCACTCTAATACACATGCAAAATGGTCACTGCAGTGCCAGTGCACTGGCAGAGAAAGTGCTCATAGAACACTGATAAGCTGAGAAGCCGACTTTGTCCCAGTGGAAACGTTACGCAAAGAAGAAGAAGAAAAAGAAGAAGACGACAGGTTCTAACATCTGTTTAAATACAACAACTGTAAGACGAACCATAACTCGGTTTTAAGAATTCGTATTGATGAAGGAGTGTTTTACCTCCAAACGAAGACGGCTAATAACAAGACTGACATCTACCCTCTTGCTCCATATACCTTGTGAGCTACAAGCACACTAGCGCCACGAACGACTTCAGGGAACAAAATCGTGAATGAGTGGGCATGCCATGCTACCATTTCCGTGTACGTATTTGCATGTACACGCACACAATCATATTTTAATGTTCCTGTGAATCGTTGAGGGCGTTTTAACCATGTCGCCTGCAACAGGGTGGGAGCTGTCCGTCTTCGCTCCAAGCCTATTCGATATTCGATGCCCGGACAAATTCGGCAGTTGGCCGAGTGGGTCTACTCGGGCACCGAGAACGCTGGGAAAAATGACGAGAATAATGCATTGAAAAAGGACAACGCCTTTTTCAAAGCCAACTCCAACGCCATGGAGAAACACTTCTATAAGATTGGGAGAACACTTTACGCTGATCAAATGAGCGCGTGCATCGAAGTTACGCAAAACGGTTCCGGGTCATTTGGTCGAACGCCATTTGGCGGAATGCCGTTTGGCCGAAAATAAATGATGGACTTAAGTGACCATGTCACTATTCCTCGCATCAGTATAACTCGAAAGAACAGCCTATGATTCAAAGAAGGTAAAATCTTTGACAAAATATTGACAGATTCAACGCCAACTCATCCCTGAATGTCTAGAAAAACGGCATTCGGCTGAATGGCCGGACACCATGCAAAACCATGGCACCATTGATGATCTTGTCGGACAATTGGCCAGGCTCACGACAACTGTCAAGCGCTTGGAGAAGGCTGTGGCGATTGTATAACATTTCGCCGAAAACCATTTCACGGAATTCCTTTTCGCAGTGTAACATTGCGCGGAATGACATTTGACCATTTTGCGAAATGCACCATTTAGCCGAAAACCATTTGGCGGAATGTACCGTTTCGCGGAAAATCGTTAATAAATGAGAAAAATTTAACTGATCGAGAGACAACATCATTATTAGATTCGAAATTCTAATCAGCACTGATCAACATTTCAAATGAAATGGTTATTGTAAATTTTTCGTAACAGTAAACTTTTTGTAACAGTAAACTTTGAAAGAACAGCCTATTCATGAAAAAAAGGGAAATTCTCTTATAATATTCATTTTGCAGTTGTTATACACACAAGTTATATAAAATATTTATGAACGAGCAGAATTTGATCAAAAGAAGGAACATTTTCTGATTAAAAATAATAGCATAGGTACTTGTTAAAAAGCAAACACTTATAAACCTGTGACACAAAAATAAGAGTTGTTCTTATAGTCATTACACAAGTATAAGCCAGTTAGATACCAAAACAGAGAAAGCTGGTAAAGTTATCACAAAGGATTGCTACTTAGTTGCTTGGTTCAAAAATCGTTTTTGCTCCACACCGCTTATTCGATTCGTAACCAGATTCTATGCCTTCTCCCAAAATTTGAGCTCATTTGGTTTGAAATTGATACTGCACAAGCCCTTCAAAGTTTGTATGGGAATTACTATGGGAAAACGATATTTTTCATTCAATCGACCGTAACTTTTGCCCAAGTACCCCTAGAGGTTAGTTAATGAGGCGTCCGATTTGAATGCGGTCTTCGGCAAAATTGAAGCTGATGGAGTAGCCTAGGAGTACCAAGGGTCAACTAATCCTCTAGGGCACTTGGGGAAATGCTACGGTCGATTGAATGAAAAATATCGTTTTCCCACAGTAATTCTCATAAAAACTTTGAAGGGCTTGTGCAGTCTTATTTTTCAACCAAATGAGCTCAAATTTTGGGAGAAGGCATAGAATCTGGTTACGACTCGAGTAAGCAGTGTGGTGCAAAATCGATTGTTTATACCACGCTACAACTTAGCTTAAGAGTTACGCGGTCACCCGGTTAAAAAATAACGATATTTTGACGTATAACGCTTTCAATCAATAAGGGTGAATGTGTGTAAGGTGAAAAGCAGATTCAAATCCAGAATTATGATGCTGAGTCATTAGGCCGAAGGACATTACGCTGAATGGACATTAAGTCGAACAATCATTGGACTGAATAGATGTTAGACCAATTGGCCTTGAAAGATCTGCCTATTATTAGAAGGAGAAAAAATATTGAAAGAATGACTTAGTTGCTGGGTCACCAAACAACACTGCAGCATTATAATTTAAAAATTAACAACCTATTCCTAAAAGAAGGAAAAATCTCAGATGGAGGTATCAGTTTCATCACCAACAAGTTTTATTAGAAATGACAACTTATTTAAAGAAGAAGAACAAATCTATGTGACAACCAAGCCCGTGCACAAGGGGGGGGGAGGGGGGTGTTTGGGTGTTAAACCCCCTCCATTACCGACGCTTCATACACTGGGCGCCCCTCCACCTTTTGCAGAAATTGGGAAAAACCCCTCCCTTGGCGCCACTTCTGTGCACGGGCCTGGTGACAACGATGGTTTGTTGGTCATTACGCCTAATGTCCATCCGCTCTTATTTACATTTGACCTAATGACATTCGGCCTAATGTCCTAGGCCCTGATATTCAGAACAGCCTACGAATTCAAGAAAGAAATATTTACCAGAAAGTATCAGATTTAACATCATTTAATACGATCGCAGAGCTAAGGTTATAATGATTTCGTACCAATCGGTGAAGGGGCTAGTAAAGCTTAGCAGAGAAAATAATTTGTTATTCTATTATGATAAATTAAATTTAAAATCGTTTCAAAATGGATAAATACCAAAAACCGTTCAGAAACACGTATTTTATTAATAATATCATAATTTTAGCAAAATTTCAACTGTTTTTATGCTTAGTTTCGGGCTAAAAGTGAAAAAAATATTCTAAATAATCATTGAAAGCCTTAAACTTCAGTTTTTGGAGTGTTCTGAATCAAACATATTTTCATGTTCTAAATGCGAGGAAAAAAAATCTTCAATGTGTACCATATCCCTAAAAATGATACTTAACCGTCAAAAACTTTAATTTTGCATGAAAAAAAAATCAAGTTTTAAGGCATGTTTTTGCAGTTTTTGGTGAAAAGTATCATAAAATTGACTACTTCAATGAATAGTTTGTTTGAGACAAAGATAGGCAACAGAAATATTTAAAGCAAGCTAAAAATATTTAAAATTGGTCAACCGGTTGAAAAGTTAGAGGACTCTAAAATTGAGAAAAAAATAAATTAGATCTTTAAAAATTTCTTTAAAAAAATATATTTTCACTTTGACTTTGGAAAAGTTGTAATGTTCTACGAGTTTATTCGACATTTAATTTGTGAGAATTTCATAAAAATAGATTGAAAATTGAGAAAGTTGTGGCACTTGAAGTAAAAACATTTTTTTATTACTCGAAAATTCCACTTTGAAGCGATTGCGTCACCTCTAAATCGCAATAGTTTTGGCTCAAACTCAGAGGTTTCTCTATTCATGTCATTGGAATCCAGAAAAGCTTACGAGTTCCAGGTTTCAACAACTTTTGAAAAATAAGCCGCAGCCTAATGTCACATGTATACACACTTAGAAAAAATGACGGATTACGGTAAAATTTTACCGTAATCTCAACAGCTGAACGTACGGTAAAAAGTTCGGTGATTTTTCAAACCACCGAACGTACTGTGAATCTCAGGAAAATGCATCTGTCAAAATTACCGGAACGTTCGGTACTTTTTACAAACTTACCGTAAAAATCGCAGAACGATCGATATATGTATTTGTTTACAAATGAATTCTCAATATCACTGAACGTACGGTAAATTTAACAAATTTACGGCGATTTTATGTGAGCACAAAAACCAATATTTTCATAAAAAAAACGTCGAATATTGGATTGAATACATGACCATCTGATCAGCAACCACACTTGCTGCCACTGTACAAAAGAGTCTTGCTTGGAGATGATGCGCAAATTCTAATAGAACTCGAAGCTGCCGGCGTGGCTGTCAAACACATTTTACAGTAGTACGGTAAAATAGTCGCATTATCGATCTGTTCGGTAAAATATTCACAGGTCTCGTGTAAATTTGTCTGATTTCACCGGTTCTTCGGTGATTTCTTAGATTTCACCGATTTTCTCCTGCAATTTCATCGATTTCGCCGTAATACTGTAGTTTTCTTGTTTACATACCAGTTTCGATGATTTTTTTTAACCGAATACTGCAATCTATTCTAAGTGTGTAGGTTCAAATTAAGGAATGGTATAGTTATATAACATGCGAGAGCCTTATTTAGAACAAAGCAATAAAAATATGATCTCATAACAACTGCATTTTCTGCGTAGTGACGGACAGAAAAAAAATATACGAAAAACCATCACTTTGCCGTAACCTTCGCCTTGATCATTCTTAAATCCATAATAAAACTAAATTAAAAGATTTGGAATTATTCATCGCACCATACAATAATGCAGCTCATTACCACAAATATAGTAGGGTAAAAGCTCCCTTAGTGGAGGTAGTACCAATAGTGGTGGTAGTGCCAATTTAGCACTATTTCAAACCAAAAGCTTGCAAATGACATTTTAATAGATTCATCATAACTAATTAAAAACATTAATTCAGTTTTGTGTTCAGGATTTGCCGAAAAACCTATTTTAAACAATTATTTTCCTTAAATTTTTGGCTCCTTTGCACCTATAGTGGTGGTAGTGTTCCTATAGTGGTGGGTCCCATAAGAATTCAATGGGATGCGCCACTATTGGAACCAATGTTAAATTTTACCTCCATAATAGGAACCGTGTACCTATAGTTGGTGCAAGTGATTTATTAGCAAAAACTGTAATAAACAATGGTTTTTACATTTTTGCTAGCAAATTTAAGTGAAAAACTACCGATTAACATTTTCAGGCTTTTTATTTTGTGGTATTATAAATTTTATTCAATTATTGTTCTACAAGGAGCTACTAATAGCACCACTATTGGTACATTTACCCTACTCCATCGATCGTGTCCTATTGTATGCCATTACTTGCATACAACTGTTAAATAGGACAACTTTTTGATGTGCTGGCAAATTCATCCATAACTGCGTACAATTTCGCATCCCATATCTGCTAAATGAAACTTCACTCCTGTCGTCTGCAGCATGATCACGTATTTGATCACATACCACAGCTGAAACTGCAAATTCATCCAAAATTGTCGCACCTAATGAGTTATTGTCTCACAATTCGACGCCGAGCGTCGGCTGACGAGAATCAACAACATCCCCCAAATTTACACGTACCGAGATGTTGTCAAAGTCCGTCCGTCAATCCGTACAGGAACGACATTCCAGAAGCACTGCACCATTTCTGTGACTTAATTGTTTTATCACAGGAGCAAGAGGGGTCGTCCGTATGGCACTACGCCGATGCAATAAACGAGTTTACTTTTGGAGGTACAAATTGAGTGTGAATTGTTTTACTATATGGACGCCGGCAGTGCTAATGATAGCAATGATATTTGGGGCTGCCTGTCGAATTTGGCAGAATGATGAAGCTGATGTTATTTGACTGCGCTACCAAATGACTCTCGCTAATTGTATGCAATATTGTTCCAGTTTGGGCGAAATGCGGTAGCTTATATTGTGTGTGATAAGTTTGATGGCGATGTTGGGTATATGCAAATAAAGTAGCTCTACTGATGCCAAGCTTCTTGGCGCATTCATTACGGAGCGCTGATAAATATGAAAGCTTAGCAACACAGCTACGTTAGCAGCGAGACGATCGTGAGAATCTAATTTGATTGATTAATGGAGATCTTGCTTACCCACAACAATCGAACTTTACATTTAATGCAAATGTGCGTTTGTAAATCGAGACGTCTGTAATGAAAAACATCATTATAATAAAGCATAATCATAATAAAGCATTATCTTTACCAATCTTTACCAATCAAATGCAAGGTTTGTAGATTTTCTTTTTGATCTAAAGTTTGAATGTAAAAATATACTTGCTCAAAACAACTTCAGTTTAAGGATAACTTCAGTTTTTCTCTTTCCATGACCGTTAATTAGGCTAAACCAGCAGTGCTTTATTGTCCAGCCGGATTAGTTCACAAGTATATTTAATTGATGTTAGTAAACCCAAAACCATATCGCTTCATGACTCACATCCGATACCTCAGACGCGTTAATACGCTATTGTCAATTTGATTAATAACTCAAGTCTGCGACCGAAGCCCTTAATCTTCCCAACCTAATCCGCGCAAATCTTCCAGCCAAACATCCGTCCGTCTCTGAACAGTAAAACAGTCCAAATTCCCAGCCGGCAAACCAGCGGCGCGCAACGCAGTAACCTCGTGTGGCATCGACTGAGTGCGTGACATACTGCAGGCCGGTCCATTGAAACGGTCCCCGTTGCCCGTCGGTACTTATCATATCATTCGTGTGTACCTCTACAGGTCTGCTCCTTCAATCGCTCGATAAAATCGCTGTAATTCTAATCTCTGGAATCCATATCACACCTCGCGTATCGTATCGCGATATCATGAACGGGTTTGCTAGCGGGGGGTGCGTGATTAGGTCGGTCTGGAGGCTGGTGGTCGTTTGATAAAATAAATGGTACCGTAAAATGGGGGGGAAATTGATCGTCCCGCGAGCCGGTGTTGCCTGAATTTATTTTCTACAACCGACATCGATGTTAATTGGCGAGGAAGGTGTAGATTTCTCGATCTGCAGTGGGCGAGCGAATGCATAATCAATCCTTTTTTTCGTTCTGTCAATGACCAAGTCAGCGAAAAAACTTGTAACTGGAAAAACTGAAAATCTTCATCGAATTTGCAGTAAGGTAGTAAAGATAACCCCACCGTACGGGCACCTAGTGCAAAAAATAGATCCCTAATCGAGGTAAGGCATGTAATTGCACACTTTCATAATGTTTTGTTGTGTATTTTTTTCCGCGGCGATATTTTTTGCGCACAGCCCAGCTCTCTCTTTGGCAGTTCAAGCCGCCTCCATCGGCGCCCCAGTCCAGTAGTCAGTCAGCCAGTCAGTCAATCAGGACTGCCAGTAGTAAATCAATATTCGTTCGCCGGGGTGCCACCATACCGCAAGTGCAAGAGTCTTGACCAAGGCTTTGCCAAGTGCCGCCTCCCCGCCCGTTTGGTTGTTAGTGAAGCGCGTACAGTTCCATTAGTTGTGTGCTCAGTGCATTGATTGTTTTGACAGAGTGTTAATTTTCGAACAATCCATCCAGTCAGTGATCACAATCGCAAACGGAGCCTAATCGGCCGCGACAGCTACCGGTTTGGTGGAACAACACCGATTAGAAGTGGATGAAATTCACGATAATTGTTGTGGGATCAGGGTAGAATGCATTACTGTTGGCAGCTGGACGGAACCCGTATTATTCTCACGAAGAGTTTAGCTAGGAGCTAGTCCAAGCGCCAGTTCTGAAGTGCCACGCTGCCAGGATGATTGAGTCTCCCGAGCTGACGGTTAAAAGGTAATTATAGATGTTAACTTTCCATCCAAGGTAATTGATATATGTCAATTCATATTGGACTGGGTTTCCATGCGAGCCGGGCTCCACCCTTCCGCGTTATGAATTCGTTCGTTAACAAGCGACCGAAGAAGCTTTAGTTGAACTGTATACATTTGTTAGTTCTTCGCACCTGCTGCCCTCATGGTAGTGCTTCCTATGCATGCCATATGCCGGTGCGAACGATCGTTAAACGACACATGTTTATCTAGCACGATCTGCTTAATCAACACTGCGCCGGGAAACTGGATAGTTGTTGGCTGGACAGTCTACTGGTAGTTACTTGATATGGCTGTTCTCCAACGGAAAATAAAGGGTAGAATTAAAAGATAATGATAATTATTAAAAGTCCTTGTGAAGAACTGGCGATAAGTTGAAATCCACGCAAATAAAAATATTTAAATCCTATTTAGTTACTGATCATCTTATTATTAACCCTCTAATACAATTTTTGATTTTGATCTAAATATCATTTTTCGTCATCTAAAATCGATTTAAACTTGTTTTGGAAGATGATTCTTTTTAATTCTCGATTTCGTGAATTTCAGTTTTTGATTTTTCTAATTTTTGTTTTTGAACATCCCCACACTTTTATATTTTTCCTGGAAGCCAATTTGGGGAACGGATTTTTTGAAATGAAAACATTTTGAGTTTTTATGATTATTGTTATTTTATTTTTTTTTCACGGAAAATTTTATTTTCCGTGTAATTTTATGGAAAATTATTTTAGAGTGTATTCGATTCCCTTAAACTTTTAAACAAGGATAGAATGATTTGGAAAAATAAAAATATGTTAATTGTAGCGATTCAATACAAAATAAACAATGACTTCTAAAAGGTGACTAAAACATCAATTTTTCAATGATTTTCAAAAAATGTAAATACGCTTTATAATACACCAAAAACCATTTAGTGATATACAAAACAGTCCTAAATATCAGCCAAAAATATAGAAAAAATGATTTGCCACGAAACAAAAATTACAAAAATGCTCAAACTATACCCCGTCTAAAGGCGGGATTGGGTATTAGAGGGTTAAAATACATGACGATTTAGACTTTTGTTTCTTATTCGCTCTGGAGACTTTCACGAGAAAAAATTTGATCCCATAATCATGATTATGGATCATAATATCAAGAGCCTAGTGTCTTTTCGTTTTAAAAAAATACACCATGATTCGGGATCATGATTGCATGAGTCGTTTATCCGTAACGCCACCAATGCGTTATATTTTTGATAGATGCATGAAGTTAAATCATGGTATTGAGATTTGGGATCATCATTTACGGTGCACATTGCTTATGATCCTGGTTAGTTTGCTAGGATCATAAAGCTATGCCATGCTTGATTTTGAGTGCACATCGTTTATGATTCTAGATCATGTTTCATGATTGCATTGTTTATGATTCTGTTTATTGTTTATTCTGTTCATTCTGTTCATTGTTTATGGTTATGACCACCGGATGTGCATTCTTTATGATTCTGGTGGTTTTATTTTCTTATAATAAACAAATAAAACAACAATACTTGAATCATTTCAAATAAACACAGGTGGAAAGTGCTCCAAGAACGTAACGCTTCCAATGGCCATGATCTGGATTTCATGAAAATGATTGCTCTAAATTATGAAAGTAGTAGCTTAAATTACAAAATCATGATTCACGATCCATGTTTCATAGTTTCATGATTTGTAAATCACGATTTCTGGATTAGATTTGTTTCCGTGTTCGGTAGCATTCCAGGAAGTTTAATATGATTTTCGGGGCGTTCTGGAGGCGTTTATGAGAATCTCAGGTGCTTTACAGGGGGTCCAAGAGAGTTTCAGACGATTTTCGGAAGCATTTTTTAGAAGTTTCAAATGATTTTCAGTGAGTTTCACAGGCCTCATAGGGTCATTTTTGGAGGGTATCATATTACATGGGGTCCGGAAGGTTTTCGGTGGCATTTCGGAGGATTTCCAGAGGACTTCAGAGCCGTTGTTGGGGATTTAGGAGGGTATCAAGTGCAATACAGGGGGTCCGAGAGTGTTTCAGGAGGTTTCGGAGGCATTCCAGCAAGATTCAAATGTTTTTCTGTGGATTTTGCAGGCGTTATGGAAGGTTTATGGAAGTTTCGGAGGCTCCTATGTGCGTTACAGGGTATCTGAGGGGATTTCAAGAGTTTTCGGAGCCGTTTCACGAAGTTTTGAAGAATTTTTAGTAGCTTTCATAGGTGTATTGGGAAATTTAGAAGGGTTTTAGGGGCGTTACCGAGGATTTTGATGTAGTTTAAGGGGTTTACAATTTTTAAAAATACATTTTGGATCACTGCCAGTGCACAATGATCCTAGGGCCGTATTTAACCTTCGTCGTGCATTAGGGTCATTATGAGCCAAAACACGATTTCAAGCAGTAATATCTCTTGTGTTAATTAACTTGTCGTAATGAAACTTCTGGACTTTTAATATTTTGCAGAAACGAAGCATTAAAAAAAAACTCTTAAGGTGAAACCAAAATGGCGCCACAAAAAAGTTACGAATAATGCATTGGGGTCATTATGACCCAGAAATTTAAGCTCTCACATAATGATGATTTTTTCACCAATTCAAATGACCAATGTCTTATTTGAAAAATAATTTCATCAAGAATCTGTTGATTTGTTGCAACAGTGGTTCCGGGAACATTGGCTACCGGGAATCTGCTACCCAGCGCACCATGTCGGACATGTGGGAAAGAACTACATTTTGCCAATATTTTTCTAATATCTCGCGTTCTGAACCATTTAGAAGGGTACTGTCTTCGGCAAAGTTGCTCAGAAGACTAAGAACTATCACATCCCAAGTAACATTTTTAAGTCAAATAGACTAAAACAGGTTCTTAGAACCATCATAAATCCAAAAATAAAAGATATCAAGCTTTATACGGTTTTCAAAACCTCTACAAGACTAATTGATCATCAAAATGTCACTTTGGATAGGAAACAATTTAGTTCGACAATCACTCACTGAGTGGCGCTAGTGTCCTTAAGAGCTTCCAGTTAAAACTAATCGTCGTATATCTCGTGTTCTGAACCACTTAGGAGGATACTGTCTTCAGCAAAGTTGCTCAGAAGACTAGAAGCTTTCGCATAGAAAACAATTTAGTTCACAAATTACTCACTGCGTGGCGCTAGTGTTCTTGGGAGCTTCCAGTTCAGTCTGAACGTCGAATATCTCGTATTCTGGACCACTTAGAAGGATACTGCCTTCGGCAAAGAGGCTCAGAAGACTAAGAGCCATCACACAGGAAACAATTTAGTTCGAGAATCACTCACTGCATGGCGCTAGTGTCCTTAAGAGCTTCCAGTTAAAACTAATCGTCGTATATCTCGCGTTCTGAACCACTTAGGAGAATACTGTCTTCAGCAGAGTTGCTCAGAAGACTAAAAGCTTTCGCATAGAAAACAATTTAGTTCGAAAATCACTCACTGCGTGGCGCTTGTATTTTTAGGAGCTTCCAGCCACAAAAAAGGATACTGTTTTCGGCAAAGTTGCTCAGAAGACTAAAAGCTTATGTATTAAAAACAATTTAGTTCAAGAATTACTCACTGCGTAGCGCTAGTGTTCTTGGGAGCATCCAGTTCAGTCTGAACGTCAAATATCTCGTATTCTGGACCACTTAAAAGGATACTGTCTTTGGCAAAGTTACTGAGAAGACTAAAAGCTTTCGTGATGTGATGCTACACATCAAACGCTTTCATCCAAATTTTTAAAAGGTTCAGCAAAAGTTACTGAGTTACAGCAAAACGTTGTTGGTGATCAGTGGATTGTACTGGACAAAGCATACTGACACAACCTTGCTGTATTTTAACAAATATTTCATTAAAACTTTCAACTCGGCAAATTTTAGAAAAAAAAATATTTAGTAACCGTTCGGAAACAACCAGAATGCTTTCTACTCTGTTTCTGTTTATAAATAACTTTTACCTACTTTCAACTGAGAGCATGCTTCCTTTTTTTTCTCGTACACGCACCTTCATATGCACATGAAAACAGGTTGGTTTGCTTTCTTTGCGATTCACTGAATTATCAGTGATGACTGCAAAACCTTGTTGTATTTTGCGAAATGAAATTTTCTCTTCACGGATGTGGGGTTCCGGTGAATTGTACTCATACGATCATGGAATAATAGGCTCAAGCTGACACTTCAGAGCAGAGTCCGCCTTCCTCATCCCGGGACTCCTCAAGGTTTCATTCAGAAATTCCTGCATGGATTCCTTCTGAAATTCCATAGATGAAATATTTTCATCCCCAGAGACTTCTTCAGAATTTTAGGAATTTCTTCAGAAATTTCACAAGTGATTTTTTCAAAAGTTTTTCCAAGGAATTCCTAGATTTTTTCTTCTTTAAATAACTTTACAAAACCTTCAAGGATTGCTTCGTAATCTCTTCCCAAAGTTTTACACCTCGTCCTTTTTTTACGTCCATGCTTGGCTAAGCGACAGAAAATCTACCGCTAAGACGATGAAAAAACTCAACAGTTTTATATTTTTTAAAACATCTGCGTGATTAGGAGAAGTGTATAAAAATATAAAAATGTGTATTTTGATCATTATTTTGGCAGTAGAAATTTTTTTCGCTGATCCAATAGTGGACGTAAAATAAGGTTTGGGTGTACCAAGAATTGGTAAGAGGTGAGAAATTCGTTCAGTGGTTTATGTAGAAATTCCTAAACTGATTTTTTTTTTGTAATTGCTTTTGCGGCTTCCTCAGAAATATTTTTTGAGATATCTCTAGAGATCAATGTGGAATTTGTTCAGATATTTCACCAGGGATTTTCTGAAGT
This sequence comes from Aedes albopictus, assembly GCF_035046485.1. Classification (NCBI taxonomy): domain Eukaryota; kingdom Metazoa; phylum Arthropoda; class Insecta; order Diptera; family Culicidae; genus Aedes; species Aedes albopictus. The sequence continues at coordinate 143,193,350 of NC_085136.1, read as the reverse complement.
TCTTCCGGAAATCCCACAAAAATACTGAAGATTTTTTTACGGAATCCATAACAGATTTTCTAAACAATCTCTGGAGGATCGTCTCAAGCAATCCCTTATTAAAACTCCTGGAGATACTGCTGGGAGCTCCTAGAAGGCATTCTATGATTTGTTGGAGGAATTGGAGAAAAAAAAATCCTGCCGCAATTTCTAAAGCAATTATATTGAGAGTCTTCTTGGATGAATGCCTAGGGTAATACCTGGGAAAGTATTTTAAAAACACCTTAAAATACTTCCTTTATTACTTGAAAAAAACTTTTAATATTCTACGATTTAAACGGCTACGCAGTCTTTTGATATATGGGAAAACGAGGTTTATTGTTTGCCCGATGTTTCGACACTGGGGTTTTGTTTCATCTTCAGGAATAATTAATTTTTCGTTTTTGCTTAATTACCCCTGAAGATGACACAAAACCCCAGTGTCGAAAGGTCGGAAAAATAAGAAACCTCGTATTCCCGTATTAAAAGACTGCGTAGCCGTTTAAATCGTAGATTGAAATCCCCAGTCGATCCTCCAGAATTGAAGAAACCCTTCAATTAGTTCCTGAGGGATCCATGGAGGATTTTCAGAAGACTTGAAAAAACAAACTGTTGGAGATATCCCTGATGGATTTTTTTTACCATTACTGAAAGGATTTGTACACAGAAATACACAGAAATCCCTGAACTACTTCCTGAAAAATCCAAGAGAAAATCCTGTAGAAACTGCAGAAACATAAAAACTATGTAAGTATTCTTTGGAAAAAAAAAATCTTTCTTCTTCCAAGGAATAAATGTTGGAGTAATTTTTGCAGGAGTTGTTGAAAGAGTCTTTGGAAAAAAATGGGAGAATCCCCGAAGAGAGGTTTGAATTAATCCAAAGCTTTGCCTGAAGGAATACCTAAAAGAACTATTTTAGAAACCCTTGGACAACTTCCAAAGAATGTCTTCAGATTTAGCCTGCTGGAGATATTTCCAAATAAACATTCTTGTCGAGCTACCGCGCGAGACAGTCGTTAACTCCGTGCGTCCGGGTTTCTTCTCGTTTTTCCCATAATTGAAGTGTTTTTTTTTTCGAGTTGAAAGTTTGATTTACAAGTGCAGTGATTGTTCCAAGCCGCGCTTGGAATATTAGTTCATTTGGAAAACCTGTCGTTCATCGGATAGTGCAATTTTTGTGCGTAAATCTATCCACGTGTTCCGGCATTTTTCTTCGCCATTCAGGCAGCGTCAAACGCGCCGATCGTCGACGACACCCCTCAATCTGGCGTTTCTGCAATGGATGCCAATTATACACCTCCAACGCCCACTCCTCCCCCCCCCCCCCCGCCACAAAGCCTATCCTCCCAACTTTGGCGGGCCGTTTGTTGTTTTCTTCCGACCCAAAGGCGAACGTTGAACGGTGTTCAAATAAGGATCTGACTAAGCGGTATTCTTCTGTAGTCTCCATTAACATGGTCGGTACAGCTTAGCTTCGGGTGACAGTAGGCGACCGAAAACAGGCTAATGAGATTGTGGCCTGTGAACTATTTACGCTTGAGTACCACGTTTACCTTCCAACCCGCCAGGTCGAGATCTCTGGGAAGGTCACCAATAAATCTTTGACCTGCGAAGTGATCCTGCAAGGCTGTGGTCGCTTCCACAACCCTTCTTTACCTCCTGTCCAGATACTGAACTGCCGGCAACTGCATTCGGTCTGAGGAAGGTTTACACACCATCTGATGAATTTTATGTGACCTTCCCCGGATCAGCATTACCAGACCTGATTAGTCCTGATTAGAAAACTTCGGCTGCTTGTAAGGCTGTATGTACCGAAGGTAATGAACTGCACCAATTGCAAGCAGCTGCGCCACACCGCCCAATAATGTTGCAACAAACCTCGCTGTGCAAAATGCGGCGTGAGGCATGTGGACGGTGCGTGTAAAACTCCGCCCAAGTGTGTTTATTGTGGTAGCGACCGTCCACATGATCTGATTGCTTGCCATGGTACATACAGCAGAAAAAAACATCAAAAACGGTCGTTGCAGCTGCGATCGCGGTGAAGCTACGCCCAAATGCTGAACAAATCTGCCCCGACCGTTGAATCCCGTAACATCTACTCGTCTTTGTCTCTCGATGATCAGGGCTCTGACTCTGAGGTCCCCTCCGAGATTCAAAATCCAGAACGAGTGAGACTTTCCATCACTCCCGGGAACATCTAAAATCCCAGATGTCCTACGTTTTTCGAATTCTCAACCGGAGAGATAGCATTTGGGGAAGCAGGAGCAACCTCAGGGTGCGCCAATGTTTATGCTCTCTAGCATCGTAGACATCATCCTCAGCTTCTTCAATGCTTCCGTTTCCGTGAAGAACATTGTAAAAGGAATTCTACCTTGTGTGACCCCTCTTTTGAAGCAGTTGGCTTCTAAAATGCCCCTCCTTGCGACAATCATATCTTTCGATGGATAATTTATCCCTCTGAGGTCGAAGATGTGATTTCTGTTCTACACTGGCACTGTCGTAGTATTACACCGAAATTAAACGCTTTTAAATTTTTAGTTAATAATTAACAAATCGATGTTTTTGCACTATTCGAAACATGGTTGACACCTGATGTAACCTTAACTTTTCCCGATTATAATATCATTCGACTTGATCGATCCGACTCGTACGGTTGCTTCTAGGGATCAAGGAGCAGCACTCGTTTTACACAGTCGATTTTTATCCGATGACGGGCATTGAAGCCGTCTCATGTGAGGTGACTATCCGAGGTACAAGCCTCAGTGTTGCCTCCATATATCTTCCTCCGAGAACTGCGATATCTCGCAGGGATCTCGTCCACATCTGCTCGGTTATGCCCGAGCCTGGGCTGCTCCTGAGAGATTTCATCTCCCATGGTACAGGCTGGGCGAAACTGTACGATGACAGCCGTTTAACTTTGATATATGACCTCTGCGACGACCTCAACATAACAATTTTGAACACCGGAGAAGTTACGAGAGTGTCGCCTCCAGCTAAAGATGGCAGCCCTAGAGACAACCGATTAGACCTCTCAATCTGTTCGAGCTCCTTATCGCTGGAGTGCACTTGGAAGGTTAGCCAGGATCCCCATGGTAGTGATCACCTTCCGATCGTTGTTTCTATTCCCAATGGGTCACATCAACCTCCATCTCTCGACATCGCCTACGATCTCACCAAGCACATTGACTGGGAGAAGTACGCAGAAGCAATTATCGACGGTGAGCAATCGGTAGAAGTCCTTCCACCGCAGGAAGAGTATCGGTTTCTGTCCGAGCTGATAATCAGTAGCGCGCTTCAGGCACAACGTCGACCAGTGGCAGGTCCGTCGGTTCGCAGGAAACCCCCCTATCCGTGGTGGGATAGCGAGTGTACAGAAATCTATCGCGAGAAATCCGCGGCGTTCAAAGAGTTTCGGAAACGCGGTTCGGTCGAAAACTTTATGCGGTACGCTTTCCTTGAAAGCTAGTTTAAGAACTTGGTCAAGGCGAAGAAAAGCGGTTACTGGCGTCGTTTCGTCGAGGGTTTGTCGCGCGAGAAGTTCGCAAAAAAAGTTTGTCCTGATTCCGTACCCGTGGGCCGTGGAGCGAATAATTCGGGATGTTTCCGAAGACAGAGACGACATGGATAGGCGGTTTTCGATGGTTGAATACTCACTTGCTCTTCTTTCATGTAACAATTCCGCTCCAGGAATGGATCGAATGAAGTTCAACTTGCTTAATAATCTCCCCGACGTCGCTAAGAGGCGCTTGTTGAACTTGTTCAATCAGTTCCTGGATAACAACATCGTTCCGGATGATTGGAGGCAAGTGAGAGCGATAGCTATTCAAAAAACCGGGAAATCCGCGTCGGATCATAACTCGTACCGTCCAATCGCGATGTTGCCTTGCCTAAGGAAGTTGTTGGAGAAGATGATTTTCTTTCGACTGGACAAATGGGTTGAATTGAATGACATGTTGTTAGATACAAAATTGGTTTCCGCAGAGGTAAAGGACGAACGACTGTCTGGGTGTATATGTACCATTTCGTGCAGAAGAGCTAAATTTGTTGTTATGTAGAAATTTTCAGCTATTTCGACAAGAACAAAAACTGATATATCACTTTGAGTTATTGGTGCGATATTCTTTAAATTTTTGAATAACTCATCAAAATCACATCGAGCTATGTCAGCAAAAATTGTTCGATTTGAGATTTGATTCAGATATTCTCGTCTGCCCGGGGAGGCTTGCATATTCCAAATGGTCACTTTTCTTGTGAATGGAGTAGATTACCCCCTCCTTCCACTCCACCGGTAGCTGTTCGGCCTCCCAGATTATTACTACTAACTGGTCCAGGCAGTTGGCCAACTTTTCCAGGCCCATCTTGATGAGATCAGCTGCGATGCATCCTTACATCTTTGTGAGATGCGTTGAGCTTCTGGTAGAACTTATGTGTATCTTGAGAACGGAACACCATCTCCTCGTACTCTGCTTCCTCAAGGCTTTTTTTTACGAAAAAAAAGCATCCGTATGTTTAGCTATACATTCTGTCGGCATCCATGCTGCAGCATTACTGTCCGCACTGCCTTATTCTCCAAAACCGTTCGTCGCTCCTTGTTGAACCAATCGTTTCGTCGACTCTCGACTCCATCCCACGAATTCAGTGCTCTCGGTTGCATTGTTGATGGCTGCTTTGTCTGTACTCCAGCAATCCTTCAGAGGGGCCAGTGGGTCCATCGGTGATTATACGGGTGCTCCCAATGAAGTTAAAGAACTGCAGCTTCATGCACTGAGCTTCCAATCGCAAGTCCCTTTGGTCACCTTTGGTATCGATTTGTTTTCTTCTCATGTTGACTTTTCTCTCCTTGTGGTTTTACAGCTGGCTCGCAAAGCCTGATACCAATCCACTATTCATGGGAACTGGGCTTACCATACCGGAAGCTACAAGTTTTGCATTAGCCTTACCTTACCGATCAGGCTAAGGCCGGGATGGCCTCTGATGTACATAGTAGCCGACTCCATTCCCAGTCAACCAGTGATCGTATAAGATGTTGAATAAGATGATAAAGTGGAGGCGATATGCGTACATATTACATGCGCCTAAATGGAGGCATGCACGCATATGGCCTCCACTTTATCATCGTATGCAACATCTTATACGATTACTGGTTGTCTGGGTTCCACTCGGTCCATGCCTGTTTGTCTCCAGTTCCGCACTCTGCGTAGGGTCCGCAGATCGTCCTACACTTGGTCGACCCACCTAGCTCGCTGCGCTCCACGTCTTCTTGTACCGGTAGGATGACTCTCGAGAACCATTTAAGTCGGGTTGCTATCCAACATCCTGATGACGTGACCCGCCCACCGTAGCCTCTCGATTTTCGCGGTATGGACGATGGTTGGTTCTCTCAGCAGCTGATGCAGCTCGTGGTTCATCCGCCTTCTCCAAGTCCCGTCTTCCATCTGCATTCCGCCGTAGATGGTACGCAACACCTTCCGTTCGAAAACTCCAAGGGTGCGTTGGTCCTCTGCACGTAGGGTCCATGTTTCGTGCCCATAGAGGACGACCGGTCTAATCAGCGTTTTGTAGATGGTTAACTTCGTGTTACGGCGAACTTTATTCGATCGTAGAGTTCTGCGGAGTCCAAAGTAAGAACGATTTCCTGCCACAATGCGCCTCTGAATTTCTCTGCTGGTGTCGTTGTCGGCGGTCACCAGTGAGCCCAAGTACACGAATTCTTCAACCGCCTTGATTTCATCACCGTCGATATAAATTCGGGGTGGCGGGCGCGCTGATTCCTCCCTGGAGCCCTTTGCCATCACGTACTTTGTCTTCGATACATTAATGACTAATCCGATTCGTCTGGTTTCACTCTTTAGTCGGATGTACGTTTCCGCCATCGTCTCAAATTTACGAGCAATAATGTCAATATCTTCAGCGAAACCAAGCAGCTGAACGGACTTCGTGAAAATCGTTCCACTCAACATGCACATCCTTGCGTTGATCGGCTGCCACCCGATCACACGTTGTCGCATCTCTCCCAACACTATAAATCCTGTTCCCAGTTCATTGGTGGTGCCACAGCTTTGGTAGAAGGTAGCCACTCGATGCACGCTTTTCCACACTTTCTGGCCAGTCCAACAAAGTTCCTGCAACGCCACGATGTCGAAGTTGCGGGGAAGTAGTTCGCCGTAGATTATCCTGTCACATCCTGCGAAACCTAGTGACGTGCAATTCCATGTTCCAAGTTTCCAATCGTAGTCCTTATTTCGTCGCGTGGGTCTTTGCCGATTGTATCGAGTCGTATTTTCTTCTATGTTATTTGCAATGGGGATTTTTACGGGTGGCTTATTGGGTCTACGCCAACACTCCTGTCTCGCTGGAGGGCCATCGTGTCAGTTCTGTTTAACGTCCCAACCAACACTAGGACGAGCACGCTGATGGGGCTACCACCTTGAATCTAGCTGGGCGTGATGCAGCGTTTCTTACTCAGCCGCTGGATGCCAGAACAGACGCTGTTTGAGCCGCACCTCCTTGGTGAACAAACGCGCGAATCGTACTTCCTCAATCTAGCTGAAGTCAGAAGGACGACAGTGCCCAGGCTGCATTACCAGCTAAGCACACAACTCTTAGCTGGCGGTCTTTGTCATCGCTTGACCTGTGGAAAGGGAGCGTCCATTAATTACGTCACGCAAAAAATGCCCATTTTCAACCCCCCCTCCCCCCTATGTCACACTTTTTGTATGAGACCTCTTCTATTTTTGTATGGGTTGTCACACTTTACTGAACTCCTCCTCCCCCCTAAAAGCGTGACGTAATTTATGGATGTTCCCAAACATGAGATAGGAACTTGTGAGAACCAGAGCTATGTTGGACGCTCTCCTTATCGACTCACCGTTCTGCAGCCCGGTTTTGCATTAGCACTTCCTTCAATTACATTGCTAGATTGCTAGGCTCCAGCAGTAGTCTACGTGGGGGTGGTATTTTTAATGGGTGCCCAGACGGTATTATTCTACCTGAGCTTCCAGCGCTCTCAAACAGGCGACATTATTAAAATCAAATTGGCCAAACTTCACCTCGACTTCCAAATAACACTCAACTAATTTGATTACTCATTTGAACCCTTCCAGTAGGTCAAATGACTTTCTTCGAAACATAACTTTTCGCAACTAGCAAATTTCCGCTTCTCCGTATTTTCTAATTGCAATGCACGCTCGAAGTTTTCCGGCAAGGAAAATCTGAAGAACCGTGCAACCAACCAATTTAAACTTTCTCCAGCTGCTTAGAGTGAGATTCGCAGCTTCACTTCTACTGCTACCTTCTGTTTTCACGGCGCGGCGGATACATTCGCAGTAGGTAAGCATGACGCCAGTTTTGCTTCTACCTTGACACCTTGTCGCCCTTCGCTGAACGAGAGGACAGAAATTTAATTAAAACTCTAATTTCTAATATCAATAAGTAGATAGGTGTACCTGGATGCTCGCTCTGGAATGCAAGACTCATTCCTGACAGTGGGACAAAACGGAACTTCCCAGGAAAGTTACCCTCATAACAAGCGTATAAGAAATGAACCCGAAGTACGTGTGGGATGCTTTCGATGACGGCGAATTAATAAGACAAAAAATAGCTGGAAGAGAGCAAACAGATGACCAGCTCATTTTATTTTTGTTTTCTGAGCGACACTTTTTTCCCTGCTGCTTCTTGGCCAGAAGCCAAACGCCAGCTGCACTTTGCAGCACGTTGCTTTGGTCCGATGATAGGTAGGTGGCACCCGGTTCCGTAAACATTGGTTTAATGAGCAGAAGAAGGGTACTACTGTATGGCGTTTAAGCTTAGAGGTAATCGGTTGGTCGATGGCGTGAAACAGCTGCTTCGGTCAAGCCTGAGATGGGTGATAGCTTTGGCGTATTATTCCAGCGTGAAGGAGCTGTTTTTTTTTTTATAGGGATGAGTTGAGCAAAGAGAATTTCATGGGATAGTGGAAATGCAAATACAACAAATCGGGAGTTCTCAAATATTTCCCCTGAGGCTCAGTACCCCCAGCTTAGTTCCTAAGACCAGTAACTCCGTTAATGTTAACGCACGCCAACCAGCAAAAAAAAAAACAATTATTTGCACAATCAGCATATATGCATGTACGTCTGCAAGTCATTGCAAGTCTCGTTTATCAATTACTGTCACGTGCAACGGATCCAAATTTACTCATTTTTTTACAATCTTATTTGTCAAAAACAGTGGCAGCCTGCCAGAATCCACTCATTGTTGTTATCTTGCAAGTTTATCGATGCAGCTCATAGCCCCTCAACCCTAATTTCTGCTTGTGTGTTTTGGACGGATTTAGCTTGTAATGCGATTATATTTATCGTGGTTTGCAAAGTCCATATCAAAAAATTCAATTGATCACCAGCACCAACCATAAAGCCAAACGGTTGCCCCCAAGTAGAGGATGGATTAAATCTGAATCCCATTCTCCGTTTTCGACCTTCCTCGCAGTATCTGCTCCGACTGATTCGGTTCGGTGTACGATCGACTTACTTAAGCGCATATATGTCATTAGGTTAATCTGTCCAAATGCGACGAAGTTCTGTTCCACTTCAGTACCTAACATTCAACTACCTTCTCTACCCTCTACTTCCAGCCTATTCGAGAACGAGATTATGAGCTACATCCCCGTGGAGGCTCGCAGTCCGCAAGGTTCACCGAATCTCAATAGTTCCCGTGTGCCGCAACGTGCCCCTCCTCCCTTCCGGCGAGATTTCGAAGCCAAGCTGCGGACCTTCTACCGGAAGTTGGAATCGAAAGGATTCGGCCAGGGGCCGCACAAGCTGAAGTAAGTACCTTTCCACTTATCATCTTCCATTTCTACATATCCTAAAATAAATTGTTCGAATTCTTCCGCATCGATCAGTCATCGTTCGGATCGACTGACTTGCGTTGAACGAGCTTTGACTCATGGACGTGCCCTCATTGCTTGGCATTGACAGTGATGCGGAACCAATGTTCGATGGGTATTATCTTATCGGATAGAACGAGGGCTGACAACGCCCTCGCCTTTCTATGTGACTCAGAAATTGAAATTTTGCGACGAAATGTAAATCAGGGTTCAAACGTTAGCGCTAATTGGTTACCTCCCGTCTGTTGTCACCTCGCAATTCGTAGAGCAATTGAAGTACGTCTGCAACCGCTTGGGGGGTCGCGAAAAGAAGTTTGTTAAGCTATGCTCTAGTGCAATGAAAAATTAAACTGTACCCCAGCCAGCAAAAATTCGTTTTTTTTAATGAATCTTTGAGGGAGTTAAAGAGTTCTACAGAGAAGATCTGTAGGAATGTGAAAAAAAGATCTCATTAACGCACCTAGCGGTGATGGCGCCTTTCTCGTGCCTTCATAAATCCATTATATTAAAACTCAAGTGTCATGTTGATGTATTTCGTACTTTCATACGTCCAACAGGAATTCATTTCATGGCACCAGAAATGATATCGTTTATCTGGCTTTTAATGTTTGGGCCTCAAACTCTTAAGAAAAAGCCGTAATCATGAATTTAGAGCCGCCATTTTGGATTCATGTCCGCCATCTTGGATATTCTGGTCGCAATTTTTGGTCTCCAGACATCTTCCCCATACAAAATATACCCTTTTTTCATGGTTTAAGGGTCTAAATTTCCATCAACCAGCCGCCATCTTTAATTTGGAGCCGCCATCTTGGATTTTGGGCTGCCATCTTGGATATTCTGATCGTAATTTTTGGACGCCAAGTATCTTCCCCATTTCAAATATACCCATACTGCATGATTTTAGAGCCTTAAACTCCATTAAACAGCCACCATCTTGAATTTGGAGCCGCCATCTTGGATATCAGACCGCCATGTTGAAAGTAGGTCACCAATTTTGGACTCCGGACAGCTTCCCTATACAAAATATACCCATTTTTAATGGTTTTAGGGCATACATTTCCATCAAACAGCTGCCATCTTGGATTTTAGACCGCCATCTTGGATTTTAGACCGCCATCTTGGAAATTCTGGTCGCCATTTTTGCACTCCTGATAGCTTCCCCATACAAAATATACCCATTTTGTGGTTTTAGAGCATAAAACAACATTAAACAGCCGATATCTAGAATTCGGAGGCCGCCATCTTGCCCAAACAACCAGGCATCGCATAAGGATGCACGCTGTACGTCTTATAAAGTACTATTTTAAGTCACTATCGCATATATGTATGGCTGAGGGACAATTTTCATCGCATATGATGTTATTTTTTGAACTTACTGCGATGTATCTGGTAAGATCATATAATAGTGCAAATTAACTTTCATAATGCATGACTACATCGTAGTAGACGATATTCCGATGTTTTGTTGCGACGAACTTTGCTTATTCGCAAAAGCGTGCGAGTGAACTCGCAAAGTGTCAATTGAATTCGCATAATTGCGTACTACGATGATTATACGACTTCGCTTGGTGCTTTTCTAATTATGTCAGTTTAACTCGCATTGGTGTACAAACTAAATCGCATAAAAGTGAAAATAAACTCGTTCACATGTACATACAAACTCGCATAAGCTAGAATCGTTAACGTTGGCATATTGAGATGTGATATGTGATAACAATGAAAAAGGTGTTGTTGGAGTGCCAAAAAGCTAAAAGAAAGTGAAAAGTCATCATTATGGTTACAAAACAAGTTACAAAGTCATCATTTTTGTTTTGTTGACTTTATAATTAACAATGAGTGGTGCTAGCAAGACAGGAGTAGTGGTAACTGTGCGGGAAATCATGCTACATCATTTTGATTTCCAAAGAGCCTGCCGAACACGTACAGCGCACGGAAACCAAGTCCATTCCAACAAGCACTGAGGTGAGTTAGAATATCATGACATTTAATCAGTGTGTTTCTTAAGTAGTGTTTGGTGCTAAGTGTGAAGTGCGGCTCGATAATCCAAAGGTTATTAGTTCGATACTTAGGTGACAAGATTTTTTTATTTCGAATATTTTTAAGTCGCATAAGGTGCTATATTACGTCGCAATAGTGCATACCGTACATCGCATAAGATATCGCTTCAAGTCATATAGCGTCATTATCTTCCCGTCAATGTACGTACAGCGCCTCCACTTTTGTACGCATAAGGCACTTTTACTGCATCTTATGCGATGTAACTTTACCGCATAAAAGTACGTATACCATGAACATAAACTTCATTATACGTGCAAATTGGTTGTCTGGGTGGATTTCAGGCCGCCATCTTGGATATTCTGGTCGCCATTTTTGGACTCCGGACATCTTCTCCATACAAAATATACCAATATTGCATGACTTTAGAGCCTAAAACACCATTAAACAGCCGCCATCTAGAATTTTAAGCCGCCATCTTAGATTTAAGACCCCCGTCTTTTAAAATCTGCTCGCCATTTTTGGACTTCGGACATCTTCGCCATACAAAATATACCCATATTGCACGATTTTAGGGCCTAAAACTCCATTAAACAACTATCTTGGATATTCTGGTCGCCATTTTTGATCTCTGGACATCTTCACCATACCAAACATACCCATTTTGCACGGTTTTAGGGCCTAAAACCATCTTGGATATTCTGGTCGCCATTTTTGATCTCTAGATATCTTCACCATACCAAATATACCCATATTGAACGGTTTTAGGGCCTGAAACTTCATTAAACAGGCGCGATCTTGAATTTGGAGCCGCCATCTTGAATTTTAGGCCGCCATCTTGGATATTCTGGTCACCATTTTTGGACTTCGGACATTTTCCCCATACCAAATATACCCATATTCCACGGTTTTAGGGCCTAAAACACCATTAAAAGGCACCCATCTAAAACTCCATTAAACAACAGCCATCTTGAACTTAGAGCAGCCATCTTGGATTTTAGGCCACCATCTTGCATATTCTGGTCGCCACTTTTGAACTCCGGACAGCTACGCCATACTAAATATACCCACATTGCACGGTTTTAAGGCCTGACACTCCGTTAAACAGTCGCCATCTTGAATTTGATGCCGCCATCTTGGATTGTAGACTGCCATTTTGGTTATTCTGGTCGCTATTTTAGGAGTCTAGACACCTTCCCCATACAAAATATACCCATATAGCATTGTTTCAGGGACTCCATTAAACAGCCGCCATCTTGAATTTGAAGCCGCCTTCTTGGATTTTAGGCTGTCATCTTGAATTTTGGGCCAAAGTTGTGGAATATCTGGTCTCCAGTGTTGATTTCCGCACAAAATTCATCGTGCTAAAGGTCACAAAAATTGCCACAGTTTGAGGTGTCGCATGTTCGGTTCAGTTTTATACCGGTGCTAGTCCGGATCACTTAAATGGTCATAACTCCGGAACGCCTCGACCGATCTTTAACATTTTCAATAGCAAACAATGCGGTAAAATTCCGGTTCGATATAAGCTATAATCCGAAAAATCCAATCCGAAAAGGCCAATGAGAAGTGCCTTAAAAGTGAGTGAACTTTTTTGTACACAGTATACATACACAAACATACACACACAAAAATACACACAGACATCATCTCAATTCGTCAAACTGAGTTGATTGTATTTGTAACTTGGCCCTTGGAACTTGGAAAACTTAGAGGAATCTTTGAATAAATACTAGAAGGCATTACTAAAGCAGCCCTTGAAAGAATTCTTTTGAGATTCTTTGGAGGAAACCATCAAAAACCTTCGATGGAATTTCTGGAGCAATCCAAGGAACAAATCTAGAATAAATCTTTAAAAGAGCTTTCGAAGAAATTTTTGAAGGAATTGATGAAAAATTAGTAAAGTAAGTCTTGGTGAATCCCTAAAGCAGGAATTTAAGAAATTCTCAATGGAAACAACGTGAAGAAATCCGAAACAATATTTAAAAGAATTCTTAAAAAAAATCGCGAGAAAGTTCATGAAGGAATCCTTTAAAGATTCACTGAACGAGTCGTTGGAAGAGTTTCCGTTAGAATCCCTTAAGAACTCTCCAAGCAAATTTTTAAAGCAATTTCTGAAAGCTTTTTTGGTGGAATTTCAAGAATTAAATATGGTGAAATATAAGAAGGACCCCTTTGAAGAAATATCTCAAGCTGTCCTTGGAGATATGTATGCCTATAGGAATCCTTGCAGGAATTTTCAAAAGAATAACAAAATAAATTGCGGAATGTATCTAGGCTGTGATTCTCGATGAGGAATCTTGTGGGGGAAATTCCTAAAGGAATCATAGGAGAAGTTTCTGAAATAACCCTTGGAAAAAATCCTCCAGAAGTTCCTAGAATAATTTAGGAAGCTTTAGAAAGATTATTAAAGTATTTTTTTGTAGAATTTTCTGAATTCCCGTCAAATTTCTTAGAGAATTTTTTAAGTACTCCTGGATTCAATTGCTGATGAAATTCATGCATAAGTTTCGGCAGAAATCTTTGTAGAAACTCTTGACGAAATTATTGGTGGATTTTGTGGAGGGATCCTTTGAGGAGTCCCCGTAAAATGTCTGAGGGATTTGTTTAAGGATTCTTGGATTTAATTCCTAATGCAGGAATTCCTGTTAGTTTGGCATTCCGCAATCAATCGTTGGAGCATGCTTGGAGAAACTACCGGAGGAATCCTTGGTGAAGTTTCGTAAAAGAATGCTTGGAGGAATTTCTAGAAAATCTTTTTTGACCGGGAAGGACTTTCTGACTGAATCCTTGGAAGAATTTATGCCGAAATAATTCAAGAAATTTCTAAGAAAATCCCTTGGAAAAGTTTTTGGAAAATTCTTGGGGAAAGTTCTGAAGGAGTTTCTTAATAAATACTTGATTGAACAATTGAATAAATATTTCAAATCATCCATGGAGGTATACTTTAAGTTTTCTTGAATATTTTAAGAAATTTCTAAAGATATTTCTGAAGAACTAGTTGCAAATTCGTCAGGAGGAATGCTTGGAGAAACTTTTGAGTGAGTTCTTAGATGAATTCCTAAACTAACTTCAAGCTCGTTGAGCGTCCCTTCAGATGGATTTCGCTCAAACTTTGATCGTAGCTTCAGGAAGGACAAAATATGTAACTGTTTCAGAAGGTAAGGCGATGTTTTTCTAAAATTTTATGCTTTCGTCTTCCAGGAGTTCCTTCCGTGGTTTCTCCACAAATTTTTTTCTAGGATTTCCTTCTGTGATGCCTCAGGGAGGTATCGTATATCTGAGATTCTTTTGGGATTCCTTCTGAAGTTACCTCCGGGGTCCTTCCCGGAGTCTCTTCTGAGATTCCTTCTGTGACTTCAAAGGATTTCTCTTGAAGTTCCGGGAATCCTCCAGGTATTCCATCCGATATTCTTCTAATGGCTTCAGAAGGAACTTGCTGGAGTATTTCCTCCAGGAAGACTGCAGGAGGAGTTTCTCAAAATACTCCCTAATAAACTTCTGGAGGATTTCCGATAGAAACATCTGAAAGAATTCCAGAATGAACTTCCAGAGGAATTCCAGATGGATCTGCAGGAATTCCTAACGAAGCTCTTAAACGAATCCAGAAAAAAAAGTCCTTAGATGAATCCTGGAAAGAGTTCCTGAAGAAATCCTGGAAACAGTTTCTGATAGAATTCCAGAAGAATTTCCCAGGATGAGTTTCAAAAGGAATCCCGGAAGAAGTTCCCACAGAAGGAGTGCCTGAAGAAAACTCAGAAAAAAAAATTGGAGAAACCTGGGAAAATCCCGAAGAAATTTTTGGAGGAATACTGAAAAAAGTTCTTGTAAGATTCCTGGAAAGATCTCGCATCTCGGAGTGATCTCGCATAGACTTCCTGGAAGGAATCCTTGACGGAATTTTGGAAGGAGTTACTGGAAGAATCTCGGAACAAATTCATGAAGCAATCCCCGAGAAAACACCTGGATGAAATCCCAGGTAAAATTGCTGGAATTCTCAGAACTATTTTCTGGAAGTAAAATAAAACCTTCTGAAGGCATTCCAAAAGAAACTATAAAGCGAATTAAGAATGGAATTTCTGGAGGAGAAATCCCAGAAAAAGTATCTAGAAGAATCTGTGGAGTACCGCCAGGAAGAATCCTGGTAAGAGCTCTTGAAGGAATCAAAGACGGAATCTCTTCAGGAATCTCAGAAGAAACTCTTTGAAGAACGCCAGAGAAACATCAAGAGCTTCCTGGGAATACACATAAAACTCCTGGAGGAGTCTTGGAACAAATTTGCGGAGAAATCGTTAAACGGAATTACAGTGGAATCCCAGAAGAACAACCTCCTGGAGGGGTGCCACCGTGCTGCCATCATGTCATGAATCAGCAAACTATACCGTGAATATTAGGGTTGCAGAAACATTACAAGTGACTGAGTTATAGCATCAAGGGTCCGCCTGCCCAAATAGTCCCAGACCCTATTTTTGACAGTTACAGTAACAGATTCAAATTTCAATTTAAGAGTAGGTACCTAATTGCGTATTGCTTGGCTTAATTTACCTCTTCTTAAATTGTTCAGTTTCGATTCATTTGAGCGTGTTAAAACAAATCTTCATGACTGTTTACTGGTTCCTGAGCCATAGTGTCCCCTATCAAACTATCCAAGTTCCTATTCGAAAGCTTATCTTGTTCAAACCAGGAACATGCGAAACGACTCGACATGATAACCAAAAATGCATGACTAACAACCTATCCACACAGGAGGGGAATGTTTGTCAATCCGGAAATCTTACTGTCACGGTCATTCGGTACAGCGATATGATGCGTATGCGTCCTCCAAAAATCGGCAACAATCTAAGCCATGTGTGCGATGCGAAGAGCACTCAAAAGGTAAAACCTTAAATCAGTGCACGTCTTGGAATCGACTTAATGGGCGGAAGGTGTTGTGGTCGTATAACAAGCTGCACCGGCGGCGGTTGCTGCGGCGGCATCGGTAGCATGTGATAAACATCGTATTATTGGACTGACTAAGTTGGACCGGACGGCGGTGCGGCGCACGGTTTTGTGGCTTTAGTTTCTGTTTCAGGGCAGACGCGGTGGGTGAAGCTTGACCGCGAATCATAAATTAATTACCTATTTGCGCAGCGGTTCTGGTGTTTAATGATAAACTGGATGGAAACCATCACAGTTCGGTGCACATCTGATGGGGTGATCTATGGATATCCGCCGGTTGCATTATGAGGCCAGGTGTGAACGAGGACTCATCAAAGGATCAAGCAGTTGATAAGATATTTTGAACCCTTGATATTTTTTGATGTAGTTAGTTCTTGTACGGTCTATCAAGTTAAGCAAAACCATCATCGACTACAGGTTTTCGTTTTTGGATGAAACTGAAACACCGATTACTGATAAGTACTGACCTAATAACTTTGGAATTCTTTCATTGTTGATGGACTCTCATGCTCACTCTTCAACGTCGCTGTCAGCCATCAGTAAGGATCCGAGGTAGACGAATTCCTCCACCACCTCGAAGGTATTCCCGTCTATCGTGACTTTACTACCTAGACAAACCCGGTCGTGTTCGGTTCCGCCTACCAGCATGTACTTTGTTTTTGAGGCATTCATCATTAGGCCGACCTTTGCTGCTTCGTGTTTCAGGCGGGTGCACAGCTCTGCCACGGTTGCATATGTTATTACGATAATGTCCATGTCGTCCGCAAAGCACACAAATTGACTAGATTTTGTGAAAATCGTTCTCCAGCTGTTGAGCCCGACTCGTCACATCACACCTTCTAGATCCAGGAAATAATATCCAGGTCGCACGAGGGCTTCGAAATATAAAATATCAATGGGGTGTATTACTGTAGCTGTTATGCCCCACCCAGGTGGCCGATGGACCAGTTGTCAGCAATGCTGGATGAGTTAACAAACGCGCTAGTACGACTGAGTCCCGTGGCCATCGGCGAAGACTTTGACGCCTGGGCGATTGAATGGGGTAGCCGATCGACTAACGCGAAAGGCTGGGCACTACTCGAAGCCATGGCAAGACTGAATGTGGATGTCGTGAACATAGGTGAAAAAATGACCTACAGTAGGAACGGTGCAGAGTCCATCATTGACGTGACCTTATGGAGCCCGGGTTTAAACCCTAGCTCAGACTGGAGGGTCAACGATGGGTACACGCACAATGACCACCTGGTGGTACGATATAGGGTGGAACATGGTGGAAGGATGACGCAGCCGAAGGTCATCGACAGCTATCGAGGATGGCTGACCTCGCGCTTCCATAAGGCGTCATTCGTCGGAAGGTTGCTTATGGAGCCTAACACCGACGATCTGTCCAGTGAAGATCTAGCCGAATCTCTAAGCCGTGCGTGCGATGCCGCAATGCCTAGGCGTGTGCTACCCAGAAATAGACAAAAACCGGTATACTGGTGGTGTCCTGAAATCGCAGAGCTCAGAGCGTCCAGCCCAAGAGCGAGGAGGAGGATGCAAAGAGCTCGTACCGATGAGGGTAGAGCGGAAAGAGGTGAGGCCTATAGGACGGCTAAACTGGCACTGAACAAAGAGATTAAGACATGGAAACAAGCGTGTTTCGAAAATCTCTGCCAGGCAGCCAACACGACACCCTGGGGCGACGCCTGCAGAGTAGTCATGGCCAAAATGAAAGGAGCGTCAGTGCCCCCGAAACGCTCACCCGCAGAGGATCGTGGAACTTTGTTCCCGCACCACGATGTCAGACCATGGGCTGCCACCCCCCTTCCCGAATCGACCAAGGGGGGGGGGGGGGGGTTTAGCTATTCCCAGAATAGGGTGCTACTCGATGACACGGACGAGGGCGAAAAGAGGTACAACATCACCGCGGGAGTTCGACAAAGGGTCAATATTGCGTGCGGTACTATGGAACGCGGCGTACGATGGTGTATTGAGGCTCACACTTCCACCGGGCGTAAAGCTGGTCGGCTTTGCCGATGACATTACCCTCACGGTATACGGCGAGTCGATAGAGGAAGTGGAACTGACAGCGGCGCATGCAATTGGCATAATCGAAGACTGGATGAGGTCACGTCAGCACACCACAAGACGGAGGTGGTGGTGGTGAACAACCGCAAGTCTGAACAACATGCGGTGGTCACCACAGGCGGGTGCGAGATCAACTCCAAGCGCTCATTGCAGCAACTCGGAGTCATGATCGATGATAAGCTGAACTTTGGCAGCCACGTGGAATATGCTTGCAAGAGGGCAAGCATGGCGATTATGGCACTATCGAAGATAATGTCAAATAGCACAGCAATAGTCTCGAGTAAGCGTAGACTTCTCGCGACAGTAGCAGCGGTCTCCATACTACGGTATGGCGCTGCTGCATGGTCGAGCACGCTAGTGGTCAAGCGAAACGTAGAGCGGCTCGAAAGTACGCACAGGTTGATGGGCCTTAGAGTCATCAGCACATACCGTATGGTGCCAAAGGACGCGGTATGCGTGCTGGCGGGTATGATGCCCATAGCACTTGTGGTGTCAGAGGACGAGGAGTGCTTCGCGAGACGCGATTGTCAGAACGATTGAGACAAGAGGCGCGAGACGGATTGTCAGAACATCGTCGATGTTGAAATGGCGGAGGGATTGGTCATCCTCCAGCAAGGTTAGATGGATACACAGGCTCATACCGAGCGTGTCCAAGTGGAGGAGCAGGCCCCATGGCGAGGTGAATTTTCACTTGACACAATTTCTGTCAGGCTAAGGGTGATTTAGGTAGTATCTGTACAGATTCGGACATGCAAGCTCTCATACGTGTCCGGAGTGTAGTGTGCAGACTGCGACGATACCGCGGAGCAAGTGCTCTTTGAATGCCCACGCTTCGTGGAGCAAAGGTCGAGTATGCAGGAGGTATACGGTAGAGATATCACTCCTGACAACATTGTTGAAAGGATGTGCACGGGGGAGGGCAAGAGGGATGCCGTTTCTTCCACGGTATCTCGAATCGTCCTTGCACTACAGAAAAAATGGCGAGCCGAACAACAACTGGTTGAGTTGGCTCCCCCTCCCCATCCAGGAGCTTGAGCCCAACGGGTAGTCTATGTACTAGCCAGGGCCCGAGCCTCCGGGGAAGAGCGAACAACCTAAGGCGGTAAGGTGGAACGCTTACCATTAGAGTGTACTGTACTCATTGTACGAAGTCATCCCCCTTCTCGAAGTCATCCCTAACGGGCGTACCACGAAGGTAAGGCAGAGAGAGAAAGAGGTTTTAGTGTCGACCCCACATAACCTGAGGACCTACCTCTCCGGTATCTGTAGAAGCAGATTTCCTCTTCCTATAAAAAAGAACGATGTTGAAGAGTAGATATGAGAGTCCGTCACCATGTCGCAGTCCCCGGCAAGATTCGAATGAACTGGATAGTTCACCCGAAATCCTTACGCAGTTTTGAACACCGCCTATCGTTGCTTTAATCAGTCTAGTCAGCTTCCCACCAAATACACCATGTACAAAACGCTAACAAGACCGGTGGTCCTCGGAGTTTTCGAGCGAAGCATACTTCGGCGGTGCGCAGGAGAATTGTGTGTAACGGAGAAGGATGAACCACCTGCTGTACTCTACGGCGAAGCCAGCATCCAGAAGGTGGCCAACGCCGGAAAGATACGGTGGACAGGGCATGTTGCAAGAATGCCGGATAACAACCCTGCAAAGTTGGTGTTCGCTACTGATCCGGTTGGCACAATAAGGCGTGGCGGGAGCGCAGAGAGGACGATGGGCGGACCAGGTGGAGCATGACGTGGCGAGCATTTAGCGCGACCGAGGATGGAAAGCGGCAGCCACAAACCGAGTATTGTGGTGTATTATTCTTGATTATGTCTAGTCTTTAATGTGAATGTTAATAAATGTATGTATGTTTGCATACAAGCCCGTAGCCCACTAGTGTATCTCCAGAGGTGTTCTCGATATTCTTGCAATACTTCTGATGTCTGTCACTTGTCGCAGATCATTGTCCCTGGTAACGGAATAAAGGTTTCTCATTATAATGACAGATCAAAAGAATCTCTCTCACTGCATCTGCACATTTGCATCTTCGATAACTTCATCTTCACATATAGTTTTTTAGCAATAGTAGTGGTTTCCATTCAGTGGATGCATCATTTCTTCCTGTTCGGGTCCCTAACTGTGACCAGTTTTGGATCGATTGCACTCTATTAGTCCTAACAAACTTCATGATTTACCTTCTACCCAATTCCAGATTACACATCCGCCGGTCCCACCTGCTGGAGGATGCCTTCCGCCGGATCATGTCCGCCAACAAAAAAGACCTCCAACGGGGACGCTTGGCCGTGCTGTGGGACACCGAAGAAGGCCTGGACTACGGTGGTCCGTCTCGTGAATTCTTCTTCCTGCTGTCCCGCGAGCTGTTCAACCCATACTACGGTCTGTTCGAGTACTCAGCAAACGATACCTACACGGTGCAGGTATCGCCCCTGTCGGCCTTCGTGGACAACAGCCATGATTGGTAAGTTTGGAGCCGAACGTTGCCGTGAGATTCGTGTGTTAAGACAAGTTTATTTTTTGAACGTAGGTTCCGCTTCAGCGGTCGTGTCCTGGGGTTGGCCCTCGTCCATCAGTACCTTCTGGACGCCTTCTTCACCCGGCCGTTCTACAAAGCTCTGCTGCGGCTTCCGGTAGCGCTAAGTGATCTGGAATCTTTGGATAATGAATTTCATCAGTCGTTGCAGTGGATCCGGGATAACGACATCGGATCCGGAACGTCACTGGGGCTCACGTTCTGCGTCACGGAAGAGCTGCTGGGTAGGGTAGTGGAGCGGGAGCTCAAGCCGGGTGGTAAGAACATCCCCGTCACGGAGAAGAACAAACGTGAGT
Organism: Aedes albopictus; assembly: GCF_035046485.1. Lineage (NCBI taxonomy): Eukaryota > Metazoa > Arthropoda > Insecta > Diptera > Culicidae > Aedes > Aedes albopictus. The sequence goes on along the minus strand of NC_085136.1, from coordinate 143,172,624 downwards.
ATTTGGAGCGGATGGTGAAGTGGCGGCTGGAGCGTGGAGTCCAGGAGCAGACGGAATCGCTGGTGCGTGGCTTCTATGAAGTCGTCGATCCACGTCTGGTGTCGGTATTCGACGCGCGGGAACTGGAGCTGGTGATTGCCGGAACGGCAGAAATAGATCTCAACGATTGGCGGATAAATACGGAGTACCGCAGTGGTTACCACGATGGGCACCAGGTGATAGTGTGGTTCTGGCACGTGATCGAAAAGTTCTCCAACGAGCAACGGTTACGGTTACTACAGTTTGTGACGGGAACGTCCAGCATCCCGTACGAAGGATTCGCAGCTCTTCGGGGCTCGACCGGCCCACGGCGGTTCTGCATAGAGAAATGGGGCAAACCGAACGCCCTTCCGCGAGCGCACACCTGCTTCAACCGTTTGGATCTACCACCGTATCCAACGCCGGATATCCTGTACGAAAAGCTCCTGCTAGCCGTAGAAGAAACCAATACATTCGGAATTGAGTAGCTAACTGGAAACGGTGAACTCTGGCTCAGCCGGAGCGACGTGTTCTTGTACTATCTGTTGCTGTTTCTGTTTTATAGTGTATTTATTTTCTATTTCTTCAAGATTTTAATCGTTCAGCTGTTGTGAAAAACAAAAAATCGAGCAGGTAACCAGGGAATCAGATGCAAACGATGCGCATGAAAGTAAGAGTGCATGCAATCGCCCACCCATCCAGCAGCAGCAGCAGCAGCAGCAACAGTTAAAAGCCCATTTCGCGCTGTGAGAACTTTCAGCCCTCCAAAGAAAGATACAAAACTCGAACAGGATTGCATTTATTAATATGACTGTGGTGTGTACTAACTAGGTACACATGCATAACCGAAGTTATTCACTTGAGTAGGCACCAGCTGGGTGCTGCCACCAGCTGCTTCTGCCGTTGCCACCATGGCTACCGGTGGTGCTGTTGCTGCTGCTGCTGCTGCTGCTGTTGGATGAGAAACGAGCGAACTTTTGAATTATTAGTGCGAAACGTGCCGGGTTGTTGCGCCGCGTTACGTTTGAACCCGTTTGGAGTGGGCCGTTGTTGTGCGGGTGATGCGGTGGGATAAGGTGCGCATCAAACGCTCCTTAGTATTGTGGATTCAGTGTTGTTTTTTTGTTGTCAATCAAATGATGAGCTAACGTCAGAATAAACTCTTGGAGAGAAATAATAATCAAAACAACCAATGATGATTGAGAGCATAATCATCCAAGCTCCTATTGGTGGAACTTTAACTGCTGATATTTTAAATGTTTGAATATATCTTGGTAAACAAGCTTCATTAAAGGACTGAATTTCCAATCATCAGCCTCAGCTGGCATATCTGTTGCTCAAAATTTCAATATCCAAATCGCTGGAGGAATCACTGGAGGATTCCTGAAAGAATCTCTGGAGGAACCCCTGAAGAAATACTTGGAAGAATTCCTGAAAGAACCCCTGGAGAATTTCCTGAAGAAATCCCTGATGGAATTACTGGAGAAACTCCTGATGAAATCTCTGAAGAAATTTCTGGAGGAATTCCTTGAGGAATACTTGGAGGAAAACTTGGAGGAATTCCTGGAGGAATCCCTGGAGGAATCCCTGGAGGAATCCCTGGAGGAATCCCTGGAGGAATCCCTGGAGGAATCCCTGGAGGAATCCCTGGAGGAATCCCTGGAGGAACCCCTGGAGGAATCCCTGGATGAATCCCTGGAGGAATCCCTGGAGGAATCCCTGGAGTAATCCCTGGAGTAATCCCTGGAGGAATCCCTGGAGGAATCCCTGGAGGAATCCCTGGAGGAATCCCTGGAGGAATCCCTGGAGGAATCCCTGGAGGAATCCCTGGAGGAATCCCTGGAGGAATCCCTGGAGGAACCCCTGGAGGAATCCCTGGATGAATCCCTGGAGGAATCCCTGGAGGAATCCCTGGAGTAATCCCTGGAGTAATCCCTGGAGGAATCCCTAGAGGAATCCCTAGAGGAATCCCTGGAGGAATCTCTAGAGGAATCCCTGGAGGAATCCCTGGAGGAATCCCTGGAGGAATCCCTGGAGGAATCCCTGGAGGAATCCCTGGAGGAATCCCTGGAGGAATCCCTGGAGGAATCCCTGGAGGAATCCCTGGAGGAATCCCTGGAGGAATCCCTGGAGGAATCCCTGGAGGAATCCCTGGAGGAATCCCTGGAGGAATCCCTGGAGGAATCCCTGGAGGAATCCCTGGAGGAATCCCTGGAGGAATCCCTGGAGGAATCCCTGGAGGAATCCCTGGAGGAATCCCTGGAGGAATCCCTGGAGGAATCCCTGGAGGAATCCCTGGAGGAATCCCTGGAGGAATCCCTGGAGGAATCCCTGGAGGAATCCCTGGAGGAATCCCTGGAGGAATCCCTGGAGGAATCCCTGGAGGAATCCCTGGAGGAATCCCTGGAGGAATCCCTGTAGGAATCCCTGGAGGAATCCCTGGAGGAATCCCTGGAAAAATCGCTGGAGGAATCCCTGGAGGAATCCCTGGAGGAATCCCTGGAGGAATCCCTGGAGGAATCCCTGGAGGAATCCCTGGAGGAATCCCTGGAGGAATCCCTGGAGGAATCCCTGCAGGAATCCCTGGAGGAATTCTTGAAGGAATCCCTGGAGGAATTCCTGAAGGAATCCCTGGAGGAATTTCTGAAGGAATCCCTGTAGGAATTGCTGAAGGAATCCCTGTAGGAATTCCTGAAGGAATCCCTGTAGGAATTCCTGAAGGAATCCCTGTAGGAATTCCTGAAGGAATCCCTGTAGGAATTCCTGAAGGAATCCCTGTAGGAATTCCTGGAGGAATCCCTGTAGGAATTCCTGAAGGAACTCCTGTAGGAATTCCTGGAGGAATCCCTGTAGGAAATCCTGAAGGAATCCCTGTAGGAATTCCTGAAGGAATCCCTGTAGGAATTCCTGAAGGAATCCCTGGAGGAATTCCTGAAGGAATCCTTGGAGGAATTCCTGAAGGAATCCCTGGAGGAATTTCTGAAGGAATCCCTGTAGGAATTCCCGAAGGAATTCCTGTAGGAATTCCTGAAGGAATCCCTGTAGGAATTCCTGAAGGAACCCCTGTAGGAATTCCTGAAGGAATCCCTGTAGGAATTCCTGAAGGAATCCCTGTAGGAATTCCTGAAGGAATCCCTGTAGGAATTCCTGAAGGAATCCCTGTAGGAATTCCTGAAGGAATCCCTGTAGGAATTCCTGAAGGAATCCCTGTAGGAATTCCTGAAGGAATCCCTGTAGGAATTCCTGAAGGAATCCCTGTAGGAATTCCTGAAGGAATCCCTGTAGGAATTCCTGGAGGAATCATTGTAGCAATTTCTGAAGGAATCCTTGTAGGAATTCCTGAAAAAATCCCTGTAGGAATTCCTGAAGGAATCCCCGTAGGAATTCCTGAAGGAATCCCCGTAAGAATTCCTGAAGGAATCCCCGTAGGAATTGCTGAAGGAATTCCCGTAGGAATTCCTGAAGGAATTCCCGTAGGAATTCCTGAAGGAATCCCCGTAGGAATTCCTGAAGGAATCCCCGTAGGAATTCCTGAAGGAATCCCCGTAGGAATTCCTGAAGGAATCCCCGTAGGAATTCCTGAAGGAATCCCCGTAGGAATTCCTGAAGGAATCACTGTAGGAATTTCTGAAGAAATCCCCGTAGGAATTCCTAAAGGAATCCCCGTAGGAATTCCTGAAGGAATCCCCGTAGGAATTCCTGAAGGAATCCCCGTAGGAATTCCTGAAGGAATCCCCGTAGGAATTCCTGAAGGAATCCCCGTAGGAATTCCTGAAGGAATCCCCGTAGGAATTCCTGAAGGAATCCCCGTAGGAATTCCTGAAGGAATCCCCGTAGGAATTCCTGAAGGAATCCCCGTAGGAATTATTGGAGGAATCTCTGGAGGAATTTCTTGAGCAATATCTTGAGCAATTTCTGGAAGAATTCCTGGACCAATCCCTGCATAAATTTCTGAAGGAATCCCTGTAGGAATTCCTGAAGGAATCCCTGTAGGAATTCCTGAAGGAATCCCTGTAGGAATTCCTGAAGGAATCCCTGTAGGAATTCCTGAAGGAATCCCTGTAGGAATTCCTGAAGGAATCCCTGTAGGAATTCCTGAAGGAATCCCTGTAGGAATTCCTGAAGGAATCCGTGTAGGAATTTCTGAAGGAATCCCTGTAGGAATTCCTGAAGGAATCCCTGTAGGAATTCCTGAAGGAACCCTTGTAGGAATTCCTGAAGGAATCCCTGTAGGAATTCCTGGAGGAATCCCTGTAGGAATTCCTGAAGGAACTCCTGTAGGAATTCCTGGAGGAATCCCTGTAGGAAATCCTGAAGGAATCCCTGTAGGAATTCCTGAAGGAATCCCTGTAGGAATTCCTGAAGGAATCCCTGTAGGAATTCCTGAAGGAATCCCTGTAGGAATTCCTGAAGGAATCCCTGTAGGAATTCCTGAAGGAATCCCTGTAGGAATTCCCGAAGGAATTCCTGTAGGAATTCCTGAAGGAATTCCCGTAGGAATTCCTGAAGGAATCCCCGTAGGAATTCCTGAAGGAATCCCCGTAGGAATTCCTGAAGGAATCCCCGTAGGAATTCCTGAAGGAATCCCCGTAGGAATTCCTGAAGGAATCACCGTAGGAATTTCTGAAGGAATCCCCGTAGGAATTCCTAAAGGAATCCCCGTAGGAATTCCTGAAGGAATCCCCGTAGGAATTCCTGAAGGAATCCCCGTAGGAATTCCTGAAGGAATCCCCGTAGGAATTCCTGAAGGAATCCCCGTAGGAATTCCTGAAGGAATCCCCGTAGGAATTCCTGAAGGAATCCCCGTAGGAATTCCTGAAGGAATCCCCGTAGGAATTATTGGAGGAATCTCTGGAGGAATTTCTTGAGCAATATCTTGAGCAATTTCTGGAAGAATTGCTGGACCAATCCCTGCATAAATTTCTGAAGGAATCCCTGTAGGAATTCCTGAAGGAATCCCTGTAGGAAATCCTGAAGGAATCCCTGTAGGAATTCCTGAAGGAATCCCTGTAGGAATTCCTGAAGGAATCCCTGTAGGAATCCCCGTAGGAATTCCTGAAGGAATCCCCGTAGGAATTCCTGAAGGAATCCCCGTAGGAATTCCTGAAGGAATCACCGTAGGAATTCCTGAAGGAATTCCCGTAGGAATTCCTGAAGGAATCCCCGTAGGAATTCCTGAAGGAATCCCCGTAGGAATTCCTGAAGGAATCCCCGTAGGAATTCATGAAGGAATCGCTGTAGGAATTCCTGAAGGAACCCCCGTAGGAATTCCTGAAGGAATCCCCGTAGCAATTCCTGAAGGAATCCCCGTAGCAATTCCTGGAGGAATCCCCGTAGGAATTGCTGAAGGAATTCCCGTAGGAATTCCTGAAGGAATCCCCGAAGGAATTCCTGGAGGAATCCCTGGAGGAATCCCTGGAGAAATCCCTGTAGGAATCCCTGTTGGAATTTCCGGAGGAATCCCTGGCACAGATCCCTGAAGAAATCCCTGGATAAATTCCTGAAGAAATCTCTGGAGCAGTTCTTGGTGAAATCCGTGGAAGAATTCCTGGTGAAAGTCCTGGATAAATTCCTGAAGGATTCCCTGGAGGAATTCCTGGATGATTTTTTTAGGAAGCCCAGGTGACATTCTTGGAGGAATCCCTGGAGAAATTCTTGGAGGAATCTCTGGAAGAATTCCTTGAGGAATCCCTGGAGTAATCACAAATAAGTGAATAGTAGATGCCTCAGTAGCATTAAAGCTACCATCCATTCAGTACCGATAGTATGCAAAATATTCCGCTCAACCGTGACAATTAAATCAAGCTTGCAAAACGATCACTTTATGTCACCCAAATGACCATAATTATCGTATCGAAAACAACACCCTATCGTCCGTCGTGCCGGCTCCATCAAAAGAGCACACTTTTCCAATCGGCATTCGCCTTTGCTTGCTTGCTCTGGCTCTCGCCTGGTATGCAAAGAAGTTCGATAAATTTCCATTATCTTGAATGGATCGCCGATAAATGGCCCATAAATTGAGTCACCATCGGTCGGCGGCTCCATTCGTCGCCACTACTGTGCGCGCCTTGTAATGTGCTGTTGTTATCGAAGAATACTACCTGGATCTTGAACGGTTCCACCGTCGTCCGAACCACTCCGCGCTCCTTGCACTTGTTTCATTCATACAAAAATGAGGAACCGACCGCACGGTATGGCTGTCGATTGTTGATGTGTGTTGTAAACCTGCGCGACAATTTTACGGAAACAAATCATTTAGAGTGTTAACCAGTAGCTAATCCCACGGCAACATCAAAGCAACGCGGTTCCCAAGTTCAAACGTACGCGAAGGGCACATAACGGTTATCATAATTCAGACATGGTGAACAAACAATAAGACATTAGTAACAAACTGCTTTCTGTTGGAATCGTGAACAGTTCTAATGCATCCGTATCGATAAACTAGCTAAACACAAATACCACAGCAAATATAGAAATAGTAGAACCAAATGGTTGATAGAATGAAGAATATTACCAATGCATGAATAAATCCAGATTTATTTTACCAACCTGTTGAAAACGATAACCAAAATTATAATAAAAATACAGATGTTTGCACAGATTCACGATTTGACACATACGACAGACAAATTTATGAAAACAAAGTATAAACGCTGTCCAAAACACGAGTCGCTTTGCTTCCCTGGCACAGATACTGTTACATAAAAGACACAAATCGAACAATAAACCCGAAAAAAGTTCTTTTCTAGTCATTACCAATACAAAAAAGAACAGACAAATACACGCTCGAGCAGCAACTCCCACTGCAAAAACAATCGCCGTATGCAACACTCTCAAAACAGTCAAGAATACGTGCTTGATAGAAGAAGATACCCCTCCCCACAAACACAAACGTAAGCGAGAAAAATAGATACATAAGAACCCACGCACACTTTCAATTCAAATGTAAACCAAACACCGCCACTAACTAAAGATATTCAAGTACATATTACCCAATACACAGAGAAGCAATGTTGTTCTACGTTTCGATTCACCACCACCATCACCAGTAAAACTTACCCAACACAGAAGGCAAAAACCGACACAAAATGTTGATCGTTTGATGAAAAAAAATCAGAGCATTCCTATACCTATAGTTTATTGTTTCGTTCCATTTTATCAACGCTTGTAATTGATAAGAAACGTTTTAAAATAACAACAAACATAAAAAAACGCTTGTCTGACAGAGCAGTGCTGGTAGATTTTAATCCGATTAAATTGTGTGTGTATTTCACTGTTAAGTTACGTCAACCAGCCAGTCGGTGCTTGAATATAATTTAGGCATACCCAGCTTGTCCGGGTTGTGTTTGAGTCGATCAAATATTTACTAGGTTATACAGTATCTTCTCCTATTGCTTATAAGAACCGAATCATTTGAATTAAGAACAACGGTAGGATACGTTTTAGAGCCAAAAAAGATTGCACCATTTTCCAATAAGTTTCATTAGGTAAGTGAATGTGTTTTTAAAATTATAAGATCGATTTCCGTACGGGATACGGATGATGGAGAGAAAGAAAAAATGTCGTCAAACAGAACCCATTTTAGTCATAGCTTAAGTTAGCACTCTAAGTTAAGCCATTCTTAAGGAACCGCTTGATGTGAATCGACATACAGCAAATTGAATAAAACCAAAACGATTTTCAGTTGTTTTGAAAGAAACCCCCCCCCCCCTAACATAACCACTATCACAGTCGATCCTCATACATTGTTTCTGTTTGATCCATTATACAGATTTCCTTAACCGTTAACACCTATGGTATCTCACAATTAAAATCTTCCAATATTTTGTTATTTTGTCTATTAATAATATAGAGGAAAAAAATCACGAAAAGGAAGTTAATGGTATAATTTAAAACAAATCTGCATGTCTAATGCGTGTGGCTTATTACGCTATCAAAGACACCCCTTTCTCGTTACTTGGAGTAATCCTCGTAGGAATCCTGTTATGATTATCTGAAGGCATCCAGTCTTATGGAAAATTTCGGGAATATCGGAATGAATCACGGGAGGAATCTGTGACAGAACCCTAGGAGGAATTTCTGACGGAATCCAGGGAATTCCAGGTGAAACCGCGGGAGGGTTTCCGGGAGAAATGCCGGAAAGAACTCTTGAAGGAATCTCTTAAAGGAATCCCAGGATAAAACCTTGATATGGAGTCTGATAAGGAATTTCTGAGGAACTGTGAAAAGTAATGCTTGATAGTATCTCGGAATGATTTCATGAAATAATCCTGGAGGAACCGCTGTTTGAAGGAAATCGTACATGAATCCCAGAAGTTAAAGTGAAAGTTTAACAGAAATAATTCTAAAGGTACCCTGAAGAAATCCCAGGAGGAGTCCCAATTGGAATTCCTGGAAAAATCTCGGTAGAAATCCTCATGCAAATATGTACTACAATTGGTCTTTCAATGAACCGCTGAATGAATCCCGATAGAACTCTCTTAACCTTACGTCATTCGCGCGGTCGACCATCAATGTCAGCGCCATGTTAATGCTGAATACAAACAGCGAGAACTTTTCAACGTGTTGTACGAAATACAACAGTGCGTTTATTCGAGGGTTAAGGAAACCTGGGAGAAACCATTGAGGGTGTTCTTGGAAAATCCTGGGAGGAATATGGAAAGAATCTCGGCAGTGGCGTAGCTAGGAATTTGGGGGCCCGGTGCGGAACCAAATTTGTGGGCCCCTATGAAAATTACAGATGTACATATTTTACAATGATGAGTTTATACCTACATTTAATTCTCGAATGATCGCGCTATTGTATTTTGAACAAAGCGTTGAAAAAAATCTTGACTTTTGCACTCAGAATTAGTGTGATGCTGGCAATGGTGGCCAACTGATTGACGGAAAGTTACATATTATTTTCTGTATTCCTTAATGAATTTCTTCGGTGATTACTGCAAGGATGCAGGAGTTCCATCAATGAGCGTAAGATTTTTCTAACAATTGTGTCGATTTTTTTAAACTATTTATTTAGGAATTGCGCCAAGTAATCCTTAAGGAATTAGGTGAAGATTGCTTCACCATTTTCTCTAAAAAATATTTCTTGAAGAATAATTTGTCTTCAAGAATCTTTTAGTTAAAGCATGGATGTCATTAAGAATTTCTCTAAGCACTTCTTCAGGAATTCTCGGTGGTCTGTCTCCGAGGATGTTTTCGAAAGTACTTCAGAATACTTCAAAAGATTCTTGCACAGGCTTCATCGTGTGTTTCTTGAAACATTTCAGTATTTAATAGGTTTAATCACCGCATGACTTTATCATAATTAATTTAAATTGGCTTTTTTCGGTGATATGAATACTACTCAAAGTAAGAGGGAGTAAGGAAAGTAATAAAAGAATACGGTGGATAGCAGTGCTGCAATTTTTCGACAGGCCTTTATGATAGCGATATTTTGCTTTTTTTCATTTTCTCCGTTTTGTTTTTCCTGTCAATGATGCTTTCCGATCAGCAAAACGGAAGCGAAATGAAATAGGTACTCACACTCGCACGCAGCGTGCTGAAAGTGAGAGCTGACAGGGCTAAATTTTCATTCAATTTTCTGTGTTTGAGTGTTTTCACCCGTGGTAGCGTATAGGGCACTCACTCTCACAAGCTACCGCTTGAGACGAATGGCCTGTCGGCATGAGTAGTGTGTGGATGATTGAGAATTGACCTTGTTGGGTTGCTCACGAATGGAGCTCTCAGACTCTATCAGTTCTCACATCGAGGAACTGAAAACGACCGCCGCAATCATTCATTTTCGGCTGAAAAACATGCACTGACACTGATATTTTGCAGGACTGGTGGATAGATACGCAAACGAGCGATAAGAGAAATTAAACAGAAATTGAAATTAACAGAGGGCCACAGTTCAGATATTCTTCCAAGAAATAACATCGCAATTCCGCCAGAGGAAGAGAAGACATTCTAGAATTGCTTTAAACATACCTCCATGGTTGCTTTCAGGAGAAGTCAAATATTTCTTCGTCAATATCTTAATTATTCTTTCACATAGAGTAATGCAGGGCAAAAGTTCGCACGGGGCAAAAGTTCGCAGTGGGTCTTTTTCTGAGCACGAGTTAAGAACCCAAACAAATCTGTATGGGTTTGACACATAATCAGGTCAACTACTCGCCAATAATATTTGGAACGATTTCGTTATGGTTTGGCAGAGTTATGAGAAAAAAATGTGTTTCTAGGGGTTTTGATAGAATTTTTGGACATTTTGGAATAATAATTTGTAATAGCAGGAAGAAGACGAATCTCATAACCTCTTTATGTCGGAGAATCGTTATTCCATAGTAGTTCGCGAGGTGCACTCGAATAAACAATAAACTACTAGTGCTTCTTGCAGAAAGGGACATTGTTAAAACCTCGACAGTGGGGCAAAAGTTCGCACTAGATTTCTGAGTCTATTACATCAATATATTTGCAGAATCTTTGAAGCAATGATAATTTCGTATAGAAACTACTATAAATGCATAATATTAGTAGTATGCACCCTGTAATCGTTGCGGCAGAGGGTCTGAAATTAGTTTTGTAAGAAGATTGATTGTTTGGCAAACATTCTGTACACGCATTTAAATCAATAAATAAAAGATGGCTTTAAAAATATTTAAAACATTTTCTTCGTCATCCTCGTCGTGTCTTTTCGTATTTTTCTGAAGGTCTTATGTTCATCTGCTTTACCGGGGTCTTTCATGGCTTAGTTTGTTAATTCACAGCTATAATTCATCATCATACTGACGGCGATAAGATTCGATAACGGTCCCGTTCAACATTTTTGCTGTATATTTGAACTTTTCCATGTATTTTATGCAACACGTATCTCTATGACTCTCCCACAATGTATTTTGACAACTTCAATAAAGGCTGTAAAGGACAGCTTTTAGCTAATAGTTGTGGAAGTCTTCATAAAGCACACTCTATACAAAAGCTGAACACCAGGTCGTATTCCAGTTGGGCCGTAATGCTAAGAACAGAAAGAAACAGATTTCATGGCTAGAGAGAAATAATGAACATGAATTAACATGAAATAAATGAACATCACACCAATAAACTACCCTGTACAAGGTGCGAACTTTTGCCCCGCATAATGCGAACTTTTGCCCCCACTATGGGGAAAAAGTTCGCATTGGAGTACTTGTTTTAAAAATTGTATTACTAAAACTACAAAAGGAACGCGAAAAAATCTAGTACTACGTTTTGAAGGCAACATGATAGGGACCCGTTTAATGCAGAAAAACGATATAGTTTTCTTTTCGTTCAATAGTTGTTTTGTGAAATCTGTTAGGTGCGAACTTTTGCCCCGCATTACTCTAACTCTTTCATACATTTCTTCAAGAATATTTCTTGGCATTTCCTCAAACATTCATCACTCATCTTGGCGTTATTTGGAATATTTCTTAAGATTTGTTTACCAAGGATTGCTGCAAAAATTACTGCAACCCTTTTTTTTGTCAACAAAAAAAAATCTGCAAGGATTCTTCAATGAGCCTTTTTACAGTTTTACAAAGAGATTCAATCTAGAATTCCTCCAGGAAATTTCCAAAAAATCCATTGGATATTTTTTTAAATATCCAAGGATTCCTACAGATGTTTCTCAAAGGAAATTCTCAAAGGAACTTCTGTAGGAGTTCTGCAGGAATTCTTTCGAAAAATCCTTCTGGAAATCTTCCAACGAATTCTTTAATTTAATGTTTCTATCAAGCATCTGATTCAAGTATTGCACCAGGATTTAATGATTCCTCTAAAAATTCCTCCAAAAATCGTTATCATTCGCGCTCACTTTTAACAAAAATACAAAAAATAAGAAACCAAACAAAAAGCGCTTCATTCCTTTTTTTGAATAGGGTAAAAATTGGAGCGTATATGCTTAAATAGTAAAGGAGCACATACCCTACCTTATCAAATCATTTGGCCACTTTCTTCAGGAATTCTTTTAGAACGCCTAGAAGCATCCTTAAAGTGATCAATGCAACGCAAAGATTTCAAAGAGGGGGATTGGGATTTTTAAGGATTTTTTTAGGAATCGCTTCAAGAATTCCTACGGGAATTTTCCAAGCATTTCTTAAATAATGCTTAAAAAAGTCGCTTGAAAATTATCAAAAGATTCTATCAGAATTTCTTCAAGGATCTTGTTTGAAATTCCTGAAAAGGTTTCATCAATCGGATAAAGCATTTCTTGTTTAATTTATTTAAGAATTTCTCTAAGGATTCTAACAAGGGTTACTTTTGGGATTTTTCCAGGGTTCGCTTTAGGAATTCTTCCAAGGTTTTATTCGGAATTCTGAAGGAATTCCATCAAAGAGACCTTTAGAAATTCCTCCCAAACTTCCTTCAGGATTTTTTCCAAAGATTTCAGTGATGTAATTTTTACAACGGCACGCGTCCAGAAGGGTTTAACTGATTTCCAACAATTTTTAAAAGGAATTTTGTACAAAAGTTCTTTCGGGATTTTTTTCATGCAAGGATTTATTTATGTATTTATATAATTATTCCTGTAAGATTTTTTTTACAGAGGATGCATTGGGAGTTTTTGCAAGAAATGCTTAAGAAATTCCTCCAATAAGCCATTCAAGGATTCAGGATTTTTTCCTTTAGAAATTCAAATGAAAGAATTCTCTCAAGAATTCTCACAGATATTCCTCCAAGAAATTCTATTGAAATTTCTTTAAAAAAAAAATAGGAAATGCTTTGTATTTATTTTTAGTTCGCAAGAGTGTCTCTCATAGAACTTCAAAAGTAATAATAGATGGAATTCCGTGAAGGATTATCAAAAGAAATTTCTGGAGGAGTTACCAAAGGAATTTTCTGAAGAATTACCGGAGAAGTTTTCAAAAATTACCACTTAAATTTACAAACGAATTGACCCAGGAATTTTCAAAGTTACTGTCGAATGAATTTATAAAGGAACTATCGAAAGAAAACCAAAAGTAATTGTTAGGTATTTTATCAAAGGGACTGCCGGTGAAACTTTCAATGAAATGGTTGAAATCCCGTAAGAGTTGCCTGATAAACTTCCAAGGAATTTCTAAAAGTAATGATTTTCAAAAATAATAACCTAAATCAATTCCAAATATAATAGCCGTGGAATTTCCAAAAGAGTTATTGGAGCGAATTCCGAAGCAATTGCTAAAATAGTTTTCAAAAGAAACCCCTAAAATAATCTCACATGAATTATTGAATCAAATCCTTGATCAAATCCAAAAAAAACTGATAAAAGGATTCCCAAAGAATTTGTCGAAAAAACTCCGCAAAAGGTAATTCTAAAAATTTTGTGAGGTAGCTCATAGGAAATCGCCGAATGAATTACCAAAGTAGATGCCAAATGAAATCATCAATAAATTCACGCAGAAACTGGCAAACAAGTTTTCAGAAGAGTGTTGAAGTTACTCCCACAGTAGTTGTCAGAGGAATTTGCAACCGAATTGTCAAAAAAAAAAAAAAAAAAAATAGCGAGAAGTTGCAGAAATGCAGTTGCATTTATAAAGAACTTTCCGTAGAAATCAAAATTAAGAAGTTCGAAATACCATTGATGAGGCATTGCCTAGAATTGATTAAAAAAGAGATTTGCTTAACAATTTAGTAAAAAAAATGCCGCAGAAATTTTCAATGGAACTTCTAACGGAGATCCCAAAAAACTTGAATATTTTTACCATAGGAATAGCGATCGCAATTGTTGACACAATAGCTGAGACAGGTTCCAAAAGAATCGCCAGAGATTTTTTTTTTCAAAAATAATGCAGATGAAATCAGATTTTCTTAAGGAATTCTCAAAGGGATCTACGAATTCTATAGATATTCTTTCAAGGATTCCTTTTGCAATGCCTCAAACGGTTTTCTTGAAGTCTTTTCAAGGATATCTTATGAATTTATTCAAGCATTTCTTCAATTAAACCGGTAGGGATTTCTTCAGAAATTCCTCCAATAATTGCTGTAGAAAATCGTCCAAAGTTTTCTTGGGTGATTTTTTAAAGTCTTCTTTCACAATTCGTTCAAGAACCCATTAAGAAAGTTCAGTGAAGATTTAACCTTTTTCTCCAAGGATTTTATCAAGCTACGTTACAAAGATTCGTTTAGGAAATTATCATTTTTTTTCTTTAGATAACCCTACAAGGATGAACACATTCATTCCCAAAAGATTCCTGCAGAAATTCCCCCAAGACCTCCTACAGAAGTTCCTCTAAGAAAATATATAGGAATTCTTTTGAAGTTTTTTTTTTTACTTGCTCCACAGAATTTGAGAGGTATTCTTTGACGTTTCCACCATTGATTTCTATCAGAAATAATCTGGGCATTACATCATTAGTTCTTCCAAAAAATCGCTTTGCTTTCAAAATTTCTTCAGGAATCCTTTACGTAAATTCTCAAAATGCTCCTAGTACTTCTAGTATTGCTTCATAAGTACTGTAGTAATCCTTCACGAATCTCATCTCTTGCCCCCTAAATCAACCCAATGATTCTTTCCGAATACATCTTGGAATTCATCAAGAGGATTCTTCAAAGATTCCTTTAGAAATTCCTTCAAAGTTTCCTGCAAGTATTTCTGCAAGGTAGGAATTCCACCAAAATTCCTTTGGAAAATCTCCCAAAGATCCATTCAGGTATGGCTCCAAGCATGATCTCAGAAATTCATGAAAGGTATGTATTATAAGTTCCCCTAGTTGGAATGCGTTGATTGCACTTATTTTTTATACGAGAGCAAACATAATTGACAAACTATTATTATTACGGTTTTGACGTGACATTTGTACAGATCTTAATTTTCATAAATGGGGCCTCTGATTTTCAGCTCCCTTAAGCTGATTCAACAGCTATGTTTGGTCTTGTGGTTAGGATATGAAGGTCGTCTTAAAAATGCTCATGAATTTAACTTCGTGAAACTGAATTTAGATTTCTAGCACATTTTTTTCTTATATTTTGGAGCCCCAACTAAACTACGTGTGCACATTTACAATTGTTAATAATAAGTTTCAAATTAGCCATCTGTGTGCCCCATTCCAAAAACTCTTGATAATCACAAAGAGGCCCCTACATATGTACCTATCAGCAGATCTGTAAGTATTAAACTTATAGTTATAGGAAACTTTCGTTATTTAAAGAACTTTATTCAAATTAGTGTTGGAAAACTTCTCTGATTTGGAGGCCCCCTGAATTCGGGGGCCCGGTACGGACCGCACCCTCCGCACCCCCTTGCTACGCCACTGAATCTCGGGAAGAATCCCGTGAAAAATCCTTTTGGAAATACCAGGAGGAAATAATATCCAAAATCTTTCAGAAATCTCTGAAAGAATCCCGAAAGAAATTGCTAAAGTACGCTTCAACGAAATCTATGACAGAGTCTCTGAAGAAATCCCGCGATGATTTTTTTGTTGGAATACTGGGAGAAATGTTGATCGCTTCAATAATTTCAGAAAGAATCCTTGAAGGAATCGAGGGAGAATCACGGACAACATATTCAACATATTCAAGAAAAGGGGTTTTAAGGATTGAAACCTCCCATTACCGAAGTTCCATACACTACGCGAGTCTCCATATTTTATTTCACACTAGAGACCTTTACAACACATGGTTCTTACGTACTTGATTGTTTCAGGGTCATGGGATTGTTGATATGGGCATTTTCGTGAGAATTCCATCTTCATCCAGCATGAAGATGGAATAGTGATTCTAGAACACCAAAACGACCTTTCGATTCCGTTCGAAAATCATGCCAACTGTGGTGAATTTGTGAGCACCGTCCCGGAAAATTACGAGTGCCTACACTCTTGAGCCGTTGGAAGCAACCGATGACCCATTTCAGAGCGATTGCTGATTGAAGTTTGATTGCTGCACCATCCGTGATGACAACAATTGTTGGATTCTGGAATTTCAGACGCCTTAGAACATTCGCATCACGCAACCCTTCCTTGGAATCCCAAGGAATGCTTAAGCACACTTTATTTTGTTGAGCTGCAAAGGGTTCAATTGTGAACCTGAACTTACCAGCATTTTTGTTGATTCGTTGAATGTTTTTCAATTAACTATATCTGTGTTCGTCCTGAGAAAACCAGACAACACTGAACCACAGGCCTCACCCCTTAAAACTAGGGATGAACGAAGAACCAGCTGATAAATCAAGACCAACAATTGAAAAGGCCACATCAACATTGCGTAAACAAACACGATTCTGTCCACTTAGGGCCTTCTGGGATCCACCCACGCACATTCACACACGTTTTTATTTAGAGTACTATAAATCAACTAACAAAATAACTTTTTGTTACGATTGACCTAGTATTTTGGAAAATTATATATTTTGTTGGGAAAAATATTTTGCCTTTTTCAATTGTTGGTCCTGAAACGATATTTGTTTGGGGTTCAGCACGCAGTGGGGTTCAGAGATGTTGGCTCACTTTTTTCCTGTGGGGTAGTATTCAGGTGACAGCTGCCTGAATAAATTACACTCCAGATACTCACACGATTTGTTTTTTTTACTTATTCATTTCCAAGGCTAGGGCGCCACATGGGCATAACTGAGCCGTTTTTACATTGATTTTACATTTTACAATTTATTGCTGCTTATGTTAGTTTGTGAAGCCGGAGTACTCGCGGCTGTTTCGAGATTATGGATAAAAGAAAAAAAAATGGGAAGGAGGGATTGATGGAACAAATTATCCAGATTTGTAACGGAACCAAAAAGAAGGGATTTTATCGGTAGACAACGACAAGAAGAGGATAAACGGAAGGGGGACGACAACAGACAGGGGCGAACAACAAACCCAAATGGCGGACAACGAACACAAAGGACGTACTACATCAGCGCCCACCAGCAGACGAACGAAAACGGCCTACCCCGAAAACAAGAAAACCCAAATTTCAGTATTTTTGAACTCACTTTTGAGTTATTTTTTGCATCCTCTTTCATTTGTTCTTTAAATTGTTGTCAAAGAGTGAATAGCAAAACAACCCAACTTTGAGAGTTCGATGTGGGAAGCCAAAATTGAATTGGTGACATAGTACCGAAAGTTGAGTAATTTGAGCTGACGGTTGAGTAAAAACAACTTCGACGCTAGGTACTTTGGCCGTATACGCCTAAATGCAAACTACCTACCTCAACATCGACTCTATCAACTCAAAATTGGCTTCCCGCGCGCAATCTTGAAGTTGGGTGGAATGAACTTACTTTTGGGTACTTTCGTTTCTCCGTGTAGACTCACTGATTTCGCCGCCTCCAAAAACATGGCCATATGCTCTTTTTTCCAACACAGCCTTCCTTATTGTTACACCTGGAGATCACCACAGCAGACGGAATCTCAACCTAGAGCGACTAAAACAACCGGATGTCGCCTCCGCATACGCACAGAATCTCGAGGCTGCGTTGTCAGACGAGGGCGAGCTCGATGAGGCCTCTCTAGAGGACTGCTGGAGTACAGTGAAAGCAGCCATCAACGACGCATCCGAGAGCACCATCGGGTACGTGGAACGGAATCGACGGAACGAATGGTTCGAAGAAGAGTGCACAACGGTTTTGGAGCAGAAGAACGCAGCGCGGGCGGTCATGCTGCAGTAGGGGACCCGACAAAACGTGGAACATTACCAACTGAAACGGAAACAGCAGACCCGCCTCTTTCGGGAGAAAAAGGTCCGGCTGGAAGGCCCAGAAAAGTTGGCCACCTGTCTGCACCGGCTCTGAGAAACAGCCACCGGAGGAGTGGAAGGAATCTGTCCCATTTATAGGAAAAGCGACCATTTGGAATGTGAGAATTTCAGAGCGATCACTATTTTGAATGCTGCCCACAAAGTGTTGTCCCAGATCATCTACCGTCGTTTGTCACCTAAAACAAATGAGTTCGTGGGCAGCTATCAAGCCGGCTTCATCGACGATCGGTCGACAACGGACAAGATCCCCAGCGTACGGCAAATCCTCCAGAAATGTCGTAAATACCAGGTCCCAACGCATCATCTGTTCATCGACTTCAAAGCGGCATACGACAGTATCGACCATGCAGAGCTATAGAGAATCATAAACGAAAACTGCGACTGCGATGGGTTCTCATTCCTACTCTTCAACATCGCTCTGGAAGGTGTGATGCGACGAGTCGGGCTCAACAGCCGGGGAATGATTTTCACGATATCCGGTCAATTCGTGTGCTTTGCGGACGACATGGACATTATCGCCTGAGCATTTGCAGAGTTGTACACCCGCCTGAAACGTGAAGCAGCAAAGGTCGACGCATCAAAGGCGCATCATCAGCAGAAGTCGGGCCTACTTCGGGCTCCAGAAGAAGCTGCGGTCTAAAAAGATTCACCCGCGCACCAATTGCACCATGTACAAAACGCTAATGAAACCAGTGGTCTTCTACGGACACGAGACATAGACCATGCTCGAGGAGGACCTGCATGCACTCGGAGTTTTCGAGCGACGCATGTTAAGGACGATCCTCAGCGATGTGCAGGAGAACTGTGTTGCGGAGAAAAATGAACCACGAGCTCGCTGCACTTTACGGCGAACCCAGCATCCAGAAGCCGGAAGAATACGATGGGTAGGGCATGTTGCAAGAATGCCGGACAACAACCCTGCAATGTTGGTTTTCGCGACAGATCCGGTTGGTACGAGAAGGCGTGGAGGAGAACACGATGGACGGATCAGGTGGAGCGTGACTTGGCGAGGTTCGGGCGTGACCGAGGATGCAGAACGGCAGCCATGAACCGTGTATTATGGAGAAATATTGAATTTGATGTAGTACTAAATAAATGAAATGAACACGCTAAAACTGCTCAGCACTAAAATGTGTAAGACCTACTCATAAGTGCATAATTTCCAGACCACACAAAAATGTGTGACAGTTACACATTCTCAAAAAACAGCTCGTGCACTCGTCTAGATGTGAAATGTTGATTTTTTTTTTGTTTTCCAAGGTCACCAGTAATCCTAGCTAGATTGATGTACAAAAATGTTTGCGAATTTAACGATTTTGCGGACACTGGAGCTGATTTTGTAAATGTGCAAGGGTTACACATTTTTGGTGTAGTCTGGAAATTATGCACTTTAGTGCTGAGCGGCGTTAGCGTGAATGTTTGCTTAAACAAGGGAATTAATCAAGAAAGATCGAAAATTTTGATCAATGTTACCCCGGATTACGGTTCTCATTTGCTTAAGGTGTCTATTATCTATGCCCCAAACCCCCTATCGAGATGTATTTGTCATCAGCCAATTCGGGGGAAGCATGAAGTAGGAACTTGTGAGGACCAAAGCTATATTGGATGCTCCTTCCAAAATATAGACAGTAATACATTCTGAACCATTCGGACGCAACAAAAATTCATTACATATTCTGTATGACAAATCTGTCACAGGAATGACGAATTTATTCGTGTTTAGACAGGAAACTCACAATTGTATCCAGTGCATAGAAATCTTCCGATACTAAAAAAACTTATTCACAGAGTACACAGAGCATAAACTGACCATCATCTCCGGTTGCCCGTACCGATGACGACGACAATGAATTGATTTTTTCGCAACAATTTATTAGATTCCCTGGTAACACACATTCGGCAAGTCGTAAAAATTGATTTATGACGAATGGGAACAACCAACACTTGCGGAATTGTTTTCGCAATCCGCAGCCGCACAATTCGGCCAACCCTAGCCCGAAAAAGGACATAAATTTACTTATTTTTTTCCAATGCTGCGTTCCGTATCTCTCTGGACAACACTTCCACCACCGCAGCGTCGCGCCAGTTGAGTTGGGTTAGGAGGACAAAACCTTGTCGTAGATATGTGGGTAGATTTGTGACATTCAGCTCAAAGTTGTCATAAAAAGTGATGAAACGAAACACAACCAGGTCATCCACATGTTGCTTGCAGCAGTCAGTATAAGAGAAGTGGTTCCTCCCCAACGAGATTTTGGATTCTTGTCGAACCCACCTACACACAGTGGAATCTAAGGATGACAAGGTGAACTTTTCGATGATGACGGCGCGACGACAACGGTAGCGAGTGTTTTACTGCTCTAGTTTTCCCAGATCGGCCGTTAAAACGGTCGGAACGTATCCGAGACTGACACAGGTTCGGTTTTGGCGGTGGGTGACATCTAGTCTCATCTCAGTCAGTGGAGAGTACGAAAAGAAGATTCGAAACGGTTTCTAAGGAGCCATAAAATATTCACGACCCAAACGAGCCGGTTGTAAACGTTGCGTTGGCTGGATCTGGGTCCTTTCATGTCTGCAATTCGATTTTAAATTATATGTCAGTTTTGATTGGTTGTGATCTTGAAACGTTGAATGATAGAGAGCTTGAAATTCGCTAGCAAAGCAGTTTGGAAATGATTAAATTAATGCATTGGAATTGCTAGTTGGTGTGTACATTTTTCGTCTCGAAATAAAAGTACCCACAACGATATATGTGAATGCAATATCGCAGATTTTTGCGTTTTTTGAAGAGCGAATTTTTCCAGTCCGTTAACGTTTCGCGTTTTTTTTTCAATCATACACACATTATTTAAATTTCATAACAATTAGGATAGCACATAATCAAGAATAACGGAGCAACAGGGACAGTAGTCCAGGGGCTTGGCAGACCTCGCCCCTTCAGCGAGTCAGTCGTGTAGTTGTCGGCTAAGAATAGGACTACATACTAACCCCAGTTCAAGGTGTCAAGCGACCCGTGCCGAGGAATGAGTGATCGAGGGATTAAAAAGATGCTCGACACATCTGCATAGCTATTCTGAACAAGTCAGGGCTAGTCTCGATGGCCGTTTTGATGGCTACTGTCGGGATACCGTCCGGAACCGGAGCCTTGTTCAACTTGAACGACTTCGCTATTGTGAAGAGCTCGTCGTTCGTCAGCGAGGAAATCTCGCTTCGGCCGGTTTGGTCGTAAGGGACGGGGGCCCATGGTCTTGTATCCTGGCGCGGTAACAACGTTTCCACGATCTGCTGTAGCATCTCGGAGGGCGGTCGGGGGGTGCTGGCGCGCCCTTCCGTTTGGCCATGACTACTCTGTGAGACCAAGGGGTCTTGTTGGCTGTCTGGCAGATTTTCGAAGCACGCCTACTTACGCGCCTTAAACTCTTTGTGCAATGCCAGTTCAGCCGCCCTGGGGGCTTTACTTCGCTCTATTCTACCCTCGTCGGTGCGAGTTCTTTGCATCCTCCTTCTAGCTCTTAGGTAGGCTGCGCGGAGTTCTGCAATTTTTGGATGCCACCAGTATACCAGTTTGCGTCCATTTCTGGGTAGGGATCACCTTGACATTACGGCGTCGTATGCACAGCTCAGGGATCCTACTAGATCGTCGCTAGACAGATCGTCGGTGTTACCGTCCATAAGCGATTACTCCACAAATGCCGGCTTATCGAAGCGCGAGGTCAGCCATCCCCTTCAGCTGTGGCCGACTTCCTCCGTGTTCCACTATGTATCGAACCGCCAGATGGTCAATGTACGTATTGCCATCGTCGACCCTCCAGTCCGAGCTAGGGTTTAGACCAGAAGGTCACATCAATGATGGACTATGCACCGTTCATACTATAGGTTTTTCTGTCGTTTACTTTCACGACATCCACATTCAGTCTAGCCATAGCTATAAGTAGAGCCCGCATTAGTCGATCGGCTACCCCACTCAATCGCCCAGGCGTTGAAGTCTCCACTGAGGACACGGGACTCAATCACACTAGTGCATTTGATAGCGAATCCAGCGTAGACGCGATCTGAGCTATCGGCCACCTGGGGGCATAACAATTGCAATAGTACTCCCCATTGATCTTTGCTATTGCCAAGCCCTCGTCTGACGTGGAAATTATTTCCTGGACCGGAATACGACCGGTTGTACAGATCACCGTTTGTTTGGCCATATCCACTACTCAGTTCCCATTATCTAAAGGGTTGCGGTATGGGTTCGATAGCAGTGAGATGTCTGTACTTGACTCCGAGACCAACTGTCACAGCAACTGTTGTGCGGCTTCACAGTGGTTTAGGTTTAGCAGTGTGACCTACATCATCGTCGGTTGGTTCGTCCTCGCGTGCCTGGACATTTAGGCCCGCCCGTCGTGTGATTCTTGTTCGCCGTGCAAACCAGGCATTTTGATGTCGAGTTGCACTCTCTGACGACGTGGACTTCCATTCCGGTTTTCCTACAGAGTTTACTCTTATCGGGACATTTATACGCCCACGACTTGTGTCTTCACTCGAAGCACTTGAAGCACGCCTCTGGCGGCTCGTAGATGATGCACGTACACACTACCCAGTCTACTCTGATCTTGCCTACTGCAGTCTCCTTGTTCATCTCCCCTACGGGAAGCTTGATCGTGGCGATCTGAGTGCCTTTCTGGGCCCTTTTGCAGGCGGATCGAAATCCTTGGTGCATCTACCTCGCACTGCTGTTTAATTGCGGCTGCGAGTTCTTCTGCGTTGGTGATCTCATCTAGGCTTTTACACTGGAGAGTCACCTCCGCCATTAAGGCCGCACGGGACGACGTGTAATTTTTCCTATCTTCCCTCTCTTTCTAACAATTTGCCTCGCAAATGAAGAAGCAAATATCAATTTCCACTGCACTGACGTAGCTGAAACTTTAGTCGATTGTGCACCACAAGTGAGCAAATGAACGATCAAATTTCTAGTCTATAATATGAAGTAGAAGTTGAGATTTGCATCTTACTAACAACAGAGCAATGGCGGACGATTCAACCACCGTCCCGTCCGGCCTTAAGGGCTCTAACCTGCACTGTTTCGCCCAATACCTCCTGAGCTAGTGCTTTGTAGGAGGTGCCTTTCTTGGTCGTTTCCTTCTTCAGCACTAGCATCATCTCTCTATTCCTGGTGCTCTCTATTCCATCCGCGCCCAGCGGTGAGAGACGTTTTTCGCCTCGCATGTCTGCCTCTGTTTTGAAGACCAGCGCGTCGCTCCGTTCACTTTTGCAGACTGACTATCTTTCCTCACTATCTTCTTTTTTCCAACCGTCATCCAAGGGTTGTCCTTCCCTTTGTCCGATTGGGCCACCGTTCCTTTTAGGTTTGGTCTCTTGGAGTTTGGTTTCCCTACCTCTTGCGCGTTTCGTAACCGACTTGGCAACTTGATTACTCGCGTTGGCCGTCTTTTCTTCCTCTTTGGCTTTTCGGCATCTGCCGGATGCTTCTTGGGTAGCGTCTTTTCGGTAGGTTTCGGTCATGCAGCTCGAGCCGTAGGGCGGTTTGACCTCTCCGGAGCTGTACTGCCGGTAGACGCATAAATGTCCCATGTGCAAAAACAGACCATCGAGAAAATCGCGTCCAAAGTTCGAAAAAGTAAATTTTCTCAACTATGACGTATAAGTGCCAAATCGTATTCTAACATCAACCAATTTTGAATTTGAGCACTAGTTTTTGTTTTAGAGCGATTTTAAAGTTCCATACACTCAGCCAAATAACCTTAACATTTCCATAAGGCCCAACTTATGAAACGGCCTTTAA
The DNA here is from genome assembly GCF_035046485.1 of Aedes albopictus. Lineage (NCBI taxonomy): Eukaryota > Metazoa > Arthropoda > Insecta > Diptera > Culicidae > Aedes > Aedes albopictus. The sequence goes on along the minus strand of NC_085136.1, from coordinate 143,149,151 downwards.
ATAATTCATAATGATTCGGATGAATTTCATAAGGTCACTCTATGACGTAAAATCGTCTCACAGCTTGGCTTTTATTCATGTTTAGCAACATGGTATTCTCAAGCGTCGGTAGCCGTGTGGATAAAACATGGGCTCGGTGATCCCGACGTTCATGGATCGAATCCAGTCTGCATCATTTTAAGATTTTTTTGTTCTTTTCATAAGTCTATCTTATGAAATTTGTCATAGTAAGCACGATCAATTTTCATAAGGTATTCTTATGTCATCCATAAGAATTAGTTATAGCAAATTTTCATAAGGTATTCCGATGAATTTCGCTAGTTTTTTTCGCTGAGTGTAGGATTTCCAATGAAACGTGACGCTTATGTGTCCACTTTTTAGAATGTGACAAATCGGCGTTGCATTTTTTCAACAATTTTCGGAACAAACTACCTATTTTTATTTCCCTATATGATAGTACACCATGATACATGGTCATGGGCTGCAAAATTTCAATATTGCCAAAAATGCACATGGGACAATTATGCTTCCAGCGGCAGTGTAGCAGGTTGCATGTTTTCGTGCTGTATCGTCGCGTTGCCAGTAAAGAGGAAGCTGTCCTTCTGGGTGGACCACGCCTCTCTGCTCGCATCAGCCGCACTCCGCTTTTCGACCTGGAGATCGTACTCCTTCTAGGTCAGAGCTAGTGATTGGCGGAGCTTCAGCAGGTCAATTTTCAGGTCCTTGCTGATGTTATTCCGCCCGCTCCTGTAGCCAATCATCTCGTCCAGCGCCGTTCTCTCTGTCGTTCCGTTTTCGATCACTTGGATCATTACTGTTGGATCCCCCTTAGAGCCGCTATACTTTAGTGCCAATGCAATGGTTATCTATGCAAACAAAGAGGCCACACAAGGGTTGGCACAGGCTCTTATGAGGACTGAGCTCAGAGCCGGATCAGCACTAATCAGGAATGTTCATCTGAACCTACTTCTACTCAGTTAGTTGCCTGATTACAAATCAGGAACGTACTTTAAGGCCACGCCACAGTTTTATGGTACAGAAGACGCCAACTGCCCATCCGCCGTTTCTAGTAAGTATCACCCAAACATACTTTGAGAATAAAGTGCTGTTGCTATCAGCGTAGTTACCTAAGCGTGTACCGTCTCAGTTACCAATTACAAAGCAAGATCAGTATACGGAAATCAAGAACTTACTGGCGTCGTTCCTGATGTGCCCGTGGCACTCCTAGCTAGGCTATGACACTTTGAAAGCGATGTCGTATCGCTTGTACAGAGTTGCTTCCGGATGTATGGAATTTCTGAAGAGGGCCAGCAGAACCCACTGCTAGGTTCCCCGTCACGGCTAGGCTTACTCTGCTTGAGCAGTTCGTATGTCCCGATGCTCGGTCACGTCCCGATGCCAAAAGAAGCGAGTCAGCACTGGTGTGTGAATATTATTTACTTAGAAAAAAATCCTAAATGGTCCACTGCACGAATTTATGCTGGCCTGCTTACTCTCACAGAAAATTTGACGTTTGAGCGGTGCCGACACCTCTCAAACGTCAAATTTCGTGTGAGAGTAAGCAGGCCAGAATAAATTCGTGCAGTAATCCATAGGCTCCCACCTGACTCGCCGAAGGGAGGGGGATTTGTCAAGCCCCTGGACTTCTATCGCTGCTGCTCAGTAGGTATACGGTGAATCGATCAAAGAAATGGAATTAACTGCTGCCCACTGGATCTCAGTTTTGGAGGAGTGGATGAGATTCAGGAAACTGGCATTGGTTCAACAGGTTATGGGCCCAGAACACGTGGTTTCCATAGCAATTTGGTTTGTTTGGAGTAGTCAAGGCCAAGAAGAAAATTTTCACGAGCAAAGTGAAAATTCGGTACGGGTGTCGTTTCGATGTAAGTTCGATTTTGGAAGTGCGATTCGGTCAATCGGAAGCGGAATGGACGAACAAAGAATCAACGGTGGAGTCAACTCCTCAAACTGGAGTTTTAGGATGGAAGCCTACCTGGAAGAATTGGGGCTGGTGCACTGCATCCGAAAGAGCTTGGAAGAGGAAGATTTCCACGCTGCTGAAGAGACGGACACCGCCGTGGTCAATCGGGCTCTACCCCATTTGGCCTAATGCCATTTAGCATAACGCCGTTTGGCATAATGTCATTTGGCATAAAAGCCATTTGGCATAACGACCATTTTTGCATAACAAGGATTATGCATATTCTTACCAAGACGGCTGTTCTTCGTATTATGCAAAACGGCATTATGCCAAATGGCCGTTATGCCAAATGGCCTTTATGCCAAATGGAATTATGCCAAACAGCGTTCTGCCAAATGGCATTATGCCAAATGGGGTAGAGCCCAAGGAAATCTGATCCACGTTGGAGCGACTCTTCTAGAAGAGAGGTGTCACCGGAAGAGCACAAGCAACGGAAAATTTCGCTGGATTCTTGATAGCGGCGCATCAGAACACATGGTTGGAAATATTGAGTGCTGAGTGCCTGTTCAATCGCCAGTCCATCGATTGGAGCGCCCCGTGATCATCACAGTAGCGAAGTCTGGACGAACATTTGAAAAGGGCCTATCTGCTTTTTGTAAACAAACATGTTTTTGTCTCTGTAGGGCCCATCTGCATCCACCCACGTACATCAACACCCTTAACAGATGGCTTGAAGAACACTCTTTCTGATAAGGGTGTTGACGTGCGTGGGTGGATGCAGATGGCCCCTACAGAGACAAAAACATGTTTGTTTACGCAAAGTAGATAGGCCCTTTTCAAATGTTTGTCCAGAAGTTCCAGGGACGAATGACCTTCGGGTTAAAGTCCCTCGACAACAACAATAGAAATAGAAGTAGCGAAGTCAGGTCAACAGCTGGTGAGTGAATATGCTGGAGAGGTGAGAATGCGTGCAATGGTGGATGACAAGCAATTGCGGTGTGTCGTCCACGATGTTCTGTACGTTCCGGAATTGACCCTGAACCTGTTCTCTGTCAAGGGAATCGGCGAACGAGGTATGCGCACCATTTTCATACGCGACGAAGCAAGCATCACGAGAGCAGCAGATGGTTCACGAGTCTGCACAGCTACGAATGTTGAGCTGATTCCATCAAGAGTGTCGGCTCTAGGTGCTGATTCCGGAGCACGGCGGGTTCTGTGGCATCGGCGGGTTCTGTGGCATCGGCGATACGACCATATCGGCAATTCCGGCCAGCAAAACTGGATCGATGCAACAAGGTGCAAGGCATGGACGTCGGGAAGAATCTGAAATCAACCGAAATGTGTGAATCCTGCATGAAAGCGGTGCAGGCTGCGGTATACGTGGTCAACCGAAGTCTCACGTAAGCTTCACAGGGATCGGTAACCCCTTTAGAGAAACGGTATGGAATCAAGCCAGCGTGTCTAAATGCGTGTGTTTGGCAGCAAGGCGTTTACTCACATCCCGAAGGAGAAGAGAAGCAAGCTAGACGACAAAGGCAAGATGTGTTATTTCATCGGATATGCTGTAAACGGCTGCAGACTGTAGGATCCAGAAAAGCGGAAAGTTGTCGTTTCTCGAGACGCCTTGGTGGAAGAATGGAAGTCCAAGTTAACTACAGTCTACACGGTGGACCATCTCGTTTCGGATATGGATCAGGAACCATCCGGAAATGAAATTGGGGCAGGGCTGAAACTCTTCGCCGTACGACCAAAAAAGTCGACGACGAGAACGAAAACTAGATCGTCATCGTTGTTCGTTCCACATCGGATGACTCATTCAAGCCAGCGAATCGTCGTGAAGGGCTTGCGTCGTGACGAAAACAAAATCTTCATTCGCTTCGTTTCGCTCTTCGTCCAAGTGCGTCTAGCCGACGGAGTCAATGCTGCCACCAGCAACACACACACACACAAAAAAAAGATTTTGATAAAAAAATAATAGCACCTGGAATCAAACAACGAACCTCTAGATTGCCAATCCAGCACTCTTACCGACTGAGCTAGTGAGGTTTCACACCATCGTAAGTGCCGAAACGCCAATAAAAGCTATTCCCAATTGGCGTTCGCTTGGCCCGTCGTCGCTCGTTTCCAGGGGACAAAGAGGACGACGAAAAAGTTGGTGGGTGACTATTAGGCTGCGGCTTATTTTTCAAAAGTTGTTGAAACCTGGAATTCGTATGCTCTTTTGGATCCAAATGACACATAAAAAGAAACCTCTGAATTAAGGCCAAAAATATTGAGATTTAGAGGTCGCGAAATCGCTTCAAAGCTGAATTTTCGAGTAATAAAAAGGTGTTTTCACTTCAAGTGCCATAACTTTTTCAATTTTCAACCGATTTTCAATCTTTTTTTATGAATTTCTCACAAACTAAATTTCGAATAAACTAGTAGATTATTATTTCTTTCCAAAGTCACGCAAAATATGAGTTTTTGAAGATTGTTGTTTTTTTTTCTTCTTTTAAAATTTTTTTAACTTTAGAGTCCTATAACTTTTTAACCGCTTGACCAATTTTAAATTTTTTAGCTTGCTTTTGTAGATATTTTGTACTTTGAAAAAAAAAAAAAACGTTTCAAAATAGATAAATACCAAAAACCGTTCAGAAACACGTATTTTATTGGAAAAATCAGAATTTTGGCAAAACTTTAATTGTTTTCATGCTTAGTTTCGGGCTCAAAGTGAAAAATTTATTCTAAATAATCATATGGAAGCCTTAAACTTCAGTTTTTGGAGTGTTCTGAATAATAAAATATTTTCATGTTCGAAATGCGAGGAAAAAATATTTGAAAAAAAAAAATCCTCCAATGTGTTCCATATCCCTAAATATGATGCTAAGTACCTGTTTTGGAGTAAAAAATTGCAAATAACCGTTAAAAACTCCAATTTTGCATGTAAAAACCAAGTTTTAAGGCATGTTTTGGCAGTTTTTGGTGAAAACCATCATGAAAATGACAACTTTTATGAAAAGTTTGTTTGGGACAAAGATAGGCAACAAAAATATCTACAAAACAAGCTAAAAAATTTAAAATTGGTCAAACGGTTATAGGTTATATAGAAATTCATAAAAAAAAAGATTGAAAATCGGTTGAAAATTGAAAAAGCTATGGCACTTGAAGTGAAAACACCTTTTTATTACTCAAAAATTCAACTTTGAAGCGATTGCGCGACTTCTAAATCTCAATATTTTTGGCTTAAACTCAGAGGTTTCTCTTTTTGTGTCATTTGAATCTAGAAGAGCTTACGAATTCCAGGTTTCGACAACTTTTGAAGAATAAGCCGCAGCCTAGTGACTATTTATGATTGAGCTTCGTCGTGAAGCCCGCAGTCGGCGACGAAAAGGCTAATCGTCACCGTTGTTCTTTCGGATGAAGATTGTTTTATTGTTATCTTCACGCAGTGGTGACGAGAAGGACGATTGTCAACCCTGAGCGAGGGCGTCCGAAGAAGAGAATGAAGTTTTCAAATCGCTGTCAGAGGATAAAATCGAGGAAGCGGAAGAAGCCAAAGCAGTGCGACGAACCGACAGGAAGCGGAAGCAGCCGGAAAAGTTTTCCGACTATCACTTGTATGGAACGTTTGCGTTGAATGCCGTAAGCTACATCCAGAATCTCTCTGAAACCATCGACGAAGCGAAGAAACAAGACGACTGACCAGAATGACAGCTGGCGATCAACGCGATGCGATGTCATGTGAGTCTTTACGATCAAGTACAACGACGATGATAAGGTTAGGAGATACATGGCGCGACTGTAAAGGGGTGTTCTCAACGGTACGGACTGGACAACCAAGAAACCTACGCTCCGGTGGTTTGGATGAGCCAGATGTACGAACGGCGTTTTTGAACGGAAACCTGCAGGAAACGGTTTTATGAAGCAACCACTAGGATTTGAGAGGGGGAAGAAAGTCTGCAAACTCAATGAATCGCTGTACGGATTGAAGCAAGCCCCTTGGAGTTGGAATGAAAGGTTCCACAAGTTTATGACGAAGCTTGGTTTCCAACGATCAAAGTACTATAGCTATTTCTACATGTCTACGAGGAAAAAGGTTAAACTCTGGCGTCGAACTCGTTGGGAGAACTGAAACGAATCAAGAGGATGTTGGCTGCAGAATTCAATATGGTTGACCTTGAAGAGTTAAACCATTTTCTGGACCTGCGAATTGAACAGAGGTACGTTTATCATCAATCAAACTAAATATGGTCTTGATCTCTTGAAGCGTTTTGGAATGGAATCGTGCAAACCGGTTACTATCCACCAGAGCCAAGCACCAAGCTGGTTCAACTACAAGATGACCAGGAAACATGGAAGTGTCCCTATCGTGAACTATCGGATTGCTTCACGTATCTCATGCTGTCATCTCGTCCGGATATATGTGTGGCAGTAAATTTCCTCAGCCGCTTCCAGAATGCACCGACTGAAGAACACTCAAAGGCCCTAAAACGAGTCGTGCGGTATCTTCAAGGGACGAAGGACTTCTCACTCGTCTACAGTCGCAGCCAGGACGATCCACTATTCGGTCACGCGGATGCAGATTGGGGCAGCGATGTAAACGATAGGAGATCATCAGGCATCAGTTTATAGATATTCGGCAACACTGTTACCTGGATTACGCGCAAGCAATCAACGGTATCATAATCCTCAACTGAGGTCGAATACGTGTCACTGAATCAAGCGGCATGTGAAGCAATTTGGCTTCGTAATGTTGCAATGTAATTCGGAGTGGACCCAGATTCGCCTGTAGTCATCTTCGATGACAACCAGTCCTGTATCCAAATAGCCAAGGAATCAAGGGATCAAAAACGACTCAAGCATATCGATATTCCTCACCAAAGACCTACCGACGGATGTTTCCAAGAAGCATTGATAATTGTTACTGCTAGTAACTTACTAGACTATAAATACCTTCCAGACCCATGTATTGCCAATAATCAATTGCTATGCATAATAACACTGGGCTGCAAAACGGTGAGTCGATAAGGAGAGCGTCCAACTTAGCTCTGTTCCTCACAAGTTCCTAACTCATGCTTCCACGGGTCAAGCGATGACAAAGACCGCCAGCTAAGAGTTGTGTGCTTAGCTGGTAGTGCAGCCTGGCCACTGTTGTCCTTCTGACTTCAGCTAGATTGAGGAGGTACGATTCGAGCGTTTGTTCACCAAGGAGGTGCGGCTCAAACAGCGTCTGTTCTGGCATCCAGCGGCTGAGTAAGAAACGCTGCACCACGCCCAGCTAGATCCAAGGTGGTAGCCCCATCAGCGTGTTCGTCCCAGTGTTGGTTGGGACGTTAAATAGAACTGGCACGATGGCCCTCCGGCGAGACAGGAGTGTTGGCGTAGGCCCAATAAGCCACCCGTAAAAATCCCCATTGCGAATAACATAGGAGAAAATACGACTCGATACAATCGGCAAAGACCCACGCGACGAAATAAGGACTACGATTGGAAACTTGGAACATGGAATTGCAAGTCACTAGGTTTCGCAGGATGTGACAGGACAATCTACGACGAACTACATCCCCGCAACTTCGACATCGTGGCGTTGCAGGAACTTTGTTGGACTGGACAGAAAGTGTGGAAAAGCGGGCATCGAGCGGCTACCTTCTACCAAAGCTGTGGCACCACCAATGAACTGGGAACAGGATTTATAGTCTTGGGCAAGATGCGACAACGTGTGATCAGGTGGCAGCCGATCAACGCAAGGATGTGCTTGTTGAGAGTTAAGGGCCGTTTCTTCAACTACAGCATCATCAACGTCCACTGCCCACACGAAGGGAGACCCGATGACGAGAAAGAAGCTTTCTACGCGCAGTTAGAGTAAACATACGATGGTTGCTCGCCGCGTGACGTGAAAATCGTTGTCGGCGACATGATTCATGGTAATCGATCGAAACAGCCTGCACGCCGTATCACATGATAACGGCCAGCGATGCGTAAACTTTGCAGTCTCCTGTGGTATGGTAGTCCGAAGCACCTTCTTCCCCCGCAAAGATATCCACGAAGCCACCTGGAGATCACCAGACCACCAAACAGAAAACCAAACCGACCACGTTCTAATCGACGGTAAATTCTTCTCGGATATAACCAATGTCCGCACATACCGCAGTGCGAATAAAGATACGGATCACTACTTAGTCGCTGTATGCATGCGCTCAAAACTTTCGACAGTTATCACCACGCGTCGAAGTCGAATGCCGCTGCTCAACATCGAGCAGCTGCGTAACGTAGAAGTGGCTCAAGACTACGCGCAGCAGTTAGCAGTGGCCCTACCAACGGAAGAGCAGCTCGGCGCAGCTTCACTTGAAGATGGCTGGAGGGATATCCGATCCGCCATAGGTAGTACCTCGGCTACAGCACTAGGCTTCGCGACTCCGAATCACAGAAACGACTGGTACGACGGCGAATGTGAACAGTTGAAAAACGAGAAGAATGCAGCATGGGCGAGAACCAAGGGGCTAATCGCTTGGAACATTGTGCCAAGAGGTGCCAAGCACACCGTCTTATACGCTGTGTGGCACACCGAGGCACTCTGAGGCACAATTTTGACACTTGATTTTGGGTGAAAAACTAGGCAACCATGTGCATTTTACCTGCAAAATGAAAACAAACAGTAGTTGCTAAGCAAAATCTGAATCATCAAGCAGTGGCACTTCGGGGCACACTGAGGCACAATTCAATACCCGGTGGCACACTGAAAATAATTGGCGCAAATAAAGGTGTGCTCAGCGACTCCCCCTTGGCGAGAATGCTGCAACACCGTACGAGAGCGAATGAGGCACGTTACAAACAGGCGCGGAACAGGCAGAACTCAGTCTTCCGGATGAAGAAGCGCCAGCAGGAAGAACGAGATCGCGAAGCGATGGAAGAGCTGTACCGCGCTAAGGACACACGAAAGTTCTACGAGAAGCTGAACCGCTCGCGCAGAGGCTTTGTGCCACAAGCCGACATGCGCCGAGATAATCACGGGAATATTCTCACGAGCGAGCGTGAGGTGGTCGAGAGGTGGCGGCAGCATTACGATGAACACCTGAATGGCGACGTTGCAAGTACCGAAGGTGGCGTGGTAACAGATCTAGGAGTATGTGCACAGGACGAAAGACTTCCGGCCCCTGACCTCCAAGAGATTGAGGAGGAGGTTGGCCGGTTGAAAACAACAAAGCCGCTGGAGTAGATCAACTACCAAGCGAGCTTCTAAAATACGGTGGAGAAGCACTGGTGAGAGCACTACACTGGGTCATTACCAAGATTTGGGAGGAGGAAGTATTACCGGAGGAATGGATGGAAGGTATCGTGTGCCCCATCTACAAAAAGGGTGACAAGTTGGATTGCGGGAACTACCGCGCGATCACACTACTGAGCGCTGCCTACAAGATACTCTCTCAAATTTTATGCCGCCGACTATCACCGATTGCAAGAGAGTTCGTGGGGCAATATCAGGCTGGATTTATGGGTGAACGCGCTACAACGGCCAGGTGTTGCAGAAATGCCGCGAATACAACGTGCCCACGCGTCACTTGTTCATCGATTTCAAATCGGCGTATGATACAATCGATCGAGAACAGCTATGGCAGATTATGCACGAATACGGATTCCCGGATAAACTGATACGATTGATTAAGGCGACGATGGATCGAGTGATGTGCGTAGTTCGAGTATCAGGGACACTCTCGAGTCCCTTCGAATCACTCCGAGGGTTACGGCAAGGTGATGGTCTTTCGTGCTTGCTGTTCAACATTGCGTTAGAGGATGTAATAAGAAGAGCGGGGATAAACACGAGTGGGACGATTTTCACGAAGTCCGTTCAGCTGCTTGGTTTCGCCGATGATATTGATATTAATGCTCGTAAATTTGAGACGATGGCGGAAACGTACATCCGACTAAAGAGTGAAGCCAGGCGAATCGGATTGGTCATTAATGTGTCGAAGACAAAGTACATGATGGCAAAGGGCTCCAGGGAGGAATCACCGCGCCCGCCACCCCGAATTTATATCGACGGTGATGAAATCGAGGCGGTTGAGGAATTCGTGTACTTGGGCTCACTGGTGACCACCGACAACGACACCAGCAGAGAAATTCAGAGGCGCATTGTGGCAGGAAATCGTGCTTACTTTGGACTCCGCAGAACTCTACGATCGAATAAAGTTCGCCGTAACACGAAGTTGACTATCTACAAAACGCTGATTAGATCGGTCGTTCTCTATGGGCATGAAACATGGACCCTACGTGCAGAGGAGTTGGAGTTTTCGAACGGAAGGTGTTGCGTACCATCTATGGCGGAGTGCAGATGGAAGACGGGACTTGGAGAAGGCGAATGAACCACGAGCTGCATCAGCTGCTGGGAGAACCAACCATCGTTCATACCGCGAAAATCGGGAGGCTACGGTGGGCGGGTCACGTCATCAGGATGTCGGATAGCAACCCGACTAAAATGGTTCTCGATAGTAATCCGACCGGTACAAGAAGACGTGGAGCGCAGCGAGCTAGGTGGGTCGACCAAGTGGAGGACGATCTGCGGACCCTACGCAGAGTGCGGAACTGGAGACAAACAGTCATGTACCGAGTGGAATGGAGGAGGCTACTATGTACAGCAGAGGCCACCCCGGCCATAGCCTGATCGGTAAGGTAAGTATGCATAATAACACCTCTGCTTATCAGATTATGCCTACAAGAGAGCCTCCACAGCTATAGTGGCATTATCTCGAATGATGTCCAATAGCTCTGCGATGTATGCCATTAAACGCAAACTTCTGATGTCTGTCGATTTTAAAGACAAGGTATTTAAACACCCTTATGTGATATGTCTGTGGTAACAACATACCAACTTTATTTAAGGCTAAATTCTAAGGTAGATTCTAAAAATAGTTACAAGCAGCCATGCTCTTATTTTTGATGACAAGCAGCCATGCTATTGCTCTTATTTTTGTTGACAAAAAACAACATTCAAGCAGCTCAATATCCTTCTGGTTGACGTTGAGCTGTGGCGGGACCCAATCTCACAGCACGGCTAATGAATGTTTGCTTTCCCTCCAGTTTAGCTCATCCGTCGACTCGTATCGTTTGGCGGTGGCAGATTTTTACGATGACTTTTGTCGGACCATAGCTGTGAATGTCCCAGATTTGAAGGGTGGAGCACTATATCTATGGATGAAGTGTGGGTGGTTTTGCTTTCATTTTCATTTACTCATATCGCTAGCCTGGATCTAGTGGAACTGCAACTGCTGTCGGTGTGTTGCTTTGGTCACTACAGTGAGTGACCCATTGCCGGAGGGTACCGATCGAACGGATTGCAGCAAAACTAATGAGAATGTTTCGACACTAATCTGATGCATCCAAATTGGATTTTATACTACACAGTACATTCCACTACACATCCCAGTGGAGATTTTGCTCAGTTCCCTATTCAGTCATTATCAGATATGCACAAGCATGCATGCTGCCACTCACCTGTACTGTTGACGGCACTCTGCTGGAAGCGTTCCCCAGCTGGCAGGAGGTAGAGCGGGCCCGATATTTGCACTCCATGATTCAGAATTATGCTAAGCATACCGACCAACACAATTACCCAGCCCCAGTCGCCCTCCGGATAGTAGTGTCTCCGAAGGGTGGACGCCTTCAGGGCGGCTTGGCCCGTGATGCATCGGTGGTCGTCGCACGGTATTTCTGCTGTGGCACTGAAAGTAGGAAAAAAAGGAAGGAAAGTTATTTTGGTTTCATTGAGAACGTGTTGAAAATTGGTGTATGATAAAACCCAATCAGTTAACTTACCTAGCTGCATTACTTCCGATCCCCTTGTACGGCACCTTCTCCGTGTAGATATAATCCCAATTATCAATCTTGATCGATTCCGAACGGTAAGGCCTCCGGTAGCGCCTTTCTTCTTCCAAACGCACAATCCCTCCCAGCCCTGCACTTCCGTTCCCACACATGCACTGACCGTTTCCCCCGGATCCGCCGGACAGCAGCCCATCGCCCACATTGGCCACATCCGGCAGGGGCATCTGCGTTTCGCCCGGCGTTTGAATCACAATCTGCGGATGGCCCATCATCACCCGAAAGTTCGGATTCGACTCCACCAGATTGGTGGGCCCCGTCAGGCAGGCCGGTTCCACGATCGAACTGTAGGTCCTCCCGTTGGAATCAACGCTCAGCTGAACGACTGCCATTTTGGTGAGAATCGACGGCCATGTTTTACTGTACTTCAGCAGAGACATTATAATCCAAAGGGATAACTACTTGACAGAACTTTGTCGTTTCGGTGCGCGATTTTTCCTCCCGGGATACGACACGGAACCGCACTTTATGGCATTACTTATTACCGTTCCGAAATGAAAGAATCATTATGCCGTTACCTACCCACAAACCACCCCCATTCACCCTCTCCACGAGCGTCGAGAACACCACTTTTATCAAACCCCTCTTCTTCTGTATTGTTGTGGCAGGACGACTAGTGATACCGGCGCGCGAAGTTGCGATTTTATGGGACCAGACATCGTTAAACGATGGCACTTTGCTTGGCGCGAGGAAAAAATATTACCACGTTCTGCTGCTGCTGCTGTGATTGTCGCCGTACAATCATTGACCTCATTTGGAGGTGGGATGCTGGCGGAGCGCTGTGTTCGGTGTCACTGCAAGAGAAACGAAAGAAAGGATTTTCCGTTAAATTTTAAGGCGTTGTTATTTGCGAAATCAAAAATGTGTCTTTAAATTGGTGGCATTTCAATAGATTAAGAATAACGAAAGCATTAGAAAAACGCTTTAAAAATGAGGAGTTTCACAACTTTTTTAAATTTTCAACGTCAGTAGGTACAAATTTTGACTTACAACTTCTAAGCTTGTTGCTTCTTGAGTCTTATATTCAAAGTCTTGCTTCGAGCACCTAGTTTTGACCAGCTTTATTCACTTCTAAACCATGGGGGTGAGAAACTGCTCAAAAGACACCTGAACAGAGAGGTCCAGGTAGTGTGCGGTTGAGGACAGCCTTCTATGCAAAGCAAAGATAATCGTACACATCGTAGTTGCTACTCCGTGATTGACCAGAACAATCGAAATTGCAAAGAGAACCAATGAATGGTGCTTGGGACTAGCTACGCATTCTCAATGTGCACAATGGAATGGATCAATAAAGCTAACTTTTCAAGTGTTCATCGCATGTAAAAAGAAGCGGCACCGTATATAGCCGTTAACAGTGTGACAGCAGTGGAGTTATGTCAAACACACAAGGCTACGGTGGCGCTATCTGTTCATTCCATAGCGGCCGTTTTAGTCATTGTAGTGATCCATTCGAGAGTTCAATTTTTGAAAGTCAATAACGGCGATGGCCACGTCCTTACGGTCATCGAGAAAGGGAAGGAATGTAAGTTCGACAACCGTTGTTACTAGAAACCGTGGAATCCACAACATTCCCACAGTTGTCTCGGGAAGGAGTATTTGTTAGTAGGGTAGGGTAAGGTGTGGATCTTGAAGCCACCTTTGGTAGGTGATATGATCCACTAGTTAAATAAAGATACACGTCGCGGTCTTCATCTCGGTTATTATTTATATTTGGTCGCAATAATAAGGGTAGTGCCCCATATGTCAAAGGTCGTTCAATATTAAACGCGTCAGTGCATTGATCGTTGACTTAACCGTAAAAAAACGACCTTCCACGAAAATTGTCGCACGATTCTAATCCTGGAATCCAAACACATGTCCCCATCACCCTACCGAGAAAACCAACCGACCAATGAAAGTAGTCGCGCGCTCCTATCGTGTCGGGTTGAGGACCGCCTTTTATGTACAACAAAGGTGAAAGCCAGAACTACTCTTTCCTCGACCCACTAAATAACATTCCCATGGCCGCCAAACCCTTCGTCTCTTCAGAACCATTAAGGAAGCTTGCTTCAGACAGATGCTAGTGCTAGTGCACATCAAGATTAGCTGCGTAGTCTCCAGCAACGAACATCGATGATTCGTTAGAGGAGGGGGGGGGGGGGGGGTTGGGGGTCCACCAAGGTAGCATGCTGGCGCTTGGCCTATTTCCTGAGTGGTCCTCACCACTCCCCTGGTCCTTGAAAGGTAGGCAGGGTCGTCGCCTGCTTCTAACTGCACAGCAAGTATCAAGATCTGATTCCGCGTGCACAGCGATATGACCTTCCTGAAAGTAAGGGACCGTTCATAAACCACGTTGACTTTTTGGGGGAGGGGATGGGAGTGTCTGACTAAAGTCTACGCTCCATACAAATTTCAAAATTTTTGTATGGACAAAAGTCTACGAGGGGGGAGGGGTGGTCTGAGATGGCCAAATTTTGGTCTACGTGGTTTATGAACAGCTCCTAAGATCACACAGACCACTTAATCACTGTAAGTGTCGATTTCGACCGCAGGGCATAGGTATGACCTACGCAGCCGACTCCGATCCCATGAACCACCCCTTGTGTAGAGTCTGCACTAGCCATTCTCCGAGTAAACGTATCCCTTATCTGTAGCTCCCAGACGATGCGGATGATAGCCGTTGAAACGGCATTCCAGCCAAACTCATCCCGACACTTCCTCAGGACAAGATTGTCCGGAGTTGTGTCCGCCCTGCATGTGGTAAGCATACGGTCACGCATTGTGCGAAAATGCAGGCTCACGATCAAAACGCCGTTTACTGTAAACCAGCGCAAACCAGACATTCGGAAGGAACCTCATGACCGAAACGATGTAGATACTGTCAGAAGTTACCACGGCCTGAATGGATTCGAGCCAGATGGAATGTTACTTCTCCATGCCGCCTGTTAATCCAACTATCTACCCTCGGAATCAACCTATAGGTCCACTTTTCTTTGTCGGAACTATGCCACGCGCACTGCCATTTGACCATGGGGACCAATCTTGCAGTTCTGCGTATGCCTCTTGTGTCACGCATTTCTACTCTATGTCCTTCCCGATAACAATATCGAAAGGCACCATACCATTGATGACACAGAGCGCATCGTGTGACACGGTACGGTACACGCTCGCAATCCTCAGGCACAATAGCCTTCAAGTACATTTCGTCTTACCACAGTAGCTTTTGATACTCAACGCCATGCCCCAAGCCTTACGTACTTACTTTAGTACGGAAGAGGCGACACTCGCCAGAAGCTTGCGATTACTGGCATACACCGCACAGCTATTGGACATCATCCGTGGTGCCACTAAAGATGTGAAGATTATTTTCCAGGCGCCATCAACGTGGTTTTCGAAGGTAAGCTTATCGTCGATCATCATCCCCAAGTGTTTGACGGAGCGCTTCGACGTGATAGTGCAATCGCCTACACTGATCATCGCTTTCTGCTCAGACTTTCGGTTGTTCACAACCGCCACCTCAGTTTTGTTGTGAGCCAACTCCAGTTTGCAGGAATCCCTCCAAGCCTCCCCAACTGCGATCGAGTGAGCAATAGTGAGTCAACTCCACTTCTTCGATTGATTCACGGTAGACCTCCAGTGTAATGTCGTCAGCAAAGCCGACAATCTCCACTTCCACCGGGAACTCTAACCTCAACACCTCGTCGTACATGACAATCTATTACACCGGACCCAGGATGAAACTTGCGATAATCCTGAGGTTATGCGAAAGCACTTCCGACCCACCTCTGTGCTGTAAACTACCCAACTAACATTTTTGCTGTATAAGAGTTTAAGCGAGCTGTCTTCCAAGAGCGTTTGCTCCATAAGCTGTTATTCAGCTATTTTTTTTAGTAGGGTAGTATTCGATTCTGGAAGTACCCTCCGAGAATCTTATACAGGTATCCGGGCATCCCAGACGTAGGATAGCATCGGCAATAATCGGCTAACTAGCGTTTTTGAACGCATTCTTTACATCCAGAGTCACTATTGCACAGTAGCGAACCCCCCTTCTCTTATGCTCGAGTGCCTTCCCGGCGGTTTTTGGAACCGACAGGATAACGTCTACGGTTGACCTCCCCTTTCGGAAGCCGTACTGTATACTCAAGTGACCATTAATACCCTAGATGTGCCTCAATATTTTATTGAGGATGATCTTTTCGAACACCTTCCCCGCCGTGTCGATGAAGCATGTTGATCCATAAGCCGACAAGTATCCGAGTGTTTTCCCCACCTTTGGTAATTTAACCAGTCTCTGCTGCTTCCACACCTCTGGGAAAATTCCCTCGTCCAGGCATTTCTGCACAGCAGATCTGAACATTTCGGAGGCTCTTTCGAGTAAGTTTCGCTCACGGCGGAGCGCCTTCCTAAATACCCCTTCGTTGAAGTATGATGTCTTCCACCTGCGAGGGCTTGGCCTTGGCCTAGCTAGCTCTTCCTCTACCCGATGCCTGCTGCTGTTGTAGTCGATACTGTAGCGAACCACCAGGTGGTCGCTATGAGTGTAGCTATCATCTATTCTCCAGTCCGAACTACTTGTTAACCCAGGACTACAAAAGGTTACATCAATAATTAACTCCGCACCGTTTCGATTATAGGTACTCTTGGTACCGACATTAGCCAAGTCGACATCTAAGATGGCCAATGTTCTAGCAGGATCTAACCCAGCTTGTTCGTGAAATAGCTTCCCCATTTCACGGCCCAGGCATTAAAGTCACTCTCTGTTGCAACCGGCCTTCGCCCTGTAAGCACGGTCGTTATGCGGTCCAACATTTGCGTGAACTGCTCGATCGGCCACCGCGGAGGCGAATAACAGCTACAGAAGAAGACCCCGATTACTTTGGCGACCACGAAGCCCTCATAGGTAGTAGACACCAACTCCTGGACGGAGTATTTACCCGTCGTCCATATCGCCGCCATTTTTCTGGACCCATCCGCGACCTAGTTGTCTTTGCCGGCGGGTACTCGGTATGGTTCCGCTATGATGGCGATATCCGTCTCCCACTCAGAAACCGCCTGACAAAGCAGTTGCTGAGCCGCGTCACAGTGGTTCAGATTCAGCTGCGTTACCTGCACTGTGATTTATTGTTCACTGCGCGTTTTTTGAAGGCCGGGCACCTTGGACCACCCGTCGGATGTCTGTTGTTCGCGGATTTCCCGGTACAGATCATGCAGATGGGTGGACTCGTGCAGCTTTTGGCCTTATGACCTTCAGCGCCGCATCGCCTGCACAGTTTGCGCCTGTCAGGGCCTTTGTAGTCCCACGACTTGTGTCCTGGTTCCAAACACCTGAAGGAAACCTTTGGTGGCTCGTGGAATGTTCAGTGACATACGCACCAACCCACCTTTATATTCCCTATCTCAACGGACTTTTTATCGTCCACCACAGGTAGCTAAACCAAAGCTATCTGTGTCCCTGCAGGCCCCTTCCGTAGCCACCTGCACATCGCACTGTTGCCACAGTGCCGTGACGAGCACTTCCACTTCGGTGATCTCGTAAATGTCTTTGACCTTCAGAGTCGCCTCATGTGTAAGAGCCCTAACCTCACCAAGGACCTCTTCTGCCAGCCTCTTGCAGGCGGCGCCCTTGTGTTCCTTCTCGCGCTTCAGCTCCAGGATCATCTCACCCGTACGAGTACCTACTGCGTACATCGGCTCCAAGACCCTCAAGAGGGGGGTCGCTTCGCATCGTCTTCAAGACGTCCGAGTGCTTGGACTGTTCCGTCTTGATGACGAGCGCGTCGCCTTTCTCACGCTTGGCACGTACTCTCCTACGCCTTGGTTTGGCGTCCTGTGCTACTACCGGCGGTTTCGTCTTCTTTTTTTTTCTTCCGCTCTACCTTCGTCCAAGGAGGGTTCTTCCCTTGGTTCGCCCTGCTCTGTGGCTGCTGAGGGCCCACCAACGGTCGCAACCCCTTTTTCCCATCGTTTCGGGACGGGCCAGCCTTTTCAGGCCCACCCTTCCCAACTTTTCGGGAACCCTGGCTGGGGTCCGACCTTCCGTCATTGTTACCGATTTTCGGGGTAATTATTCGCCTGGCTTTGCGGGCACCGCCAGACAGCTCCTCACCTGACGGCTGCCTCGCCCGCTTCTGCGAGTGCTTGCCCCGTTTGTCGCGAGCAGTCGCTTCCACTTGTTTCGGACTTCCTGCGAAGGAGAAGGCCTCCGTTTGAGTAAACTTCGTCACTTTCTCCTTTGCAGGCTCCACCGCTGCAGCAGTCAGCAACGCGAGTACTGCTTGGCCTCGTCGATCGACACCCTAAGTCGAAGCAAGGCCGTTTTCAGGTCCTTGCTTATATTCGACTTAGTGGACTCAAAGTCGATGATTTAGCCAAGCTGCTGCTCAGCCACCTCTATTGCGGACCGTCCTTTGATTTCTCGGCTGACAGCCCTCAGCAGCCACGCTCCTTCCATAGTCTCCACCGGCTGGGTTGCCGGGAAGTGGACTGGAGCTTCCACGCTTGAGCTGCGTACGCAGCTCCCAGCGCATACCTCCTCGCTTCTCCTTGTCGGAGACCTCATAAATAAACCCGCTTCTTGCGAAGGGGTTGATCGCACCACTACTTCCACCTATATTTTGATTTCTAGAGTTTTTGTTCAGTTTTTCATCCCACGAGTCCCACGCGAAATATGGTCCACCACGCCACAGCCCTGCATTAACGCGGTAAGGGACAGCTTACTGTGGGGGGTGCCCAGGTACCCCACAGGCTCCGTTAAAGATCGAGCATCTTTTTCACCACCTCGATCACTCATTCCTTGATACGGGTCGCTTGACACTTTGAATTGGGGTTAGTAGTCCTATTCTTAACCGGCGACTACGCGGCTGATTTGAAAGCGAGGTGGTTCGTCAGGCCCCGGAACTATAGTCCCTGCTGTTGGCGTCTGCAACAGGTAGTTATATCAAGGCTATCTGTGTTATTGCTGCTACATTCACGAGCTTGGTGTCGTTCCTCAACGCCTTCAAGATTTCCGAGTAGGTACTTGGGCTGTTCAGACTTGATGACAAGCGCGTTCCCGAGCAGAAGAAAATATCAACAGAATAATATAATGTGTTATTTTTGCTTAATAACTGTATAATGGAATCAGTATTTTTTATGTTATTAGCATAATATATTTTGTTATAAACTTGTCTGTCATAAGCGGCAAAATAACAAATATCATAACAAAATAATGTTCCTAGAAGACTTATTCAATAACATGTTTTGTTAGATCAATTACAACTCAATAACAGGGAATTTGTGAACTTGTTATTGTTGTGTTATTGGTTATCACAAATTAGTACAATCCCTATAGTAGAATAATAACTAAACTTGTTCTACAACAAAATATGTTATTGAAATGTTATCTTGTGGATATATTTCAATAACTTGAACATTACAAAACTATATTGCCCAACAAAACATGTTATTAAAATGAAATATTTTGATAAGTTAACAATAACAAGTTATGATATAAAAACAGACTATATCATTCTATTATAAATTTGCTATTCTCCTCTGCTCGGGTTGCCCTTCTAGGTTTTCTTGGTCTAGTGTCCCTATGCTCCTACACCGCCGAGCGTGTCCAAGTGGACGAGCAGGCCCCATGGAGAGGTAGATTTTCACTTGAGATAATTTCTGTCAGGCCATGGATGCTTTAGGTGGTATTTGCTAAGATTTGGACACGCAGGCTTCCCCGCATGTCCGGAGTGTGCAGAGTGCGACACTGCTCTTTGAATGCCCACGCTTCGTGGAACAAAGGTCGAGTATACAGGAGGTACATATGCGGTAGATGTATCATAACTGACATCATAACATTGTTGAAGAGATATGTACGGGGCAGGCAAGTTTGATTCCGTTACTTCCCGGTTTTCTCGAATCGTAATTGAACTACAGAGGAAAAAACGAGCCGAACAACATCTAGTTGAATTCCCATCTATGTGCTTGAGTTCAACGGGTAATCTAATACTAGCCATAACACGAGCCTCCAGGGAAGAGTGAACAACTTAAGGCGGTAGCTGCTGGAACGCATACTATAAGAGTGTACTCATGTACGGTCCCTCCCATTCCCGAAGTCATCTTCAACGGGCGAACCGCGAAGGTAAGCAAGACAGTGGGTGGGTTTTAGGGAGTTGATCTCCACATAACCCGAGGAACCATCTCTTGGGTATCTGATCAGCAGACTTCCTCATTCTATTAAACAAGGTCTAGCACTCAGTCAGGCCACAGAATTCAGGTCTTATTCCACCCCGCCAGCCATGTTGTCACCCGTCGAGCGTCAGATAGCGCTCAACCAGGATGCACCCTCTCAGCTCTGGTCGTCAGGCCAGTGCATAGAAAAGACAACAAGGGAGGGGTTTTTCCTAATTTTCGAAAAGGGTGGAGGGGCGCCTAGTGTATGAAACATTTGCAATGGGAGGGGTTTAGCCCCCAAAACCCCTCCCTTGTGCACGGGCTTGCTGGTCGTTGATACACAAGCACCATCGATCGGTCGCCTCTCGCTTTCAATTTTTATCAAAATCCGTCGAAAAACAAATAAGTAGTATTTTTGCTTAATCTATAGAGTTCAAGATTTTAAAAAGGAGGTGGAAGCTCAGGTAAAATATTATCTCCTGGGCGCCCATTAAAAACACCACCCCCGGCGAAGACTAGCGCTCGAGCCTAGCTAAATATTTAGCACTGTAGTTGGAGGAAATGCCAATGCAGAACCCATTGCTTCCGGGAAGGTAAGCCCAGCTCCCTGGGTTAGTGGGTTGGTGTCAGGCCCTGCGAGTCAGCCGTAAAAAAAAGGCTACCACAGAAAAATCAACAAGAGAAGAATGCGATCGAAAGGTGGTAGCAGCACTTCAACGAGCACCTAAATGGCGAATAAAATGTAGGCACTGGGGATCAATGTAGCGGAGAAAATGATTATGTTGGTGCAGCAGAGGACAGGAACGAACCAACTTCCACGCTGAGGGAAGTTAAGGATGTCATCCACCATCTCAAAAATAACAAAGCGGCTGGTAAGGACGGCCACCTGTCTGCACCAGTTAGTAGTCAAGATCTGGGAAACCGAACAGCTACCGGAGGAAGGGATAATCTGTCCCATCCACAAGAAAGGCACCAAGTTAATGTGTGAAAACTTTCGAGCGATTACCATTTTAAATGCTGCTTACAAAGTGCTATCCCAGACCATCTTCCGTCGTCTGTCACCTAAAACGAATGCGTTCGTGGGAAGTTATCAAGCCGGCTTCATCGACGGCCGGTCGACAACGGACCAGATCTTCACCGTACGGCAAATCCTCCAGAAATGCCGTGAATACCAGGTCCCAACGCATCACCTGTTCATCGACTTCAAAGCGGCATACGACAGTATCGACCGCGCAGAGCTATGGAGAATCATGAACGAAAACGGCTTTCCAGGGAGGCTGACTAGACTGATTGAAGCAACGTTGAACGGTTTGTAAAACTGCATGAGGACTTCGGGTGAACTATCCAGTTCATTTGAATCTCGCCGGGGACTGCGACATGGTAATGGACTCTCATGTCTACTTTTCAACATCGCTCTGAAAGGTGTGAGGCGACGAGCCAGGCTCAAAATCCGGGGAACGATTTTCACAAAATCCGGTCAATTTGTGTGCTTTGCGGGCGACATGGACATTATTGCAAGAACATTTAGAACGGTGGCAGAGCTGTACACCCGCCTGAAACGCGAAGCAGCAAAGGTCGGACTGGTGGTGAATGCCTCAAAAACAAAGTACATGCTGGTAGGCGGAACCGAACACGACCGGATCCGTCTGGGTAGTAGTGTTACGATAGATGGGCAATTTGCCATTTTTATTAACGTCACTTTAAACTATAAAGTTCATTCGTGACGGCCGGGGATACTTTCGAGGTGGTAGATGAATTTGTCTACCTTGGTTCCTTGCTAACGACTGACAATAACGTGAGCCGTGAAATACGAAGGCGCATCACCAGTGTAAGTCGTGCCTACTACGGGCTCCAGAAGAAGCTGCGGTCAAAAAAGATTCACCCCCCACCAAATGTACCATGTACAAGACGCTAATAAGACCGGTGGTTCTCTACGGACACGAGACATGGACGATGCTCGAGGAGGACCTACAAACATTCAGAGTTTTCGTGCGACGCGTACTAAGGACGATCTTCGGCGGCGTGCAGGAGAATGGTGTGTGGCAAAGAAGGATGAACCACAAGCTCGATACATTCTACGGTGAATCCAACATCCAGAAAGTGGCTAAAGCTGGACAGATACGGTGGGCAGGGCATGTTGCAAGAATTTCGGACAACAACCCTGCAAAGTTGGTGTTTGCTAACCGTCCGGTTGATGCAAGAAGGCGTGGAACGCAGAGAGCATGATGGGCGGACCAGGTGGGTGGAGCGTGATATGGCGAGCATTTGGCGTGACCGACGATGTTTGAGAGCTGCAGCTGAAAAACGAGTATTATGGCGGCAAATTGTTGATTTAGTGTGTTCGCGAGTACTAATGATGACGAACGGTACTGTAATTATGCTTGTTTCGCAGAAGACTTTCATGCACGACAGTTATGCAAGAAACGTCAAAACTGTATGTTGTGTTGATATGTATTTATTACTTATTGTTGACGTCAGGACGAAATTGAAAATGTACGTTTTAATTTCTGTGATATTTTATGTAATTAATGATGTATAATAAATTACAGTTTTGAGTGTCTGGCCGAGTGCAACACTGGAAAAACGGTTTCTGTCCAGCGTTCAAAAAACATTCATGTCGCAACACAGTGTTATCATGAGTTTGATGTTAACTAAATTAATAAAATTATAAGATTTAAAAAAAATCAACAAAACCACAATCTATATTTTAAAAATTTTTAATGTCTAGAAGGCTGAAAAATTTATTGTTTCTAGAATTTTGCAAATCGGATGAAAAATGGTCGAGTTATGACAGATTACCGTTTCCACTGGTTAGAAGGCATGGCAATGGGAGTGGTAATAAAAAAGAGAACATGTGTTTCTTGGAAGCTTATGTTTGTAACGAAAAACATATCCAAAACGATTCATGAATGATTCATAAAAAAGGTCAAACATGACTCAAAAACCACAACAATATAACCCTGATTGCTTTCGGTGGGATTCCCACGTCGAACGCAATGGCGCACAATGCACATTTACATATTTCGCATTTCCCGCAATTGTTCATTTTTCTCATTTAGTTAATGCCATTGGGACTGTGGCTACATTTTTGAAAACGCACACAATAAACTACCACCATGCAATGCACCGCAACGCACATACAACACTGCTGCCATTATGCACAGTCATTGTTGTTAATGGCATGTAGTATCATCAGGATCGACCCATTAAAATAGGGGATGCAATCAGGCCATCATTCCAGCCCAGCCCACAGGACCGATGACCTATTTTGCGTGCAATGGTGCGTTCGTGTTTCCGTTGTTTTTTTTTCTGTCTTCATAATTTCCAAACAGTTGTTCGCTGACAGACTCCAGTCTGCAAGTGCAAGTGGCTGCTGGTGCTGGTATACTGATGATGCCATTTTCTGCAACGACTGTCAACTGTCTTTCCCGGGGCTCATTTATGATGATTTAAGAAGCTGTCTCCTAATTGCATTTTGTTTGGCTCCTGATCGTTGCTGTTGCTCCGGGTGGTGGTGGCTGGCTGCGGTAACTGCTGTCTGCACGCAATGTGCACTCAATTTGTTAGAGCAGTTGGATTGTTCAATGTTTGCGTGGTTGCATCGTGAGAGTTACAAGATTGTCAACAGCTTTTCTTATAATAAAATGGATCTTTTAGGGAGAATTATCAAGATGAGGAACACAAAGCTTTACTAGGAGTAAACAGCGTCCGTTCTGGCATCCAGCGGCTGATTAAGAAATGCTCCATCACGCCCAGCTAGGACCAAGGTGGTGGCCCCATCAGCGTGGTCGTCCCAGTGTTGGTTGGGACGGGAAAAAAAATTGGCATGATGGCCCTCCGGCGAGACAGGAGTGTTGGCGTAGGCCCAATAAGCCACCCGTTAAAATCCCCATTGCGAATACCATAGGAGAAAATACGACTCGATACCATCGGCAAAGACCCACGCGACGAAATAAGGACTACTATTGGAAACTTGGAACATGTAATTGCAAGTCACTTGGTTTCGCAGGATGTGACAGGATTATTTACGACGAACTACATCCCCGCAACTTCGGCATCTAGGCGTTGCAGGATCTTTGTTGGACTGGGCAGAAAGTGTGGAAAAGCGGGCGTCGAGCGCCTACCTTCTACCAAAGCTGTGGCACCACAATGAAACTGGTAACAGGATTTATAGTGTTGGGCAAGATGCGACAACCTATGATGGGGTAGCAGCCGATCAACGCAAGGATGTGTATGTTGAGAGCTGAGGGCCGTTTCTTAAACTACAGCATCATCAACGTCCACTGCCCACACGAAGGGAGACCCGATGACGAGAAAGAAGCTTTCTACGCGCAGTTAGAGCAAACATACGATGGTTGCTCGCCACGTGACGTGAAAATTGTTGTCGGCGACATGAACGCGCAGGTGGGAAGGGAGGAAATGTACAGACCGAATCGGGCGAATCAGCCTGCACGCTGTGTCGGATGATAACGGCCAGCGATGCGTAAACTTTGCAGGCTCCCGTGGTATGGTAGTCCGAAGCACCTTCTTCCCCCGTAAAGGTATCTGGAGCCACCTGGAGATCACCCGACCATCAAACAGAAAACCAAATCGACCACGTTCTAATCAACGGTAAATACTTCTCGCATATAACCAATGTCCGCACATATCGCAGTGCGAATATAGATTCGGATCACTACTTAGTCGCTGTATTCATGCGCTCAAAACTTTCGACAGTTATCACCACGCGTCGAAGTCGAACGCCGCGGCTCAACATCGAGCAGCTCCGTAACGTAGAAGCGGATCAAGATTACGCGCAGCAGTTAGTAGTGGCCCTACCAACGGAAAAGCAGCTTGGCGCAGCTACACTTGAAGATGGCTGAGGGATATCCGATCCGCCATAGGTAGTACTTCGGCTACAGCACTAGGCTTCGCGACTCCGAATCACAGAAACAACTGGTACGACGGCGAATGTGAACAGTTGAAAAACGAGAAGAATGCAGCATGAGCGAGAATGCTGCAACACCGTACGAGAGCGGATGAGGCACGTTACGGACAGGAGCGGAACAGACAGAACTCAGTCTTCCGGATGAAGGAGCGCTAGCAGGAAGAACGAGATCGCGAAGCGATGGAAGAGCTGTACCGCGATAAGGACATACGAAAGTTCTACGAGAAGCTGAACCGCTCGCGCAGAGGCTTTGTGTCACAAGCTGACATGTGCCGAAATAATCACGAGCGAGCGTGAGGTGGTCGAGAGATGGCAGCAGCATTACGATGAGCACCTCAATGGCGATGTTGCAAGCACCGAAGGTGGCGCGGTAACAGATCTAGGAGTATGTGCGCAGGACGAAAGACCCTAACCTCCAAGAGATTGCAGAGGAGGTTGGCCGGTTGAAAAACAACAAAGCCGCTGGAGCAGATCAACTACCAAGCGAGTTACTAAAACACGGTGAAGAAGCACTGGTTAGCACTGGTCATTACCAAGATTTGGGAGGAGGAAGTATTACCGGAGGAGTGTGTCACAGCTACAAAAAGGGCGACAAATTGGATTGCGGGAACTATCGCGCGATCACACTATTGAGCGCTGCCTACAAGATACTCTCTTAAATTTTATGCCGCCGACTATCACCGATTGCAAGAGAGTTCATGCGACAATATCAGGCTGGATTCATGGGTGAACGTGTTACAACGGACCAGATGTTCGCCATCCTCCAGGTGTTGCAGAAATGTCGCGAATACAACGTGCCCACATATCAGTTGTTCATCGATTTCAAATGGGCGTATGATACAATCGATCGAGAACAGCTATGGCAGATTATGCACGAATACGGATTCCCGGATAAACTGATACGATTGATCAAGGCGACGATGGATCGAGTGATGTGCGTAGTTCGAGTATCAGGGACACTCTCGAGTCCCTTCGAATCTCGCAGAGGGCTACGGCAAGGTGATGGTCTTTCGTGCTTGCTGTTCAACATTGCTTTAGGGGGTGTAATTAGGAAAGCGGGGATAAACACGAGTGGGACGATTTTCACGAAGTCCGTTCAGCTGCTTGGTTTCGCTGATGATATTGATATTATAGCTCGTTAATTTGAGACGATAGCGGAAACGTACATCCGACTAAAGAGTGAAGCCAGGCGAATCGGATTAGTCATTAATGTGTCGAAGACAAAGTACATGATGGCAAAGGGCTCCAGAGAGGAGTCAGCACGCCCGCCACTCCGGATTTATATCGACGGTGATGAAATCGAGGCGGTTGAAGAATTCGTTTTCTTGGGCTCATTGGTGATCGCCGAAAACGAAACAAGCAGAGAAATTCAGAGACGCATTGTGGCAGGAAATCGAGCTTACTTTGGACTCCACAGAACTCTACAATCGAACAAAGTTCGCCGTCACACGAAGTTAACTATCTACAAAACGCTGATTAGACCGGTAGTCCTCTATGGCACGAAACATGGTAGGGTGCCGAGGACCTTGGAGTTTTCGAACGGAAGGTGTTCCGTCCCATCTACGGCGGAGTGCAGATGAAAGACGAGACTTGGAGAAGGCGAATGAACCACGAGCTGCATCAGCTGCTAAGAGAACCAACCATCGTCCATTCCGCGAAAATCGGGAGGCTACGGTGGGCGGGTCACGTCATCAGAATGTCGGATAGAAACCCGACTAAAATGGTTCTCGAGAGTTATGCGACCGGTACAAGAAGATGTGGTGCGCAGCGAGCTAGGTGGGTCGACCAAGTGGAGGACGATCTGCGGACCCTACGCAGAGTGCGGAACTGGAGACAAACTGCTATGGACCGAGTGGAATGGAGACGCCCAAGTAACACACTTGTCACCGAAGAGTCACGGCGGCGCAGGTTTTTGTTGCGCAGAAGTCACTGTGACTTACTTCTAACAAATAAACACTTACTTGCTAGAAGTAAGTCACAGTGACTTCTGCACAACAAAAACCTGCGCCGCCGTGACTCTTCGGTGACAAGTGTGTTACTTGGGCGGCTACTATGTACAGCAGAGGCCACCCCGGCCTTAGCCTGATCGGTAAGGTAAGGATTGAGTGATAAGTGAATTTATTTATAACTAGCTGTCCCCGGCAAACTTTGTCTGCGTTTTTATGACGTTTCTAGTCCATAGTCAGGTCCAATTCCCCGTTCAAAACGTATGAACAATCGATTTTCAAAAACTCTCAATTTTTTCATGTTTTCGCCTCATAAACCTACAAGACGATGATAATAATTATCAACTTACCGAGAAAACATTAAATTATCTTACCACAGACAAACAGACGTATCGTGATCACTTGGAACAAAATCATCGTCACAAAAACATAATCGCCCAATGCCAATTACGCTGTGGTTCGAAAACCCACTGAGTAGATGGCGGTTGTGAGCAAACGTCAAACAGGAGCAAAAGTAATGCGAGCGCCATGAGTGAGAGATTTGCGATCTATGGAATATTCGAATTATCCGTTAGAAAGGGAAACGATGGGAAATGAGTAGAGTGAGACATCTGTTTGTCTGTGATCTTACTTTCAACATTCGTTTCCCCAATTTATAAATCCTATCAAAATATTTTCACGCTTTCCCAGCTTCCGATTCGGGCCACCCATCAATATAGAACTCCCATTCGCCAATTCCACTAACAGGATTCGATTGAACGCCAAAACTGGGCCATGACTATAGTCAAGCATGCCGCCCGCGACGAAAGAGGGGCGGCGGCATGTTGACGACAACAATGCTCCTCAGCCAGAACCGGGCAAACATATCCCCACCCACACATAAACAGACGTGGTTCGAGCTGAGTTCGGAAAGTCGTTGTTGTTGTTGTTTTTGTTGATGCTGGGTGGTTTTGTTGGGGCTGCTTCGGGGGAAGATAAACTGTTCAATTTTCGAAATATATTCGATGGTATGTGGTGGCGAGGGGGTGCTCTGCTGGTAGGGAACGCCGAAGAGCAGTGAAACTTCTGCAGCAACAATGTTTCGGTTCACAACAACGACGCGGAAGCTGGTTGCCTATATGTAGCTATCCGGACCGGAACGGAAGAGAGTCTAAAATTGAATTTGCTCAAATTATAAAGCATCACTTCCGCCGAGACCGGCGGCGGCAGCAGCATCCAGCCAGACAGCCAACGTCTCTCTTTGGCAAAGTGTGGGATGATGTATTCGTTGGAATGTCAAGCCGATTTTGCGCTTCATGGTGTAGGTGGGTTTTGGTAACGGTTCAAATGGAACAAGTCAAACAAGTTTGTTTTATGATCATTTTAAAAGATTTAAAAATTCCTCAGGCAAGATGCCTATTTATATAGTGCTTTAAGTATTTGATTAAGTTTTTTGCTACAGGTACAGCATGACTCGAAATTTAAATTATCTTGATCAATTAAGCTGAGATACCACCCTTGCAGCTTTTAAGCAGCAGGATGTTATCCAACAGACGCTTGAACAGGGAGGTCGAGGTCAAGGTAAGTAAAAGGAAGGTAATCCAATATGCTAAATCATACAATCCGCCATATTGGAATTTGGAATGACAGCTGGCAAGTTTGTTATGATTTGGAAGTTTATCAATGATTGCAAGCCATGACCGAAAAGGTCACTTCATGGGGATTTCAACCAACGAGCTTGTGTCCTAATTTATTGCATCCAAATAATGCAATAACCCCAATGGTATGCTCTAGACTAGAGAAATATTACCCGTCCCGTGCGAAACTTCTCTGAAACCCTGCGAAGTAATCTTGGCAACAGTTTGTTACACATAAGGCCTCCGGGTAAAATTCCCAACTGCTGCCGAAGGTACACCATTACGCCTTTCCTCAAGATTCTGATCTGTTGGTTTTTCTTTAAACTTTCGGCAGTAAAGATTCGGCATGCGTATAAGGCTAAAGTTGAGAGTATGGCGTGAATTTATCACAATAATTAACTTGCAATTCTACAACAAGCTTGACAACAAGCACCTGCCCTGCCACTGCGGAAATTTTTTTCACTTCAGGCCAAACATGTCTAAAGGTCCTATCTGCAGAAGAGAAGCTCTCTTTGGTTTCCCTCTCTTTCGTTAATATCTCAGCTGTGTATTTGTATTATGATTCTCTCCTTGCATTGAACGATGGTTAAAACAATCGTCTTTCGATTTGTACTGCAAAAAGAGTTGAAAAGTGTACCATTACATTGCATTAATTGAAAGAGAAAGTGAACAAAGAGAGCCTCTCAAATGCAGATAGGACCTATTGAAATGTTTGGCCTGACTTGTTTGGAAGTAAATAACAACCCATAGCAACCCTAGCAACCTCACGGAAACCGATAGAGTAGCGCGTAAACAAACTCGCCAGCAATCAACTTCTACACCCTCGCCATAAACCTCTCCCCGCGTCTACTTACTGCTTATATGCTAGTACCTTCCATTAAATTTACCTTGGTCGAGGTAGTGTGGGACTAAGGACTAAGGTCTTCTATGTACAATAAAAATAAAAGCCAGAACAACTCTCTCCTCATTGCTATGGTCGCCAAACCCTTCGACTCTCCGGAACAATCAAGAAGGCATTGCTTCAGAGTACCCAGCCAACCACATGTATTGTATATGTATATATACATGTATATTTGCTGACAATGATTGCGTTGCGTAAAATCGCATTTCATACCAAATGAAATAAAAAAAATCGATTTCGTTTCATATAGCCGTCTCCGATCATAAAAGGTGCTAGTTTTTTAAATTCCTGTTCGGGTCTGTCACTGTGACCAGTTTTTAGATCTATTGCGACATTACCCGTATCCTTAGTGTAGTGCATGTCGCATCTCGAAATTACTCTAGGAGGAATCCCCGAAGGAATTTCAATCCCCGACAGAATTCCAGGAGAAAATTTAGAAAGAATTCTAGGAGGAAATTCTGCAGGAATTCTAGGAGGACTCCCGAAGGAATTCTAAGAGGACTCCCGAAGGAATTCCAGTAGGAATCTCTGAAGAAATTAAAGAGAAATCACCAAAGGAATTCCATGAAAAAATTCCGAAAGAATTCCAGGAGTAATCCCCGATCAGGAGGAGTCCCCGAATGAATTTCAAAAGGAATTCGCAAAAGAAGTCTAGAAAGAATCCCCAGAGAAATTACAGGAGAAATCCCTGCAGGAATCCCAGAGGTCTTCTCCGATGGGATTCCGCGAGGAATCTCCGAAGGAATTACAAGCGGATTCCTCAAAAAGGAAACCCCGAAGGAATTATAAGACCAATCCCCATAGGAAGTGGAGGAGGAATCTTCAAAGAAATTTAAGAAGGAATCCTCGAAGGAATTCTAGGAAGAATCTTCGAATAGCAGGATAAATTCTCAATTTCAGGAGGAGTGATTCCATGAGATTTTTTTGAAATAATGAAAGGAAGAATCTCCGAAGGAAATCTAAGAGGATTCACCAAAGGAATTCTAGGAAGAAACCCCGAAGGAATTGCAGGAGGAATCCACGACGAAATATCAAGAGGAATCCCCGAAATAATCCCAGGAGGATTTGATGAAGGAAGTCCAGGAGGAATCCCCAAAGAAATTCCAGATATTGTTGAAGGCATTCGAGAAGAAATCCTCAAAGTATTTCTAGGAGGAACCATAAAAAAAAAATTCAGGAGGAATCCTCGTAGCAATTCCATGAGAAACCCCTGAAATAATTCCAGAAGGAGTACCCGCAGGAATTTCAAGAGGAAACACCGAAAGAATGCCAGCAGAAAACTCCGAAAAAAAAATCGGAGAGGAACTGCCGTAGAAATTTCAGGAGTAATCCTCGACGGAATATCAGGAGGAACCCCCAAATAAATAACAGGAGAAATCCCCGAAGGAACTCTGGAAGGAATCCCCGAAGGATGTTCAGGAGAAATCCCCGAGGGAAGTCCAGCAGGAATATCCAGCAGAAATATCCTGAAAGAGTTCATGAAGAAATCCTCGAAGAAATGAAGGGATCCCCTAAAGGAATTCTGGGAGGAATCTCCGAAGGATTTCCAAGCGGAATACTCGAAGGTTTTTCAAGAGTAATTCTCATAGGAAGTCCAGGAAAAATCTTCGAAGGAATTCCAGGAGGAATTCCTGGAGGAATTCTAAGAGAAATCACTGAAGCAATTCCAGAAGGAAATCCCGAAGGAATTCCAGAAGGACTCCTGCAGGAATCCCACGAGGAATCACTGATGCAAATCCAGGAAGAATCTCCGAAGAAATTCTAAGAGAAATCATCAAGGAAATTTTAGGAGGAATCCCCGAAGAAATTTCAGGAGAAATATACGTTAAAATATCAGGAGAAAGTCCCGAAAGAGTTTCAGGAGGAATCCATGAAGAATGTCTAGGAGGAATACCCAAAGGAATTCCAGGAGAAAGAATTCTAAGAGGAACCACCAAAGAAATTTGACGGAATATTAGAAGGAATCCCTGAAAGAATTTCAGGAGGAATTCCCGAATGAAGCCAAGGAGAAAACTGCGAAAAAAACTACAGGAGAATTCACTGCAGGGATTCCAGGGGAATGCTCGAAGAAATTCCGGTAGAAATATCCACAGGTTTTCAGGCGGAATCCTGGAAGGATTTTCAGCAGATCTTTCCGGGTAGGGGGAAGGATTTGCAGGAGATATTATCTAAAGAATTCCAGAAGGAAAGCCTAGAGGAATTCTTGTAGAAACTCCATGAAAGATGCCTCAAGAATATCCTGGAGATATGCTTGATTATAAACCTAAGGGAGTTATTGAAGGAACTCCTACAAGATTCCCTGAAGGAACTCCTGTAGGAATTCCTGAATGAGCTTCTGAAGAAATCTTTGATGTCACTCCTGAAAGCATCCGTGAGTCTTCCCGAAAAAATCTCAATCTCAATCTACAATCTGAAAAAACCCCAGGAGCGATCCTTGGAAGAACTTCTGGAAGAATTCCTTAAGACACTTCTCGAACAATCCCCTAAGGATATTCTGAAGAAATCTTGAAAGGAACTTTTATATAGGAATCGCTCAATAAACTTTTGGGGTAATCCTTGAGTTCTCCTGGTGGTATCCGTATAAGATTCTCTGAAGGAACTTCTGTAATGAACTTCTGTTGAAATGCCTGAAGAAATTCAGCAGGAATCTCTGAAAAAAAAACATCTGCAAGAATCCCTGAAACTCCTGGAGGAATCTCTGATGGAACTCCTGGAAAGAACTGCTGTAGGAATTGCTAATGGTACAACAGAATAAATCCCTGCAGGAACTCCTAGACTGATTTCTAAAGACCTCCTGCAGGAATTCCTGAAGAAACTTCTCAAGGGATTCTTGATGGATCTTCAGGTGGCATTTATGAATCCTCCTGAAAGAATATTTAAAGGGACTTCTGGAAGGATACCTGAACAAACACCCGTTGAAATAGCTTAGGGAACTTCTAAAGAAATTCCTAATGAACACATGGAGGCATTCTTGAATCCTCCTGGAGCTATTAGGGAGACCCCTAAGCGAACTCCTTGAGAGTTCACCGAGAGAATTTCTGGAGCATTCCATGAAGAACTCCTGAATGAATCTCGGCAAATTTTTCTTGAGGCATCCCGAAGAAATTCAAAGAAGAATCCCTGAATGAATTTCAGGATTGATTCTTGAACAAATTCCAGGAATTTCTGATGGATCTGCTGGAGAAATCTCTGAGGAAGTCCTGGATCCTAGAGAAACTCCTGAAGGAATTCCTGACAGAACTTCTGAAGGAATCCATGAAGGAACTCTCAGACTAACCTCTGAAGGACCTCCTATGAGAATTCCTGAAGGATCTTCTGGATGAATCTCTGATGTATCTCTAGTAGGCATCTCTGAATTCTCCTGAAATAATTTTTGAATGTACTCCTGTCGAGATTTTCCTGAGGGATGCGGGAGAACCCGCATGACCGAATCTATGCAGATACTGTCGGAAGCAGCCATGGCCTGAAAGGACCTGAGTCAAGTGGAATGTTGCTTCCCCAGGGCGCCTGTTAATCCAACTGTTATACCTGATGACTGGTTCTTCCTCCTTGGGTGGATCTTGAGTGGACTATACGTATGATCCTTGGGATTTCGATGGAGAATGTCCTTGGCTTATTCTCCGCTTCGTGAGTTTTTTTTTTCAAAATACCGGTTTAATAATTCATACACATACTACACACTATTTACAGCTTGCGTAACACGAAACACTTTATTTTCTTCATAAACTACACAATCAACCCGTAAACACCCGGGGCGATCTTCTTTTGGCAGAAATGCAATATCTTCTTTGTTTTTCAACATTTTACCCTGGATTTTTTTTATAGTTGTGCTAAGAAATGCATGGTACCTCTCCCCTTTGCACCCTCTCCCCTTTTGCTGGTAACCGAAAATACGTGTTTTTTTTTGTATTTTTTATAAATTCTACATTTTTCTACTCAAATTTCATCTCTTTGCTAATCATCAATAGTTTTCCCTAATCCTTGACATGCATTGTATTACTACCTATAATAGACTGTTGAAGTTTTGATCGCATAGCTATTCTAAGGCCTCCAAAGTACTCCGAAGTTTGAGTCACAAATCCAACATCCTATACCAAATTTTATACACGGTGAATAATCACAGAACATAGTCTACGGTACTCAGATAGCCTCAAAGCACTCCTAGAATATTCATGGTACATGAATCCAAACTACTCTGGAATTCATTTTCTTAAGATCTACAACATCTACCATCATTTGTGTTAACTCTGTTCATGAAATTTAGTCTCGTTGATGTTCATTGGACCTCGCAATGCTACGAGCAACTCGATATTGTGGTAGTTACACATTCCGTGAAATACAAATGACCTCCAAAACACTTTGAAGTTTGGGTTACGATATGTACAATCTACATACTGTATCATGCTTTAATTGTAAAAAATATTCGTGGGATGTAGTATATACTGCTGATGGAGCCTTAGTGCATAGTTGTAAAATGCTTTTGGTACATTCATGGGGTATTCCTGGCTTTCCAAACTATTTGGAATTAGGGCCTTCAAGTTCCACATGCTCTACTCTTGTTTCTGTTCACTCTATCGGCATAATTCTTTCACGATTGTGTCTGTTGCACCTCATAATATTGCGAGTATCTCTATGTGTTGCTATTTGGGTATCCGCTGGTATTCAAATGGACCCAATGTATTTTGAAATATGGGCAGCAACATCTGTAAATCTTATGACATTTTTGTTGTAGCGAAGTTTCGCCAAATATAATATTCGCTACTCTTAGAGCCTCGGAGTGCAATTCCGATAATTTAGCAACATTCACTTGGTAATCTAGATCATCCAAATTATTCTGGAATTAAGACCTTCAACTTCAAGCTCCACAAGCTCCACTGAATCTCTTCACTTTATCGGTGTAGCTTCTCCAAAAAATCCTTCAGGAATTCTTCCAAGACTTTCGCCAAGAATTCCTCAAATAGTCTTTCCAGGTATTCCTCCAAGTATTTCTGGAAGAATTCTTCCAGGAATGCTTCAATAAATTCCTCGAAAATTCTTCCACGAGTTCCTCCACGTATTTTACAAGAAATTCCTACAAGACTCCCTCAAGGAATCAAGAATTCCACCAGGAATTTCTTCAAGCATTTCTCCGAATTTCTTTCTGAAAATTCTGCCAAGAATTCCTCAAAAAATCTCTCTAGGTATTCTTCCCACATTTTTTTTACAAGAATTCCTCATAGACTTCGGCCAAGAAATTCTCCAAACATTCATCCAGGAATTCTTGCAAGAGTTTCTCCAGGAATTCCTCAAAGAATTTCTCCAGTAATCCGCAGGTAAAAGTCCAGAGATTCTTCCAAAAAATACTCCAGAGATTCGTCCGAGATAACTTTCAGGCATTTCTCCAGAAATTCCACCAGGAATTCGTGAAAAAAATTTTCAAGGAATTCCAACAGGAAATCCTCCAAGAATTCCTCCATGGATTTTTAAGGAAATTTCAAGAGTTCCTCCACAAATTCCTTCATAGGTATTCATGAACCTTCAGGAAACCTTCAGTAGTTCCACAAGAAAATACTCCTGAGATTACTCCAAGAATTTGTACGAGAATTCCTTCAGAGATATCCTCAGAAATTCCTCCAGAAGTTCTTGAGGAGGTACGGTAAAATTCTTCCCAAAGTTACTCAAGGAACTCCTTCAGGAACTCTGTCAGTAATTCATTGATAAATTCTTCCTGGAATTCCACCAGGAAGTTCGTCAGGAATTCCACTTATAATATCTTCAGGAATTTCCTCCAAGAATTCCTCCAGGAATTCCACCAATAATTCCTCAAGAAATTTCTGCGGAATTCATCCAGGAATTCTTCCAAGGCATCTTCCTAGAAATCTTACAAGAATTCTTCCAGCAATTCCTCCAAAAACCCTACAGGACCTTTCCCAAGAATTTAACAAGGGTCCCGCTATGATTTCTGCCAAGAATATCTTCAGGAATTTCTCCACAGATACCTCCAAGGATTTTTTCAAAAAATTCCTTCACGAATTCATCCCAAACATCTACCACTAATTCCTTCATGAATACCTCCAAGATTCTACAGGAAACCTCCAGAAATTCCTCAAGAAAATACTCCTGGGACAACTCCAGGCATTTCTCCGAGAAACTGCTCCGAGACTTCTCCAGAAATTTCTCCAAAACTTCTTTCAGGATTTTTCCAAGAATTGCTTCAGTTATTCCTAAAAAAACTTCTGCTAAGAAATTCTCCAAGAATCTGTCCAGCAAGTACTCCAGTAATTCCAACAGTAACTCTGTTAAGAGTTTCTCCAAAAACTGCTCCAATACTTCTGTTAAAAAATCCTCCAGGAATTTGGGCAGGGATTCCTTTATAAATTACTCTAGGAATACCTCTAGGGATTTTTTAAATAAATACCTTCAAGAATTCTTCCAGGAAATCCTTGTGAAATGCCTGCAGAAATGCAGAAATCTTGTAGGAAATCCTGAAGAAATTCTTGGAAAAAATCCTGATGGGATTCTTGAAAAAAATTCTGGGAAGAAGTCTCGGAGCAGTTCCTGGAGAATTACCTGAAATAATTCTCGGAGGAATCCCTGGGATTGAAAAAATCCTTGGATATATTCCTGGCGAAATACCTGAAGGGATTCTTGGCAGTAGTCTTAAAAGGACCACTGGTGAAATTCTTGGGGAAGGTCCTAAAGGATTTTTTAGAGGAATTCCTGGAGGGATTCTTGAAATAATTCTTGGCAGATGTCTTGGAGGAATCCCTGGATGAATTCTTGGAGAAATTCCTTAGGGAATTCTTGGAGGACTTCCTGGTGGAATTCCAAGAAGAATTTATTAAGGAATACCTGAAAATGTTCCTGGAGGAATTTCTGGAGTAACTCCCGAAGGAGTTTCATAAGAAATTTGGGGAGGAATTTTTGGCGTTATTCCTCAACAGTTTTCGAAGGTATTTGTGAGGAAATCCCGGAAGGAATTCTCGGAGGACTTTTCAGAGCTTTCTCTGGACTTTTTTTTGAGGAATTACTAAAGGTTTCTTGGAGGAGCCTAGGGGTGTTCATGGAAGAATTTGTGGAGGAATTTTTGAAAAACTTTCCAAAAGAAATCCCTGGAAGAACTCTACGAAGAAGTTTTAGGAGGATTTCCTGAAGTAATTTCTGTTTGAATTCCTTGAAAAATTTTGCTGGGGATCCGCAAGCGGCAAGGTAGGCCTACTGCTCATCTTTTCAAGTGTGTTAGTGTCGACTGGCAACGCATCCTGAGGCCTGTTCGAAT
The DNA here is from genome assembly GCF_035046485.1 of Aedes albopictus. Classification (NCBI taxonomy): domain Eukaryota; kingdom Metazoa; phylum Arthropoda; class Insecta; order Diptera; family Culicidae; genus Aedes; species Aedes albopictus. The sequence continues at coordinate 143,112,597 of NC_085136.1, read as the reverse complement.
CTCGCTTGGAAATCGGTTTGTGTTGCCGACGGGGATGGCCCGTGAAATCGCATTGTGTTGTTTGGGAAGGCCAGCTCGATGCACGTTAGGTAGGTGTAATTTGTTCGAGTTTGACGTCCCTGCACCCTCCTTAATGTAGCGACACTAGCCAGAAGGCATTTACTGGCCTACACCGTCGAGGTATTGGAAATCATCCGGAACAGTGCCACTCTAACAGTGGAGGCTCTTTGGCAAGCGTAATCAACGTGGGTACCGAAGGTAAGCTTATCATCGATCATCACACCAAAGTTCCTACACTGATCTCCGCTTGCTGCTCCGACTTTCAGTTGTTAACAACCACAACCTCAGTTTTGTGGCGAGACAACTCCAGTTTCCAGGATGTCATCCACACCTCCACAACCTTGAGTGGGTAGTAGCGTAGTAGTCAACTCCACTTCTACGATCGATTCACCGTAGATTTTCAGCGTAATACATATCGTCAGCGAAGCCGACGATCTCCACCCCCACCGGGAGTTCTAACCTCAACACCTCGTCGTACATGACATTCCATAACAGCGGACCCAGAATGAACGTTGCGGGAATCCTGAATTTATGTGAAAGCACTCCCGACCCACCTCGGTGTCGTAAACTAGTACTCTGAAAGTACCTTCCGAGAATATTTTACAGGTACCCGAGTATCCCTTGAAGCAGAAGCGCATCGACAATAGCCGGCCGAATGGCACTATTGAACGCGTTCCTTACATTCAGAATCACTGCTGTACAGCAGTGAATCCCCCTGCTCTTACGCTGGAGCGCTATCTCGGCGGTTTTTATAACCTACAGGATAGCGTCTACGGTCGATTTTCTCCTCCGGGAGTCGCTCTGGATACTCGGAAGACCATTTACACCCTTGGTTTGCCCCAACATTCTATTGAGCATAATCTTTTCGAGCCGTGTCGATCAAGCTTAATACTTACCTTACCTTACCAATCAGGTTAAGGCCGGGGTGGCCTCTGCTGTACATAGTAGCCTCATCCATTCCACTCGGTCCATGGCAGTTTGTCTCCAGTTCCGCACTCTGCGTAGGGCCGCAGATCGTCCTCCACTTGGTCGACCCACCTAGATCGCTGCGCACCACGTCTTCTTGTACCGGTCGGATGACTCTCGAGAACCATTTTAGTCGGGTTGCTATCCGACATCCTGATGACGTGACCCGCTCACCGTAGCCTCCCTATTTTCGCGGTATGGACGATGGTTGGTTCTCTTAGCAGCTGATGCAGCTCGTGATTCATTCGCCTTCTCCAAGTCCCGTCTTCCATCTGCACTCCGCCGTAGATAGTACGCAACACTTTCCGTTCGAAAACTCAAAGGGTGCGTTGGTCCTCTGCACGTAGGGTCCATGTTTCGTGCCCATAGAGGACGACCGGTCTAATCAGCGTTTTGTAGATAGTTAACTTCGTGTTACGGCGAACTTTGTTCGATCGTAGAGTTTTGCGGAGTCCAAAGTAAGCACGATTTCCTGCCACAATGCGCCTCTGAATTTCTCTGCTTGTTTCGTTGTCGGCGATCACCAGTGAGCCCAAATACACGAATTCTTCAACAGCCTCGATTTCATCACCGTCGATAAAAATTCGGAGTGGCGGGCGCGGTGATTCCTCCCTGGAGCCCTTTGCCATCATGTACTTTGTCTTCGACACATTAATGACTAATCCGATTCGCCTGGCTTCACTCTTTAGTCGGATGTACGTTTCCGCCATCGTCTCAAATTTACGAGCAATAATATCAATATCATCAGCGAAATCAAGCAGCTGAACGGACTTCGTGAAAATCGTACCACTCGTGTTAATCCCCGCTCTCCTTATTACACCTTCTAAAGCAATGTTGAACAGCAAGCACGAAAGACCATCACCTTTCCGTAACCCTCTGCGAGATTCGAAGGGACTTGAGAGTGTCCCTGATACTCGAAATACGCACATCACTCGATCCATCGTCGCCTTGATTAATCGTATCAGTTTATCCGGGAATCCGTATTCGTGCATAATCTGCCATAGCTGTTCTCGATCGATTGTATTATACGCCGATTTGAAATCGATGAACAAGTGATGCGTGGGTACGTTGTATTCGCGGCATTTCTGCAACACCTGGCGGATGGCGAACATCTGGTCCGTTGTAGCACGTTCACCCTTGAATCCAGCCTGGTATTGCCCCACGAACTCTCTTGCAATCGGTGATAGACGGCGGCATAAAATTTGGGAGAGTACCTTGTAGGTAGCGCTCAGTAGTGTGATCGCGCGATAGTTCCCGCAATCCAACTTGTCGCCCTTTTTGTAGATGGGACACACGATACCTTCCATCCATTCCCCCGGTAATACTTCCTCCTCCCAGATCTTGGTAATGACCCAGTGTAGTGCTCTCACCAGTGCTTCTCCACCGTATTTTAGAAGCTTGCTTGGTAGTTGATCTGCCCCAGTGGCTTTGTTGTTTTCAACCGGCCAATCTCCTCCTCAATCTCTTGGAGGTCAGGGGCCGGAAGTCTTTCGTCCGGTGCACATACTCCTAGATCTGTTACCACGCCACCTTCGGTACTTGCAACGTCGCCATTGAGGTGCTCATCGTAATGCTGCCGCCACCTGTCGACCACCTCACGCTCGCTCGTGAGAATATTCCCATAATTATCTCGGCGCATGTCGATCAAGCATATTGGTCTAAATATATGTCGACGAATCTCCGGGTTTCCCTGCCTTTGGCAACAGTACCAGACTCTGCCGTCCAGGCCTCTGCCGAGAGCCTCTGCAATAGTTAAGCTATGCTTAAGGCCAAGTTTGGAACATTTGATGAGTTTAAATCGATTTAAATACAATTTAGCTTTTTTTTCCAAATGTTTCATTATTGTTCACTATGATTCCCAAAAACCAAATCATCGTATAAAATCTGCTGAAATGATAATTCCATCGACTGGAACCCGCTTCCAATAACACTAAAATTGGCTTTAGGACAGAAGGTCGAAGCACAAATGGTCGAAGGACAAAAGGTCGAATGGACAAAAGGTCGAATGGGACAAAAGGTCGAATAGGACAAAAGGGTCGAATGGTTCATGTTGTCGCTCGTTGAGAGAAACATTATGGTGCTTTTATAGTAATCATATGTACAGGGGATAGACAAAATGATCGGGACAGGCAAAATTTTCACTTTTCAAAAGTGTTCAACTAGCTGTAACTTTTCGGAAAGTGCATCAAATATTCTCAAATTTTTACTGTAAGTGTATCAACTAGATGTGTATCAGTGGTCCAAAATTAGAAAAGATCGGGCCATTCTGCACGAAATTATAAAGATTCTTGAAAAAGGTAAAATTATCCGATAGCTAACTTTGAGCTGTTATATCTCCGCATTCAATGAACCGATTGAACTGAAATTTTGACCATTTATGACTTATATAATGAGCTATGAAAAACCATTGACTCAACTTAATATTTTTAACACGGAAGAAAATAATAACGATTAGATTATTTTTCTAATAAAACACCAAATTTTCCAAAATATCAACACCGTTTCAAAATTCAAGATGCAAATTATAGTTCATTCAATTTCCCTCTAATAGACTTATATATAAATGTGTTTTGAAGGAAAGCAACAACATAGCCACCAATAAATTGAAAAAGTTATAGAATGCATATTAAAAATGGACCAATTTACTAAAAAATCGTGAAAAAATTAAAATCGCTATAATTTTGCCTCTTGTTAAAAATTTCAAGTTAAGTCAAATGTTTTTCAGAGTTCATTATATAAGTCATAAATGATCAAAATTTCATTTCAATCGGTTCATTAAATCCGGAGATATAACAGCTCAAAGTTGGCTATCGAATAATTTTACCTTTTTCAAGAATCTTTATAACTTCGTGGAGAATGGCCCGATCTATTTCAAATTTGAACCACTGATGCACAACTAGTTGATGCACTCACAGTAAAAATTTGAGAATATTTGATGCACTTTGCGAAAAGATACAATTAGTTGAACATTTTTTAAAAAGTGAAAATTTTGCTTGTCCCGATCATTTTGTCTATCCCCTGTATTTCAGCCACTGACATTTCTATAGGAAATTTTTCCTTTTTTTGTTTATAGGCTATTCTTTCAAGTTGTGTTGATGTAGTATTTAATGGCAATTTAGTTTGATGTTTTGTTCAGTAATTTTTCCTTCTTAAATTTATAGGCTGTTCTTTTAAGTTTTGTTACTGAATTAATTATCGACTATTTAGGTACTTATAATTCAATCAGACATTTTGCCTTCTTTAATTCAATAGCTGTTCTTCCTATCTCTACTGCAGAAAAAATACTACTTCTGATAAGTGATCATCCGATCATCCCCTCTTGGATTTATAGGTAGTTCCGACGAATTACACTGTATAAGTATAAATAATTTCTTTGAATTTCGACTGCTGATGATTATATTATGTTGGGAGGTATGGCGTTCAGTCTTTGCAAGAATAACTCAAAAACGGATTCTTAAGCTTTCATAAGTTATTCCTCCTAAGATTGAAAACCATACCTCCCCCCAACCCGTGAACCGTATAGTACATTTTTTTCATTATCGGATTTTGGAGGCATTCCAAAGAGCTTCAGAGCATTTTTCGGTGGATTTCACAAACGTTACGGAGGCGTTTAATGGCGTTTTTGGGGGTTTCGGAGGGCCTGAGGTGCGTTACATGGGGTTTCTGGGGGTTTAAGGGGGATTTTGGAGGCATTCCAAAGAGCTTCAGAGCATTTTCGGCGGATTTCAGAAACGTTACGGAGGCGTTACATGCCGTTTTCTGGGGTTTCGGAGGGTCTGAGGTGCGTTACATGGGGTTTCTGGGGGTTTTAGGGGGATTTTGGAGGCATTCCAAAGAGCTTCAAAGCATTTTCGGCGGATTTCACAAACGTTACGGAGGCGTTATATGGCGTTTTTGGGGGTTTACGAGGGTCTGAGGTGCGTTACATGGGGTTTCTGGGGGTTTAGGGGGATTTTGGAGGCATTCCAAAGAGCTTCAAAGCATTTTCGGCGGATTTCACAAACGTTACGGAGGCGTTATATGGCGTTTTTGGGGGTTTACGAGGGTCTGAGGTGCGTTACATGGGGTTTCCGGTGGTATTAGGGGGTTTTTGGAGGCATTCCAAAAGGCTTCAGAGCATTTTTGGAGGATTTCAGAAACGTTACGGAGGCGTTACATGGCGTTTTCGGGGGTTTTGGAGGATCTAAGGTGCGTTACATGGGATTTCGGAGCCATTCCAAGAAGCTTCAGAGCATTTTCAGTGAATTTGATTTCAAAGTCGTTACAGAGCCGTTTCGAGGATGGCGGAAACCCTCAGTAGTGTCCCTATATTGTCCTCGAAACCCCAAGCTCAATATTTGTTGTATTATTTGTGACTTTTGTTCCCCTGCTCCATTGGTGGTTATGACTCGGAACGCACAATCCGAAAATCTTTGTCTCCGCTTCTTCACACTTCCGGTTCCTAAGTTACACGCATGTCCCGTTCGCAGTTTTCGGAACCACTGGGATTTCATTAGTTCACTCAATTTGCCAATCCTTTACATTTTTTGCCATGATTAAAAAAATGTCACAGTCACCCATGAATATTTCAACTACTCATACGTGAATGTTTTTGTTGCATGATAGTCTAGACCATACACTGACGATTATCATGCAAACTACAGTTTTTGACAGTACATTTTGGATCACTGCTCCCAACGTAAATTATTTCGTTTTGTTTGCTCATATAGTACCCAGAGATTTATTCTTCTCAAATTAATAGATTGTTTAACTTTATGAAATCGCTGTAATGATTGGAATTTCAAATGACAATATTTCAATATATTATTCATCCTTCTTTTACCCATAGGCTATTCTTTCAAGGAGTACTATTTTCCACATTTAACTTTCATGAATAACATTACTTTATATCCTTCTATTGGCTTCTACTTTCTATCATTCTAGGCATCTATTTCGGATTGCAATGCGGTAGTAAATAGCCGCATTAAAGCTAATTGTCGTTTTTCTGTCAAATACTGACCACTTCATCATGTCTTCCAAATTGTCTACTGTCAATTATACCTTTTGTTCTATTCGACCTTTTGTCCATTCGACCTTTTTGTCCATTCGACCTTCTGTGCCATTCGACCTTTTGTCCATTCGACCTTTTGTCCATTCGACCTTTTGTCCATTCGACCTTTTGTCCATTCGACCTTTTGTCCATTCGACCTTTTGTCCATTCGACCTTTTGTCCATTCGACCTTTTGTCCATTCGACCTTTTGTCCATTCGACCTTTTGTCCATTCGACCTTTTGTCCATTCGACCTTTTGTCCATTCGACCTTTTGTCCATTCGACCTTTTGTCCATTCGACCTTTTGTCCATTCGACCTTTTGTCCATTCGACCTTTTGTCCATTCGACCTTTTGTCCATTCGACCTTTTGTCCATTCGACCTTTTGTCCATTCGACCTTTTGTCCATTCGACCTTTTGTCCATTCGACCTTTTGTCCATTCGACCTTTTGTCCATTCGACCTTTTGTCCATTCGACCTTTTGTCCATTCGACCTTTTGTCCATTCGACCTTTTGTCCATTCGACCTTTTGTCCATTCGACCTTTTGTCCATTCGACCTTTTGTCCATTCGACCTTTTGTCCTTCGACCTTTTGTCCTTCGACCTTATGTCTTTCGACCTTTTGTCATAGATTCCTAAAATTAAAGGTAAACGCGAGCTAATAAAAAATTCTCACCATATCGCTTTACCTCTTTCACAACACGTAGCACCCTCTTCGAAGCAGCCAGTGCAGTGTGGGCGGATGCAGTTTGATCCCGATCCAATTTTCTCCGCTTTAAATTTATCTCGTTATCCTGGCGGGTCTGGCTGGCTGTGAATGTCTGCGATGCGCTCGCTCCGCTAAAAATAGGTCAGTTCCAGACACGCCAAACCATTGCAATGCATTGCTATATCTTCCTGTTTCCGAACCGCGTGGGAGTGATTCCAGCGACGACGACGACGACGGTGAAAAAAATACTTGTTCCTGTATTTTCCCGGATCCGTTCCTACAGAAGACTGTCGTCGGCGTGCAACTTTGATCTGGAGAGCTACTCAGCGCTCCCTCCTAGCTTGGATCTGGCGGGGAAAGCAAGGAAACGGTCCATAAGATGAACAGATGAAAGAATGCCAGACGGAAACCCACGTTGGCAAACGATAAAGAAATATTCATTCGAATGGGAAATGTGTGTTTACGGTACTGTGGTCATCGTAGGGTTTTCAATGCAATGTGAATCAGTTGTGTTCGACGACTAATTTTTGCTGATTACTGTTTTTGAAATTTAATTATTTTTTGTACCAAAACACGTGGAATGACTATTTACAGGGGATAGGCAAAATGATCGGGACAGGCAAAATTTTTACTTTTCAAGAAATGTTCAACTAGCTGTAACTTTTCGAAACGTGCATCAAATATTCTCAAATTTTCACTGTAAGTTGATCAACTAGTTGTGTATCAGTGGACAAAGTTTGGAAAAGATCGGGCTATTCTTCACGAAGTTATAAAGATTCTAGAACAAGGAATAATTATCCGATAGCTAACTTTGAGCTGTTATATCTCCAGATTCTATGAACCGAATGCAATGAAATTTTGACTATTTATTATTTATATAATTAACTTTGAAAAACTTTTGACACAACTTAAAATTTTTAATACGGAAGAAAATTATTGCGATTAGTTTATTTTCCTAATAAAACACCAAATTCTGTAAAACTTCAACATCGTTTTAAAATTCAAGATGCTCATTATAGTTAATTTAAATTTCCTTTAATTGTCTTTAATATAAATATGTTTAGAAGGAAAGTAACAACATAGCCTTCAATTAACAGAAAAAGTATTGGGATGCATATTAAAAATAGACCAATTTACTAAAAAATATAAAATAAATAAAATCGCTATAACTTTTTCTCTAGTTGATAATTTGAAGTTGTGTCAAACGTTTTTCAGAGCTCATTATATAAGTCATAAATGGTCAAAATTTCATTGCATTCGGTTCATTGAATCCGAAGATATAACAGCTTAAAGTTGGCTATCAGATAATTCTAATTCCATTTGTAAAAGGTAAATCAAACCCGAAGGCGAACCCCACCAAAAAATCCCCCATCGGAAACTCCCTGGGACCCGGAAGTTAATAGAAACTTTGTGAGCTCACCCCGGACACTGTCGTTGTTTAGACCAGCAGCTTGAGGCTTTAGGAACGTCCTGTTTTGGGCCAGCACGATGGACTTTCGGGATAAGCAATTTCAATACTGATGCGCATGACTGTTTAAGGTTTCCTAAAAACTTCTTTGAACATAAGTCAGCAGATTTGCATGCTTAACTTGAGTGTGAGAAATTGAGAATTCATTTTCATTTATTTAGTTAACATCAGATTAATGATAACACTGAATCAACAATTTGCCGCCATAATACTCGATTTGCAGCTGCAGCTCTCTAACGTCGGTCACGCCCAACACTTGCCAGATCACGCTCTACCTGGTCCGTCCATCGTGCTCTCTGCGCTCCACGCTTTCTTGTACCAACCGGATGGTTAGCAAACACCAACTTTGCAGGGCTGTTGTCCGCCATTCTTGCAACATGCCCTGCCCACCGTATCCGTCCAGCTTTAGCCACTTTCAGGATGTTGGGTTCACCGTAGAGTGCAGCGAGCTCGTCCCAAGTAACACACTTGTCACAGAAGAGTCACGGCGGCGCAAGTTTTTGTTGCGCAAATGTCATGGTGACTTACTTTTAGCAAGTTTGTATTTATTTGATAGAAGTAAGTCACTATGACTTCTGGGCAACAAAAACCTGCGCCGCCGTGACTCTTCTGTGACAAGTGTGTTACTTAGGGTGGTTCATCCTTCTCCGCTACACACCGTTCTCCTGCACGCGTCGCTTGAAAACTCCGAGTGTTTGAAGGTCCTCCTCGACCATCCTCCATGTCTCGTGTCCGTAGAGAACCACCGGTCTTATTAGCATCTTGTACATGGTACATTTGGTGCGGGGGAGAATCTTTTTTGACCGCAGTTTCTTCTGGAGCCCATAGTAGGCACGACTTCCACTGATGATGTGCCTCCGCATTTCTAGGCTCACGTTATTGTCAGCCGTTAGCAAGGAACCGAGGACCACCTCGAAAGTATCCCCGTCTATCGTAACATTGCTGCCAAGGCTTGTCCTGTCTCGCTCAGTTCCACCTACAGTATGTACTTTGTCTTAGCTGCATTCACCACCAGTCCGATCTTTGCACTATGGGCCAGAAATCAAAATTTCGCAACAAAATTCAAAAAAGTTGTTTTTTTTTAAGATCAATCAATTTTCAAATATGTGTGATTGTTTGAGCTATGTTTGATTGTATACCGACTGATTTTTTTGATTTGTAACAAAATTGTATCGTTTTTTGTATGGAGAAATTTCTTATAAGCGAAAATTCTCTTTAAGTTTAAATAACAATTTTACAATGTTTACTCAAATTGTACAGTTTATTTGCCAATTTGTTCAAAAAGTAGAAGTATTCGACCGTATTCGACATGCAACCGATCTAGGAAGCTAGTTGAGACTCTTCTTTTTCGGGTGCTACCGAACTTTTTTGCGGGAATTTGCGGGAAATCAAAATATAATGATTTAAGCGCATGCGTTAATTTTACATTGTTTTACGCTTAAAGCACAACCATCCACTCTTAGATAGAGTTTTGCCATTACGACGTGATCTCTTTATCGCTTGCGACACAATACACATAGCAATATAATACTATTATTCTGGAAGGTTTCGTTTCAGGTAAGACTGTGATTGTAGACGTTTAAATCAATATCACACACTTACTCAAAGTGCAAAGATTCGGTACATCAATTCATGTGGTCAATTATGATTTTTAATAATCTCAATTTATGTGTAGATGTCATGTGTGTATAGTTTTTGGTGAAAAAAATCGCTGCTAAGGTGTTCCAGCCTGGTTTATTTAAATGCAGGAACATTCCAGGATCAAAATTTGGTGTACTTTTTTACTTTATTTATTTATGTTTTTTATTCTATTTATTTTTCACTGCTAATATACCGTTTGTTTCAGAGGGATGAAGGTAAATTTAAACTATATATAAATAACAATTCACAAAAATATAACGGTGGAGAACGTATCACAATTAAATACTTTTTTCTATTTCAGATTTACAAGCAGGCAATCAGCGATCAAAACGGCGAAGCATCTCTTTCTTTAGAAAGGTCAAGATTACCGTACGATACAGTGACAAGTAGACTACGTTTTCCGCGTCGATTTATTCGTGCCGAGTACCATAATTTCGTTTTTTTTAACGATATTTTTTTTTTTGTTCATCACATCTTCAACTTATATTACGCGTCGCGAACATTCGCGGATAATAAATATGTACAACGGTTTTATTATCCACAATCTGATTAATACGGGAACGCGGAAAAAATAATACAAGAACATGAAACTCAAAAGCAACGATTCTGGTTGTTTAGTTGTCCAGTTTTGTCGTAAAGCTACGGCGCGGGTTTCGGGTTTTCAGCGGTGTAACACTAAACGGAATTGCATACAGTTTATTTTCTGACTGAGAAACGATAAGCTTAAAACGTGCGTTATTACGAGTTGATCCGACATAAGCGTGGTTTAAAAATATTCATACCCGGTATATAATTAAATTTAATACACAAACATACAATAAAATTATTGTATTCTTCCGACAGCCGGCTGGCGGAAGACTAAATCATATCAAGGGTTGCATAGCTCACATCACTTACCAATGTGAATCCAGATCTATGGAATTATCTATCCCTTCCCTTCCCTTGTAACAAACTTCCTTCCTGTGACAACCGTGGGGATGCGGAGGTACACACGGTCTCTAGTAGCAACGGATGTCACACCAACATTCCTTCCCTTCCCCGATGACCGTAAGGACGTGGCCGGCGCCGGTACTGACAATATAAAGTTTTGAACCTTCAAAATTGCACATGGAGGATGGAAAGCTACACCCAGGCCCCATCCATTTGGTTCCCTGTGCAATGTTGACCGTTCTGGTCAGTAACGGAGTAGCAACTACGAATTGTACGGTCATCTCATGCTCATGCTCATGCTCAAAATTTTGATTTCTGGCCCATAGTGCTTTGCTGCTTCACGTTTCAGGCGGGTGTACAGTTCTGCCACCGTTCCAAATGTTCTAGCAATAATGTCCATGTCATCCGCAAAACAGACAAATTGGCCGAATTTCGTGAAGATCGTACCCCGGCTGTTGAGCCCAGCTCGTCGCATACCACCTTCCAGGGTGATGTTGAATAGTATTCAGGTATGTAGCATCAGCTATTTGCTTAGATTCTTACGCCCTTTAACCCTGGAATTTTCCAACAAGTGGCTTAAGCGCCACCTCCGTAGAGGACCACTTGTCTGTTACTGTGCCCGGCAAGAAATCCTAACCTCAGGGCAGGTTTCTGGTAAGAATTCAGTTAGGGAAATTAAGTATGAACTAGCGGAGCTGAACGGTATTATAAAGTACTTCCGCTACTCGCGTAAAGAGGCACCACCATAGATAGAATTATAACAGTTGAAGATCGTCGTTCGATTAGTCACAGTAACTCGCGAGTTCTCATCACTGGCAGAACTCACTCTCACAAATCTTCCTTTTCGCTAGAAGAACGGAAACGGAGGGACTGATTTCCCTAGCAGTCCAACTAGGAGTAAAAATGATACAGCAGAAAGACAACAAAAAAACATGACTAATCGAACGACGTGAGAAATCTTTAGTCCCTAGAAATCATGACACACATGGTAGCTAGCAAAACATTTATTAGAGATGGTGTAATCAGTTCATGATGTAATTCAATTAGTCAAATTCACTTTATTAATCCTAGGACATTTTCAGATTCCTTTCCTTCTTCTTCTTCTTATCTCTAAGCTACCTAACGTGTGCGGTGGATTCTAAATATAGCTTCCCTAGTATGTGTGTCTCAAATTATCATGCGCATGAACAAAAGTGGCTACTCACGGTACCGTGGATTCCTCTGCCTTACCGTACTCCAGTTCTGCTTTACCGAAGCTGCCCAGACGACGCGATGCGATATTGCAACAGTACCACTAATTCGGTGCGGCGTTTGCCGGATTACGACCGAAGCGTACTCGTCGTGCTGACCGGCTGGTGATCGTAGTTCGCCGGATATCAAAATGGCGTTCGCTTGACGCCGCTGGTCGACGTGCAATATGGCCGGAAGCGGTTCGTCAGGTATAACGGCGACGGTGCTTCTACAGGGCCGGACGCAATGGTGGCGATGCGGTCCCTTTCCGAGTAGCGGTTTCCCGCAACCGGAGAAATTTCAACGAGATGCCGTATAACAATGGATTCGGTGGTCGAGGGGATCGGGTGATGCGGTCCTTTGCGCGATGCTGGTACGTTGGCGGTTCGATTCCCGTTCGGAACTTGAAACAAAAAGCCGTCGAACGGCTGTTCGACACTTTATGAGAACACACTATTTGGACACACATTTTAATTATGAATTACCTTGATTTCTTTCCCCACTCGCACACGGACTATTGGAACCGCACAACTCTTCTAGCTGAATGCTTAGCCTAACGGAAAGGAATACACTACATAAAATCTAAGCACTAAAGACTTCTAACATCGTTTCACATACCACAACCAGGTTCGCGACACTAAGATTTAATTTAAACTCGCACTCCCGGATCTTCCCACGGTCTCGGTTGAAATGATCGAGTGTGGTTCTAGAGCGCCTCAGATAGGTCGCGAGTAATTGTCGTATTCGTGATCGGAGGTTGTTGAACCTTTTAAAAGGACAACGACCTTATGAACCCGATCTTCAAATTCTATAATATCTACGAATGGATGATACCATCTCCTTCCTTCATAATCCTTCGGATCGGGCTATCACTTCATCATTCGTAACTGAATTCCCGTATAAGTTCGGAATAGAGCTATGAAGTTCGGTGGTGTTCATTTTCTGGATGAACGGCTTGTATGCAAGTTTTAATTATGTATGCGCCTGTGAACTATTTAGTAGGTGTTGAATTGGTTTCCTTTTTAATCTATTTATTTGAATAGTCTAGTGAACTTCCTGAGTGAATATTTAATTTATTACTAAAACCATATAATACAACAAAATCCATTCCATAACAATAGTAATATTTACATTTATGTACAGTTCGCTTAAGAACAACTAATTTATATTTACACAGTAGCCACAATGCTACAAAGTCCATCACCTTGTCGTAGTCCCCGTCGAGATTCGGATGACCTGGATAGTTCATCCGAATTCCTTACGCTGTTCTGCACACCGTCCATCGTTGCTCTTATAAGTCTGGTAAGCTTCCCTGGAAAGCTGTTCTCGTCCATGATTTTCCATAGCTCTGTGACTAGCACCGGAAAATCAACAAGAGAAATTGAGAAATACATGCTGATTTACAAGCGTTATTAATTTGGAACATCTTAAAGCCCCTCTGATGCCGTCAGAAATGCCAATGAAACGCTTTGAAACACCCTTGAAACCCCCGTGAAGCTCACCTGAGAGCCTGTAAAGCCCATGAAGATCAATCTGAACCCTCCTGAAGCTTTACGCCTTGAAGCGCCGTTAAATCCTTTTTAAATCTCCCGTAATGCACACCCGCGACCCTGTGAATCCCCAATTTGAAACCCCCTCAAACGCCATTAATGGCAGCTATATTATCGCACAATTAAAAATAAGAAATTAGCAATAAACTTGATCAAATTCGCCTAACACTTTGTATGGGCGAAGCAATAAAAAATCCGGTTTTAATTGAATTGAATTCGTGCAGATGATAAAAAGAAGGAACATCTCTCTATTATAAAATACTAAGAAAGTTTTCATCAATATTTTTGTGAGATATTGGCTATTGCTAACTTTTGCCGTTTCAGTGCGCGTTAATATTTTAGTCCGCCATTAATTAGTTTGGAACGCATCTGCAACCCCCTGAAACCCCTGTGAAGTTCCCCCGAAAGCATGTGAAGCCCCTTTGAACCCTCCTGCAACGTTACGAAACGCCATGAAACACATTGAGAACCGCGTCTATGTAGCCACCCTTCTTCCTGAAGCCCCCAGAAGCCCACACAACCCAGTGAACCAGTGATCGTATAAAATGTTGCATAAGATGTTAAAGTGGAGGCGATATACGTACATCTTACATGCGTCTAAATGGAGGCATGCACGTATATGGCCTCCACTTTATCATCTTATGCAGCATCTTATACAATTACTGGTTGTCTGGGAAGGACCTATGATGCCCCCTATGAGCCCTCCTCTTCTGGAACCTTCTGAGACACCCTGAAATACAGTGTAATTACTTGTAACGCCCAGAAACACCTCTGACTGAAACCCTCGTGAAGCTCACCTGAGCCCTTTAAAAACTCTTTGAAACCGACTGAATCGGAATAAAACGCATTGTAGCGCTTTAAAACGCCTTGAAGCCTCTCTGAAATTCCCTTTAAATTCAAGAGAATCTGTGATACTCCTGTTGAGACACGCATTTACCACCTGTTGATGTCTACCCAAGTAACACACTTGTCACCGAAGAGTCACGGCGGCGCAGGTTTTTATTGCGCAGAAGTCACTGTGACTTACTTCTAACAAATAAACACTTACTTGCTAGAAGTAAGTCACAGTGACTTTTGCGCAACATAAACCTGCGCCGCCATGACTCTTCGGTGACAAGTGTGTTACTTGGGTATAGGCCCCTCTGAAACCACCCTGAAACTCCCGTGTAGCTTACCCGAGAGCCTGTGAATCCCTTTAAGACCCATCTGATACCTCAGGAAAAGTCTCTGAAACTGTCTTAAACTTCTTGAAAGCTCATCTGAGAGCTAATGAGACCCACTAGAAGCCCTCCTGAAACGCCTTGGAACGCATTGTAATGTCACTGAAACCCTCGTAAAGCTCATTGAAGAGCCCATGAAACCTCTCCGAAACCCCCTGGCAGTAAGGACTTATTACTTAAATGGAGGTTCCAGTGTATAAATGTTCCCATTATTACTATTTCAAGAAAGCTTTTGCATTTTTGTTAACACCTGCTTTGCAATGGACACACAGAAGTTCTACGAGAAGATGAACCGCTCGCGCGGAAGCTTTGTGCCACAAGCCGACATGTGCCGAGACAATCACGGGAATCTTCAAAAGAGCGAGTGTGAGGAGGTCGAGAGGTGGCGGCAGCATTACGATGAGCACCTCAATTGCGACGTTGCAAGCACCACAGGAGGCGTGGTAACAGATTTAGGAGTACGTGCGCAGGACAAAAGATTTCCAGCCCCTAACCTCCAAGAGATTGAGGAGGAGGTTAGCCGGTTGAAAACAACAAAGTCACTAGAGCAGATCAATTGCAAAGCGAGTTACTGAAATGCGTTGGAGAAGCACTGGTGAGAGCATTACACTGGGTCATTACCAAGATTTGGGAGGATTAAGTATTACCGGAGAAATGGATGGAAGGTATCGTGTGTCCCACCTACAAAAAGGGCGACAAGTTGGATTGTGTGAACTATAGCGCGATCACACTACTGAGCGCTTCCTACAAGATACTCTGTCAAACTTTACACTGCCGTTTATCACCAATTGCAAGAGAGTTTGTGTAGAAATATCAGGCTGGATTCATGGGTTAAAGTGCTACAACGGACTAGATGTTCGCCATCCGCCAGGTGTTGCAGAAATGCCGCGAATGCAACGTGCCTACACATCACTTGCTCATCGATTCTAAATAGGCGTATGATACAATCGATCGAAGCCAGCTATTGCAGATTAGGCACAAATATGGATTCCTGGATAAATTGATACGATTGATCAAGGCGACGATGGATCGAGTGATGTGCGTAGTTCGAGTATCAGGGACACTCTTGAGTCCCTTCGAAACTCGCAGAGGGCTACGGCAAGGTGATGGTCTTCGTGCTTGCTGTTTAACATCGCCTTAGACGGTGTAATAAGGAGAGCAGGAATAAACACGAGTGGAACGATTTTCACGAAGTCCGTTCAGCTGCTTGGTTTAGCTGATGATATTGATATTATTGCTCGTACATATGAGACGATGGCGGAAACGTACATCCGACTAAAGAGTGAAGCCAGGCGAATCGGATTAGTCATTAAATTGTCGAAGACAAAGTACATGATGGCAAAGGGCTCCAAGGAGGAATCACCGCGCCCACCCCTCCGAATTTCTATCGATGGTGATGAAATCGAGGCGGTTAAAGAATTCGTGTACTTGTGCTCACTAGTGATCGCCGACAACGACACCAGCAGAGAAATTCAGAGACGCATTGTGGCAGGGAACCGTGCTTACTTTTGACTCCGCAGAACTCTACGATCGAATAAAGTTCGCGTAACACGAAGTTAACCATCTACAAAACGCTGATTGGACCGGTAGTTCTCTATGGGCACGAAATATGGACCCTACGTGCAGATGACCAACGCGCCCTTGGAGTTTTCGAACGGAAGGTGTTGCGTACCATCTACGGCGGATTGCAAATGGAAGACGGGACTTGGAGAAGACGAATGGACCTCGAACTGCATCAGCTGCTGAGAGAACCAACCATCGTCCACACCGCGAAAATCGGGAGGCTACTGTGGGTGCGTCACGTCATCAAGATGTCGGATAGCAACCCGACTTAAATGGTTCTCGAGAGTCAACCGACCGGTACAAGAAGACGTGGTGCGCAGCGAGCCAGGTGGATCGGCCAAATGGAGGACGATTTGCGGACCTTTCGCAGAGTACGGAACTGGAGACACACAGCCATGGTCCGAGTAGACTGGAGACGGCTACTATGTACAGCAGAGAACACTCAGGCCTTAGTCTGACCGGTAAGGTTAGGTAAGGTAAGCAGTGTTTGAGATCGCCCTTGTCTGGAAACGCTGCCTCGATATTCTGCTCGTATACGGTGGCGACATCCGGTTGTTCAGTCGCTCCAGGTGTATCAACGAGAATGCGGGTGCTGCCGATGAAGTTGAGAGATCGTTAATTCTACGTGCCGAGCTTCCAATCACAGGTTCCTCTTCATCGTCTAAATTTCTCACCAGGGTTCCCATAGATCTTTCCCCAATATCTTCCCCAGATCTTCCCCAATGCTGATCGTGTTCCGGTCGGTTCTAACTAGGAGATAGGGAAGCGAGTTGCATGGCAAGAGACTGAAAGACCTTACAAGAGGTCTGAATGACGTTGCCATCCGTTGAAGTTCTGATCAAACTCTTCGCAGGGACCCTGCGTTACTATTGTCATCGTAATTTGCTAACAAGCGATAGCATAATATTGCACAGCGGCAGACCCAGAGGTTCAAGGCGGGGCAGCGAAAGAAAATTCAACCTGGTCACCGTTTTTTTCCTACCGAACGGAACAGTTTCATGGACTGCGATGAAAAGTAGCTCATGAATAGTCCTAAATCATTTCTTAGATCCATTGAAAACAGAATCGCTTCGTTTTCCTGCAAGAAAAAAGAACAACTACCAATATCCTTTTTCACTTACACCCATTGATTATTCATTCGGTTTCGAAACGATAGCTGTAAAATTCCAAAAGAGCAGCACTCTTGCTGTGCCCAGATTGGTTGGCTGGCTAGCTAGCCGGTCGTAGTCGCCGTTGTCGTCGTCGTGTGATAAAGTTGTTTGCTGTTTGCGCTGTAAACTTTCCCATTCCAACCAGTCAGTGCTTCCCGCCCTCATCTTCAACTTCAACCAGTAAGAGGACTGAAATCCGGCTCAGTTACAATAGCTGCGTATTTTGCACTCCCGGAGAGTTTTCCGCTCACAGAAGCTTATTGGGTTACGCCGACGGACGGAATGTTTACGGACGGTCCAGTACCACTACCTACTGACTGGTATGAAATAAGATCCAGTGGAGCTGACGGGTGGCGAATGGGAAAAGTTGGAGCTAGGGGCAGGTCGTGATGCGGAAGATTGTGTGCCTGATGATGGTAAACAATGTGTCTCTAAATGAATTTTTGATGAGATTATGTCCTTTTTGGGTGAACTGAGGTGACGGATGGGAAGTTAACTTTGTTCATAACAAATTCTCTAAATTTGTATGCTTTTATATAAAGCCATTGAGTAGCAATACCAATATTTGGGTCAGCGGTGTACGAAAGGCATGTTTACCTAAATAAATTTGAAGATTGCAGGGGATTTTAATGTAATGCCATGCGGGGTTTCCAAAGGATTTGACGACCTTAGAGCGGGCCTTCAAGGGCATTTCGTTGATCTTTATTGGCTTTCGGGAGGTTTCTGAGGGTTTTAAGGGAATTATGAAGAGCTTCAGAGGGGGTTCAGAAGAATTTCAAGGCGTTTAACTAAATTTTGGAGGGTATTTGTGGATTCTTGAGGATTCTTATTTCTATTTCTTCTATTTCTTCTTCTCCTTCCTCTTCTTCTTCGTTTTCATCTTCTTCTTCTTCTTCTTATTTTCTTACTCTACTTCTTCCTCTCCTTCTTCCACTTCCTTCTTCTCCTGTCCTACCTCTCCTTCTTCTCCTCTCTCCTTCTCCTTCTTGAGCACTTCCACAGTTAATAACTAAGAGCTTCTGCTAATGACTTTTAACCCGGGAGCGGTCGCGTCGTGTACTGAGTACACGCACCATGAAAAATGCACGCTTGTGATACACAGCGTGAACGTAGTGCCGTTGCAGGTAGTCGAAGACGCTACTGCTCGAGGGTTAATAGCATGTGTGTATCGTCAAAATTAAGTGTAAATTTCTTGTACGAAAAGTTCCTGGACTGATCGGAAATCGAACCCGTCAACGACCCGAGCCGACCTACTGATACCTGATGGTCATGCGGAATACCTGTGCAGTACTCACCGCATCGGCTATATGTATGAGCTATCAGAGAGTTTTTATTTTTTAACAAAAATTTAGAAAGAGGGAAAAGCCCCTTTGAGAGATTTCCTTTTTCTCTGAGCTATCAGAGAGGATCCAGTGTATTTTAGTGGGCTTTGGGATGTTCTTAGCGGTTTCGGAGTGCTCATGAGGGTTGACGAGACATTTTTTATTGATCCAGAAGGTTTCTTATAGCCTTCGTTTGAGTTTTTAAATGGGTTTCAGTAGGCTTCTGAGTAATCAACTTATGTTCCTGGGGTTTCTGGGAGTATCCAGGGACTTCAAGGGGGCTTAATGGATGGGAGAAACGTTCAATAATCTCAGAAGAGATTGAGAATTGCGTTCCAAAATGTTTCAGGGTTTTTATGGGGATTCACTAGGACTTCAGGCTTGTTCCAACGCATTTTAGGGGGTTTAAGAAGGTGAGAGGAGATTCATGGGGAGGGGACTCTAGATAGCGGGATTCTCAGGGGTTTAAAAGAAGTAGTGCTGATGGACCCAGGTGGAGTTTTAGAGAGGTTAACAAGTATTTTCTAAGAATTTCAGATGGTTTTTTGGAATTTCAGGGAGTTTAAACATTGATTGGTTTATTTGTCTTTATTAAAGAGACTTTCACGGAGTTTAAACAGGATTCAATAGAATTTGATGGTGAATAGCACGATCGCAGTTAAGACGAGATTTATTCCCGATTTTAAAAACCCAGATTAAATTTTAATGCTCCAGAAATTCTTCCAGATATTCCTACAGGATTTTTTCAAGGAATACCTTCAGAAATGCCTCCTGAAAGCCCTCGAGGATTTTCTAATGTATTTTTTCTAGGCATTCCCTCAGAAAATCTTCCAGGGATTCATCCAGATTTTTTCTAGCAAATAATCTAGAAATTCCGCAAGGACTACCACAAGAAAGACTTTTCGGAATTCTTGCAGAAATTCTTCCGGGAATTTCTCCAAGAATTCCTCAAGATATTCCTCTGGGAACTACTCCCGAAAATATTCCAGGAACTTGTCAAGATTTTTTTTTGGGAATTCCTCCACAAATTTTTCCAAAAATTCTTCCAGAATTTCCTTCGTGAATCCCTCCAGAAATTTCTTCGGGAGTTTCTCAAGGAATTCTACCAGAAATTCTTCAAGAAATCCCTATAGAAATTCCTCCGGAAATACTTTTAGAAAGCCCACTGGAAATCTAAAAATTCATTTGTGAATTCATCCAGGAATACTATCGGAAATTCATCTTGAAATCACTCCGAGAATTCCTCCAGAAACTCCTCTGCGCGGTCTGCAAGTTTAGAAACTCTTCGGGGAATTATTTTGACAAATCCTCCTTGTATTCCTCCACTAATTCCTTAGCGAATTTCTCCAGAAATTTCTCGAAGAATTCATCAAGAAATTATTCTGGGAATAATTCCAGAAATTACTCCGGGTATTATTCGAGCAACAACAACGGGAACTTCTCCTGAAATTCCTCTGGTTATACCTCCAGAAAAACATCTGGGAATTTCTCCAAAAATTCCTCTGGGAATTCTTCCAGAAGTTTATCCAGGAATTCCTCCAGAAATAACATAATAAATACTTCCAGAAGTTTTCGAAATTTATGAAGAAAATTATTAGGGAATACATCCAGAAATTCCTTCGGTAATAACTCTAGAGAGTCCTCTGAGGATTCCTCTGAAAATTCCTCAAGGAATTCATACAGAAATTCCTTCGGGAATACCTCCAGGAAAACTTTTAGAAATCTGGAAATTCATTAGTGAGTTTATCCAGGAATTCTATCGGAAATTCATCAAGAAATCACTCCAAGAATTTCTCAGGAAACTCTTCTCCGAGGTCATTTAGAAACACTTCGGGGAATTACTTTAGTTTCTTTTCTTGACTTCCTCCAGTATTCCTGCAGGAATTCCTTCAGAAGTTCTTTAGGAAATTACTCTAGAAATTTATCTGAGGATTTATCCAGGAATTCCACGAGAAATTCTTCTAGGAATGATTCCTCAAATTAGTCCTGGAATTCTTCAAGAAACTACTTCGGAAATTTCTCCAGAAATTCTTCTGGGAATATCTCCAGAAAAAACATCTGGGAATTTCTCCAGAAACTCCTCTGGGAATTCTTCCAAGTATTCTTCCACTATTTTTCCAACAATTCCTTCAGAAATTCTTGCGTGAATTCCTTCAAAAATATCTGCGAGAGATCCTCCAGAAATTTCTTCGGAAACTCCTCGGGGGATTTCTGCAGGAATTTCTTTAAAAAAACCTTTCCATAAATTTCTCCGGGAATATGTCTGAAAGTCCTCCCGCAATTCTTCCATAAATTTTGGTGGGAATTCATACAGAAATTTCTTCGGGAACTTATGATTAAAATTACTTCGGGAGCTCCTTCAGGAATTCCTCAAGAAACTTATCCGCGAGGTCCCTCATAAACTTCTCTAGGAGTTTTTCCAAAAATTCCTCCGGGAACTCCCCCAAAAAATAATTCGGCCTTTCCTCCAGAAATTCTTTCAAAATTTACTCCAATAATTCCTCTATAAGTTTTTCTGGTAATTCCTCCAGAAATACATTTGAGAATTCCTCTAGAAATTCTTCCGCAAATTCCTCCAGAAATTACTCAGTTAAGGAGAAACATCAGAGAATACAAATATGGCGGCCACAATGGCCGACCTGCCCAGGCAACAATTTGATGTTGTACAACCGTTTCTCCAACTATTTTTAATCAACCTTCATTTGATCAAAAGCTTAGCACAAGAGGTACAATCCTTTATTCAGCTTCTACACATCTTATTTTGGCGATTTTATTCAACCTTTAGCTGATTTGAGGTTCATTGGAAGGTTGATTTAAGGCCTAATATGCGCTTAATCAGTAATCAATTAAATTTATGAGTTATGTGAAAATAAAATAAAAACACTTTCGTGAGCCTATTTTTACCATTAGCTGTTTCCAGAAGAGATGTTTAGAACTGTATAAATTGTTGTGTAGGAAAACTGGGGATTTAACTCGGACCTCCTGATTTATAGTCACTCACCTTAGCACCTACACCACACACAATTGTGTACATATTCCCGAAAACAAGAACATTACTTGTTGTGTCTGAACAGTCAAGAACAAAAGTTGAACTAAGTAAGTCCACTGGGAATTGCTCTAGAAATACCTCATGGAATTCACTCAGAAATTGCTAAATTCTTCCGCTGATTCCTGAAGGTTTTTCTCCGGGAATTCATCCCTAACTTCCTTCAAGAAATTCTCTGGGAAATCATTAAGAAATTTCCCCAGAAATGTATTGAGAAATCCCTCCGGGAGTCGCCCTACAAATTCCTGCTGGAATTCATCCACAAAATCCTCAGACAATTCCTCCAGATTTTTTCCCGAGAATTCGTCCAGATACGCTTTTGGGCTTTGGGTAACAAATCTTCAGAGCAAAAACTTCTCATGGATTCCACAAGGAATTCCCCTAGGGATTCCTCATGGAATTTCCTCATGGTATTCAGAATGAGTATTCTAAGGATCTTTCCTCAGAGAAACTTGCAGAAATTTCTACAGGAATTCTTCGAAGATTTTCCTCAAAAAATCATCAAAGAATTCCTTCAGAAAATTCTCAAGGAGATATCTCAAAAAAAATCCTACAGGGATTTCTCAAGAACTTTTTTAGGCCATTTTCCTAGGAATTCTCCAAGGGATTACTTAGGAAATTTCCTTGAGGATGACTCAATGAATTACCTCGGGGAATTTTTAAAAAATATCCATATAGAATCCTCAAAAGTTTATCTCACGAATATCTCAAGAAAAATCCTAAGGCGTTCCCTTTAATGGCACAAATTTCCCAAATGGAGGAGAACGTGCCTCAGGAGCCAACCTACTGAAAGCGTTCCCATGGAATTTTTCTATGAGATTACTCAAGACATCCCTTTAGGGATTCCTCAAAAAAAGACTCATCAAGAAATTTCCTCTAGGGTTACTCAAAGAGTTACCTAAAAGAATCCTCAAGAAAATCCCTCAGAGATTATTCAAGATATCTGCTCGGGGATTCCTGAAGGAATTTTCTCAGAGAATCCTCAAAGAATCTTTTCAGGGGATACAAAATGTTGTCAAAATATCTTCAATAAATTTCCTTAGTGATTACTCACGCAATTTTTGCAGGGATTATTCAAGAAACTTCCTCGGTGATTCCTCAAAAAGCTTCCACATGGACTGGATGACGAATTTTGTTAAAAATCACTCAATGAATTACCTCAGAACATCCTTAAAGAACTTCCTTAGAGATTATTTAAAAAACCCAGATTAATCCACCTAGTGGTGATAGCGCTTTTCTCGTCGAATATAAACTCTAAGATATTTCCGTCGCCATAAGCCAAAGTGTTCCTGAATCCTGAAAATACTCTAGAATGGAACAAATATCATTTTCTTCTTTTGTCACAGTGCTCGTTCGTCAATGAGGGGGTGGAGTTGATAAATAATAAGGCCGTTACAAATATTTATTTAACTTTTTGTCCCACCACTCTTTGGCTGGTCGAGGGGGGGGGGGGGGGGGATAAAAATAATAAAGCATTTAATCTGAAAAATATTAAAAACTTATCGGATTTGTTAAAAAAATTTCAGCAAGACCCGAAATTTTGATAAATATTTTTTATCTGCCCCCTCAAAATGCGAAATCCGGCCAAAAATTTTTGAAGGGGGGGGGGGGAGACAAAAAGTCAAAATTAAATTTGTATCAGCCTAAATGTATTTGATGAAAAAAAAATACTCAATCAATTAAGCAAAACCGCTCAATTCATCGGGTTTGGTAAGAAATTTTCTGGAGGACTCTTCACCTTAAAATTTAATGTTCATTTGTGACCTTCCTCAAAATGTTGAATTCCAACCCAAAATTTCCAAGGGGGGACCCCTCTTGACTTAAGAGAAAATCGAAATTTGTGTTAGCCTTGTTCAGAAAAGCAAGATCCTTAACCTATTTTACAGCTCTTTTGTCCACTAGGCACTACGTGAGCGATTCCAATTGGCGGCTGCACTTTCACTTGTACAGCGCCTAAATGCATTCTATTATATTCTTATTCAACTATATCGAACTGGTTTGCCTTTGTGCTGCTTTCACTTTTCTTCCCTGTCCTTGGTAGAATGATGAGTACGATGATGAAATGATGTATGGCTGTTGTTCCTTTTCCAGTCCGATTGGAGGTCGTCCATTATGGGTTGCCGTTCGCCGATATCCAATTATCAGGGTCCGTTTGAGCTATGAGAGCTCAGAAGATGGTCAAGTGCCAGCCGCTCTCGGGGGGAAGAGCAACTGACGAAGTGCCGGGGTTGGGATCGAACCCATGACCATCCGCTTATGAAGCGAACGTGTAGCCACTGCGCCACGGGCCCCGGCAATCAAAGGGGGTTGCTGCTATAAAATTAAAATTTTCCCATACAACGTTGATCCATCCTACTGTATAATTACGCCTCAGGAAAATGGTGGGATTTGACAAGATCGCTTAAATTTTTATCAAGATATTGTTCGTTTACGCATATGTATCGTTTGCATCGATATTGTTTTGTTGTAATTTCAGCGATGCATCTTATCCTGATTCTGCAACACTGCCGGTAATCTTAGGTGTGGTCAGAGCTTGGGTCAAAGACTATTTTACTGCTGCCCGTTTATCTGGTTATCGAACTTCCGGCGGGACACCTGGAACCGGTTACAGAACACAACCGGTTCAGATATGGACTGAAACTATCTTACTGCTTACCGTTCATCTGGTTATCGAAAAAGCCGCTCTTTGATGTGTCACATGCAAAGGTTTGGTTGACTTTTTTAGTTGGCCACTTCCGGCGGGAAACCTGGAACCGGTTCCGGAACACAACCGGTTCAGATATGGTCTGAAACTATTTTCCTGCTTATCGAAAAAGCCGCTGTTTGATGTGTCGCATGCATGAGTTTGGTTCGTTTTTTTAGTTAACCACTTCTGACGGGATACCTGGTATCGGTTCTAAAACGCTACTGGTTCAAATATAGTCTGAAACTATTTTCCTGTTACCGTTCATCAGGTTATCGCAAAAGCCACAGTTCGATGTGTCGCATTCCTGGGTTTGGTTCTTTTTTTAATTGGCTAATTCCAGCGGGACACCTGGAACCGGTTTCGGAACACAACCGGTTCAGATATGGTCTGAAACTATTTTACTGCTTACCGTTCATCTGGTTATCGTTACAGCCGCTATTTGGTGTGTCACATGCCTGGGTTTGGTTCACTTTTTTAATTGGTCACTTCCGGCGGGACACCTGGAACCGGTTCCGGAACACAACCGGTTCAGATATGGTTTGAAACTATTCTCCTGCTTACCGTTCATCAGGTTATCGAAAAAGCCGCTGTTTGATGTGTCGCATGCATGGGTTTGGTTCACTTTTTTAGTTGGCCACTTCCGGCGGGACACGTGGAACCGGTTCTGGAACACTACGGGTTCAAAGATAGTCTGAAACTACTTTCCTGCTCACCATTCAACTGGTTATCGAAAATGCCGCTATTTGACGTGTCGCATGCATGGGTTATGTTCACTTTTATATTTGGCCACTTCCGGCGGGACACCCGGAACCAGTTCCGGAACACTACCGGTTCAGATATAGTCTGAGACTATTTTTCTACTTCCCGTTCATCAGATAATCGAAAATGCAGTGGTTTGATGGGTCGCATGCATGGGTTTGTTGCATTTTCATATCTGGCCCCTTCCTGGGGTACCGGTCCGGAACACCTAAATGGCCATAGCTCCGGAACGGCTGGACCGATCTGAACCATTTTCAATAGGAAACAATGGGGCAATATACCGCGTCGAATGAATTATCGGTCGTTGAAATCGGTTCATATTTACTATCTAAAAAAGAGGTGACCTTTTTGTACA
The DNA here is from genome assembly GCF_035046485.1 of Aedes albopictus. Classification (NCBI taxonomy): domain Eukaryota; kingdom Metazoa; phylum Arthropoda; class Insecta; order Diptera; family Culicidae; genus Aedes; species Aedes albopictus. Next base: position 143,086,912 of record NC_085136.1, on the reverse strand, counting down.
CATACACACACACACACACACACACACACACATACATACACACACACACATACATACACACAGACATCATCTCAACTTGTCGAGCTGAGTCGGTTGGTATATAACACTTGACCCCTCCGGGGGCTCTATCAAATTTTCGTTTTTGGAGTGAACATATAGCCTTTCGGTATACTTTGGTGTACGAGAAAGGCAAAACATTCGGATTACTTAAACAATTTGCTCAAGGATTACTCAAGAAATCTCATCAGAGATTCCTCAAAAAATTTCATCAGGTATTACTCACGAAATTTCCACAGTGGTTATTCGAGTAATTTCATCGTGGATTTCTTAGGAAAATTTCCTCACAGAATAATCAAGGAATCCACCCAAGGAATCTTCGCGAAATTCCCTCAAGGATGACTTCTGGAAGAATTCCCAAAGGCATTCTTGGTGGAATTCCATAAGGAATTCAAGGAAGAATACTCGAACAAATTTCTGGAGGAATCTTCAAATGAAAAAAAAAAATCCAGAAGGAATGCACAAAAGGATTCTTGGAGAAATTCACAAATGAATTCCACGAGGAATCTACGAAAGAATTCCAGGAGGAAACCATCGAGTGCATTCCTGTAAGAACCCTATAATAAATTCCTGGAGGAATCATCTAATGAATCCCTGGAAGAATCCCCGAAGGAATTCCTGCAGAAATCCCTGAAGGAATACTCGAAGGAATTCCTGGAGGCCACATCGAACAAAATTCCTGAAACTAAGAAATTCCTGGAGGAGCTCTTGAAGGAATTCCTGGAGGAATCCCCGGAGGAATTCCTCGGAAAATCCCCAGAGGAATTCCTGGAGGAATTCCCAAAGAAATACTTGGACCAATCCCCGAAAAAGTTCTTGGAGGAATTCCCTAAGAAACACCTGGGTGAATCCCAAATGAAAAGAAAGGAGGAAGAGAAATTCCCGAAGGAATTTGCAGACGATTCTTAAAAAAAAAACCCTAATTAATCCACCTAGCGGTGATGGTGCCTTTCTCGTGCTTAAAAATATCCTTTCAACAAAACTCGAGCGACATGTTGATGACATTGACATAAATACAAAATGAAAACTGCTTGCTAAATCTACTCAATATGGATACATTTTATTTTAGCATAACATCCAATATTCAGAAAATACAGGGTGTTGGGTTCGTGAGTGCAAACTTTTTAAAGGGTGATAGAGGACCATAAATGGTGAAAAAAATTGTTCTACGCATATGGTCAAATCTCAACCGTTACGTAGTTATTGAGCTTTCCATGTTTATGATTATTATTGCCTTGACTGGCTTTAACTTTAAAATGGTCAAACTTATCGATGGTTTTTCACCCTTATTTGAAAGATTATTGAATTTTTTATCAAATGGCAACTTTGAATTGTTTGGTTTAGTTAAATAACTAAGTTTTTTAGAGCAAATAGCTCAAAAGTAGTGTGTTTTAATTTGTTTTTGTCTATTATTTTTGAAAAATGCGTAATAATTTAAAATTCTTTCTTAGGCAAAGTTGTGGCTTATGCTCCACTCTACAATTCATTCCTTGACATCAAACTTCTATCTCTTATCGTTTTCTTGCAATTTTGATTTAAATGTGCGGCACAATGCGCAAAAAAGTGCTTACCTTGACAGTTGCAAATTTATGATCTGAAATGTGATGTTTAAATCGAAATTGCGAGAAAACGATAAAAGATAGAAGTTTGATGTAAAGAATGAATTGTAGAGGGGAACAGAGGCCACAGCTTTGCCAAAGAAAGAATTTTAAATTATTACGCATTTTTCAAAGATAATTGACAAAAACAAATTAAAACACACTACTTTTGAGCTATTTGCTTTAGAAAACTTAGTTATTTAACTAAACCAATCCATTCAAAAATGCCATTTGATATAAAATTCAACAATCTTTCGAATAAGGATGAAAAACATCGATAAGTTTGACCATTTTAAAGTTAAAGCCAGTTAAGGCAATAATAATCATAAACATGGAAAGTTCAATAACTACGTACCGTTTGAGATTTGACCATATGCGTAGAACATTTTTTTCACCATTTATGGTCCTCTATCACCCTTTAAAAAGTTTGCACTCACGAACCTAACACCCTATATAAGACAACGATCCAAAACACAAACCAAACAAGTGTCATGAAGCCGCAAAATTTTGAAACGTCATTTTAGATTTTCCGGTCATCATTTTATGACTCCGGATATCTACCCCAACTAAACTAACCACCATCTTGCACATTGAGACACCATCTTGGATGTTCTGGTATTCATTTTTGGACTCTGCATCTAAAATTACATAAAATAGACGCCGTATTGAATTTTGGCATGTCGTTTATGATTTTCTGATTACCAGTTTTGGACGAAGACCGGCATTCTTCCCCATTCAAACTATAGTCATATTGCAGACCTTGTGAAACAGCGCACAGCTTTGGTTTTCTGATTACAAATTTTGAATTCTGTACATATTTTCATACAAAATATGCCCATAATGCAAGAATTAAAAATCCTATAAAATAGGCACTAACTTGAATACTGGGCCATTATCTTAGACTTTGGACCGCTATTTAGGATACTCTTTTGGACTCCAAACAAATTTCCCATACCAAATACACTTATTTTACATAGTTTCAGAGCTCAAAATTCCTTAAAACAGCTACCATCTTCTGTTTACGCGATCAAATTCTTATTTTTCCATTCAACGTTGACCAATCCTGCTATAACACCTTAGGAATCTGAAATGGTACGATTTGATGAGATCGCTTTAGTTTTGTCTATATTTTGTTCTCATATATATCCCTTTCGTGACGGAGCACAAAAAAGTGAAATCTCCATACAAATTGCTCAACTTTGACTCTCCAGAACTTTTAGATTTTCCTAAAAAAAAGCAATAATTATTTTTCCTCATTTGAAAGAACTACTCTTTATCTTTTGATTTCTAGCGTTGACTACGTAGATAAATCGGAAATGAAAAATATGTATGCGATAGATAAAACTTTTTTATGTTTTACAATTTTTGCCACTTTTTGTTTACCTTGTTGTGATAAATTTTACAGGCAACGTAAACAAAAGTTTGTTTTCACGCATACAAGTATAAATAATGGCTGAATTAGTGGCACAATTTACATCATATAAAACAAAGTCTAAACATAAGAAAAAAATATGTAAAACTGTTGCCGCTCAACAGCACAATTGTGTTGGTTCGTCACGAAAGGGATATGAGAACTTAGACCTATTCCAAATATACTATATTAACAATATAGGTCACTTCACGTTTTTACATACAACAACATGGAGACACCGTTGGCGAATGATTTCAGCACCATCTGTTGTCAGAAAAAGTCAATATTTGTATTTTGATCAACTTTAGTTCACCGTGCAATGCGTTTTTTCTCGAAAAAAAAACGTTAGGGGAGTCGAAGTTTTCTGTTCCCAAATAATCGATTAATAAATAATCGATTTACAATATACGCAAACGAAATAATATTTTATCAGATGACATCTAGGAATACATCTATAGAAGAATTTGAATGCTTGCTCTCTCATTGTAACGACACCAAAATCGTTTAACAATTTTTCATCCTCAAAATAAACTTATATTTTGCCCTGGTGGATGCTATTTTCCTTTGACAATGGCTTTTAATGTTATTATTCTTGATGCTAATGCTGACATACATCGGATTAAAGATCCTCAATTTAATCGTATAATTTGTTCTAGACGCATCTGGTTTGGAAGAGAATTTATTCGTTTGTATTTCTATGGAGCTAAACTCGATAAAAAGTGAGAAAAGTTAACTTTACCTATGCTGTGCCTTGACGGAGTCGTACTTTTGTCAGGGTTTAAATACCCTATAGTTGTTGTTCTAAATGCTGTACCGTAATCCGGGGTCAAATTGATCACTTTAAAACAACTTTTGCGGATAACATCAGTGCCTGTTCAAATATTGCCAAAGGAATTTCTGTAAAACTAGTACCCAGTAGATCTCCATGGAACCATGTGACAGAATTTTGTTCAACAAATTTAAACTTTATGTTGAATAACTTCAAATATAAAAATATTGGAAATGCCACTTTGGGGCGAATTTGATCAGTATACAATTAAACATCGGTTGGAGAGGAAAATTTCCTTAACCGCTTAATTTTGCTCTTCTAAAACCGAATAACGCGTTTAAAATCTTACAACTCGGCACCAACATTTCAAAAGGGCGTAACTGCATTTTGAAACAAACCCCTCTTTCACATCTGTAGATCGTATTTCTATGCCGCCATGCAAATCACCGCCAGTATAGGAAACAAGAGCAATTTCTCTGTCTAGTAATGTTTGTGAATTTCGTGGGAAACTTAAAATATGACCCACAGATGTGAAAGAGTGGTTTGTTTCAAAATGCAGTTACGCCCTTTTGAAATGTTGGTGCCGAACTAGTGAATTTATTACTTTAAATACAAAATTAAATTTTGAAATTTACCTCTAAACGCCTAAAGGTAGGCAATTTCCTTTAAAATAAGTGATTTCTATCACAAAAAATGACTATTTCTTCATAGAATGAACTTTTTATAACTATTTCATTTTCTGATTAGCTGCATTACATCTCTACCAAGGCTCCACAAAAATGTTAAAACAGAGAGTTCACGGGAAGTCTTATTAGCAATATATTGTTTAGTAGCAAAGATATTAGCTAAATGAGAAATACATTGCAAATTCCTTGAAAAAATAAGGCAAAACTAACTTTTTTCTAAAAAATTAAAAGTCTACACTCATCTCTAGACATCTACGAATCAGATGACGTAAAAATTTTAAGATCATTACAACGCTAGTTCATAGGAATTACAATGTAGTACCCGAGTGATCAATTTCACCCCGCTGATCAATTTGACCCCGGTTTACGGTACTATTCCTAGTCATACTACACAAGACTTTACCGAGAGATCATTCAACCATTGATCATGTTTCTTGGAAGTTCGGAAAATCGATTGTTGCAATTAGACCCTGCGGAAGGTACTAAAGAAATGGCATTTGCATGTTGCAATTTGGATCGGATATGTGGTTTTCAGACTCGTAGAGCTCGATAACGCGTTAAATGGTTTACATATCTTTCACGGCGATGCCTGCACTCAAAATGATTGATAAAAGTAAAAATACAAAATCGGCCAGAGAAGTACACAAGATACCATGACAACTTTTTTTTTTTCCAATGAGTGTAATCAGTTTCGTACCTTTTAATTCCGCCCTGACAACTGAACTTTTTTCATATTTTGTTTTTCATACAACTGCATATAAAAACGTGGGAATGGTGTTGGCCAGGACAACTGCTTTCAATTTAATAATCCATTTTAGGTTGGAGTTAAAAAGGTGAACATGTTTTCGTTGACAAAGCGTGTTCTCGTCGTTTCTGGACGTATCTTTACAAAGAACCCTATATAATTTGGAAGTCACTCGTAGACTTCATTGCCTTTTGGGTTTTATTATCAAATTTTTCGTGAGATCTAACACAAAAATTCTATTTTGAGGTCAAGCTAGATTTTATAAGACTTTATACACGATTACAAAAACGGCAAAAGTCAAGAAAGTGAATCTGTGAATTAGTACATTCGCGGTTTCTTTTCATTTTACAATGTGCTTCGGTTTATGTCCAATCGTACTTCAAAAATTAGGCTTTGGTTAAATAAAGTTGGGGTGTGGGACCAATTAAGTAGGGTCCTATGTTGGTCAGTTTAAGCTATAAAAACAGCACCTATTTATTACGTTTATTCAGTGGCGATTCCCTAACCTCAAATCTACCTGTTCAACAAACGTAAATTCTTGAGTTTTCTTATCAATATCTTGTAATTGGTGCAAAATGTCGAGAATTGTCGTTTCCATCCTTTTTCAATTTGATTCTGATGCTGAATACTTCGCAAATTCAAGTTCAAAAAACTCAGTATGCAAGACAAAGTTTGCCGGGGCAGGTAGTTTATTATAAATTCGGTAGAGAGAGCTCTCAAAATACCTGAGGAAATACGAACAGATTAGTAAGAGGAGGTTGAGATTCTGATAAAGTTTGTTTAGCACGCCAGAAAGGAGAGCTAATATTTTTTTTCTAATTTGAGTAGTTGTAAAAAAATCGATTATTTAAGAATAAATGGACATCCCCACCATGCAATGGCAGTTCGTCAGAATAAACGTCATTCGGATGGCGCATACATTTAGTGTGTAGTAGTACCTCTTCTGCCGCTTGGTGGCGACACATTCACTAAGTCGCCAAAAATTCGTAAATTCGTAAGAATGACCTATATTGTTAATATAGTATATTTGCCTATTCGTCACTGTTGTTCATACCTAATGTTTATCAGGCCATTAAACAAAGCAACGATTTAATTTTTCACATGAACGTTGTTTCTGCTACACAACAGCTAGTCTCTTATGTGATCTAAGGCTATTTTCTTGCTAACCGTTCATTAGATTATCAAAAAATCTGCGATCTGATGTGTCGAATGTATGGGTTTGGTTCATTTTTATACTTGGTAATTTCCGGTGGGATAGCCGGGTCTGATTCCATGAGTCATGGACCATGACACTACCGGTTGTCCTAATTATGCTCTGAGAATATTTTACTGCTATTTATTCACCTTTACCTAATCACCGCGATTTGATATATCGCATGAATGGGTATGCTTCACTTTTACTTCTAACCACTTTCGAAGCCACAGCTGAACCCGCAACACTACCTGGAATCTAATGTGGTCTGACCCTATTTTTCCATCAGGTTGTCGATAAGTCGTGATCAGTCTTCGTTCTACTGCTCGTGTTGTGTGTAGGTAAGGTGTGTAGGTAACGATAGCGCACGAATGTAACAAAGCCGACTGACACCCGACTGCGGCAACGAAATGAAGGTAGTAAAAAGTGTCGACTGTTTACAAGACTGGTCATGATTTGATGTACCGCATCCATGGGTTTGGTTAAATTTTACATTTTACTACCCGGATCTGATTCCGGGTAACAACCGGCTGAACCAAATATGGTCTAACATTATTGTCTTGTTAACTGCTCATCGGTTAACCAAAAACGCTGCAGATTGAAGGTGTCACATGCAGGGTTTGGCAATTTCGACGGGACTCTCGGAACCAATTCCGGACCACTACCAGTGACGTAAGGCTATTTTCTAGCTAACTGTTCATCAGGTTATCGCAAAAGCTACGATTTGATGTGTCACATGCCTGGATTTGGTTCACTTTTACATTTGGCCTCTTCCGGTCACTCAAACCCGATTCCGAAACACTTGCTGACCGTTCATTAGGTAATCTAAAAAGCCGCTATTTGATTTGACGCATGTACGGGTTTGTTTCTCTTTCAGATTTAACAACTTCGGCGGGAACCCCGGAACGGGTTCCGGAACACTACTGGTTCAGATATGGTCTGAGATGGTTTTCCTGCTCATTGTCCATCAGGTCATCGAAAATGCCGTGGTTCGATGTGCCGCATGCATGGGTTTGGTTCACTTGTATATTTGGCCACTTCCAGCGGGACGACTAGAACCGGTTCCGGAACACTACCGGTTCAGATATGGTCTGAGATGATTTTCCTGCTCATTGTCCATCAGGTCATCTAAAATGTCGTGGTTTAATGTTTCGCTTGCATGGGTTTGGTTCACTTTTATATTTGGCCACTTACAGCGGGACGCCCAGAACCGGTTCGGGAACAATACCGGTTCAGATATGGTCTTAGACTATTTTTCTGCTTACCGCTCATCAGGTTATCGAAAATGCCGTGGTTTGATGTGTCGCATGCATAGGTTTGATGCATTTTCATATCTGGTCCCTTCCTGGGGTACCGTTCCGGAACACCTAAATGGCCATATCTCCGGAACGGCTGAACCGATCCGAACCATTTTCAATAGGAAACAATGGGACCAGATTCCGAGTCGAATGAACCGTCGGTCATTGAAACCGGATGAGGTTTACTGCCAAAAAGTGATGAGTTTTTTTTGTACACACACATACACACACACACACATACACACACACACACAGACATCACCTCAATTCGTCGAGCTGAGTCGATTGGTATATAAGACTTGACCCCTCCGGAGGCTCTATCAAATTTTCGTTTTTGGAGTGAACATATAGCCTTTCGGTACTCCTTGGTGTACGAGAAAGGCAAAAATCATCAAGGAATCCCAAAAGAATTGCGGAAGAAACCCCGAAGGGGTTCCTCGGAAGTATTTCTGGAGGCATCTCCGTAATATGTCCTGAAAGGAATTCCTGGAAATCCTGGTGGCATTCCCGGAAAATTGTCTGATTCTTGGTTGAATTTTCACTTAAATTCCTTCCTTTAGGTAACCATTTTCGCAAAAACTTTCACATAAAAGAACCTCTAACGAACAATCCTGTTATGGAATCACCAGTCAACCACCACTGTAGTCATCCCGAAGATTCGAGGGTTTCAAAGGGCTACAGAGGAGTCTACAAATCTCGACCCAGTCAACCAGTGATCGTATAAGATGTTGAATAAGATGTTAAAGTGGAGGCGATATGCGTACAATTTACATGCGCCTAAATGGAGACATGTACTGCCGTCCTATGCATAATTGTCCCATGTTGATATGGAATCCATATCAACATGGGACAATTTTGCGTAGAACGGCAGTGTACGCATATGGGTTGTAGGACAAAAGGTCGAAGGTCAAACGGTCGACGGTCAAAAGGTCGAAGGGTCAAAAGGTCGAAGGGTCGAAATAAAAAAAATACCTAGGACAAAAGGTCGAAAGGTCAAAATGTCGAAAGGTCAAAAGGTCGAAAGGTCGAAATTGAAAAAAAATAAACTAGGACAAAAAGTCGAAAGGTCGAATTGAAAAATGGATGAAGAAAATCAATGACGATGATACAGAAGATCAAAATAACCATAAATCTTTTCTTTCCTCTTCCTTCTTACTTTACATTCTCACTGCAGCTAGGCCTGCATTTTTTCACCTTAATGTTCTTTTAGCACTTTCGCAGTTATTAATTGAAGGGCTTTCTTTGCCTGTCATTGTATGAATTTTTATATTATATGACAAGCATACACTATTTCTAAGAAGTCGACAAAATTTCCTGACCGGAACGGGAATCCAACTTTTAATTACAGTGGGTTTTTATAATAGTTGGCGTTTTTCTAGTACTAGTTTGTTGTAGAATGCATGATTCATTTGAACAATTATTGGCGTTACTACTATTAGTTTCTTTTATAGAATTAAGCCTTTTTTTCAAAGATAAGCTGTTCTTTCTAGTAATGCTTTTTGACATTTTTTTGTCTACTTACTAATAATATATTCGTTTCTAAAATTTTGCCTGTTTTGAAAAAAATGGTCGTTTTTTCGAGTTATACTGTCACAGGGAGCATTAAAAAAAACTCGCAATATTTTCTTCAAAGTGATCTCCTTCACTGGCGTAGTTCTGCAAAGTGATGTAAGCGACATTAAACATTTTGGCACATATTTGGTTATTATGCATTAAACGTTTGGTGTCCAAGTACTCGCCCAGCAACATTTCAGATCATGTAACAGGAATCGCATTAGTCCTTAATCGCATCAGTCCTTAAGAGTTTTTAAATTAGCATAGATATTACTAAATAACAATGAAATCAATAAATAAGTGAACTATTTCAAATCATGTTTTTATGTTGTTTTTTAATTTATCTTTTTGTAGTAACATAATTACAGCTATTGGCGTGACTAATATTATTTTTTCCTATATAATTTTACCTTCTTTTGAACATAGGCTGTTCTTTCTAGTAATGCTTTTTGATAGTTTTTGGCGTACTTACTAATAATATAATTGTGTATAATATTTTTCCTTCTATTAAAATAGGTCGTTCTTTCTAGTTATACTATCACAGCGATTATTTTAAATTTGATTTTAAATACACTCTGTTCCATAACTATAGATCCATCTAATATTTATTTGCTATTTATTCAAAGTGCAACTGATTATTTCGTGCACTACGCCATTATCATTACCCATGTGGCTTACACATACTACCATGTAATTGTATTTATGAACATCTGTGTACACAGATGCATTTAAAAAAACTGAAATCCATTTGTTTCATGACTATAGATCCAATACATGTAAGTCATTCGTTGTGTCTAATCAACGCGTTGTTTAAGGTTCTGTGCTCAGGTTTTTTTCGGCATTTGACGTATTGTTATGTGTAAACTTCAATGTATAATATGCCGTTTGCAAAATATATATCTGAAGTTGAAATTAGAAAGATTTTGACACATCAAGACAGGTGTTTAACAGTTTGTGAAATTTCTCGTCGTGTAAGCCGATTTCATCGTGCCGTTGTGATTTTCTTTTAAGATCCAATTCAATACGGTAGAAAGAAAACTCAAGGAATCGCACAAAGCGGAATAAGGATAGCAATCAACTCGCTAAAAAGTTTAAACCAGTTAAAGAAAGAACTAGGTAGAAAAAGACGTTTCGCGTTTGACAATTTATAGAGTACTGAAAAAATGTCCTCACGATCAACTTGAAAAAATGGAATGAGCTCCACAACTTTTGAGCCATCATAAGGATTCGTGCTCAAAATTCGATTGCGATAACATGCGTTAAGATTGAAGTAAAGTAGGTACTACAGTTGACACCACATCTTGATGTTCTACAGGCAAATATTATCTTGTACTGACTTTTTGAACCCTCTATGCTGAAAACCCTCCTCGAATGAGTGTATTCAGTTTTGTACCTTTTAATTCTACCCTCTATAGGCAGGCATAGAGAGCGGAATTAAAAGGTACAAAACTGATTATAGTTCTTTGAAGGTAAATATCACTTTATCTCCCTGTCTTTATTCGATGGTTTTTGTTCTAGATTTTCTCACGATTTGTCAATATACTATTTTTACAGGTTACTGTACCTGATTTCCAAGGTGCAAATTATTCTGAGAAGGTGAAATTATATCTGTTTGGTGAAGGTTTATCCTAGTTACGAAAGCTTAAAAATTGATCCTTCTTTTCGATCTCTAAATTCTTCAACAAATTACGGTTCATTCTGCTCATCTCGATATATCGAGATAGGATGGTCCTTCAACATGCGGCGAATCAACTGTTATTTGTTTAAATATTTATGTGATTGGCTTCTCAAGACATATTTGACACTTCGGGAGACCTTTTAGGTCGAAAAGAAGTTCAGCTTGTATCGACCGAATGGCTTTTTTCATACTGGAGAGATTTACCAAAAATAATCACGTTACTTCTCAAGGAATCTCTCTGAGCTGGCGGCATGATGGTATGGAGAGCGTTCTGTCAACTCGAATGGACGGGCATTCAGGGATATGCCGAGCTTCTGAACCTAAAAAATATATACTATCGATTCATGCAGCAACGCCGTTCAACAAATTAAACAACGTTTTATCAAGATCATGAATACACTTGTTCACACAGTTCAAGCAACTATGGTTTAGTTTCGTGAAAAGCTTATTTAGATTAAAGAATGGTCAGCTTCTTACACTGACCAGAACCCAACCCAATTAAGAATTTGTAGGGCTAATTATAAAAGCAGTGTGTAAATAAAATAAGCCGTACGGATGTTTTCCAAATCTAAACCGTGTAGTTGTTTGAACGTGGAATAAAATCCATTCAAAGTTAATTAAAAGTATCCTGGATAGGCTATTTGAGCTTATTAAGAACAAAAAAAAGACTACTCATTATTAATATGTTGAACGCTTTGTGTAGCTTAAATTAACTAGAATGAATGCTTGCTTGGATCTATTGTTATGAAACAAGGGAATTTATATAAGATTATTTATTAGATTCAGAGAACACATGCAATATCGAATTATTATTTTTCTCATGTCTACTCCAAATAATGAATTAAACAGGAGAATAATATGATTCGAATTCATTTCACATATCCGAGTATCCAAAAATATTGGTTGGATCTATAGTTATGAAACATAGTGTATATCCAAAGAGATCTCCTTCAAAGATCTACTTAAATATCAAAAGATGTGAAGATCAACGTTACGCTTTATTATTTTAATAACCTCTAGTTCAATGTTATTAGACATTGCATTTTTGATACTTTATACGTAATTTTTCTATACGTTTTGACCATTTCTTTTTAATACATCCAAAAACATATATTGATTATAAGTGACGCAATGCGAAACATATTTATGGCGTAAATCATCGCGCTGCAGGTACTTGAATTATTTTGAAATCCGCTTTCCTACCTAACGAATTCTGGCCTTTCAGTTTTATTACTAAGTGCAGCCTTCGAGCCTTTGACCTTCCAACCTTCTTCGTCTCGACATTTGGCCTTGGTATTTTTTTTTATTTTAACCTTTCGACCTTTCGACCTTTTGTCCTAGTTATTTTTTTGTTATTTCGACCTTTCGACCTTTTGATCGCTTGTCATTTCGACCTTTCGACCTTTTGTCCTAGTTATTTTTTTATTTCTACCTTTCGACTTTTTGACCCTTCGACCTTTAGACCCTTCGACCTTTTGTCCTTTCGACCTTTCGACTTTCGAACTTATGACCTTCGACCTTTTGACCTTCGACCATATGTCATAGATCCACGCATATGGCCTCCACTTTATCATCTTATGCAACATCTTATACGATTACACAGCGTAACAAAAATTTACTTTTGGTCTGTCTCAAGAATAAACTTACAGGGGATAGACAAAATGATCGAAACAGGCAAAATTTTCACTTTTCAAAAAATGTTTAACTAGCTGTAACTTTTCGAAAAGTGCATCAAACATTCTCAAATTTTTACTGTAAGTCCATCAACTAGTTGTGTATCAGTGGTCTAAATTTGGAAAACATCGGGCTATTTTCCACGAAGTTATAAATATTCTTGGAAAAGGTAAAATTATCCGATAGCCAACTTTGAGCTGTTATATTTCAGGATTCAATGAGCCGAATGCAATGAAATTTTGACCATTAATGACTTATATAATGAGCTATGAAAAACCGTTGACTTAACTTAAAATTCTTAACACGTAAGAAAATTATAACGATTAGATTATTTTTCTAATAAAACTCCAAATTATCCAAAACATCAACATCGTTTCCAAATTCAAGATGCAAGCTATAGTTCATTTAATTTCCCTCTAATTGACTTTTGTATTAATGTGTTTTGAAGGAAAGTAACAACATAGCCGCCAATAAATTAAAAAAGTAATGGAGCACGAAAAAGTCCAAAAATAAACCAATTTGCTGAAAAATCGTGAAAAAAATAAAATCGCTATAACTTTTTCTCTTGTTAAAATTTTCAAGTTAAGCCAATTGTTTTCCAGGGTTTATTATATAAGTCATGAATGGTCAAAATTTCATTGCATTCGGCTCATTGAATCCGGAAACATAACAGCTCAAAGTTGGCTATCGGATAATTTTATCTTTTTAAAGAATCTTTATAACTTCGTGGAAAATTGCCCGATCTTTTCCAAATTTCAGCCACTGATACACAACTAGTTGATGAACTAACAGTAAAAAATTTAGAATAATTGATGCACTTTTTGAAAAGTAACAGCTAGTTGAACATTTTTTTGAAAAAGGACAATTTTGCCTGTCCCGATCATTTTGTCTATCCCCTGTATGTGCCTCTGAAATATGTTGCATGAGTCGTTAATTTAGATGTTAACTCTCAGGCGGCGGTGCTAAAAAAATAGCCTCAGAAGACTGTGCCTACAAAACACCGTTACACTAATTTTTAGAAACATCATATCTTCTTCGTTTTAAACCCAAATGTAAAAATTTTTATATTGCCGAAAACCTTGAGGCCTCAGCTTTCATAATAATTTTTGATACATAGTCGTAGCGAGGAAAAACGATAAAAAGGGGCTCTTCAAAGAGGGGCACCTCCTTAAAAACAGCGTTACACTAATTCAAATGCTTATATCTTTGCTGTTAATCTACATAATTACAATTTTCTTCCATAATTGGAAACCGCCAACACTCACCTTACTAGAAAAAATATCGAACATAGTCGTAGCAAGGATAAGGGCAAATGGGGGGCACTCCATTTATGTGTTCGCCAAACATATAAAAATTTATATCAGCCCCGTTTTGCAAGCAAATCATGATTTTCTTTCACGGTCAGAATCTTCAGGTGAGGTACTTCCAAGAAAAAATGCAAATCATGGGCGGAGCTAGGAAAAACAGTAATAAGGGGCAATTCTTTCAAAGTCGTACTAAAATTTCAAAAAATCATAACTTGACCATAAAGTAACAAATAATCAATTTTCTTGCGCCAATTAGAAGCTAAGAATCTTGCACTATCGAGAAAAATATCACACATATGCGTAGCCAGTGATATGGGTTCGCAATGGGCACAGAAATTGAGCTCTCAAATCAGTACACATAATCAATATTTCATACTAATTTCTCAGTCATCCAATCTAAATTTATTCTTTCTTTTTTTACCACTGTAAGTCATCAGAACCCACCTTGAAAGGATTAGGCATAGTCGTAGTAAGGAAATAATAAAGGGGGGGGGGGTAGAAAGGTGACTTTAAATATTTCTCAAAAGTTGCCGCTTCGCAGGTTAATGTCTTTCTTCCACGATAGGCATCTTGAGACGATGAACTTTATAGGGAAAAACTAAATACAATACATAGGCGGAGCTAGGGTAATTCTAATGAGGGGCAGCCTCTAAAAAAGTATACATACATTTTAGAAAGCAATAGCTCAACAAATTCTCATTTTCCTTCACAAATAAAATGTTAGGAATTTTTCTTTATTGGAATAAATTATCACACATAGTTGTAGCCAGTAACAAGGGTTCATACGGAACATTTAATTTTAAAATCAGTTTACTAACATATTTTTCTATTACCAAATGATCTTCTAAAAAATGAGGTGGGAAGCTAGTTTTAGGTGTTCCCCAAACCTTTTCATTTCTTTCACAAATCCTTATGCCCATTTTCGTGTTCAACAGGAATCGCTCAAGATATTTCTCGATGGATATTGGTAGAAACTACCAACAGAGAATATTATTTGAATCATTTCTTAACAACTGCGTACTGCGATGCAAGAAAAACGATTTCTTAGGAAATACAGGCAATGAATTTCCTATGCATCAAGATAGGCCCATATATTCTTACTGAACTGCAAATAGCCTTTTGGTAAAAAAAAAAACATTAAAATAACACAAAAAATAGACAAAGTTCAGAAACTAGTAATAAGGGGCAATCACTTAAATCAATTACTCCTACGGAAGACATAAAGAATGAAAAAAAAAGTTCAAAATTAAAAAAAAAACTCTTTAAAACTCTTCCAGCAATTCCTACCAGGATGTCTCTAGAAACACCTTCTATGAAATCTCCTGAAGTGCTAGGAATTCCTCCAGAAAATTCTTCAAGATCTTTTTGTGGGATCATTCAATGCAATATTCCATGGATTATTCCAGAAGTTCCTCCAGTGATTTCTCCAGGAATATCTTCAGAGATTTTTTCCAGAAATTTCAGCTGTGTTTCGTCAAGCAATTGCAACTGTGGTTCTACCAGCAATTCCTTCTAGGACTCCTCCAGAAATTCTTACTGTAATACCTCCAGTTTTCTCGTGGGATTTCTTCAGGATTTTTTTTCTAGGATTAAGCATGGCAATATTCCGGACATTCTTATAGAAGTTCCTCCGGTGAATTGTCTAGAAAATCCTTCAGAGATTTTATCCAGGGATTCCTCCAGTTATTTATCATGGGATTTCTCCAGGAGCTCCCCGTGGCCTTTCTCCAGAAATTCCAGCATGGATTCCTCACGTACTGTGGTTCTTCCAACTATTCTTGCTTAGACTCCCGTGGTTCTTCAGAAATTCTGCAAGGGGTTCCTCTAGAGCTTTCCTGCTGTGACCCTTCCGGGCAATCTTCCTGGAATTCTTCTAAAAATTGCTTCGGTTGTTCTGCCAGGGATTTCGCCAAGGACTCATCCAGGAAACCGTCCAGAGATTTTATCCCAGAATTCCTTCAGTTGTTTATTCTAACTACCGTACCTCTAAGAATGATTTTAGCGATTGCATTTATCCTGGCATTCTTGCTGGAATTTTCCCGGGAAATCTTCCTGAGATTTTTGCAGAAACTTCTCCTGTGATTCCATTAGGGCCTTGGGTCTTCTCTGTGGATTCTTTCAGAACACCTCTACCAGTTCTTTCAGGGACTTCTCGAGATATTTCTGCAGGTATTTCTTCAAGAAATTTTTCTTTTGATTTTCTAGACATTCCTGATGGGGTTTCTTTAGAAATTTCAGAATGGTTTCCTCCAGTTATCCCTAGGATTTCTGTTGAAATTTCTACAATGGTACATTCCAGAATCCTTCTAAGATTTCCTACAGTGATTTTTCCATAGATTCTTCCGGTGATTCCTCCAGAATTTTTATTAAATAGATTTTATCCAAAGATTTTCCCATAAATTTCTCATGATATTCCTCCGCGAACTCCTCTTGGCCTTTTACAAGCAATTTCTGCTGTGGTTCTTCCAGCAATTCTTCCCATTACTCATCCAGAAACTCTTACTATAATACCTCGCGGTATTATTCTAGGGATTCTCCTAGGATTTATCCCAAAAATCTCTTGCTGGGATGATTTAACGCAATCATTATAGAATTCTGAAATCTCTAGAAGAACTATTTCGGGAGATAATATGTCTCTGAAATCCCATCCGAAATTGCTGGAGGAATGCTAAAAGAAGTTCCTCGAATATATGCCAAGAGGATTGCCCTACTGGAGGAATCGGTAGAGGTGTTCTGGAGAAATCCATGGAGGAGTCCCTGAAGCATGAAGGAATCGTTGGAGATTTTTTTGGAGGAATTGCAGGAAGATTGCTCGAAATAATCCAGCAAGAATCCTAGCATTCTATGTCAGGATGGGAATTCCATACACCAGTATAGTGACAGCATTGAATCATTTTCAAAACATGGCCCTGGAAACATGATTCCGGAAAATCGGTAAACGGATTTCAAAATACCCAAATATATTCATATGCTACAAGTTTCAAAATCATGAAGCTTGATATGTGTTTATTCATCTTCGAAAAAATGGACCGCGGAACCACCGGTACCGATTTCCGTGAAATCCGCATATGGATTCCAAAATGGACAAATTATTTCGAATATCACAAAAATAGCTCAGAATGATATATCATAAAAAATCAAGAAATTTGAGGTGTCGTATGAGGTACTGAATTATATTCAAAAATTGACCCCGGAAGCGGTTCCTCGAAACATCCGAAAAACTGGTTCCAAGGCACTTAAGTGACCGGGATGAAATTTCAGACATATTTTTCTATCATTCTAGTTCAATTACGTCTGAAAATTAAACTTTTCTCATATCGAAATTCACTTTTCCCAATATGGACAGTTCCAATGTCCCATTTTTATTCCGGAATAACTCCGGAACCAGGTGTTCAATCCGAAAATCGCTATCAAATCCCTAAATTTGAAGGATATGCACTTCTTGTGTTAAAATTTGGTTGAAAAATATTGAAAAACAAAAAGTTATCGCGAAAAAAGTGTTTTTTCGAACTCTTCTTAGGGGTTTTTATGGCAGCCTATTTATTGCACCCATAAACAAATAGAAACGCTCCATAGAAAATCAAAAAGTGCTCCATAAAGAAAGAACATATGTTCCATGAAAATGTGCAATGTTACCCATAAATAATTGAAAACGTTCCATACTTTATAAAAAATGTACCGGTAAAACAAAAAAAAATTCCCATTAAAAGTGAAATAATGCACCAATACATAATACTGAAATGCTCCATAATAAAATACAAATGCTCCATAGAAAAATGCAAACGCTCCATAAAAAATTGAAATTGTACCCATAGAAAATTGAATATTGCTCCATAGAAAAATTAAATTGCACCATAGGAAATAGATGAATTCTCCATAAGTATTATCAAACTACACCATAGAAAATATGAATTGCTCCATGAAAAATTGAAAATCCTCCATAGATAGCATTTTCTTATAATTTAATTCGGCAGGGTTGAATTGCTTTACATTGCACTGCTTTAGTGGTGCAAATGTTTAAAGTTATAAGGAATTTTCAATTTTTTATGGAGCAAATTGTATTTTATGTGGTGCAGTTTGCTAATACTTATGGAGCATTCATATATTTTCTATGGTGCAATTTCTATTTTTTATGGTGCAATTTAATTTTTCTATGGAGCAATATTCAATTTTCTATGGGTACAATTTCAATTTTTTATGGAGCGTTTGCATTTTTCTATGGAGCATTTGTATTTTATTATGGAGCATTTCAGTATTATTTATTGGTGCAAAATTTCACTTTTAATGAGAAATTTTTTTCTTTTACCGGTACATTTTTTATAAAGTATGGAACGTTTTCAATTATTTATGGGTAACATTTCACATTTTCATGGAACATATGTTCATTCTTTATGGAGCGCTTTTTGATTTTCTCTGGAGCATTTGCAATTTGTTATGGTTGCATTAACCTTTTGCCGTTTTTTATTAAAATCGAACGAAAATTTGATAATCCATTTCAGAGATTTCATAAGAATTTTTCCAGGGATGTTTAATGGAAATCCATCGATGATGCCCTCAGCAATCCATTCAGGGATCCCTAGGTACTTCTTTGGAAATTTGTCCACAGACTTTTCCGAGAATTACTCTAGAAATTCCGTTGGAAATTATTGTAAGCAATCCTGTGGGATTTCCTCAAACGACTCAATCAGGTCTTCCATCAAGGTTTCCTTATGAACTTCCTCCATACATTCCTTTGAAATACTAAACATTATTCCGGGAATTCCTCCAGAATTATTGAAATTTTCTCCAGAACGATTATTTAAGGCATTCTTTGGGGAAATTCTCCAACTTTGTTTTGGGGAATTGCTATCAGGGTTCCTTATTTTATTTTCAAGGGATTCGTTAAAATTAAAATATTTCCGAAGTTGCTTAAGGATTTCGTCACGAAATTTTTTTTGGAAATTCCCCAAGGTAGGGTCTTGTACCATTTGAGCAGGATTTTTTTTTACGAATTCGTTCACGAGTTTCTTTGATGAATTCTTGGAAAACTACTGCAGGAGTTTATAATAGAATTCTTGCAGACGTTATTTCAGGAGCTCATCTTGGTTTCTCAAAATACCCACTAAAAGACTTTATTTAGGGATTTTTGATGTTTTTTTTTTGCAGGGAATCTCAAAAAAGCTCCAGATATTCTCATGGGAATTCTTCTAAGGATTCTTTCGGGAGTTTCCTCCAAGCATTATTTTGTAAATCCTATCAGAAAATCATAGTGAAATTCTCCAGAGATTTCATTGGAAGTTTCTCAACAAGTTGCTCAAGCAAGTGAGATTCCATAGTGATTCCGGCTCTGTTGTGCCCATACAGTGAAGAGAATTGTCAGACAAAAGATGCACAAAACAAGCAACAAAGAAAGCGTGGGGATTACTCTTTATCCCAACTGGTTACAGATAATGACATGATCTCTATTTTTTGTTGCAGACAAAACGGAAGCTGTATTTGTTGCGTACTTTTCAACTTGTGAATAATCAATTATTACTAGGGTAGGTAATCAAAAGTTGAAAAAAATTGCGGCTTTCCGAAGTAGCGCAAATTTTGAGTGATTTTTTCTCCCACATGGAAATAATTTACTACGGGAAAATCTTATGTACATGAAAGCTACGGGTATAAGCTTTCTGTTAAGTTGTAAAAAGTTTGTATTTGCATCGAATTTCATTGAAATATTCGATTTTTCATCAACAATAATTTTAATCTTAATTTGAACCAATTTAAATCTTAATTAGAACTACTGGCGGCAGCAGCTCGAGCATCTCCCACAACAGCCATTTTCGTGCTGAACAATAGAAAACCACATGGATCTGCTAATTCCCATAACTATTTTTCATTAGGCAGTGGAATTTCAGAATGTTCTAAACTCTTCAGGAACTTGGAAACTAAATTTGGAATTTTTCATCCCCCAAGTAAACAAAACAACCACTAGCGCAGTCTGCAGGCCAACGCTGGAAGTCCCCCGTTTATAAGTTCAAATTTAGATTACAAATTTATGACAAATAACGCGAAATATTATTTAGTTGGTCGATGCTACGATAAATAAGCTTTCATTTGATGTGTTCACATATTGCGTGTGATACAATGCATGAGCTGTACGAGTGCACAAAAAATGTGCTTTCTCTAGGGAGGAAATGGGTGAAATCACAGTGATTTTTAAATTGCCTGTTTTCCATGACAAAAACGCTTTTTTTCAATGCTTTTAAAGTCCTTGTTATCAGGTTATATTACGGAAAACTGTTTAACATCTTTTTCTGACAATATTTGCCTACGTACGTCGTTTTAATGAATTTAGAAATGGTTCAAATTAAGATTACAATTTGACTAGTTCAAAGTTTGATTTCTTACCCAATCCAAACTCGAAACTGTTTATTGGTAGATCTTCAACAGCGTTGCAGTGTTTATCGACTCGTAGTTACCACCCGAAAAATCGCAATGCAAGGCTTAATCTCTAATCTCGTGATGCACGATCTTTATCTTATTCTGTTCAAGTTGGGATAAACTTATGTTGCATTGGGTGGATTGTCGCAACAAATGCCGGTTGCGATATTGTCAGTATTGTTGCGCGATGATTGAAGTTTCATTCAGTGTGCCCGTATGGCGCCCAAGCCTCCCAAATAAATGAACAAGTAAAAAAACTGGGACTCCATCAGGGATTAACATAAGGATTCTTTGGCGAAACTACTGCAGAGATTTCTTGTAGAACTTCTCAAAAGAATCGTTTAAGAACCCTTCCAGAGATTTCTTCATAAATTTATCTGAGGGTTCCATTAGCAAATTTCTGCAGGTGCTTATACGAGAATTTCACCTGGAATTCTTTAAGAAACTACCTTTGGGAAATTCATTGCAAAATTCCTTGAATGATTTTTCTAGGAATTCTGCGATTATTACTCTCAGCTTATAGCAATTTATACAAGAAATTTCATCGGGAATTTCTTAAGGAATTTCATTGTAATTTTTTAGAGATTCACTGACAAATTTCTTAAGTAATTTGCAGAATTTTCTTAAGATTTGTTCAAAAATTCATCCAATAGTTTTTTTTTGTGAACTTGTCTAGGTATTCCACCGATTTTTTCAAGTATTCTTTGCTGAAGTTTTACAGTAATTACATGTTTTTTAGCAATTCGTAGGAGAATACATCAAAAGATATTTTTTGGGCAGCCATTCAGGCATTTTTTCGGTATACTGATTTAAAAAATCATTAGAAATCTCTACAGGGATATTTTGGGTAACTTATCCAGATACTTTATTACGGAATTAACCCAATAATTCTATCATATTCCGAACATATTCCGAAGAATAAGCATCAGTTGAAATTTACGAACAAAAAAAAAATTAAAATAATACATTTTCTAGAAATTATTTTGGTATTTGGTATTTATTTCCAGGAAATCCTAGAAGAATTTCTCAAGGGAGAATTTCCCCTGAGATTCAACGGATTCGTTGCAGAATTGCAGCAGAGATTCCTTGAGGATCTTTTTTTTTATGAATTCTATCGGGAGTTCCCCGAGTAATTTCATCGTGAATTTCTTCAGAGATTTTTCAATGAATTTCTCCATACGTCCTAAGGAATTGTACAAAGGATTTTTTTTTCAGAGATTCCTTCAGAAATGCACCTAATAATTGAATCGGTTACATATCTATTTATCTCATTGCATGTTTCTGTAGGAATTGCATAACCAATTTCCCCTGGAATACCTCAGTGAATTTCTTGTGGTATTCGTTGGGGGATACCACCATGAGGAATTCTTCCAGGCAGTCTTTGAGAAATCTCTCCATCAAGTCATGGGACATTTCTCAAAAAAGTCCATCTTAAAATGTTCGAGAGGTTCTTGAGAGATCCTTCTTACCGAATTTCTCCTGGCATATTATCGAAAATTCTTTGAGGATTATTTGAGCCATTTCTCCAGGGATTCCTAGTGGAATTTTGTAAGGGATTTCTTGAAGAATTCTTTTAGTGATTCCTTCAGGATTTCATCCACGGATTTCATTAGCAATTTATTCCTACTATTATTCCTAGCTCCGCCTATGTATTGTATTTTGTTTTTCCCTATAAAGTTCATCGTCTCACGATGCTTATCGTGGAAGAAAGATATTAATCTGCGAAGCGGCAACTTTTAAGAAATATTTAAGGTCACCTTCCCCCCCCCCCCCCCTTTTATTATTTCCTTACTACGACTATGCCTAATCTTTTCAAGGTGGGTTCTGGTGACTTACAGTGGTAAAAAAAGAAAGAATAAATTTAGATTTGATGACTGAGAAATTAGTATGGAATATTGATTATGTGTAGTGATTTGAGAACTCAATTTCTGTGCCCCTTGCGAGCCCATATCACCAGCTACGCCTATGTGTGATATTTTTCTCGATAGTGCAAGATTCTTAGCTTCTAATTGGCGCAAGAAAATTGATTATTTGTTACTTTATGGTCAAGTTATGATTTTTTGAAATTTTAGGACGATTTTGAAAGAATTGCCCCTTATTACTGTTTTTCCTAGCTCCGCCCATGATTTGCATTTTTTCTTGGAAGTACCTCACCTGAAGATTCCGACCGTGAAAGAAAATCATGATTTGCTTGCAAAACGGGGCTGATATATTTTTTTATATGTTTGGCGAACACATAAATGGGGTGCCCCCCATTTGCCCTTATCCTTGCTACGACTATGTTCGATATTTTTTCTAGCAAGGTGAGTGTTGGCGGTTTCCAATTATGGAAGAAAATTGTAATTATGTAGATTAACAGCAAAGATATAAGCATTTGAATTAGTGTAACGCTGTTTTTAAGGAGGTGCCCCTCTTTGAAGAGCCCCTTTTTATCGTTTTTCCTCGCTACGACTATGTATGACAAATTATTATAAAAGCTGAGGCCCCAAGGTTTTCGGCAATATAATTTTTTTTTACATTTGGGTTTAAAACGAAGAAGATATTATGCTTCGAAAATTAGTGTAACGCTAATTTTAAGCACCGTCGCCTGAGAGTTAATTGAGCAATTTACCTTTTGATTGCTTAAAAAAATATGTCCATGCTTAGTGGCTGGCAGTCGAAAAAGTCCAAAATCGCATATTTTGCCCTATAAATTGGAGTATAGCTCAAAATTCTGACGTGATGGAACAAATCTGAGCCCAGATTCGGATTTAGCGGCCCAAAATCTGTCAGAGACGCAAATGTTGCGCTGTGTTACTGATTGTCTGGGGAGGGTCTCAAAAGTAGTTTTTAAGCGGTTTCAGAAAAATATTGTAGTGTTTCAGAGGGATTTCAAAGTGTTCTAGTGAGTTACAGTTGACTTCAGGGATATTTAGAGGGTTTCCGGTGATTTGAGAGAAACTTACGCAAGTTCTAGAGAGATTTAAACGGGGCATCATGGGTTTTCCAGGGTCTGAAATAGAGTTCACGAGAAATTTTATGTGGAGGGGGGGGGGTCTCCAAAAAGGGGTTCCAAGGCGTTCCAATGTGTCTCAGGGGTTTTTAGCGACATCATCTGGGATTTCCGGAGGAGTTTTAGAGAAGTCATCAAGGGTTTTTCAACTTCAGGTTTCAGGGGCTTCCGTGATTGCAAGGGATTCAGTGGGTTCCGGTGGAGAAAAGGGAGATTCATAGGATTTTTAAGTTGTTTCAAGGGAGTTTCAGGGCTTTCAGGTGTCTCCTGAGGAGTTTATGAGATGTTTCCGAGGGTCACCAATGAATTTTCAGATGGATTTCAAAGGAGTTTCAAATCGACTAATGGAGTGTTTCCGAGAAATCAATTCAATTGACGAAACATATGTGTAGCTGCTTCTTATTCTTCTTCTTCTTCTTCTTCTTCTTCTTCTTCTTCTTCTTCTTCTTCTTCTTCTGTATGGCTCTACGTTCCCACTGGAACTTGGCCTGCCTCTCTTCAACATAGAGTTCTTTGAGCACTCCCACAGTTATTAATTGAACGGCTTTGCCTACAATTACATGAATTTTTATATTGTGAGGCAAGCACAATGATGCAATATACCCAGGCAGTCGAGAATTTTTTCCCGACTGGAACGGGAATCGAATTCGCCGTCTGTGGATTGGCGATCCATGGCCTTAACCCCTAAGCTAACTGGTGACCCATTGGAGATAACTAGATGAACTTGCACATTATATTACTTATACTTGTGAATTCTCTTGGAGAGCCGTCCTCGATCTCATTTGCCGAACGTAATTACTTGAGGCTGGGAGCATGAACTTTGCGCTATACATAAGGGCGATCTTGGATACTTTTGGACTGTTTAATCTCTACCCTCCTGTTAAAATTAGCTTAAGCAGCCTTCATCTCCTTCTCCTCACCTTTCTTGTAAATTATTCCTAAATTTCACTCCCACTCGCTCAACAGCTCTGAATACAATGTAAATTAATGATGTGAAGTATAGTATTCAAAGCACAGGAAATTGCTTTGAAAGAATGTCAGGTTCTATTTAATTTAACCAGGACGAATTTTTCCATGATTATGTTTCAGAATTGCGTATGGAATCCATTCAACGCAATGCCATGGCAATGATAGCCCTCACAGGTTATATTTTACCAAACGAAAATGCTATCACCCGCATTACCGCCAAGGGACGAAGATACCCTTGTCATAAATCATCTCCGGTGTGAAAATCGATAAAAACTGAACGATAAACAATTTTTCATCTCTCACTCACGGCTCACGACTTCCCACGAAAAAAAAACTCCCCACTCCCCACAGTGTCAATACAACAACCTTTAACCGAAGAACGACGGAAAAGCGGAATGCGTGTGGGTTTATCTTACCGGGTTACAGACTGTAGTGTACTGTACACTGGAGGAATGTGGCAAAAGGTGAAAAACAAAACACGACAACCTCCATAACGAGAGGAGTTCATTCCCTGGGGTGTCTGCGTTTCGGGTTTTTTGGCTTGTTGATTTTTTATCGATAAACCAGGTCAATGGGAGCGATGGGATAGGATTGATTTCCATCATTATCACCGAGCCATACATTTGGAACCATCTCAAAAAGGGTTCAGTATCGATTGTTTTGATTTACCATACCCCGATAACGAGACCCTTGAAGGTTCTTCAGTTCTGAATGAATATTTATGACGAAGCACATGTTGCTGCTGCTACATTGAATTGCCACATTGGAATCGCAACTTCAACCAATAGATCCACTTTTTGTAAACAATCCTCTTCCCTTTTTTCTTCCACATTTTTGTAAACAATCCTCTTCTCTTTTTCCTTACCTTTCATGCCACCTGAGTTAGTACCTGCTCCGCAGTGCAGTGTTCCATGAGCATTTGCTCCAGTACCAGTAATCCATCTAACGAGATGGACCAGAAAATGTTGAACATCTTTCTGCTGCACTCGTTATTTATCTGGATCATGGAAACCGAACAACTACCAGAGAAGTGCATAGTGGAAAAAAGAGCGACTATTTGAAATGTGAGGTTTTCGATTGATCACAATTTTGAATGCCGCCTACAACGTGATAGCCCAGATCATTTTCCGCCATCTGGAACCGAAACTAAATAAGTTCGTGAGAAGTTATCGAGCCGGCTTAATCGACGGACCATATATTCCGTACGGCAAACTCTTCAGAAATTTCTTGAATACAAGGTATCAACGCATTACCTGTTGGTCGAATTCAAGGCGGCACACAACAGTGTCGAGCACATAGAACTATGGGAAATCATGGACGAAAACGGCTTTCTCAGGATGCTTACAAGATTGATAAAAGCAACGATGGACTTGGACTACTTATGTGCACGAAGGCGTGAAGATTTTTGTTGAGTCCTCTAGTTTGTTCGAATCTCGACGGAGTAGCCACACTCGTGGAACTCGCCAAATGTCACTTTTGTTATTACCAGCAGTACTCTAAGAAAATTAATAAGAGTAAATCTTCTTAGAAAACGTGACAGTTGCCGTGATTATTTGATGGATGTGTTATAAAAGATAGGCCATGTAAAACGATTTCGCCAAAATGGGGTAAAACAGAGTGCACTGCGCGTATCTGATCGTGTTTCAAAAATCAAGTCAATCGGTTCAAAATTGACTGATTTATAGCAGCAAGTGCCCAAAATAGGTGCTCCTGCCCAAATGGTCCCAGACCCTATCACCTGTTCGTCAAGGTGATTTCAAATTCAAGGCGGCACACAACAGTGTCGAGCACATAGAACTATGGGAAATCATGGACGAAAACGGCTTTCTCAGGATGCTTACAAGATTGATAAAAGCAACGATGGACTTGGACTACTTATGTGCACGACGGCGTGAAGATTTTTGGTGGGTCCCAAGGTGGGTCCTCTAGTTTGTTAGAATCTCGACGGAGTAGCCACACTCGTGAAACTCGCCAAATGTCACTTCTGTTATTACCAGAAGTACTCTAAGAAATTTAATAAGAGTAAATCTTCTTAGAAAACGTGACAGTGGCCGTGATTACTTGATGGATGTGTTATAAAAGATAGGCCATGTAAAACGATTTCGCCAAAATGGGGGAAAACAGAGTGCACGTTGCAATTGTGAACTGCTTTACCGCACTTTCAGTGTTAAGGTTATGCTCTAAATCCATCCCATTCTCAGCGGCCGGGTATGTTCACCCCATTTCGCTGAATTGAAGCCTCGTATAAGCACCACATAAGTTGATGATTATGGTCGATGGCAGATTACGATGTCGAGAACCATATAGCCACCTCTAATGACTCAAGACGGCAAGAACGGAATGAAGCTGCCTCGGCAAACGTTCTCGTCGCCACCAACCATCCAGTAACAACACGAAACCCAGCGCACCGTGTCTAGTGTTTTTATAGGTCATGGTCCTCTTTACGAGGAGCCGCAAAGTGGATACATACGTACCCCGACCGACATGTGCTGGCACTTTCTCTCACAGCTCCAGAGCAACTTTGAAGACACGACTCCGTTCGGCCACCCAGGCTGGGATATGTAGTGTGTGCCTTGCAGTTAAAAACGTGTGTAAATTCACCCTGCGCTCGGCATGTCTGGTTGGCACGTTTTTCTTGGGTGCAAGAAAAGGGATCCAAATGCCTCCCTAACTGTGTTGATTTTCACATTTTTTTCTAATTTGTACAAAATTAGTTGTACCGAATGTCGAAGAATACCGTAGAAATAATTGAGAAGAAGAATTGCCAAAGTTACAAATTAATGTGACTTCTTTTATGGATACTCTCAAAGTTCTCTTTGAACCTTCGCATCTGTAACGGAACGCCAACGTTCATAATCTTCGTGTATTTCACACAAAATGATCATTGGCAGAGAAAGCTTTTGGTTAACAACTGTGGAAGTTTTATGAAACACCAAACTAAGAAGCAGGCATTGTCCCAGCTCGGGCGTAACGCAAAAAAAAGAAGATGAGGAGAACACCGGGATCATACTATTTTCCCGAGATTTGTCTCGGAATTACTTCCAAGACTTCCTGAGTTCTTTCCGAGATTTCTCTAGCACTTTTTCCGGCAGTTCTTCCCAGCATTGTAACCCCGGTAGACGGCTGCGGTTTAGACTAGCTGTCCGGGACATAAGCCGGACTCTTCCAGAACCGAACAGTCCAGAAATTAGAGTCTTATGGTTGATTGGTATATGTGACTTAACCCTTTGAGCCTTCTATCGAAAATATATTTTTTATTCAAAAATACCAAAAGGACGTTCAGATGAGATCATGATGGGTGAACTTAAATCTCGCGAGAAACTCCAGCAAACCTTTGTAAAAAATATCGGGGCTCCGGTGGGAATTGATCTCACGACCTGAGAGTTTGTGAATTAGACAGTGGGTTAGCGCGTGGATTAGTGAATAAATAAGTTAACCGAGGAGTGGTCGCATGGTGTACTGCGTACATGCACCATGAATAATGCATGCTTGTGGTACACAGCGTGTGTGTGGTGTCGCTGAAGGTGGTGTAAGACGCGACCGCTCGAGGGTTTATAAGTGAGTGAGCGAGTGAGCTAGTGAGTAAATGGAGGAGCTAGTGATTTTGTGAATTAGTGAGTGAGCGAACATGTTTGTGAATCAATGTGCGAGTAAATAAGTGAGTCAGCGAGCAAGTGAGTGAGTGAAAGAATGAGTGTGAGAAAAAGAGAGAGTTAGTGATTTAGTGAGTAAGTAAGTTAATGGTGAGTCAATAGGCGATGTAGAGTGCTAAAAGTTAAATACTGAGTTGATAAGTTTATAAATATGTGAGTTGGTAACTTTATGAGTGCCAAATAGTCGAGTCTAGTACAAAACACTGAAGACGACCTTACAGTTGAAGTCGAAATACGTATCTGTCAAAGGATGCAAATTCTTAGTGGAATTCTAAGGAACAGTACTTAAGGCGAAATTGGAAGCATTTCCTCATTTTTTTGGTTTTTGATTTTTCACAAAATAACGAAGTAATATTTTCAAAATCGGTTTTCGTGCACATGTAGAGTATGGATCCCTTTCTGATTTTTTCCAGGTGGAAAATGTTTTTCGTTTTTGCAGAAATCATTTTTTTGTGAAATTATGTTTAAAAACTAAAAACATTTTCCATCTGATAAAAAATCAGGAGATACCTTGATCCATACTCTACATGTGCACGAAACCCGATTTTGAAAATATTGCTTCGTTATTTTAAGTAAAATCAAAAACCAAAAAGTGAGGAAATGGATCCAGTTTCGCCTTAAAACGATTTTCTTTTTACTGCTAAATATTTGTAATTGAAGTCCGACATACATCCAATGTTGCTACGATTCGCGTTATGTTGGTCATTTGTTGGGCTTGTTTGGCCAAACATTTCTAGCATAACATGTGAAAAGGGCCTAAAGGCATTTTGTAAACAAACATGTTTTGGTCGCTGTAGGGCTCATCTTGATCCACCCACGCACATCAACACGCTTATTAGAAAGAGTAATCTTCGGGCTATCTGTTAAGTGTGTTGTTGTCCGTGGGTCGATCAAGATGAGTCCTACAGTGACCGAAACATGTTTGTTTACAAAAAGCCTTTAGGCCCTTTTTACATGTTACGCTAGATTTGTCATGTCTAATGGTACCTTAAATGAGTGAGTGAGTAAGTTAGTGAATGATGTAGTGAGGTAATGCATTAATAAGTGAGTGATTTGGTTAGTGAGTTACGGATTCTGTTAGTGAGTGCGTGAATGCTTACTCAGTGAGTAAATTAGTGAGTGATCGACTGATACAAACCCATTTAAACACCCTATGGCGCTTATCAATTCACCAGTTTGTCAACATACTCACTCTCTCATCAACACACTAGCTCACAAAATCTCATTCACCAAATCACATTATCCTTAATTCACTCACTTGTTTGCTTACTCACAGAAAACTCATTCACCATCTCTCACTCATCATAAACTTTATGCAAACATTATTTAGCTCACCTAATGTTTTTTTTTAACATTCAGGGCCAACAACACTTTATTTTTAAGGGCCTGTCCATAAACTACGTAGACTCTAACGGGGGGAGGGGAGGATCTGGCCAAAGTCTACGATCCATACAAATTTTTAAAATTTTGTATGGACGATAGTCTACGGTGGGGGAGGGGGGGTCTGAGATAACCAAAAATGAGTCTACGTAGTTTATGGACAGCGCCTAATGTGATGTGAACTGAAAGCTGCAAGTGTCCTTTTTGTATGCCAAAAATTGTAATGTAATGTAATGTAATGTAATAAATCATTTCAATTACACACTAATAATAAAAAAGGAAAACTCACATACTCATCGATTCACTAAACAAACACTATCATCAACTTGCTTACAACCTGAGATTTTCACATCCAATGTCATATATTAGTTAACCCTCGAGCAGTCGCGTCTTCAACTACCTGCAGCGAAGTCATGCTCACGTTGTATACCACAAGCGTGCATTTTTCACGGCGCGTGTACTCAGTACACGACGCGACCGCTCCCGGGTTAATAATTTCAGCATCCTCTACTACGTCATTATATTGTATCGGCTTCGTTATGCTCCGCGACATTTGAGCCTCTTGGTTAAACATTCAGTTAGATTGAAGTGTTTATGAGTTCAAAGTGAATTTCTGGCTATGTCCACTATTGATATCCTGACCAGATGGCTGCACACGTACGCTTTTCGCAACTCCCTTTAGCTCATCCGAATCTTCTTCTGGAACCGCTGAACAACCTGCTTCACACTTGTAGAGGATCTCGGGTCCATGGAACCAACGGCTGTTAATGCTATAAGCTGGGCCTTTACTCCATTTCGTGGATTTGTGAAGTATTGACGATACCGACGTGTATCCGATATGGTCCACGAGCAAACGGAGGATGAATCGCTCCAGAAGAAAGTTGTTCTGATCTTCAACGAATGATTGTCCTCCATGTTTTTCCGCAAGCGAGCTCCCAGTAAGCGAAGTGGTGCGGCCTTCGCTTTTGATGCACGCAGAAAAATAAATTGTAAACACCATTAAATTCTAGTTCAAATCAACCGATTTTTCAGTTTACTATAGCGACAAACTGATTTCAAGTTTAAGCTGAACTGATCTATTGTTTGATAATACAAATATTTTCATTTGTCGAAATTTGTTAAAACAAACAGAGATATGGTATTTTTCACATGAATAATGGATTGATTCAAACGACTGCACTTTTGCTACTAACAAACCCGGAATGTGATTGTGATGGTGATGGCAGCAACTGCGAAAGCTCAGAAATCTATTTTTAGACCGTCGGTAAGCGGATGGGGAGGAGAGCGACTAAAAAAAAGACAAAAAAGGCGAAACCGACCAACTTTTTTGGATGCTGTCGTGAGTACCAGCGCGTTATCCATCACGGCCAAAGCTTCACTTGGAAGTTGGCGTGATGGATTTGCTACACCTTCTTCGTTATGGCGATGTTGGGGTAAGCATTTTATAGATGTGTGAGTGCTTTCGGACCATGTTTATGGTTTTTATTTTGTTGAAACAAATGAAATTTTTGACATTATATGAAATGATGGTAATCGGTTGTTTTTATCGATAAACTCTAAAGGAAAACAATTAAATATAACTTTGGAATAAGTAAATTCTCAGTTTGAAAATCAACCATGCGTTTCATTGTTTTAAACAAGCGCCATTTTTCTGCGTGTGATACAAGAGCGACTCTTATTCGATCTCTGATTCTGGCAACAGCCATATTAAACTGCATCAGAGTTGTGAAGATGTCATAGAACATCCAACTGAAAAGCAAGTTTTATTCCAGCTGGAGACCACTATGCAGCCTTGAAACATGCATGCTATTAAGGAAATGTATGAGTGAATCCAAAGACGGCCATTATAATGGTTGCCTTGCAAACACCAAAAACTCGGATCTCGTCATCTAAAACACACAGAGCTCAAAATGCTATTCGCATCTTAGTGCTTAGTGCTTACCCACTTGTGGCAAATATTGAGTGGCATTTTCTGCTTATAGGTTTAGTGGGTGACGAGATTCATGGTCTTGAAAATGCTAAATCGTCAAAGAGTAACATGAAACAACAATGTGTGGAACGCTTATAGGTAATTTGATCTACATGCGTAGTTATTGTCCTCTTGTTGAATTACGAATCAGGATTGTATTCACACTCTGCAATCCACTGAAACGCATAGAAAGCCTCAGGATACCCCCTGAGACTCTCGAAGATTTTCCTTAAACTCTTTTGTATCACTTTGATACGCCATGAAACCTCTCGAAACGCCTTGGAACACGTTGAAATCCCTAAAACTTTACTTGAAATCTAATCAAACCCCCTAAAATCCGCTAAAACGCCTCGAAACGCCAAAAAAAAAATCTCAAAAATCCCTTGATAGCCCCGTAGGCTTCCATTGATCATTACTGATGCGTCCTGGAACAGTTGAAACAGCTTGAAGCTCCATGAAACTCTCGAATAACTTTGAAACCACTCACCAGCCCCCAGCCTCGGGAAGATTGGCTCCCGTAAACTTCCCTTATCCTTTTTTAGCTGGATTGTTTCGTCACTACTGCCACAACCTCACTGACATGTAACACGATCGTTATGCTCGATTTTAGCTCATGGATGACCTTTTAGCCCAAGGGCTAAACTATGCTGAAGCCCTCTGAATCACTAAAATTCACTGTAATGCTATGAATCGCTTGGAAAAGCCCCTAGAGGCCTAGTAAACTTCTTTTGAACTCTACTGAAGCTCCTCAAAACCGCTGAAACTCCCTGAAACCCCTGCCAATTAAACTGCCATGAACTCCCTGAAATACCATGTAACACTTTGAAACGTTTTGAAATCCCCCAGACTGCCAGAGACTTCCCCTAAACTTTCCTGAAGCCTCCTTAAATCCACTGAATCTCCCTGAGACGTTTCGAAATGCACTGAAATACATAGAAACCCGACAGAAAATCGCTTCAATCTTCGGTCTTCCCTCATACTCTACTGAATCCCCCTGTTACTTCTAGGAATGCCTTGAAACTCCTCAGAAAGCCTCACTGAGGCCACGAGGTCCCCGAGGCCCCCGTGAACGCCCCTTACTGAAGCCCTCTGAAACTTTCTGAAGTCCATAGAAACTCCTTAAAATGCTTAATACACCTTGGAACCCTTCTGAAGCTCTACTGAAAATCCTTGAAGCCGCTTGAAACCCCTCTGAAGCTTCCCTGAAAGCCCCTTGAACGCCCATACGCTCGGAAGTCGTGGAAGTCTCACAATTTCATCAGAATCCCTTAAACCCCTCTTAAACTCTTCCAGAACTCGTCTGAGTGCCCCCTTGAATGCCTCTGTAACCTTGAAATCCGTTTAGGTAAATACTCCATCTGGGTATTTCCGATCCATTATACCTTGTTTAAGTTTTGGTGTCTACTGATCATAAAAAGTAAAATGAAGTTAGGTATTTCTATTCATATGATCATATGACCCCCCCACATTATCTGTCTACTCACACAATGAACAACGGACGCTAACACCCCGCTTGGATGGGCTTTTTCCTGCTGGAGAAAAACCTGCCAATACGATGAAAAACTCTATTCCTTGGCCGCCGAGTGAAGAAAGGATAAAACGGATTTGCGCTCTCTTTCCCACAAAGATGTTGAGCCCCGGTTTCTGACCCGACTGGCGGGGCTCAATGTGTGCTTAAACAATTGTGGCGTGTAATCTCTGTCCTCCGACAGAGCTCCGTTGTCGGGTGTGCTGGATCAGGCCAGGAGCCACACAATAGTGGAAGGCGTTTTTGTGTGCAATGATCTTGATTCAAGCAAGCAAGTTATCTTTGGAGGGTGAACGGCAAACAACGAAGACAGAGGCCGTGCAAAAACCAGGCCAAAAGTTAAACGACTGGAAACTGGGATGATGTTGAGATTTTCACGGGTGAGATGAATTTGGCAATTCATCGTGGGAACGTGTTTTCATTATTCATGCCATTGGGCGATGACGGGAAGTGATGGATATCTTTAGATGCCGATACCGAAAGTAGCTAAAAATAGGCTATCTGGGGGCCGGGATCACTGACAAGGGACACTCTTCGACCGGTCGGTTAATTACATCGATAAAAGCGGCAAATCCTACATCGTTTTTCTTCTACTTCCAGGAAGAAGCACATTCAGGGTATGTTTCGCAGATGTATGTGATGAAGCCTTTCAATCAACAAACTTACTCTCTAACCTTAAACCGGTTTATTTCACATTTCCTTCGTTCTGATCTGACCTGGCCGAAGAAAAAGCGATTTTACGAAATAAAATATCTCATTTCCTCCCAACAGCGCAGCGGGAGTCCATTTCTCTGATTGGTTTTTCTCCACCTACATGGACGATTGTGTTCGGTCGGCTCTATGTTCCCAACAGAGCGTACCTGCCTTTGTGCCTGCCGGAAGCGGTTCTTGTTTTTGCAGTGTTTGCTTCTTGCCACCTATCGAATGGACCAATTGAGCTGTGATTGCTGCACAATGACTGTTCGTTACCAATTGTCCCGATTTAAGTTCGCTGCAGAAGCAATCGAATAAAAGTTGATATTTGCCGCTCTGGAACCACGATTTTATGGGATTGTTTTGAAAGTTGCGTCATTTGATAGATGCTTGATGATTGACCAGACCGATTTCTTCAACTTGCTGATTCGAGTTAGCTGAATGTTTGAATGATATATTGGAATGGCCCACATTTGTATAACACAAGAAACACACAAACAAAGGATGGGCGCTATTGAACACGTTCCTTACATCCAGAGTCACTACTGCACAGTAGGGAATCTCCCCCTCATATTACACCTAATCTCTAAGGACTGTTCATTAAAGAAAGTGGACATCTGTTCACCAATAGTTTAGAGTTAAAACTTAACAAAAAAATTTGAATTTTTGCTCAATGTGTATAAACATTGTTTACTTTGGCAACACACTCAAAGAAAACGGAAAAACCCAGATTAATCCACCTAGTGGTGATAGTGCCTTTCTCGTCGAATATGTACTCATGATCTTTCCTTGGTCGGGATACGACTGAGATAGTTTTGCTTCAGAATTTTGGCTTTGCAGTCTTTTGGAGAAATTGAAAACACTAATTTATGATTTTTTTCCGACGTTTCGGTCCGTATGGGGCTTTTTCAGGGGTTCAATCGGTTAAGGTTTCCTAAGATGGCTTTGCTAAACTCAAAAATTTCATACGGAAGTTTTGGTATATATTGAGTCCGTTCGGTTTGAAACCGTCGTGATGCGGACAATCTACTACCTACCGTGTGGTCTAGAATTCGGTCCCTGTTCTTGTAATCTTGCACTATTGCTTTGTATAGAAAATTTCTGTGCATGGGCCATCATTCCGAAGCATGATCTTTCCGTCGACGTAATCCGAACTGTTCCTGAATCCTGAGAATATTTTATTGAGAAAAGCAATAATTAAAAAAAAAATTGAAACTTATTTATGGAACATATTCCGACATTATGTTAAACGTATAGACAGAGCTGGAAAATATCAGAATTTTCAGTTGACTGCATGAGCACCTTCACTATCACTGAAGGCCGATCAACATCAAGACGATAGTTACAAGCTAGGATATAACTTCTTTCACAATCACAGATGACTGTACGGTCTTCGACAAAGTTTTTTCTTCACACTTTAGGCTATATTTTATTATTATAGGTTACAAGATTCATGTAAAATTTGACAAAAAATGCAAGCAATAAATCCATAAAAAAATCCCAATAGTTTTAAACGCAAAAGAGGATTGAAAAAACTTAGTCCGGGGTTGATGCGTACTGTATATTATCATACTGTATATGTTGACAACTCAGGAATCTGAAATGGTGTGATTTGTTGAGATTGCTTTAGTACAGACAAACAGACATATCATTTGGAACATATTCATCATCAACTTCGTCACGAAAAAATAATCGCAATAATAGGTTGCATTTCACAACTCGCTGCTGGCTTGATGGCGGTAGTGAGTAAACGTCAAACGAACAAAAACGATTTCATGTGTAACTTTACCAAATACCGTATCTAACAAAATCCACGAACGGAGACTATCGAAGGGAAAGTTCGCTGTTCCCGTAGCAACTAATACATTGAGCAACACAAGTAGCCCTTAACAAAATTCAGCGCCTCATGTGAAAATCTCTTTTTTGTTTACATAGAGTAATGCGGGGCAAAAGTTCGCATTGGGTCTTACTCTGCGCACGAGTTAAAAACCCAGGCAAACTTGTATGGATTCGACACATTGCATTGTCAGGCCAGATACTCGTCAATAAAATCTATCTGATGTATCGCATGCATGGGTTTGGTTCCTTTTGGCACTTGGCTACTTCCGGCGGGACACCCTAGATCGGTTCCGGAACACTATCGGTAGTCTTTAAAAAAATCTTAGATGTGGTCTGAGCTTATTTTCTTGCTAATCGTTCATCAAGTAATTCAAATAGTCGCTATTTAATGTGCCGCAGGCATGGGTTTGGTTCTCTTCCACATTTGACTACATCCGGCGGAACACCCGGAATCGGTTCCGGAACACTATCGGTTGATGGTCTGAAACTATTTTCTTGCTTAAGGTTGATCAGGTTGCCCAAAGAGCCGCGATTTGATGCGTCTTGGCTACTTCCGGCAGGACATCTGGAACTACCGGTTCAAATATGATATGAGAATGTTTTCCTGCCTACTGTCGCATGCATGGATTTGGTTCACTTTCATATTTGGCCACTTCCGGCAGAACACCCGGAACCCGTTCCGGAACACTACCGGTTCAGATTTTCCTGCCTACTGTTCATCACGTTATCGAACAAGCCACTGTTTGATGTGTCGCATGCATTGGTTTGGTTCACTTTTATATTTGGCCACTTCCGGCGGAACACCCGGAACCGGTTCCGTAACACTACCGGTTCAGATATGGTCTGAGAATGTTTTCCTGCCTACTGTTCATCAGGTTATCGAACCAGCCACTGTTTGATGTGTCGCATGCATGGGTTTGGTTCACTTTTATATTTGGCCACTTCCGGCGGTACACCCGGAACCGGTTCCGTAACACTACCGGTTCAGATATGGTCTGAGAATGTTTTCCTGCCTACTGTTCATCAGGTTATCGAAAAAGCCACTGTTTGATGTGTCGCATGCATGGGTTTGGTTCACTTTTATATTTGGCCACTTCCGGCGGAGCACCCGGAACCGGTTCCGGAACACAACCGGTTCCGATCTGGTCTGAGACTATTTTCCTGCTTACCGTTCATCAGGTTATTTAAAATGCCGTGGTTTGATGTGTCGCATGCTTGGGTTTGCAGTGTTTTTATATCTGGCCCCTTCCTGGGGTGCCGATCCGGAACACCTAAATGGCCATAACTCTGGAACGGCTGGACCGATCTGAACCATTTTCAATAGGAAACAATGGGACTATATACCGCGTCGAATGAACCATCGGTCGTTGAAATCGGTTGATATTTACTATCTAAAAATGAGGTGACCTTTTTGTACACATACACACACACACGCACATACGCACACACATACATACACACACACACACATACACATACACAGACATCATCTCAACTCGTCGAGCTGAGTCGATTGGTATATAAGACTTCACCCCTCCGAGGGCTCTATAAAATTTTCGTTTTTGGAGTGAACATATAGCCTTTCGGTACACCTTGGTGTACGAGAAAGGCAAAAAGTGAGAAATTTCGAGCGATGGGTCGGATTAGCTTAGCGACTAGCTTTAAATTCTGCACAAATGGTGTTCCAAAAAGTTGTTGTTTCGAGAGTTGGCATACTAGTATACTTCCGGGACCGCAATTTTTCAACGCTGAGCAGGGGACAGGTGTGCCGGATGATGTAGGGTACGTCAGGACCGAAAAAAAAATGGGAAAAAGTTTTTGGAGGGCCAGCCAATTGTTCATGCGCTCAAAGAGTTCTTAATATTTCACAACGGGAACAATAACGGTGAAAATAACATAAAGGAATGCATCAAAAAACGACTTCTACTCATTTATCGAAAACATACGGATCCTCCATTGTTTTGGTCGGATCTGGCATCCGCTTATTACGCTTCTTCTACACTAGAGATGCTCAAGACGGAAAAAGTCGATTTCGTCGAAAAATGGCAAAATCCACTAAACTTCCCTTAACTGCATCCTATGAAAAGATACTGGACAATAATTAAGCGGCATCTCAAGAAAGATGGAAGAAAAGCAAGCTCTGTTGATTGTTTCAAGAAAATTTAGTCTGCAGCACAACGAAAGGTTACGGAGAAAGTTGTGCAGAATCTAATGGGAGGTATCAAGAGGAAAGTCCGAGCGTTCTTCAGAAATGCGAAGTAAATGTTGAAACTCACGTGAATTCGGCCACATGTATGTTGATTGTCATTAATAAAAAATAAACTTATTAATTTGTTCGAAAATAAATATTTTCTATTGAAAAACAGGTGTCCACTTTCTTTAATGAACAGTCCTTATATCGACGGTCTTCGTAACCGACAAGATAGCGTCTACGGTCGACTTTCCCTTCCAGAAGCCGAACTGATTGTTCGAGAGACCATTTACACCCTCGGTGTGCCTGAACAGTTTGTTGAGGATAATCTTTTCGAGCACCTTCCCCGCCGTGTCGATTAGGCATATTTGTCTATATGCCGACGCGTCTCCGGGTGGTTTCCTCGCATTTGGCAATAGAACCAGGCTCTGCCTCTTTCAAACTTCTGGGAAAACTCCCTCGTCCAGGCGTTTCTGCATAGTAGACCTGAAACATTCCGGAAGCCTCTGCAATAGCTACTTTTAAGGACAGGTTCGGAACTCCGTCAGGAGCTGAGGACGTATCTAGGCTAAGAGACTTTAATATCCCCGAGAGGTCCTCATCGGTGATTCTCTCTTCATCGAGGATCTGACCCCACTGGTTCTCAAAATGGCTTTCCCATTCAACGGCCGGGCATTAAAGTCACCTGCTTTTACCAACGGCATTTGCCCTGTCAGCACCCACGGTCATCATACAGTCCTCCATTGGCGTGAACTAACCGATCGACCACCACGGAAGCGCATAACAGCTACAGAAAAAGACCCTGTTTACTTTGACGAACACGAAGCCCTCATATAGATAGTAGACACCAACTCCTGGACGGAGTATTTACCCGTCGTCCATATCGCCACCGCTTTTCCGGACCCACTTTGGACGACCCGTTGAGCGCATGTTGTTCGAGGATTTCCCGGAACAAATAAAATACGTGGGTGGACTCGTGCAGTCTTGCGCCTTATGACCTTCGCCGCCGCATCGCCTGCACAATTTGCTACTGTTAGGACCTTCATAGTCCCATGACTTGGTTTCAAACACCTGAAGCAAACCTTCGGTGGCTCATGCAAGGTCAGTTGGCGTACTGACCAGCCCAACTTTAGCTTCCCTACTTCAACGGACTTATTTACGTTCACCACAAATAGCTGTAGCACGGCTACCCGTGTCCCAGTCGGGGCCTTCTGTAGCCGAACAACATCGGTCATCTGCACCTCGCCCTGTTGCCGCAGTGCCGTGACGAAGTCTTCAGCGTCAGTGACCCATCTAGGTTCTTTATCTGCTCAACAGACACCCGAGAATGTCCGGATAGTGTGGGGCCGTCTTCTACAATTAAAATAAAAACCAGGACCCACTAAACACATTCCTAAGGTCGCCAAATCTATGGAGCGCTATCTCGGCGGTTTTTGTACCTGACAAGATAGCGTCTACGGTCGATCTAACCTTCCGGAAGTCGAACTGGCTGCTCGAGAGACTATTTACGCCCTCGGTGTGCTTCAACGTTGTTTATTTATTTATTGTCGTCAATCACATATGTAGACCGTTGTATTAAGGATGATCTTTTCAAGCACTTCCCCGCCGTGTCGATGAAGCATATTGGTCTATATGCCGACGCGTCTCCGGGTGGTTTCCTCGCATTCGGCAATAGAACCAGGCTCTGCCTCTTTCAAACTTCTGGGAAAACTCCCTCGTCCAAGCGTTTCTGCATAGTAGACCTGAAACATTCCAGGAGCTTCTGCAAAAGCTACTTTTAAGGCTAAGTTCGGAACTCCGTTCAGCACTGGGGTCTTACGACGCTAAGGGACGTTGCAATCCTAGCAAGTTCCTCATCGGTGACCCTCTCCCCATCGCCAGCCTTTGTTTTCGGCTGGCCTACGAACGGAGGCTGAAGACTAAGATCATGACTGTGGAGATTGCTCTGTATGATCCATTACACCTCTCGTCTTGGCCATCACGATCCTGCAGGTATCACCCCACGGATTCTCATTGGAACTCTGACAGAGATCCTCGAAGCAGGCCTTTTCGCTTGCCCTTGCGGCTTTCGCAGCGGCGAATACCACGTATCGCAGTTACTGAGCCGCGTCACAGTGGTTCGGGTTCAACTGCGTTACCTACACTGTGATTTGTTTACTGCGGCCAGGGAACCACGGACCACCCGTTGAATGTCTGTTGTTCACGGATTCCCTGGTATAGATCATACAGATGGGTGGACTCGTGCAGCTTTGGGCCTTATGACCTTCAGAGCCACGTCGCCTACACAGTTTGCGCCTGTCAGGGCCTTTGCAATCCCACGACTTGTGTCCTGGTTCTAGACACCTAAAGCAAACCTCTGGCGGCTCGTGGAATATTATATGACATTCGCACCAGCCCACCTTTATTCGCCCTACTTTAACGGACTTTTCAACGTCCGCCACAGGTAGCTGAACTAAAGCTATCTGTGTCCCTGCTGGCCCCTTCCATAGCCTAACGGCTGCGGCGGCCACCTTCACATCGCGCTGTTGCCGCAGTGCCGTGACGAGCTCCTCCACTTCGGTGATCTCGTCAATGTCTTTGTCCTTCAGAGTCGCCTCATGTGTAAGAGCTGTCACCTCTACTCCCTCACCAAGGACCTCTTCTGCCAGTCTCTTGGAGGCGGCGCCCTTGTAATCCTTCTCGCACTTCAGCTGCAGGATCATTTCGATCGTACGAGTACGTCTAATACTGCGTACGTCGGCTCCCAGGCCCTCAAGCTTGGTGTCGCTTCGCATCGCCTTCAAGACGTCCGAGTACTTGGACTATTCCGTCTTGATTACGAGCGCGTCGCCTTTCTCGCGCTTGGCACGTACTCTCCTACGCCTTGGCTTGGCGTCCTATACTTATACCGGCGGATTCGTCTTCTTCTTCTTCCGCACTACATACCTTAGTTCAAGGCGGGTCCGCTCCTTGGTTCCAACCTTTTTAGGCCCACCCTTCCCAGCTTTCCGGGAACCCTGGCTGGGGTCCGACTTTCCGGCATTGTTGCCGACCTTCGGTGTAATTACAGGGGATAGACCAAATGATCGGGACAGGCAAAATTTTCACTTTTCAAAAAATGTTCAATTAGCTGTAACTTTTCGAAAAATGTATCAAATATTCTCAAATTTTTACTGTAAGTTCTTCATCTAGTTGTGTATCAGTGGACAAAATTTGGAAAAGATCGGACTATTCTTCACGAAGTTATAAAGATTTTTGGAAAAGGTAAAATTATTCGATAGCCAACTTTGAGCTGTTATATCTCCGGATTCAAGGAACCAAATGCAATGAAATTTTGACCATTTATGACTTATATAATGAGCTATGAAAAACCATTTACTTAA
Organism: Aedes albopictus; assembly: GCF_035046485.1. Taxonomy (NCBI): domain Eukaryota; kingdom Metazoa; phylum Arthropoda; class Insecta; order Diptera; family Culicidae; genus Aedes; species Aedes albopictus. The sequence continues at coordinate 143,045,962 of NC_085136.1, read as the reverse complement.
CTTAATATTCTTGACACGGAAGAAAATTATAACGTCTAGATTATTTTTCTAATAAAACACCAAATTATCCAAAACGATGTTGATCGTTTCAAAATTCAAGATGCAAATTGTAGTTCATTGAGTTTCCCTCATATATAAATGCGTTTTGAAGGAAAGTAACAACATAGCTGCCAACGAATTAAAAAAGTAATGGGATGCATATTAAAAAAAGACCAATTTACTAAAAAATCGTGAAAAAAATAAAATCGCTATAACTTTTTTGATTGTTAAAAATTTCAAGTTAAGTCAAATGTTTTCTAGAGTTCATTATATGAGTCATGAATGGTCAAAATTTCATTGCAATCGGTTCATTGAATCCGGAGATATAACAGCTCAAAGTTGGCTATCGGATAATTGTATCTTTTTTAAAAATCTTTATAACTTTGTGAAGAATTGTCCGATCTTTTCAAAATTGTGTCCACTGATACACAACTAGTTAAAGAACTTACAGTAAAAATTTGAGAATATTTGATGCATTTTTCGAAAAGTTACAGCTAGTTGAACATTTCTTGGAAAGTGAAAATTTTGCCTGTCCCGATCATTTTGTCTATCCCCTGTATACGCCTGGCTTTGCGGGCGCCGTCAGAAAGCACCTCACCTGACGGCTGCCTCGCCAGCTTCTGCGAGTGCTTGTCCCGTTTGTCGCGAGCAGTCGCATCCACTTTCCTCGGACTACCTGCGAAGGAGAAGGCCGGAGGCTTTAAATTACCCTAAAATTGTACAAAAGTAAGAAATTCGTGGTATGTGTTGTATTGTGCTCAAAGTCAATTTCAATATAGAGGTTTTGTGCCTCTTTGAGAGAGATTTCAAAGATGGAAATCACTCAAAGGGGTTTTCCCTCTTCCAAATATTTAGTTGAAAATAAATAGTAATAATAATAATAATCAATTTCAATATCTCCTACAGGGCTGCAAAACGGTGAGTCGATAAGGAGAGCGTCCAATATAGCTCTGGTCCTCACAAGTTCCTACCTCATGCTTCCACGGGTCAAGCGATGACAAAGACCGCCAGCTAAGAGTTGTGTGCTTAGCTGGTAGTGCAGCCTGGGCACTGTTGTCCTTCTGACTTCAGCTAGATTGAGGAGGTACGATCCGAGTGTCTGTTCACCAAGGAGGTGCGGCTCAAACAGCGTCTGTTCTGGCATCCAGCGGCTGAGTAAGAAACGCTGCACCACGCCCAGCTAGATCCAAGGTGGTAGCCCCATCAGCGTGGTCGTTCTAGTGTTGGTTGGGACGTTAAACAGAACTGGCACGATGGCCCTCCGGCGAGACAGGAGTGTTGGCGTAGGCCCAATAAGCCACCCGTAAAAATCCCCATTGCGAATAACATAGGAGAAAATACGACTCGATACAATCGGCAAAGACCCACGCGACGAAATAAGAACTACGATTGGATACTTGGAACATGGAATTGCAAGTCACTAGGTTTCGCAGGATGTGACAGGATAATCTACGACGAACTACATCCCCGCAACTTCGACATCGTGGCGTTGCAGGAACTTTGTTGGACTGGACAGAAAGTGTGGAAAAGCGGGCATCGAGCGGCTACCTTCTACCAAAGCTGTGGCATCACCAATGAACTGGGAACAGGATTTATAGTGTTGGGCAAGATGCGACAACGTGTGATCGGGTGGCAGCCGATCAACGCAAGGATGTGCATGTTGAGAGTTAAGGGCCGTTTCTTCAACTACAGCATCATCAACGTCCACTGCCCACACGAAGGGAGACCCGATGACGAGAAAGAAGCGTTCTACGCGCAGTTAGAGCAAACATACGATGGTTGCTCGCCGCGTGACGTGAAATCGTTGTCGGCGACATGAACGCGCAGGTAGGAAGGGAGGAAATGTACAGACCGGTAATCGGGCGAAACAACCTGCACGCCGTATCAAATGATAACGGCCAACGATGCGTAAACTTTGCAGCCTCCCGTGGTATGGTAGTCCGAAGCACCTTCTTCTCCCGCAAAGATATCCACAAAGCCACCTGGAGATCACCCGACCATCAAACAGAAAACCAAATCGACCACGTTCTAATCGACGGTAAATTCTTCTCAGATATAACCAACGTCCGCACATACCGCAGTGCGAATATAGATTCGGATCACTACTTAGTCGCTGTATGCAAGCGCTCAAAACTTTCGACAGTTATCACCACGCGTCGAATTCGAACGCCGCGGCTCAACATCGAGCAACTTCGAAACGTAGAAGTGGCTCAAGACTACGCGCAACAGTTAGCAGTGGCCCTACCAACGGAAGAGCAGCTTGGCGCAGCTACACTTGAAGATGGCTGGAGGGACATCCGATCCGCCATAGGTAGTACCTCGGCTACAGCACTAGGCTTCGCGACTCCGAATCACAGAAACGACTGGTACGACAGCGAATGTGAACAGTTGAAAAACGAGAAGATGGGCAGCATGGGCGAGAATGCTGCAACACCGTACGAGAGCGAATGAGGCACGTTACAAACAGGTGCGGAACAGGCAGAACTCAGTCTTCCGGATAAAGAAGTGCCAGCAGGAAGAACGAGATCGTGAAGCGATTGAAGAGCTGTACCGCGTTAAGGAAACACGAAAGTTCTACGAGAAGCTGAACCGCTCGCGCAGAGGCTTTGTGCCACAAGCCGACATGTGCCGAGATAATCACGGGAATATTCTCACGAGCGAGCGTGAGGTGGTCAAGAGGTGGCGGCAGCATTACGATGAGCACCTCAATGGCGACGTTGCAAGTACCGAAGGTGGCGTGGTAACAGATCTAGGAGTATGTGCACAGGACGAAAGACTTCCGGCCCCTGACCTTCAAGAGATTGAGGAGGAGGTTGGCCGGTTGGAAAACAACCCGAGTAGAAGTAAAAATCAGAACAATATCATTATTTGATATTCCTCAGTGAAGTACTCAAGATCATAATTAGCTATTGGTTTGTTTGACATAACAGATAAAAGATCACAAATAAGATAAAAAATTAGTATGGGGAAGAACATAATAATATCTCATTTTGATGTTATAAGATCAGACCAATATCTGGGGAGATCTGGGCTGTAGCACATCTAACCAATATCATAAAATGATCTGACAGATGGGTTAGAGTAAAAAAAAGAAAAATGGCCGCGACCAGAATCGAACTTATGACCTTGTGATTTATGAGCAGTGACATTACCACTGCACTACGACTCATATCTGAAAATAGGAGGTAACAAGAGCATCAAGTTCTACGTTTTGAAAGGTGTTTGCGGTTAATGGTAGTTGTGTTGGTTTGGTCGCGCCATGTTGTAGATGAGTGTGTGGAAGAACTAATTATGATCTTGAATAGTAGTTTTCAGATCTTACAATTTTCGGATGTTATAGATGAATGTGTCAAAGAACTGATTTTGATCTTGAGCAGTAATTTTCAGATCTTTCGATTCCTGGATGTTGCAGATGGAAATGTGAAGAGCTAATTTTGATCTTGAGCAGTATTTTTGGGATTTCTCAATGATAAATGTTCTATTGCAGAATATTAATACAGTTTACACCCAAAATTTGCAAACTGACGTGATGGTATGGAAAATAAAAATGAATTAAGGCTCAATTAGGCACTGCATATTTTCCTAAACTAAGAGAGCGCTTTTCTCTAGATGATTTCACATTTTATGCATTTTCTCTGAATTGTCAACAAAGCTAGTGATCCAAACTTTAAAAACAATATGTGTAGAAACATGTTTGGTTTATTTTGCGCCTATAACAGGATGAATTTCCACCAATAGGACGCAATCAGTGAAGTACTAGATTGTAGTAATGAGCTGAATTTTTGTATGGTGAGAAGGTAAATTCTCAATCTCTGCAACGAAATGACGCAAAAAGCCTGGCTCCTGCCTGATTCCTTGCCTAACCTAATGGTGTTTGAGCAAAACTTTAGGTAACTGTGTTATTGTTTTCTCCATTTGTTGCAACAAAATTTTCCAAAGTTTTATTCCAACAGCACCAAATAAGGCATAATTTCGTTGCACGGAGAATTTACCTTATAGCCATGAAAAACAGCTAACAATCTAGTATGTACTTCACTGAACGTGCTCAATTGTGAACTGTCGCCCAGAAAAGCTTTGGAAACATTTAGAAGATCGTAGTCGTCACGACTGTCGTCTGTTCATATACCCGAGGCAGAATCGCTACGCAATTCGTTGGTTGGAACTCAAAAAGCTTGTCGTCTGCAGCGGTATGTTTTGTTGAATCTATAATCAAACGGTCCGTTTTTCGAAATGGACGTATTTTACTTAGTGAGCCGACGAAGTTTCCAAATTGTCCGGTGATTCATTTATTGGATTCGTACCACAAATGCAAGCTCGATATTGAGGTCCAGCTCATGTTGTCATCGGGCTCAATTGGAAAGCCTCTGCTGGTTTACTCACAGTGAAATAAAATAATTATAAACTGGGATTAAGAAATCTATCAGATAAAATCAGTATATATTTTTATGCCTTTTTTTAAAGAAAATCAAATATTTATATGCATTTTTTGTGCCGATTACTCTGTTTTTTTTTGTTCAATTGCCGCATCCATAAAACCGCTTATTGAAAATGAAGGCCACTTCTACTTCGTCGTGTTCGTTTGTAAAATTTGTGGTGTACATAAGGGAACGTCAATTTATTATGTAACGCTAAATTCGATATTTTTGAACTCGGTGGTTGGTTCATTAGGATCTGGCGGAATCCATAATGTGCCTTTGTATGATAACTCCAACTTTTTTGTATGGGTCGTAACGCTAGGCAGTATTCCCAATTCCCCTGAGCGTTACGGAATTTATTGAACCCCTATCTCCTGAAGCGTTACGTTCTTTGGGGACGGCACATAATGAAAGTTGAAAACTTATGCGCAATGTTGGGAAATTTCAACATTTATACAGCGGGTTGCACTAGGCTTTCCAAAGATCAAATTAAGTACTAATTTTGAAATCATATCACGATGAGATATTGAGCAGATATTTGGCAACTTTTTGAATATCTCATCAATATCATATAATGATATGACATCAAAATTTGATCGTTTTAAGATATGATTATGATATTCACGTCTACCAGAGAGACAGAGCAATCGGGATATCGGGAAGGTCATTCCTGTGAAACCGCATTGAATTTGGTAATAGCAAAATGGAAAGGAAGCATAGAGCGAAAAGATACGATTGTTGCTGTATTTCTGGATCTGAAACGCGCCTTTGAAACAATTTCTCGGCCCTTATTGTTACAAAAAATCAGGCGATTTGGAATTTCGGGTTCTGCATATAAATGGTTTGAAAGCTATCTGTGTGACAGAACCCAAAGGACTGCATTTAACGATTCTGTTTCGAGTCCCGTGAACAATAATCTTGGTGTTCCACAGGGAAGTGTATTAGGGCCCATTTTATTTATTATGTACATTAATGACATGAAACGAGTCTTGCGATATTGTGATATAAACCTTTTTGCAGATGATACTGTGCTATTCATTGCAGCTAAAAGTTTAGGCGAAGCCATATCCCATTTGAATGAAGATTTGCGTTCTCTGAGTAGATGGTTAAAATACAAACAGTTGAAGTTGAACATAGATAAAACTAAATTCATGGTAATTTCGCGTAGCCGAGTAAATGAGAACGTCTCAGTTAAAATTGATGATGAGACACTTGAACGCGTTCGGGAGATTAAATATCTTGGCGTGATTATTGATGATAGATTAAAATTTGACTCTCATATTGACAATGTCATCAAGAAAATAGCCAAGAAGTATGGAATTCTTTGCCGACTCAAAAACGATTTAACTATAGCTAGTAAGATACATTTGTATAAATCAATCATCTCTCCCCACATAGACTTCTGCTCTTCCATTTTGTTTTTAGCCAATGGAACACAAATATCGAGATTGCAGCGATTGCAAAATAAAATAATGCGTTTGATTTTGAGATGCAATAGATTCACATCCTCCTCTTTCTTATTGGATGCCCTACAGTGGCTATCAGTGAAGCAAAGAATTGTGTTTTTAACTTTGTTGTTCATTTTCAAGATAGTTAATGGTTTGAAGCCTCGATATTTGTGTGATCGAATTGAAAGAGGAAGTGACATTCATAGGTATAATACTAGAAACGCGGATGATGTAAGAACACCACATTTTTTAAACGGTGCTTCACAAAATTCCCTATTTTATAAAGGTATTAATGTCTTCAATTCGATGCCTACACACATAAAACTAGCACCAACATTATCACGGTTCAAGAGACTATGTATTTCACACGCCTTTTGAACAGCTACCCTGTCAAATTTTCAATACTTGACTAAATTTGTATCTTGACGAAGTTCCTGCAAACGGATATTTTTGTGTGAACAATTTTGTATAACCTTTTAATATTTATTGAGGCACCAATAAACTATAATGTTCGCCTCGATGATGATGATGGAATTTTATTGTATTGACGTAATTTATTCTATTTTTTGTGTAGTCTACAAAAGTTTGAGTCTCGCGCGCGGTGACAGGTATAAATGACTTTTTTGTATTTATTTATCATATGGAATATTTATACTGTTGAAGGATTCTGTAGAGTAGTAGTGAGTTGTCTAGTTGAATGTCGGGAATTTCTTGAGAATGAGAATATTGCCGACTGTTTTGACATCGCGCGAACGTTATCAATCCTCGCAATATTTTTGATTTTCTGATTTTTCATGATCACTAGTAATGCTTGCAAACATCTGTAGTTGAGAGCATCAGTATTTTAAAATTTATGTTTTTGCTGTATAGTGTGACAAATTATGAAGTTGTTTATATCTGTGAAAATAATCAGACCGTATTAAGTTTGCAAATCTGATTACATTGTTTATAATTAATAATTATCTTAAAGATATATCGTCTAGCTCAAACCTTTGTAGGGGTATGTGGCGGGACCATCATCATCATCATCATCTACCCGGGAACAAAGCCGCTGGAGAGTTTCCACTTTCTTTCAATGATTTGTGCCCCTTCTTGTCAGTCACTAAACATTTAGAACTTATTTTCGTATGGCGCGAATAAAATCCTATCCATCCTGAGCATATGATATAATATTTTATTCATTAAATCATTGCCAGCTTATCGTAGGGGATTAAAGCCAAATGGGTTGTTTATTGATTTTCGCTAGTATATCTTCAAGAGCTGTTGGATAGTCAGAGACAAGTGATGCGAATGGTGAGTTGCCAAAATGTAGGATGTGACTATGATGCTCTAATAATACTGTGCCATTTACTTCGGACAATGAACCGTCTTGAGAGCTCCAATAGGTTTTAACGTTTCGATCGAATTTCAATTATTTAGATAATTTTGCGTTCTGGTTGTTACACCACCTGGTAATTTTTTTATGACCCTTTCTCGCACGATCTCAAATGTTTCAACATACATATACCACAAGCATCAGCTGTGTTCGCTGACTTCCAACTTCCATCAGCCGGTGCAAGCTGATTTCCTCCATCAGCAGTCACGGTAAATATTTCCAATACGGCCATGAAATCGCTTATGTTTACGCTTACCGTAAAAATCATCTCCAACGCTTCCGTTCGTAAGATGCGCACATTTCATCGGATTTTTCCCCGCTCTCGATGATGGTAGAAATAACAGCGATTACAAGCAATTTTCCCCGTAAGTTTTCAACCACCACAACGCAGTCGGTACCACACTGAACGTGGTGAACGTGGCGGCTCCACCACCATAGCAAACGCATCCGAGCAACACATCATATTGTGTGCTCTCCAGTGCCATTATCGTCCGGTTTGCACACGTACGGGATGAAAATCGACGACGCGGGGGTAAAGTGTGTGTGATGGGCAGCCAGACGATGTGGAAATCCATTCTCTGTGGAATCTCAAGAGCATGAAACTCCTCGGCGGTGAGTCGCGTTGCAAGTATGGAATGACAGAAATGTCTTGTTTCCACTTGTGCAACAATCTACATGAGCCGGTTTTGCCATCAAGGATACAGTTTCTTAACCCGTAAAAGCATGTCGTTATCGTTATGGGTGATTTTCGCTGCGAAATGTGCGGTTATGACTGTGGTATACTACCGATCGGCAAAATTGTTGATATATTCATGTACCTACGGTGATGGGAGTAAATTATTCAATCCAAAACAATTGACTCAAGCGTTGGAAAATTTGGGTGAACGCATCCGACATTTGGGATGGTTGTGATGGTTTTAAGACTTGCAAATACGGAGGTTTGTCTTCGTCCTGATGAGTTGTTGGTTATTTTCTTTAAAAAGTTTGTTGTAATTTTATATGATTTGATTGATTGATTTAGCTATATTATAGAGACTTTCAGCCCTTGGCTGGTTCGTCTCTAGTTTCATATGAGTAGTCAAAATAAATTTCAGACACAATTGTGAAAGTGATTTGAAGTGAAATTCTCGGAGCAAGCCCGTGCACAAGGGGGGGGTTTTGGGTGTTAAACCCTCCCCAATACCGACGCTTCATACACTAGGCGCCCCTCCGCCTTTTGCCAAAATTGGGAAAAACCCCTCCCTTGGCGCCACTTCTGTGCACGGGCCTGTCTCGGAGTATATAATTGATAGAGTGGAACTAGTGGAACAGTTTTGTGCATAGATATATCATGAAAGTGCTAGTGCAGAGATTTTTCTTTATAAGTATGATGCCAAGGGCGTAGACAGAGGGGGGCTGGGGGAGGGGGGTGTCGTGCCCCCCCCCCCCCTGGCCGACAGATTTTTTTAATTCAAGCCGACTCAAAGATTGTCAATAATTCAAGTGTTCCAGAAAAAATATTAAAAAAAAAAAACTATTCTAATAATTGAGGTTTTTATCCACAATTATCCAATCTTTTTGTTCTTGAGAATCATAGGAAATTTCGCCAAGTATTTCTCCAAGAGATCTACTTCAATCTTATCATAGCATTTAATCAAATAACAAGCTTGGATGAATGGTTAAATTTTGTGATGTTTATTCATGGAACACAAAAACAGCATGGCAAGTTTCCGGTAGGGAAAAACAAGGACTTTGTAGAATTATATGCTGCTATAGAGTGCAGTTATATGCTATTGCTGCACGAATTTTCACTTGTATTCAATTCAAACAAACGTCATGCTAAGATAATAATACCTGGGATTTCTTTACAAATTCTTTCAAGGACATCTCCAGAAATTCCTTTGGGCAGTTATTCAGAAACTTTTCCAAGGATTCTTTCAGAAATTCCTCAAGGAACATATCCAGGAGTTTCTCTTTCGTGAATTCTTCCATGGACATCTTGCAGGGTTCAGATAATTTTTTTAGGGTTTGTTCCAAGAAATGCTTTAAGAATTCTCCCCACGATACCTTCAGTTTTTTTTACAAATACTTCTGCAAGGATACATCGATGAATTCCTTCAGGAATTTTCCATAGCTTCCTTCAGTGATTCTAGCATGGATTGCTCCAGAGAGTTTTCCAAGAATTCCTGTATGGGTTTCATCAGGCATTCCTCCGGGAATTTCTCCTGGGATATCTTTAGAAGTTCCTTCAGTGATTGTTCCAGTGCTTTTTTCGATAATTCCTCCAGAAATTTCCAGGAGTTCCTTAAACAATAATTCGCCCAAAAAATATTGCAGACATGGATGCCTTCATTTTTTTTCTTACAGATTTTTTTCCAGGAATTTGTTAAGAAAGCTTTCCTGGGATTTCCTAAGGAATTCATCATGGGATTGCTTCCGGGATTCCTCCAGATTTTCCTTCAAGGATTCCTGCAAGGATTCGACTGGGAATATCTTCTGTGTTTATTTCAGAAACAACTCCAGGAATTATTTAAAAAAATCCTCCCAGGAACACTTTTTAGAATTCCTTCAGAAGTTCTCCAAAAAATAATCCAATACTTCCTCCAGGAACTATTTAGGAATTCCCCAGGATTTCTCCTGGGGTTTCTTCAGGAACTGCTACAGGGATTCTCCAAGGCGTTCTTCCACGAACTCTTATTAGTATTCCTTCGGGATTTCTTCAAGGATTCCATCTGCAATTTCTTCAGAAATTTTTACTGGGAATTCTCCATGAATTTCTTCAGAGATTCCTCTAAGAATTATTCCATGGATTCTCTGGGAATTGAAATGCGTATAGATATTTCTCCAGAAATTCATCCAGGAATTCTTATTGAGATTCCTCCAGGAGTTTTTCTAGAGATTCATCCGTTAATCTCTACGGGTATTCTTCTAGGATATCCCCCAGGGATTCCTTCAAGAATTTCTGCAGGACTCAACTCGGGACTTCCTTCTGTGATTCTTTCTGAAACAACTTATTTCAAACATCCTCCAAAGATTCTCCCACGAACTCTTCCCAAAGGATAACCTCCAGCAATTCCTCCAGGATTTAATTTAGGAACTTCTCCGAGAACTATTCAAGTAAATTCTCCAGAATTTACCCCAAGAATTTCTTCAGTAATACCTCCAGCAATTTCTTTAGGAATTGATCCAGGAATTGCTCTTGGACATCCTTCAGAAGTTATGTCAACAATTTCTCCAGGATTTTTTCCAGAAAATCTTCTGGAAATTTTTTCAGACATTCTTCCAGTAAATTCTCCAGGAATACCCTCAGGAATTTTTCAGGGATTTCTCCAGGAAATCCTCCGAAGATTCCTCCTGGAAATTCCCCAGAAGTTCCTCTGAAGATTATTTTTGAAAATCCTCTAGGGATTTCTTCTTAAATTCTTCCAGGAAATTCCTGGAAGAATACCATCAGCGTTTTTTCAGGGATTCCCCCAGGAATTTTTTTACAAACTGCTTCTAGGGTTCCTCTAAGGATTTCTTCAGGAATTCCTTCGAGGATTTATCCAAGAATTCCTCCAGAAATTCCGCTAGAAATTCCTCTGGGGTTTTCTCAAGGGTTTTTTTTTTCAGAAATAGAAAAATAATAAAATAACAATAGAAATTTCCCCGAATTCCTCTAGAAATTCATCCAGTAATTCTTCCAAAAATTCTTCTAGAGATTCCTCTAGAAATTCCTAAAGGAATACCTCTGGGAATTTCTCCAGGATTTTATCCAGGAATTTCTCCAGGAACTTATCTAGGAATTACCCCAGGAATTTCTACATAAATTCCCCCAGGAATTTCTCTAGGAATTACTCCTGGACATCTTGCAGAAATTATGTCAACAATTCCTCTAGGTATTTCTCCGGGAATTTCTCATGAGATTCCATCAGGAATTGCTTAAGGGATCCCTCCAGAGATTTCTCCATGGAATTTCTTCAGCAAATTCTTTGAAGATTTCTGCAGAATCCAAGGATTCTTCCAGGGATTTCTTCAGAAATTCTTCAAGAATATTCTTCAAGAATACCTTCAAGAATTTTTCAGGGATTCCTCCAGGAATTACACCAGGAATTAATCAAGGAACACCATCATAAATTAGGGATTGCTTCTGAAATTCTTCCAGAGTTTTTTCCAGGAATACCTTCTGGAATTTTTCTAGAAATTCCACCAAGAAATCTTCCAGTTTTCCCTCCAGGAATTGCTACAGATATTTCTCTAGGAATTCCGCTAAAACTCGTCCAGGAACTTTTTCAGGGATTTTTCCAGAGATTTCTCCTGGAATTCCTCCAGAGATTTCTCTTGAAATCCCTCCGTGAATTTCTCAGGGGATTTTTTCAGAAATTTCTCCCAGAGCTTCTCCATAGATTCCCACAGAAATTCATCCAGAAGTTGTTGAAGGAATTCGTCCAGAGATTCCCTCACGGATTCCGCCAGCAATTCCCAAAGGAGAACCTCCAACAATTCCTCCAAGATTTTATCCAGGAATATCTCCAAGAACTATTCCAGGAAATTCTTCAGGAATTACCCCAAGAATTTCATCAGGAATTCCTCAAAAAATTTCTCTTGGAATTGATCCAGGAATTGCTCCTGGACATCCTTCAGAAATTATGTCAACAATTTCTCCAGGAATTTTTCCAGAAATTCTTCTGGAGATTTTCTCAGAAATTCTTCCAGGAAGTTCTCCAGGAATACCCTCAGGAATATCTCAGGGTTTCCTCCAGGAAATCCTCCAGAGGATTCTACCTGGAAATCCTCTAGGGATTTCTTCATAAATTCTTCCAGGAAATTCCTGGATAAATACCATCAGAAATTTTTCAGGGATTCCCCCAGAGACTTCTTTACAAACTGCTTCTAGGATTCCTCCAGAGATTCCTTCAGACATTCTTTCAAGGATTTCAAGGAAATCCTCCAGAAGTTTCTCCTAAGATTCTTCCAGGAAATTCTCTAGAATTCTTCAGAAATTCTTCAAGAATATTCTCCAGGAATTCCTTCAGGAAATTTTCAGGGATTCCTCCAGATATTCCTCCAGGGATTTCTTCACAAATTTCTTCAAGGAAACCCCCTGGGATTCTTTCAGGAATTCCTTCGAGAATTTCTCCAGGAACTTCACTTGCAATTCCACTAGAAATTCCTTCAGGAATCTCTCAAGGGGTTCCTTCAAAAATAGAAAGATAACAGAAATAGAAACAGAAATCTCTCAGAATTCTTTTGGAGATTTCTCTAGATATTCATCCAGTAATTCTTTCAAGAATTCCTCTAGAGATTCCTCCAGAAATTTCCACAGGAATACCACTAGGAACTCCTTCGATCATTCCTCCGGTATGTTATCTAGGAATTTCCCCAGAAAATTTCTTCCCGAATACCTATAGGAAATACCCCAGGAATTTCTTCTTGAATATTCCTGGCATCCTTCAGGAATTATGCCAGCAATTCGTCCAGCAATTTCTCCTGGAAATCCTCCTGGGATTTCTTCAGAGATTCTTTCAGGAAATTCTCCAGGAATACTTTGAGTAAATTTTCAGGGATTCCTCCAGATATTTCTCCAGAGATTCCTCCAGCAATTACTTCAGGGATTTCTCCACGAATTTATCAAGGGATATTTCCAGAGATTCCACCAGGGAATCCTCCAACACAGTTAAAACATTCGTGTAAAATTGCATTGATTTCGATGCACATATTTGGAGCATCAAAATAAACGCAAAATTCCATCACATTTCAAATTTACACGATCAGGAATAGAGAGCCAGACGTGTAAATGTACACGTCGATGAATATTACACGCAGCATAGCCTGAGAGCTGTTTTGTTCCGTTTTCCGCTTGTTCCCACTGAATGAGGTTTTCTGCTTGCTGCTAGGCAAAAGAAAAATAAACACGAAACAGTTCAATGTTATCTATGTTAATTTTATTGATCTTGCGCAGAATAACACACCTATGAATGCACTATAATTCACTTCAAATAGTTGAATAAATTAGACGAAGTACACTTCCAAATTCGATCACCTTCGCCTTTGGGTGGGGAGATAGTCGCTTTTCTGCATCCACTGCTTCCGACGGGTAAAATGCGGGGTCTGGGAAATATCATCAAGGTCACCAATTACAATTCCACAAAATTCAAAGATAGCTCACCTGTTAGTATATCCAAATGAACTAAACTGGGTTTCTGCACACTTTGCGTAGCTTTCATTCTGCGAAAACTGCGTTGAGATGGATACACAATAAATTTTTATCAGAAGCTGCAAAGCAAACTGCACTGCGTCGGCCATGCTTGTTGTTTTGCCATTGTATTTTTACACGCTCGTGTAAATCTAGAGTTTTATTGATAGAAAATCGAATTCGTGTCGCTATAATATTCCAAGAACGCTGGAAAAATACATCATGCTGTAAATATGTGCGAATAAGAATTCAAAATCACACATTTTTTCGTGTGCATTGAAATGAACTCAATTTTAAATCAAATTTTTGGTTCAACTCGTGTAAATTCACAACGTTTATAATTTACATATCGTTTAAAAATCAACATTTTTTTATGTGAAGGGTTCTTTCAGGAAATCCTCCTGGAATTTTCAAGGGATTTTTATCAGAAATTTCACCAGCAATTCCTCGCAGTTCCTCTGGAGATTTCTTCAGGATTTTTTCCCAGAATTCTCCTAGGGATTCCAAGAATTCACCCTAAAAATTGCTCAAGGAAATTCTCCAGGAATTCACAAATTTCTCTAAGATTTCATATAGGAATTTTTAAAGACATTTCTTATGAAATTTTACTAGGGATCCCGTCCAGAACTCCTACAGGAATTTCTCCAGAATTTCCTCCAAGGAATTTTCCAGAAATTTATCTAGGATTTCCTCATGAGATCTCTTCAGAAATTTCACTAGGTATCCCTCCCATAATTTATCCAGAAATTCGTACAGGTTTGTTTTTTTAAATTCTTACAGAAATTCCTTCTGGAATTCAAAAATTCAAAAAATTCTGGAGGAATTTCTCCAGCAAATAGTATTGGAAGATAAATGGAAGCATACAGGAACCAGGAAATTCTAGGTTTTTCCTCAAACGAGTTCGTAAGTTCCAAAAGAGTTCAGCTATAATTTCTGATGAATGTTTTATAGACATTGACTAAAAAATCAGAGCTAAATATTGCACGAGTAAATAAAAATCCTTAATCTTCCAGAAATTGGCCATCGCTACCAGCATCACGTTGATTTGTGTAGAACAGGCGAGTTTTTGTTAACGTATTGGACAAAATACAACAGGCTTAAGGGTTAAATAAAGCTTTTATATTAATATAATGTTATTATACTATAATGTTATTATATTCAATTTCATCGTGTTGCGTTTAGTTATTAAAGCTAATAGGTACATTTTTACTAAGGATGCTTGCCCCCCCCCTGACCGAAAAGCTGGCTACGCCCTTTTATGATGCCCAGGAGAAAATATTAAAAAATAAGTCAAAAAGTTACACATTTTCGGATTTTGACAAAAATGAGGAAAGTTCTTACGAAACAAATGTCTATTCATAGCCACGATTAGGTTGTATCAATGCAATTAAGCAATGTTGCGGTAAGCCGTTCCCTAGGAACATTAAGATGCACATCACACTAATGATTCTTAACGACCAGCAATCAAAACATCATCAATTTCACTTTTCAAAACCTGTTATATCAAAAATAGAAAATCCAAAATGTATACATAATGAAAATATCATGTCCAACGCCTTTCACCGTCAAACGGTGACAAATTTCGCGTCTCAGTTGTCGAGATTCCACTTTTCATACTGTCGCCAACCAATCTTAGCATTATGTTGCTAGCTGACGTTGCTAGAGTTTTCACCGTTTCACCTCACAAAGCACACCACAAACCATTTATATTCGGGCTCTGTTTTGTCATCTTTTCATTTAAGCGGCGTCTCGTACCAATCAGTCAGTCCAACAACAAACGGAACGAACAAAACGGATTGAAATCCTAATTTCTGGTCCGCGTCGGTGCGGTGATTTATTTGTTCTATACAATCACAAGCGGCATCAGCAACGTCGTCGCACGATTCGCGCGCATTTTCCCAGTCAACGAAAGTCAGCCACCGGGTGTAAAAGGATAAAACAAAGGTGTCGTTTTTTTGTTTGTTTTCATTCATGTCAATTAATGACGTCAAATTAATGATAAAAGATGGAAACTTGAATTCTATTGTAGAAAAAAAAGATGGAAAAAGCAATTAAAAATTGGAAAGTTACCATTCACAAGAAAATTCTACGATTTTACAAAATAAAACGAATGTCCTAAACTTCTATCAAAGACCAAAATGTTTGATACATAATTACGAGCCAATTTCGATACAGTGCCTCATTTTTTTAAGCAGAGGAGTTTATGAGTAGAGCATGAGCATATATTACCGTACAATAATTGTGAATTATTCGTAGTTGCTTCGGACCGGAGCAATCTTAATTGCACAGAGAACCAATGAATGGGACTAGTTAACCATTTTCAAAGTTTACAGTTTTTTTTTCTGTTCGGGTGAGCCACTGCGACCAGTATTTAGATCTTTTGTGGCATTACCCGTATCTTTAGTATTTAGTGCATGTCGAGAGGCAATTAGGTATCGATTTCTGTACAGTTCCTGTTTCGTTATACCAGAGGTGCAAGAAATCGATTGCGATGAAAAGGTCCCGTTATCATAGAGATTTAAATCCCAGTGAAAGAGCGCCCCTAATCAAACACAATCTATTTGAATTCAGAGAAAATCAAAACGGTGGTACTGATATTTATCCATGCATCGGAACTCTAGCCCCATCCATGTCATGCTTCTAGTTTAGTCCCAGGACAACAAAGAAAAATCCGGGACTTTAGGCTAGTTGCAAAACTCTGTCAAATTTGAGAATGTGTTCTGCAATAAGAATGCACGTGAGTCCTTGAATTACCAGAACTTAACAGTCCTTGATAAGTTAGTACGCAGTTAGATACGTAACGCAACACATAAAGGCGATCTACCTATGCTCCGTTAAAGATCGAGCATCTTTTAAACCCCCTAAACCATTCATCCCTCAGCACGGGTCGCCTGACACCTTGGATTCTTCTTCTTCTTATTTATGGCTCTACGTCCCCGCTGGGACTTTGCATGCCTCGCTTCAACTTAGTGTTCTTTTGAGCAGTACTCCCACAGTTATTAATTGAAGGGCTTTCTTTGCCTGCCATTGCATGAATTTGTATATTGTAAGGCAAGTACAATGATACACTATGCCCAGGGAGTCGAGAAAATTTTCCCGACCGGAACAGGAATCGAACCTGCCGTCTCCGGATTGGCGATCCATAGCCTTAACCACTAGACTAACTGGAGACACCTTGGATTGGAGTCCCCTGTTCAGTGGACTTTTACACCCGGAACAGGTGGTCCATAGTGTTATTCTTAGTCAATTGAGACAACCGCTGCCGACACAGCTATCTAGGCTGATCGGGAAAAGAAGTTAACATTGATGGTTAACTTCTAAACGAACCCGTTCAGCCGCCAGCCGTTTACAGTTCGAGAGCTCTTACTTTTAGTTAGATCAATAACGGCGCCACCCACGTCCTTACCCAAGTAACAAAATTAATTTTATAATGCTTTTGAAGTATTCTTCAACACCTGTTCTTTAAAACCATGCATAAACCAAATTGCTCTGCAACACGACATCAACTCAACCATAAACCCGCCATAAGACCAAAGAGGCCCATCCTAAGATGCTCTTGGAGAATTGATTTTAAATTTCTCTTAAAACTTGTTGTACTTCCCAAGTTGTCCTCAAGGTGAATTGCTCTCTCCTTGTAGAATTCTTCAAGTGCACGATAAAACGATAATAAATTTGTCAGTGTTGTTGTTGTTATGTCGACAGAAAAGTTTGGTGAATTCAATTGAAATTAAAAACACAATGAAAATGACACATTATTGTAATCGGGATTAATTTATTACACAAATTGGAAATATTTCCGTGGTGTAACAAGGATGCCAAATGCCAAGCGAAATTCATCGTATATATGTTGCAAGATACTTCCAAAAATTGCAACGCGCTTCCATTATAACGCACTAATAAAATATTTAAAAATATTATTCCTGGTCATGCGAACATTGCTCATGAGTTTTCTCAACATGGCTTCCATTGAAATCTAGGCCGGTGGTCGGTCCATCATCGATGGTTTTAATCAACATCACCATAAGATCGTCTTAAATTGCTTTCAACTCATGCCAGAGCTAAAAGCATAACTCAAGAATACTAGAATTTATAACGTTCTCAATGCAGCCTGGTTGGCCTCCATCCAGAACGCCTTAAATTTATTTTAACTTATGCAAGGGTAAGAAGTATTACTCAAGAGTACTCAGGTTTATAACGTTCTGGATATAGGTTTATGCAAACTCCGCCAAGAACGTCATAAAACATGTACGCCAAATTGTAAACAAACAATAAATTATCGCACCGCGGTGGATTTTGTGAATCTCGTCCGATGAATTTATTTATCAGCCCGGTACCGTTGCCAACCAGGCAGACCTTTTTCGATAACCGGCCTTGATGCGGTGCAGTGCCTCATTCCTCCGGTCAGCACTTCCAACAGGTAAGTAGTTGTTGATTTTGGAGATCGATTATTAGAACCCCGATTGCACGGGAAACGACGTCCTAGATGACCATACCCACCTCATTTCGAATGCTGCAACCGGAGGAACTTGGCACTGCACCGCGTTGCGGTTGGGTTTCCGGGTAGGTGTTCTTGATTGGCAGCAATAATGGAACGATGAGAATCAAAATCTGATGCTTGAGTTTTTTCTTCTATTTTTCATGTACCAAACTGTTCTTATGCGAGAACAGTTACTCTTGATCAAGAACGGATGATTGAAGATAACTACAAGAACCTTATAAAACTGAAAATAAGTTCAACAGTTCTTGTTGTGTTTATGGTTTTATGAACTGAACCTCAAGTATTCTTGGAGGGGTTTTTAAAACCACATATTGACGAAGAATAGTTGTGCTCAGCTGAGACTCCGATAAGATCAACTAGAATATGTAATGTTCTGATAAAACTATCATAAAAACAAATAAAACCAAATAGAATTAAGATTGTTACTTGGGTACGGTCATCGAAGATGGGATGGAATGTTAGTAAGATATACGTTGTTATAGAAACCGAAAATCGCTGCATCTTCTTATTTGTGTCCAAGTTTGTGTAACAGGCGATTAGCTCAGTAGGGAAGCCTTCCTGAGGCTCCCTGATACAACATCTCAGTACACAAGTTATTCACGGGCAGGGAATGATCGCACTGTAGTAGATGAAAACTCACGTCATGTTTCGTTCTTACACACATTCATTCTCGGACCTTTCCGGCCTTTTCTCTATAGGGTATTGTACCATTTGGGCAGGTGTACCTATTTTGGGCACTTGCGCTATAACTAAGTCAATTTCAAACCGATTGATTTGATTTTTTGTACAAAGTTAGATACTGTACGTGCCTAACTCTATACAAAATTTCAAATCAATCGGTTTGAAATTGACTTAGTTATAGCGGTAAGTGCCCAAAATAGGTACACCTGCCCAAATGGTACAAGACCCTACTTTCACTACCGGTGTGGAAGTGGAATGCGGAATCAGAAGCGCCTTCGTTGTTCGGTCGTTTTTTTCGGTAGGGTTGATGGAGACACGAATGTGGAAGTGGAATGCGGAATCAAAATTTTCTCGGAACTTTTCGAGCGGCGGATGATTTTCAGGTAAGAGTGATGATGTTGAATGCGGAATCAGAACCGCGCTTTTTCGTTGGTCGGTCGGTTTTCTCGGTAGGGTTGATGGGGACGCGAGTGTGAATTCCGGGATCAGAATCGCGCGACAACTTTCGTGAAAGGTCGGTTTTACGGTTAAGTCAACGATCAATGTGCTAACGTGTTTAATATTGAACGACCGTTGAAGTATGATGCATTACCCTTACTATTGTGTGGGGTGGTCATCGCGACCAAATAAATCATAATCGAGATGAAGACCTCGACGTGTATCATTATTAAACTTGTGGTTCATATCACCTACCAAAGGTGGCTCCAAGATCCACCCACACCTTACCCTACCATAGTACCAAATTCTCCTTCCCGAGACAACTGTGGGGATGCTGTGGATTCCATGGTTTCTAGTAAAAACGGTTGTCGAACTAACATTCCTTTCCTTTCCCGATGCACGTCCTTACGGTCACCGTTATTGACTTTCAAATATTGAACTCTCGAATTGTGCACATTGAGGGTGTATAGCTAGTCCCAAGCACCATTCTCTGTGCAACTTTGATTGTTCTGGTCAATCAACGAAGTAGCAACTACGATGTGTATGTACGGTTATCTTTGCTTTGCTCTTCTCTATACTTCCACTACCCACATTCTTAAGTCTACTCTAACCAGTTCTTTCCTATTCATACTTCTTCGAGGCCCCTTCTTCTACCACCTTCCACCACCAGCTTTTACCTGATCTTCTACGAAAGCGGCTTTCCAAACTCGGGATAGCAATGGCGACTTGCTCAAGCCTTTCTACTCTTCGGGTTGCCGAGTACCGTAAACCGGGGTCAAATTAATCACCTTAAAACAGCTTTTGAGCAACCCCCTGAAGAAAGCGTTAGTTCTTGAAGCCGCCGCCTTTGGGGGGCGCCACGGGTTTGTTTACGAAATTTCAGTCTGCTGGCCAATCTGCTATGTGCGGAAGCGAACTTTGTCGTGCGAAGATAAATTCGGGATAGAATGTTCTTTGTTAAATTTTCAAGACGCACAAGTATGAAAATACATTTAGCCCATTTAAAACAACACTAAAGTCAATTAAATTTGAATGTGGCACCGGCTCCAACAGAAAAAATCACTGTGATTTCAGCCTTATGCAACCGCCGATTCAAATCAGCACCATATTTTTGGCTTCAATCAAGTTGTATGTGGATGACAGCCGTTTCATGGGGTTGCTTTTGAGACCATTCGTGTGTATTCTAAATCCTCGTATCCGTTAACATGTCCATCTTGATTTCCCGTCTCGCCACCCTTTTCAGGCTACCAACAGGGTCGTTCTTTTCCTCCGGTGGTGGGTTTTGGCAACTGCTGGCGTAGTATGGTAGACTGTTTATGTTCAACCACAGAGAACGGACGTCTATCTTTGCTTTCTGTCTTGTGTAAAACTTTGTAACGGTCATATCAGAGTATGTCGATATGCTCAATGCTCCTGTTGCGTGGCGCCAGCGTCCCGTCACTTACATTGTTGTGTTGTCATTTTTGTTTCCAGTGCTCGCCGTTTTGGCCATTTGGCGCTCGTGTCGCTTTGTAGGCTAGTGTATTTTAACGATGAACACTGCCATCGTGGGGTCAAATCGACTTTATATGTGGGGCAGTCCTCGTTGGTGGCGTTGAGGTAGACTCAAATCCTTTACACACGATTTCGACGTATTTTTGTTCAAGCTTAAACGTCTGTTTTCTGTGGTTCAACTACAGTCTAAAGGGCTTTAGGACATTTCCCCGAATTCCATTACTCCGAATTACCTATTACACCGAAAGATTTATCCGCAAGCCTATCTAAAGACCCGCTCTGGGTAATTAACGGTGCACCGAGTAGGGTAGTGGACGTATTTTGACCCAGGGCATGTATTTTGGCCCACCCCGGGATTTTTATTACATTTATCACATAATCCCTACCAAATCTTGACAAATGATAATTGGAAGTTCCAATAATCATTTGCCAAGATTTTGTAGAGATTACATGACAAATGTAATAAAAATCCCAGGGTGGGCCAAAATACATGCCCTGGGCCAAAATACGTCCACTACCCTAGCTCAACACATTTTCAACAACGATTTTTCATTCCACACAGTCCATTCCACAACGCGACGATTAATATATACGTATATGGGAAGGTATCGTTAGGCAAGGATTTACCCAAGTAACACAGAAAACATCTTGAAAAATAATAAACCAAAAAGATGTCATATAACTGTATTATAAACGAATTGGAAAATATCTAGTGTTATGTAGTGTTATTGTATATTATGTGTATTTTAGTGTTTTCTAAAAAAAAAGCTTTTTAGTACAAAATAAAATCGAATTTCTTCTGAGTCTTTTATAGTCAATAACGAATCATTTTGAAGTTGTACATGAAACTTTTCAACAGCGCTGTAAGCTTCATAAAAAGTCTGTCATATTTTTTGTTTGTGTGGATTTAAAAATGTCAAAGAATATTTGCAGAATTTGGCTTACTTTCATTTCATTTTTCAACTCAACTCTCAAGCGCGTGTAAAAAAGTAAAATCAATAGTTTCACCATAAATCTTGAACCACAGGTGAAACAGTTGTACTAGAGTGACTGGAAGGGAGAGTGGCATCAGGTTCCAATTTTGACAGGTCTCCTGCTCATTTGGAACGGGAATTTGTATGGAGTTGGCAGATTATCGCTGTTCCAATTTTGACATAGACGCCACTCTCCCTTCCAGTCACTCTAAGTTGTACCATTACTGAGCATGACAGTTTTTTAATTTGTCATTCAAAGTAGAAAAATTTCGAATTATCGAAATCATCATTTGGTTGAGCATATTTGGATTGAAGAAGCTTTTTTAATATATAATTATGTTTTTATTAAATTCGTGACAGTAAACATTTGCCATGGCAGTTTAGATAAGTTCCATTAAGCTTGTTATATTACTGTTTTCTCCAAGTCAAATTTCTTTCATACAGCTTGATTTCAATTTTTGCTTATAATATGTTGTATAAAAGATTTTTGCAAGCTATATCAGGTTGAAAAATACTTATTTCCAACCACATGAATGTTAGTATAAAACGAGTATTTTGAACTGCTTTTGAATTGATAAATAACTGGATTGGTCTTTAACCCCCACGGAAAAAAAATGGCAGCATGGCTGGTAGAAGAGCTGAAAAAAATACCCTGTGAAGCATGGGAAAGGCGTTAAAAATTCGGTGAATTTGGCAGAGCAACTGAAGGAGCTCAAATTACGGAGAGGTAAAATATTGGTGTCGTTCGATGTAGTCGCTTTATTCCCGAGCGTACCAGTTACAGAAGCACTGCAAAGCCTACGCCGACATTTAGAACGATGTCGTGTGCCGCACAATCACATCGAGGCTTTTCTCTCCGTTGCACAGGTGTGTATGGACCAAATTTTTTTCAGCTTCCGGGGAAAGTTCTATAAGCAGACCTTCGGTCTAAGTATGGCCAGTAAGCTTTCACCACTATTAGCAAATTTGTTCATGAGCGATCTGGAAAATAAAGCCCAAAAAGAGAAGCTGTTCCCTCGAGTGTGGTGGCGCTACGTGGACGACGTTTTTGCTCCGGTGAAGGAACGTTACGTAGACCAGACACTGGCCACTGAAGGATTCGCATCAAAATTCTGCAAATTTCGATGCATCAGACAACATGATTATAGAAAATTCAAGAATTGACCACATTTCTGGGGTTTTGAAAACCGGTCCCGGGAACCTGTTCCGGGACCACTAAGTGGCCAATCCTGCTTTTCGTGCCTGGTGTGGCCACTGATACATTCGCATCAAAATTCTGAAAAATTCGCACGGCATGGTAAAAAAAAATCGAGAATTGATCACACTTTGGGGGTCCTTGGAACCGGTCCTGGGAACCGGCTCCGGGACCACCAAGTGGACAATGTTGTTTCCTGTTGCTTGTTTGATGACTGATGAATTACCTACACATGATGTTCTGAGAATTTTGATGTGCCATACGGCAAGGTCATACAAACTGCGAGAATTGGCCACATTTTCGGAGTCCTGGGAACCGGTTACCGGGAACCTTTTCCAGGACCACTAAGTGGCCAATCCTGCTTTTCGTATCTGATGTGGCCACTGATATATTCGCAACAAAATTCTGCAAATTTAGATATGTCGCACGGCATAGTAAAAAAAAATCGAGAATTGACCAAATTTCCGGGGGCCTCGGAATCGGCCCTGGGAACCGGTTCCGAGATCACCAAGCGGACAATGTTGTCTTCAGTTGCTGGTTTGATGACTGATGAATTACCTATGAAATTCTGCGAATTTCGATGTGCCATACGGCAAGCTCATATAAACTGCGAGAATTGGCCACATTTCCGGGGTCCCAGGAATCGGTTCCGGGACCACCAAGTGGCCAATCTTGCTTCTGGCTTCTGACATGGTCACTGTATTCTCCATAAAATTCTGCAACTTTTGATATGTCGCACGGCATGGATTCACCATATTTGTAAAATGGTCACCTATCGGGGGTCTCCGGGAAGCCGTTCCGAGGCCTCAAGATTTAGTCCCGTGGCCACCTGATAGCCAAAACTCATCTGGTCAGTTAGCTTAGTGGTTGGGGCAGTTTGATGCTGCTTTTTCCGGTGCATTTAGCACTCCAAACATTCAAATCAGCTGCATTTCGCATAACTTATTGCGAAAAATACCCTCCTGCGAAAATGGCCAAACCATGGTCCCTCTGGCGTCGGTTCCAAGTGGCCACATCCAACCGAACCTTAGTTATTGAGCCGGATCCACAAAATTTGAGCCCTAACGATATTTTTGAGTACGAAAACTTTATTATTTTATTAAGAAATGACTGTGAAATCATTGTTCCAAATCCGGGTCAATATGACCCGAACACCTTAAACGTAACTTTTTTTGAGCACCTTCGGAAGGTTAACTCGCAACATGAAACAATAAAATTCACGGTTGAGAAGGAAGTCGAGGGGAAATTGCCTTTCCTTGATCTGTTGATTACATAAAAATGAGGACAACTCCTTGAAATTTGGAATTTATCGTAAGCCAACGAGCACAGATCGCTACATTACATCCGATTCTAATCATTTTGGTACCCAGAAGCATGCTGCCTTCCATTCGATGGCACACCGGCTTTTAATGTGCCGATGGAAAGCGTAGAATTCAAAGAAGAGCGAGAACGAATTTACGCTGCGGCCGAAGTTAATGGGTATGGTAGAACTTTTGTGGAGAAAATTCTGCAAAAACATAAGCGAATAAAGCACCACCAAAACATTACGACGTTGGAGCCAGGAGCCGAAGAAACCAAAAGAATCAGTTTACCGTTCTACCCCAAAGTGACCAACCAAATAAAAACAAAACTTCGACAACGTGGATTGCACGTAATACATAGAAGCGATAATACGTTACGTGAACTACTCTGCAATCTAAAGGATAAAGTATCCCCAGATGAGCAGTCAGGGATTTATCAGATCCCATGCCGAGTCTACATAGGTCAAACGCGCCGGAAGATAAAAACAAGAATAAAAGAACACAAGAAGACGCAAACAAACCCAACGAATCCAGCGTCGCGATTCATACCTCAAACAACAACCACAACATAAATTGGGAATAAGCAAAACTGATAAAATGCGTTCAAAAGATTTCACATTTGAATGCATGGGAGTCCATGATCATCACACACAGCAAAGAGCCATTGATGAATGAGGATGATCCCCGAATCGTATCGTGCCTCTTCGGCCTAACTGACCTGACAATACAGTAGCATCTCTTCGTTTTTGGGCGTGTACGAACAACGTACGAAAACCAACGCAGTCAGTCGGACATTGTCCTGTAGATGGGCTAGATCACGCCCAAAACCGGTCGACGTAAAGGTAATTTTAATCTTTTCTTGACGATTGTAAGAACGATAAGTGTTATGTCTTGTCTCATTTCGCGTCTCGTGTGTGTCGTGAAGTTCTTACGTTAGCATAAACTGTAAAAGTTAATAGTTTAAGTAAACCCTGTTATTAAAAAATTTAAAAAGATAAAATCTTTGAAGAGAAAATGATTATTGCGAAAAATCTTTTATAACTCTCCTATACCCAGGTCAGTCCCCACCACAATCGTCCGGTTTGCTGGCTCCTTTCCTCTCTCACCCGGAATAGAAAAGGCCGGAAATTTGCGTCTAATTTTATCACCCCGCACTTAAGGACAAACGTCTTAAAATCCCGCTTCAATAGTGTATCAAAACTTCAAACGCACAAATCTCAAGAAGTAAGCTTCAAACAACAGTGCATTTCATTATTCTGTTCTTGCTCACTTGTAATAAGCTTAAAATAAAAAGCTCAGGTGCGCTGGTTTTGTTTACGAAAAGATTTGTGCTTTCGAAATCGTGAGTAGGTGCCAAAGTCGGCCATTGTCGCGGCCATTTTGGGATTCAAACAAGTCTGTCCTTAACACGTAATTAATTTTGATTAATTGGCCCATTGCAGGCCACGCCGAAAAAGAAAATGACCGGCCAAACTGAGCAGCGCAAAGATTTATCGCATCATTCGTCGCAGCAACGGCCGCTACACTGTGTTTCTGTCACCAACCAACCACACGCACCAGCAGCGTGTAGACACGACAACCGGTAGCTAGGAAAGCTAGTGGGTGATGGTGGTGGGCAGCGCGATTAAGGTTGAAGGATTCGTCATTGGCATAATCGTCATCATTGAAAACTCGAAAGCAGTTTTCTCGTTCAAAACTGAAATTTTCGCAGTAAAAATGTATTCACTGTATTGTGGTTGGAGAAAGGAGTACAGTGAACACATTTTCACTGCGAAAATTTAAGTTTTGAACGAGAAAACTGCTTTCTAGTTTTCAATGATGACGATTATGTCAATCCATCAACCTTAACGAGCGCTTGAAGTAGGGAAAAGGTTTGGGTGTAACCGGAAATCAGGAAAAGTCATAAAAAATCAACATACGTAAACAAAAAAAAAACAAAAACATATAACCAATAATGCTTTAATAATAGTAAATGTGAAGCGCCCTGTACCGTCCAGGGGCTGCATTAAACACTACACGGAATGTGATATCTTTCATTTCATTACAGTCCGACGACATCTTTTTAATAAACTATATTGAAGTATCACTAACCATCACTTATCTTATATTACAAAGATTCACTTTTTCTCCTTAGTATTGTTCTAGTCTTTCCTAACAACTTTTTAACAAATTACATTACACTTTTCACTTAATTCGTATCACCTAAGTCCTTGCTTTCGTACTAACTACAGCCTTTATTTGGACAGTATCTAGAGGTGTCCCACATGGGAGCTCAAGACTTATCCGATGTGCTGCCTGCGTTAACGTTGTCACCGAACTCCCCGACAACTGACCCCGACTGAAGCCAAAGCCTCCGTATTTATAGCCTAAATTTTCTAGCAATACCCGAACCAGCTTGGGCGTGTCTAAAATTCCTACGATCATGCTCGTCTTGCCGAATATGTCATGATAATTCCTAACAATGCCCGAACCAACTTGGGCGTATCCAAAACCCTACCAAATGAAAATACTAATAAGTCCAAAACCTAGACCTCTACCTATCCTACTTGTCCTCATCGTGATTAAAATCCTTCTCTTCTTGAAAACATCACGACTCTTCTATCTTGGGCGTATCCCAAGCCCTACCAAGAATCTTAATGCCAACGAAAAACTTAAATCTCCTAACCACGCCTGACTTGGGCGTGTTCGCACAAAACCTACTGAGAATCTTAACACCAAGGCCTACATCTTCTAGCCCCGCCTCACTTGAGCGTATACAAGGCTTGGGTGTGTGAAAGAATTGAACCCCACCATCGACGTCATCATCATTCTCCCCATCATCATCATCATCGTCACCATCATCATCCTCATCGTCTTTGGAATTTGGCACCAAATTCTCCAAAACAAAGCACCCGCTTTGTTATTGAAGTGTACCTTACTTGGGCACAGTGAACCCTAGCCGGCCCCCGGCCGCGGATGTTGGTTGAAATTATACCCCCACATTCTTTTCTTTCAGTTTACTCGAAGTCAAAACAAATCGAGTGCAAAACAAGTCCGGCGCCGTATGCCGCCAATCGAAACAAAAAAATAAACAATCTTTGTTCCAGCGCGATCAATAGGATGTCGCGGTTCCATATCATTCTTTCGGGTTCATTACCCATCGTTGTCCCAAGCGTAATTGAAATTGCATCACACCGACCGGACCTAACGCGTTGCAACACGATCGCACCCGGCCACCACCGGACGATGATGGGTTATAAAAACTAGGTCAATAACGAATGGTGCGATTTTCGTTGCTTCCAATATGCCGCGCCTACGATGAAAATTGAATCTAAAATCCCCCCCGGGTAGCTGTTGGGAATGTGGGGTGAAAATGCATTTTTGTTTCAGTTGAATATTTGAACTTTGAATATAGGAGTGTGTGGGAATATTTAGGTCTATGCAAATGTACATAAATACATTTCCAAAATAAAAGATAGACAGTCTGTTGAAAGTAACTCTAGCTTTTTACTATAATTGATATAAGCCCTTGTTTTCCTTAGTAATAAGTAAATTTCTTCCCATTTTCTTTTTTGTATTTCTTAACATTTATGTACTGATAAGAACCATTTTTTTGAAGTACTATCATATTTCCGGTGGAGGTAATCAAACATTTCGGGTTTACCACCGTTGTCCATTTTCGAACGACAACTACTCAGTTATTCAACGCTCGTAGCGTACATTATTGAGCAGTAACACACTACTATTTCGCGAATTCACACCATCGACGATCGCAAGTAAGTAATAGTGTCGGCTAGCGGTAGGCGTATGAACGAACAGTGATTCTGCTCGTTGACGAACTTCGCTGGGAATGGGATTGCCCCTTTTCCACATTTCCAAGCTCGGTGTTAAATCATGTCTAAATTATTTTAAGAGCGTCTGGGCGTCGCGGCTAGCATTAATTTTGATTGAGTTTTTATGCATACTTCGGGCAAATTGCAAACATCGCGTGAACAAGTGTCACGTTCCAAAGTGTATGGAGCAGAGGATGCTTTGGTTGCAGGATGCAGTTGCTGTGTAAGAAGGTCTTGAAATACCAATTGAAAATGTCATTCATCATCGATGCAACGCAAAATGCAAAATTTTAATATGTTTAAGGGGTTTAGGGGCATGATTGACACCTCAAGCAAATGAGTGCTTTAGGCCTGTATAACAGAGAAAAACTTAGCATACTATCAGTTGGCTCACAATTTCAACTGGTTTCCTACGTATTCAATCATTTACAGCTTGTTAAATGTCTTTATTGTGAAGAAATAATGAATTGTAACCGTGTGTTTTTAGGGCTGGCAGGAAAGTTACGGGGTGAAATGGACACCCCTGCATATTTTATGCTAATTCTTTGATTACATCGACCAGTTAAGTAATTTGCCTACGGAGATCAATACCACAGATATAATACTTCATCTTAGTAAGTTTACAAAACATCAAAGTTAATTTAAAAAACTTAAGACTAAAATAATCGGATTGATTTTTTCCAAACTGTCTTAAACACCTAACCGTATGAAATGGACGTAGATCCGATCGTAATTGCCAGTGTTCATTTCGCCCCGACTCGACTACAACATTAAAATTGCTATTTTGAGTAAATTCTGATAAAAAATAATATACTTCATCTATTGCTAAATCTGCACATACATGTAGATAAGGTAACAATTCACTTGTTTTTATGGTGGACACACTCAAACACTCGTAATACCTTATTTGCTGCTCCTGCGAAATTATAAGAATTCACCATATGAAAAACATACTTCAATTTCAGTGATATTTTGGTTATATTGGAGAAATCCAAAAGGAACGTTTGCAAAATAAAATAATTACTTGTTCCTTTACACTTATGCATTAGAAGTTTAACATAAAAGTCAACGGTTTCGGCAAAAACAGGGGTGTCCATTATGCCCCTAATCCCCCTATACATTTAGGGCCCATTTAGCCGATGCGGTAAGCGCACGAGTATTCAGCATGATCATTCTGAGAGTGGCGGGTGCGATTCCTGATCGATCCAGGGAATTGGGCATAGACTATCTTCGTGCCTGCCAAATGATATACACTTGCAAAATGGTTATTAGCTAAGGAAGCTTCCAGTTAATTACTGTGGAAGAGTTCATTGCATGGCTACAAACATTTACAAAAGAAGTTCCCGATTAAAATAATTTGGCGAAACAGTGAGAAACCACTTTTGAGGACAAGTTTGCAAAAAAAAAATTGTCCAAGTGTTGTTATGCGCCAATTTAGATGTTTGCCAAGAGCGCCGAGGAACTACTTACACTATGGCACTGATTCCGGTATCTAGGGATGGAAAAATATTGAATTTATCGTATCAGCATATTCGTCGAACGATTAAGCTTGTACACATGCCAATCAACGATCAAATTATAAATGAGCGACAAGCATATTGTAGCCTCAGTAGGGCGGCAAGAGCTGATGACAATAATGTGCGAATACCAATGGAGTTTCATGTATGGGGAAGTTATGGTTTCGACAATGTCTGAACTTATACGTATACCACAGCTTTGTTATGCCAAATATAATATCTTTATATCGCCAATCCGGAGATGACGGGTTCAATTCCTGTTCCGGGCGGAAACTTTTCTCAACTTCTCTGGGTTATATATTATGCCCCACAGTATCTCCCGCACTCTCGCGGCCTACAAACAACAAGTGCGAAGGTATTTTTTTGTAATCTTAATACTAACGCAACTCATGCAAGACTATTGATCTGTTGCTCTTTCATATAGCCGGAAGCCTCTCCCACCAGTTCAGACACCCCAAATCCTCCGATTAGGATTCCCAGTACTCGTCTGCCGTTCCAAGAAGGAAGGAACATATCGACACTGCTTCCGTATAGTGGTCATGACCTTCCTGACCAAATATGGGCCCAGAAGACGCCATTATCGTGGTCAATTGAAACACTTATTCAATCTTGAACAAAACCTACGACCTCGCCGATTTTCTCGACACACATGTTATCGACATCGCCGTAATAACCGAGACGCATCTCGAAATTGAAAAAAAGTGCCTTCATCCCCGGATTATTAGTAATGAGGCTTGATCGGATCGATTCCAGTGGAGGGGGAGTCGCCATCGCCTTACGCTACAACGTCAACTGCAGTCAGCTGCCGAGTTTTTGGGTAAACGGTATCAAGGTGTAAACTGTAAATATCAACGCCGAACATTAAGTCTGGGAATACCCTCGATGAAATTGCAACGACACCACGATCCTGAGTCCGGATGCTCCCACCCGGTTGAGCAGATTCGGGGCTCACTTAACAATCCACGTGTTCCTCACCTACGTGGACAGGAACATAACCCAGCCGATTATTTACCAGGAGCTCAGCTCGGTGGTGGTGGCCGAAGTTGGCTTCTTGAACAATCGGCACACGATCACCCGGTATAACTACCATCGAGTAGTAGAGAAATCCCATCAGGCATTTCTCCAAAGATTTCTCAATGGATTTCTCCAATACTTTCTTTTGTCATTCCTACACGGATTACTCCAAGAGTTGCTTCAGCAATTCCACTAGGAAATCCTTCAGGAATGCCTACTAGTATTCCGGCAGAAGCTCCTTCTGTGATTTCTACAGAGTTTTTTCAAAAGATTCCTCCACATTTTTTTTCTTGGAATTTCCCCAAGAATTCCTGCTGGGATTCCTGCAGGAATTCCTCATGTTGTTCTTCCTGAGATTGTCCTAAGGATATTCCTCTAGGAATTCTTTCTGGAACGTATCCAAGAATTCCTCTGAGATTACTTCTAGATATTTTTTCCAATTATTCTAGATGGGGTTCATCTAGCAATCCCTGCTGTAATTTCTCTATGGATTCCCCCTGAAATTTACCCAGAGATTTGTTGTTTCATGGATTCTTTTTTGTTTTCTTAAAACCCTTTCGGGTTCCTTTGGGAACTTCTATTTAAACAGCTCCTGGAATGCTGCTGGGATTTCCCCTGAAATTCGTGGTGGCAATCCTCAGAGAAGTCTTGCTGGGATTCCTCAAGCAATTACTGCTGGAAATATTCCAGAAATTTCTGAATCACTTCTAAGAGCAATAACTGCAGAAATACCATTTAGAAATGCTCGAGAAATCCCAGCAAGAATGCTTGGATAAAACCTGGAGGAAGTTCTTGAAGGAATGCTGGTATTCCGAGAGGGATTCCTTGAAGAATCCTTGTAGATATCCCAGAAAGTAGAAACCCGTCATGTATTCCTGGAGGAATTCTAATTCTCAATCGATTCATCCAGCAATTTCTCTTGGAATTTCTTCAGGGATGCCTACTCCGGTATCCCCGAAAATTCCTCCGGCACATACGGAATACATCTAGTAATTACTGCTGGAATTTCTTCAGAAATGTCAACTACAGATGGTTCGAGAACTCTTGCTGAGATTTTTCAAGCATACACGCAAAAAAAAAACCGTTCCGATATACGTGCACTCCCAATCACGGCAACGGGAACAAACGTGAACTATGCATAGCAACGATAACAACAATAAGAAATGTACACCGTGAACTAGATTTCACGTTTTCTAGAACGCCCATATTGACAGCTGGAACTAGTTCCAGTTCACGGTGTATATTTGCTTGTTTTCATATTTGCGTTTGTTTGTTCACGTTTATCAGAACGGCTTTATGAGCGTGTATTCAGCAGAGCTATCCTCTAGCGTGGCACGGTAAAGGCTGGGAATGCTGCGCAATTCAGATCCCATTGTGATCCACTAGCCTTTGCCCAGCAACTCCTATCCCTACCTCCACGTGGTACCGGTTGGAAACTATGGGCAACCTTAGGGAAGATCGGCTAACCAACCCCGGTGGGAACTTTGATCGTAGGCTGACAGGGAAGGGGGGGTGGTGGGGTTGCTTCGGCAAACCTGAGCGTCTGTTCTCCAGGAGGAACGGCTCACAACAGCGACTGATCCTCATGTTAGGGGTGGCTGATCTACGTCCGAGTGCCAGGAAAGGACTCTAAGCTCAACTGTGCACTATGGTCCTCCGGAAAGTAGGGGGTTGGTGTCAGGCCCTAGAAGCCAACCGTAAAAAAAACCATTGTAACGGAAAATCAGTAACAGAATAATACGAACCGAGACCAACGGCAACGACTCGAGCGATCAAAAGGGACTTGCGATTGGAAACTCGGTACCTGAAACTGCCTATCTCTCAACTTCATTGGGAGCACCCGCATACTCGCCGATCTACTGAAGGACCGCGGGTTCGGCATCGTAGCGCTGCAGGAGGTGTGTTGGACAGGATTCATGGTGCGAACGTTTAGAGGTAATCATACCATCTAACATAGCTGCGGCAACACACGCGAGCTGGGAACAGCTTTCATGGTGATGGGTGATATGCAGAGGCGCGTGATCGGTTGGTGGCCGATCGACGAAAGAATGTACACGTTTAGGAGCAAGGGCTGATTCTTCAACTTCAGCATAATAAACGTGCACAGCCAACACTCCGGAAGTACTGATGATGACAAGGGCGCATTTTACGCGCAGCTCGAACACGAGTACGATCGCTGCCCAAGCCACGACGTCAAGATCATCATAGGAGATTTGAACGTTCAGGTAGGCCAGGAGGAGGAATTCAAACCGACGATTGGTAAGTTCAGCGCCCACCAGCAGACGAACGAAAACGGCCTACGACTCATTGAATTCGCCGCCTCCAAAAATATGGCCATAAGTACAGGGTGCGGCAGGAAAAAATGCGAAAAGTTCAAGGCACTATTACACGCTAAATATGGGATATATATGACTATTTTTTCATGACAGTGTATCAGTCAATGTCTATATTCTAGCACTGAAAAATAAAAATGAACACATTTGATGTTTAACATGTGATAATGTAGGCCTAATAAGCGGATATCAATAAACTGCGCGCCCAATGGTCATTAAACAAAATGACTATAACAGTAACAAAATTAGCTCAAATTCGATGAACAACCAGACCACACTGATCCAGAGCCATGTAGTTTCACATACCAGATGAAATAAGTACATATATTTGATGATATTGTAGAGAAAATCAAAAATGTTGTTTTATCAGATGCGAAATTTAGCGACCTGTGCGATTTTCTGCGGTTTGAAAATTCTGGTTGTCTTCATCTGCAGGCGCCGCCCTGTAAAGGTTAGTGACCAAAATGGGAAATTTTTTAATTAACTTTTCAGAAAACTAGCCTATTATAGATCATGGAACGTTGAAACATAGATTGGTTAATGTCAAATGGACGAAAATGAGGTTTGAAGTTGAAAAATACTTTCGCATTTTTTCCTGCCGCATACTGTAGCACCTTTTTCCAACACAGCTTCCCTTATCGTTACACCTGGAGATCACCACAGCAGACAGAATCTCAAAACGACCACGTTCTGATTGACGGACGGCACTTCTCAGACATTATCGACGTCATAGGTCCTATCGTGGGGCCAACATCGACTCCAACCACTATCTGGTGATGGTCAAACTGCGCCCAAAACTTTCCGTCATCAACAAGGAGGAACTCGTCTACCTCGGATCCTTACTGACGGTTGACAACAACGTGGGCCGTGAAATTCGGAGGCGCATCATCAGCGGAAGTCGGGCCTACTACGGCCTCCAGAAGAAACTGCGGTCGAAAAAGATTCACCCACGCACCAAATGCACCATGTACAAGACGCTAAAAAGACCAGTGGTCCTCTACGGACACGAGACATGGACCATGCGTGCTAAGGACGATCTTCGGCGGTGTGCAGGAGAACGGTGTGTGGCGGAGAAGGATGAACCACGAGCTCGCTGCACTTTACGGCGAACCCAGCATCCAGAAGGCGGCCAAAGCCGGAAGGATACGGTGGGCAGGGCACGTTGCAAGAATGCCGGACAACAACCCTGCAAAGCTGGTGTTTGCTACTGATCCGGTTGGCACAAGAAGGCCTGGAGCGCAGAGAGCACGATGGGCTGACCAGAAGGGAGGGTGACCTGGCGAACATTGGGCGCGACCGAGGATGGAGAGCGGCAGCCACAAACCGAGTATTGTGGCGTACTATTGTTGATTATGTCTTATCTTAAATGTGATGTTGAACAAACAAATGTATGTATGTATCCTCTAGCGTGCGCAGCTTTTTCTTTTTTCTCACTCATTCTCGTAAACAAATCCGAGAAAGATAAAGATGAAAGAGGGGCATTTTGCCTCCTCTTTTATCTCGCTCTTTCTTGTATTTTTCAAATAGAATGAACGAGAAGAAAGAAAAAGCTGCTCACGCTAGTGGGAATATCTCCAACAATTGCTCTTAAGACAACTCCAGCAATTCCTGGGTGATTCAGTGCGGGTATAACATTGGAAACGTAGAAAAAACAAATCCTGGAAGATTCCTACAACAAATGTGTAGAGGAATCCCAGTGGTAACTAGAGGATCCACGAAAAGCATTTCTAGTCATGATGCCAGAAGATTCTTGGACGAAAACTGCAATCCCAAGAAGAATTCCTGGAGGAATTCTTGGACGAATCTCTGATAGAACCACTGCAGGAATTTCTGGATGTAATCGCCACGCCTTGTTTGTTGCTTGTTTTGTGCTTCTTTTGTCTGACAATCCAATTCTCTGCTCTTGAAGTGTCTCAAGAAGATTTTTTGGAAGAATTCCAGCAGGCATTCCTGGAGGGTTTTTGAAAGTGTCCTGGAATCTGAAAGCATCATTGGAAAAGTCATTATTAGAATTAGTGCGGAAGTGTTCGGAAAAAAATCGTGGAAGAATTCATGGACAAATACCAGGACGAATCACAAAAGGAATTCATGGAGGACCTTCAAGTGGACACCCTGGAGGAATCCCAGCGGAAATTCCTTGAAGAATCCTTGAAATTGTTTTTTTTTGCAATACCAGCAGAAATCCTAGAGAATCGCATCGGGAATTCTTGGATCTTTGGAGAAGCCCTTTTAAAACTCATCCACCTGAATGACCCTAGGGTTATAAAGTCGTTAATACAATAGAAAACAAAATATGATGAGATTTGATTTCACCAAAAAATTTTATTGCGATTGCTTTACAGGTTTCTCCCAGGATTTCTATACATATCCTTCCTGAGATTCTTCTTAGGATTCCTCCAGAGATTTTTCCAAGGATTCCCATAGAATTTGTTTTTTTTTTTGAGGCTTTAAATTTATTAATTTTAATTCATTCGCCTCCATACCATAGAAATTGTATTTGGAATTTCTCCAGAGATTTAGTCTAGGATTCCTTTAAAGATTTGTTTTAGAGTATCCAGTATGATTTTCAGGAACTCTTGCTAGGACTTATGAATCATTTTCAACTGGGATTTCTCCACTAGTTACTTTTAAGAGTTCTCCAAAAAAATCTTGAAAGCTTATCAGTAGTAATTGCCTGAGGAATCCTAGTAAAACTTCTTATTGGATACTACCACACAATTTTGAAAAAAATAAAATACAAGTAGCATTCCTGGGTCCCAGCGAGAATTTCTGCGGGTGGATTTTCAACAGGAAATGCTGGAAAAACTAAGGAAATTTCTATAGTAGTATAGTAGAAATCCTTAAAGGCAGTGCTTCCCAAACTGTGTGCCGCGGCGCCCTAGTGCGCCGCGAACATTTCGCTGGTGCGCCGCAGGGCCGCAGGCTCTTGAGTCAAAAAAAATATTTTATCAATATGGGAACGTCTTTTTTTGTTTGATGGAAATTGGAAGTGGTGCTTCTCGGCATTTTTAGAAAATTTATTTCGTTCTTCGAATTTATGGTATTCTCTTATTTTAATATTTTGATTTTTTACCAAATTTTTGAATTTTATGATTTTTGAGAAATTTGCCTTAAGATTTCTAATAATTCAGTTGAGTTTTTGATTCTACCAATAGCATGTAAATAAAAGTAAATAGGGTAACAGCTCCCTTAGTGGAGATCGTATCAATAGTGGTGGTAGTGCCAATTTATCACTATTTCGACCTGAAAGCTTGAATTTCTTTCGAGAACGATTTCCGTCAGTCTGCCAGTCTTTATGATGTCTCCTGCATTTTGGGATGAAACTATCACAAAACTTCTGCAAATTTTCTGTTTCGTGCAAGAAGGTTACATCTCAAAATTGATGATTCATTAGATCTTGTTGAAAATGATGGAAAACTCTGTAACTTTTGATTTCATTTCGGGACCCGTTCCAAAACGCGAGAATTCAGGCATTTTTTATAAATTTTATGCGCCACAGACACTTTAAAAAGCTAGTCGACTATTTCAATGGTCGTTTAAAAATAGTCATCCAAAACTCATGTGAAAGAAAGCCCTTCAAGCTTTTCTCAAGGCATAATGATCAGACGCATGATTGTGAATGAACCCATCATCAGCCTGGTCCTAAACATTATTTTTCATATTCAAGTTTGCTGAAATTATTCACACTACATTCTTAACTAACCATCTTGAAAGCATTGTAATTCCCGCAAGAATCTAAAATTATCATAAAATTCTGTAAAATTATTTCAATTCACCCGGAATTATCAATGAATTACAACAGTTTTACTGCTTTTGGCTGAGTTATTAGCAATCAGCAGTTTACTTTAAATGTAGCAGTTGTGTCGTATTCGTTCAGTTTGTGCGATAAATAAATATCACATGTGAAAATATTAATGAAATCTGTAAGAATTTTTATTAGGAAATTCTTCACAATTATGCATTGTTCTAAATTAATGAAAATTCTCTGTAAAAAGATGTTGGTGCGCCGCGATTAGTGATTATAGCTGAGATTCCTCAACGAATTCCTGCTGTGATTCCCTGAAGGACTTCTATGAAGGCACCTTTGCATTTCTTACTCTCTTTTATTAGAAAAGGATGGAAGATCCACTTTTATCCCATTTTTGCTCGTGTTCATAAAATATATAAAAATGTGAATATATCTATAAGATA
Organism: Aedes albopictus; assembly: GCF_035046485.1. Classification (NCBI taxonomy): domain Eukaryota; kingdom Metazoa; phylum Arthropoda; class Insecta; order Diptera; family Culicidae; genus Aedes; species Aedes albopictus. The sequence goes on along the minus strand of NC_085136.1, from coordinate 143,009,083 downwards.
GAGAAATGAAAAAGCTATCTACGCTAGTGACTGTGATTGCATAAGTTACGCCAACTAAAAAAATCCATAGGTTCCAGCCAGTAATTTCTACAAAATTACTAACGTGATTTCTCTAGAGATTTTTGCCAGGACTTCACCCATTCACACTTTTTGTGATTTCTCTATTGAGATACAGTCTCTGTTCCACAGTATGTTGCAGAATCATCCGCAGAATATGTCGGGTGGCCACAACCGGCAGTTCCTAAACAGTCCAAAACTTTTTATATACAATGTTCGATGATAGAGTAGTAAGTTTAAATTGGAAAAGTGAATTTAAATTCGAAACATAATTAAAAGCACTCAGGCAGTCAGCCTAATACCTCTTTAATAAACATTTCTTATTGCAATAAGGCTTTTAAATTTCTAACAATTATTAATTCAAGATTTTGAGATGCATATTGTATTCGACTATGAAGTGTATATCCTCTCGCATACCACCGTATTTGAAGGATTTCAGTGATCCAATTTACATTTTCAATAATTTCGAAGTAAATTCTTCAATGTTAAGGGTGTTTTCAATGTAAGTCAATAAAAAAAGGTCTGATTGATTATATAATAGATTTTTAAAAGAATCTGTTCTTCTACGCTCTTCAAAACAAGACAAACAGCACAGTGTATGTCCTAATTTCATACATGTCCTAATAATATTATTCACCGAATTTCCTAAGCATATATCTTGCATTTAAGGGTTGAGCACCTTTCCAGCATTGATTTTATTCAACAACATACAAATTCACTCGAAATAAATGAACTTCTCGTCAATAAACCAAACTTTTGCTCCATGATCTGCAAACTTTTTCTAATGAACATTCGCACTGAAGTTTATTGTATCAAAATCCTTATTATCAAAGCTATAAGAGGAACTCGAAAAAGAAATAGAAACAAATTTAGAAGGTGTCATTGCACCATTTTATAATTTTTCGTTTTATAATTCTTTTGTATAACCAGATAGAAACAAACTATGAACGAGAGTACAACCATATCATTTAGGTGATACTGCAATTTGAAACTTACCATCACACTTTATTCAGTGTTGCCAATTTTCAATTACTATCATGCTTATAACGGCTTTTTTCTGCAATTTTTTATTGCAATTGTAATTCTTAAGAAGCACTTACCTGAATTCCAATTTCAGCCTAAATAGCTCAGAACTTCACTACTCATAAAAGAAGTTTCAAACAAAATTGAAACTTAGTAGGTAGTCCTCTGAGACTGTGTGTACCAACTGGTTGAACGAGATTTAAACTGTCACATACACATTGCAAAATCACATTCAACAGGTGTCGAACATTTAGAGGCATCAATTTTAAACAGCACAAACCACCGCGCCAAGGAGCATGAATATTTACCTAAAACAAAAACAAACTCACTCCATTAGCGAGCCAATTTTCACCAAACACAATCGATTATCGGCCCATATCGAGTTTCACCTACTGCTCCATTGACAGGCTAGCGCACCAGTGACCGTCTGACTGAGTGATTGCCATCGAATTGCTACGCCGCCGTGCATCGCCAATTCCCCGCCGATTTGGCGTGAGCTATTTGCAGATTCGAATCACATTTTCACCCACATTTAGCATTTTCGGCAGCACACCGCCACGCCGTCCAATGGCCAACGACTGTGCGTCGTTGTTTATATCACACACTGGGTTTTTCTGATTCGGCCACTTGTGATGGACGTACCAACACTCAACACCAGCCGCACGCGAAGTTGAAGACGTAGAATACGCGCGCCAAACCGTGACGTCACAAACCGTCCACCGCAATTAATCCGCCTGCTCCGCGACGTTCCGATGTCCTGCCGGCGACCTTAGTGGCCACTTGTAGATTAACCGTACACACACACACCGTAGAAATACGCACTTCGTCGCGCGAGGAATGTTTGGAGCGACCCAAGATCCGAAACCGAAGCGCGCCAAGCGATGTAACCGACTGAATGGACGCCGTTTGAATAAATCAGCATGTCCCAGCCGGAGCGCTGTGTGACGCTGCTGGCTGGCTGTTCCGTCGTGGCTGGTAGGTGCTTTTTGACAGCCAACACCGACATCATCGCTACTGCTGCTGCCGCCTAGTGGTCGCCAAAGGAAATTTCCTCCCGCAGATCCCAGCAGAAGGATCTGGTTGCTCCCCTCCTCACAACAGCTGGATGCTACAGGGATGATGCCAACCCGTTGCTGAAAAGTCAACAAGAAACGTCCCAAAAAAACAATTCCCGGAATTCGCTTTCCTGGGCCCCTCAGGTTGCAATGAAAGTTAGATCGCTCTTTCGAAAATTTACGAAGAGTCACCCAACTTTCAACGACGAACGAATAAACGGGCGAAAGTGTTCGGGAACAAGCGCATCTCACTGTGCGCATCCTCCCACCACGTGTCGCCGTTGCCGCTTTCGGTTCCCCATCATGTAACCTTCTGATGATGTTGGGAATACTGGGTGTGGGTGATAGCGAGGTAAACTATGCTCTACATAGAATGAACCTGACTGCTAATTCCATAGAAAGTGAATTTCATCCCGTCCTCCCCCAACTTTCAGTGTTGGGAATGCTAGCACATCGAGCAGATTCACTCGGTTCCAGCCCTGCCCCAACAATTCTCCACTTGTCTGTTTCGCCTAATCTTATTCCAACAACTGGCTGCTGACGACGACGCTCGGTTGGGTTGTGCTGCCCTCGTCTTTATTTTGATGGTGTTGCTCTCCCCCCGCAATCTGTTCTTGTTGTACACACCTGACCGTTTTTGGGTGGTTCGTGGGTTAGTGGGTTAGCAGCATATTTAGTTGGAAAGAAGGGTTTCTTTTCTAGGAAAGGGGGATAGCATGTAGAATCCGTACTGATTAATCTCAAAACATATCTTCTGGGATGGGAGTAATGTGGGTCATGCAGCACCAAGTGACCGAAAACGTCTTGGTCTTCTGCTTTGCATTATATCCTAGAATACAAAGTCTATTTCTGAACAAATTGTTCTACCAGAAAACCAAGCTACGCTACATTAAATATGAAATATTATTATAATGTATGGAGCGAACTTGAAATCTGTAACTTACCACTGTAGATCCAAATTTTTTGAACTCCAGGATAGTTTGGATGATTTTGTTTTCTTCAAGCACCGTAGAGGTAGATTGATGTGGATACAACAGATAGGGTATATGTACCATTCCTTGGCCTAATTTGCAAGCCGCCTTGACAATTTTGACCATTACTCATGAATTAATAGCACTAGAAATAATATGACGACCCTATTACACACTCTAGGCAATGCATGTTTCACCAATTTGAAGTAAACTTACGTAAATATTCTAGATTTTACTTAATTAAGTTGAAAAGATTCGATGCGATGGTATGCAACGTTGATCTATGGTACAAAAATTGGCCTATTAGTGGATACAACGTTGGCCTATTGCTATCCATGCACTAGAACCACTAATTATCTCATTTTTTCAATATTTCTGCTGAAGTATTATCTCTGTTTGTTCACCAATCTTACTTTTAAATTATATTTTCGGAGCTAAATTTTCAAAAAACTATAAATAAATCACTTTAACTAAAGTTCTTTCTTAATTTAGTAGCGAAAACAACGCAACCCTATTATTGTGTTATATTTTACAGTCACCGCACACAAAATATTTCTTCCTGTTTGTTCTTTCTGGTTCTTACGCAAGAAATGCTGTTGACGTCTTTTTATCGCTGTTTTTGACGTCACTTTACTGATGGGCCAAGATTTGGGTACATAGTGAAAAAAATGTCCTCAATATTCGGCCCACATTCAATTTGTAAAATAGTTATTATTCGTTGAAAACAAATACACAAGTTCAAAATAGCGTCTTTGACCGTCGCATCAAATGTTCAGTTATTGAAAAGTCAATTCGAAATGTTTCAGATTCATGCCATTTATGATCATGTGTATAGACTACACACTAAGCCGAAGAATCATGGCGTCTACAAAAGCTAAACAAAGTGACATTTTTATTCAATTTTAATGCTCCAAAGTGCTAAAATTGAAACGAAATGTTACAGTTGTTTGGCGCATAGCTTTTCCGATATCCAGATATGCGTGTTTGTTTGAGTTTTTGGTTTACATTGAGATAGGCCGAACGAGGGGACTATGCCAACGAAGCATCCCGATACCCTACATGGAGGGAATAAGCTTAGGCATTGGGGGACTGCCTGCCTTTGGTGATCACTGCCTACTGGTTCAGACTTGCGGTTGTTTACCATTACCACCTCCGTTTTGGGGTGAGCGAGTGCCAGCTGTCTCGACCTCATCCCGTCCTACACGATGCCAAATGCGTGAGTTGCTGTCCGTTTCACTTCCTCTAACGACTCTCCGTATACCACGAGGGTTATATCATCGGCAAAGCCGACCTGCTTTACGCCCAGTGGAAATGTGATCCTCAATTCGCCATCATACGCCGCGTTCCATAGTATGGAGCCTTGACCGGGCCTACGATGAAACCCTGAGGTACCCCGGCGGTGATGTTGCAGCTGCTCTCGCCTGCCTCGGTATCATAAATTAGTACCCTATTCTTGAAGTAGCTCTCCAGTATCTGACATAGGCTCTCCCGGACTCCTAGGTGATCAATAGTGCACTCAATGGCAGCCTAGCTGACGCTGTGGAACACGTTCTTCACGTCTAGCTTGTAACCGATTCCTCTTCGCTTCTTTTGAAGTGCTATCTCGGTCGCTTAGGTTATAGCCCTGATACCGTGCGCCATCGACGACCCTTATGGTTATCCGAGAGGCCAGAGTCATCGGGTTTCTCAGTATAGATCATAAGTCTCGACAGAATGATCTGTTCCAAGAGTTTTCCGGCGGTGGCCAGAAGGCAGATAGGTCTGTATGCCGACGACGGGTCTCCAGGTGGTTTCCCGAATTTGGCTTTTTCCACCTCTTCGGAAATTTGCCGCTATTTTTCTTCTAGACCATGGGAGATAATCTGCTCAACAGATGCCGAACAGAAGGTCCAGGTAGGGGGGTCAAGGACCGTCCTCTACCAAAAAAATAAAATAAGTGAAAGCCAGGACTACTGTTTCTTTGACCAACTCAACAACATTCCCATGGTCGCCAAACCCTTCGTCTTTCCGGAACCACCAAGAAGGCATAGCTTCAGAGAGGGGCTAGTAAACATTGCACCCTCAAGGTTAGCTGCGTAGCCTGCAGCAATGAACATCGATAACTCGCTTTGGAGAGTCCACCAAGATAGCATGCTGACGCTTAGCCAGTTTCCCGAGTGGTCCTTACGACTCCCTTTGACCTCGGAAGGCAGGCAGATTCAACCCCACACCCGCGCCCTGTTTTGCAGGCATCAAGAACTGATGCCTACGTGCTACCAGATCTGACTTGCTGAAGGCAAGGGTATCACTACCCTTCAGGCCCATCAGTTGAATCAGAAGGTTGCTGACAGTAGGATCTCCATGTTCCACTGCCCTTACCGGGGAACCCTTTACTAACGCGGGCTCGTACCCAACCCAGTAGACCGACGCTACGACAGCAACGCTACCACTTGGCTACCACGATGTTCTCTCCGCGGCCACTTAATCGCTGTACGGGTTGATTTCGACCGCAGGTCACCGACATGACCTACGAAGCCAACTCCAAACCCCTGAACCAAGGTCTATGGAAAATACAGGTTGTCTGAAATGGGCCAATGTGATGACGTGAAGGGCGCGGGGTGGAGGGTGGAGGAGGATTTCCCGGTGAAGGAGCGGAAAGAGGGAGAGGGGTGAAGGAGCTGTCGTAGGTTTCTCCGATGAAGAAGATTTTCCCGGTGAAGGTGCTTCCTTGCGGAAAGAGCGGAAGGGTGGAAGTAGGGGGGGGGGGCAGGTGAGGGAGCTGGCGTATTCTTTCTCGGTGGAGGTGGATTTCCCGGTGAAAGAGCTTGTTTGCGGAAGGAGTTGAAAATCTCCCACACCTACACATGCTCTGGACAAGATTATTCGGAGTTGTGTCCTCCCCGCATGTGGCAAGCATGCGGTCACGCATTGTGTGGAAACGCGGGCACACGAACAAAACGTGTTCCGCGGTTTCCTCTAAACTAACACAAACCAGACATTCTGGAGAAACCGAATGACCGAAACGTTGTAGATAATGTCGGAAGCAACCATGGTCTGAAAGGACCTGTGTCTGGTGGAATGCTACTTACACATGGCACCTATTAATCCAACTATCTGCCATCGGAATCAACCTACGGATTTGACCATGAAGGCCATCCTGGCAGTTTTGCGTATGCCTCTTGTGCCGCCCATTTCGAAGCACTCCATGTCCTGCCTGATAGGGATGCTGATAGGCACAATACCAGTGATAACGCAGAGCACGTACGCTCGCAACCCAGCTTACCACGGTAGCTTTCGGTACTTAGCGCAGTGCCCTACGCCGGGCCACCCTACCTTACACAGCAAAAAAAATCTTGTGATATCACATCATTTTCGCTGCACATCAGTCACGTCGTAAAAGTGATGTACACATTACATCCTTTCCACACAGCAAATTAGCCGCCGTAGCTTGAAAGTGAGTCTAGCAATCGCTAGAACCGGAACGATAGATGATTCATATATAAGTAAAATATTGGCATGGATTCGTACCCTGATCCGCTGATTGTGAGCCACATCCCTTGCCTCTCGGCAATTTCACCGAGTTAGAAAGTGGATACTGGTTCTATGAATCTGCCGGAATGGGTTTGTCGACACTTTCCGGTACCAACCAGGGCGTACATGGTGAGTGTGATAATTGTTGGCAAGCGATGTATCCGAGTGAGATTACGTTCGAAAATGGATACATTGCCAGAAATTACGCGCCTGGAAATTACAAAATTATTTGCTGTGTAGTATGGAAGTAGCGACACTAGCCAGGAGCTTGTGCGCACACTTCAGAGCTATTGGACAGCATCCGGGGCAGTGCCACTATAGCTGTGGAGGATCTTTTACAGGCGTAATCAATGTGGCTACCGAAGGTAAGCTTATCGTCGATCATCACGCCCAAGTATTTGAAGGAGCGCTTCGACGTGATATTGCAATCGCCTACACTGATCATTGATTGCTGCTCCTACTTCCGGTCCCAAGCAACACACACGTTAAATAATAGTTACGCAAGTTTTGGTTGTATAGAAGTTAATTTGACACAATGTTAGAAGTTGAAATAACGTCAAATAAACTCATATACAACCAAAACTTGCGCTGCCGTAACTGTTATATAACATGTGTGTAGCTTGGGGTTGTTCACAACCATCACCTTAGTTTTATGGTGAGCCAACTACAGTTTCCTGGACCTCATCTAGGCCTCCACAACCATGATTGAGTAGTCGATAGTCAACTTTACCTCTTCGATTGTCTCACCGTAGACTTCGAGCGTAATGTCGTCGGCAAAGCCGACAATCTTCCCATTGGGTACTCTCCTCAATACGTCGTACATGACATTCTAAAACACCGGACCCAGAATGGTACCTTACGGGACTCCTGAGGTTATGTGAAAGCACTTCCGACCCATCTCTGTGTCGTAAACTAGTACTCGATTCTGGAAGTAACTTCCGAGAATCTTGTACAGGTACCCGGGTATACCCAGACGCAGAAGCGTTTCGGCAATAGCTGGCCATGAGGCGATATTCAACGCGTTCCTTATATTCAGAGTCACTACTGCACAGTAGCGGATCCCCCTTCTCTCACGCTCGACTGCTATCCCGGTGGGTTTTGTAACCGACAGAATAGCGTCTTCCGGAAGTCGTACTGGCTACTCGAAAGACCATTTTTACCCTAGGTATACCTCAACATTCTATTGAGGATGATCTTTTCGAGCACCTTCCCCGCCTTGTCGATCAAGCATACTGGTCTATATGCCGACGGGTCTCTGAGTGGTTTCACCGCCTTTGGCAAAAGAACCAGGCTCTGCCTCTTCTATGCATCTGGGAAAACTCCCTCGTCCAGGCATTTCTGCATATCAGACCTGAACATCTCGGGCGCCTCTGCAATAGCTAATTTCAAGGCCATGTTCGGAACTCCGTCCGAACCTGGGGCCTTGCCTACGCTAAGGGACTTTGCTATCCCCATAAGTTCCACATCAGTAACCCTTTCCTCAGCGCCAGTCCCAGTCCCCGGCTGTCCTATGAAGAGAGGCCAAGGACTATGATCATGGCGCGGAAAAAGCCCCTCGATGATCCCCTCCAAAATCTCTGGAGATTGCTCTGTAGGAGCAATAACACCTCTCGTATAAGTCAACACGATCATGTAGGCATCACCCCAAGAATTCGCATTGGCGCTCTGGCAGATACCCTCAAAGGAGGTCTTTTTGCTAGCCCTTATCTCGGTCTTCAGCGCGGCTTAAGCATCGGCGAACATCACCTGCCGTTCGTTTCGCTCTTCTTCAGATCGTGCTCACAACATCCGTCGCCTACCTCGTAGACAGGCGCGGCGCAGATCCGCAATCGCTTGCGGCCACCACTAAGCTGGTAGACTCCCATTTATAAGGGTGGACTCGCTTAGCCATGGTGGGATCGCACGCTATCAGCATCACTATCAGCTCGTCGGCATCTAAACCAAGTAGATTTCGCTCACGGCGGAGCGCCTCCCTAAATACCTCTTCGTCGAAGAATTATGTCTTCCACCTGCGAGGGCATGGCCTCGGCCGAGCAGCCTCTTCTTCTACCCAATGCCTGCTGTTGTTGTCGTCGATGCTGTAGCGAACTGCCAGGTGATCGCTGTGGGTGTAGCTATCGTCTACTTTCCAGTTCGAACTACTTGTTAGGCCAGAACCACAATAGGTAACGTCAATAATCGTCTCCGAACCGTTCCAGCTAAAGGCACCGACTTTAGCCAGGTCGACATCTAGTATGGCAACTGTCTCTAGCAGTAGCAGGTTCTGACCCCACTGGTTCGTCAAACGGCTTCTTCATTCCACAGCCCAGGCATTAAGGTCACCCGCTATTACCATCGACCTTCGCCCTGTTAGCACGGTCGTCATACAGTCCAGCATCTGCGTGAACTGCGCGATCGGCCACCACGAATTCGCATAACAGCTACAGAAGAAGACCCCGTTTACTTTAGCGACTACGAATCCCTAATAGGTAGTAGACACCAACTACTGGGCGGGGTATTTACCGGTCGTTCATATCGCCATCATTTTTCTGAGCCCATCCGTGATCTAGTTGCCGTTGCCGGCATACTCGGTATGGGTTCGCTATGGTGGGAAATTCGTCTCTGTCTAGGCACCTCTGCATAGCCATTCTTAACATCTCAGGGCTAGCCTCGATGGCCGTTTTGATGGCTACTGTCGAGTCACTCCACGTTTCGTTTGACCACTAGCGCACTCGTCCATGCAGCGGCGACATATTGTAGTATGGAGATCGCTACTGGCGCGAGCAGCTTACGCTTGCTCAAGTCTATTGCCGAAGACTATGGCCAAAACCTGCTCCCCCCAGGATTCTACGTAGGTTATGAACAGACCCTCACTATGAAGCCTACTCACGTTTCGCTCCAATACCGCCGCTGTTGTAGATATGGGCATATGGGGCTGTTCGCGCCCATCGGGCGCTCCGGTGGCGAAAGTGACCCACTTTCTTATAAACGCTTTGGTGCCCCGTTTTCCCCTATAAGAATGAGCAACGCCACTCCAGCTCCCACAAATGTAAACACGGCGACAGCGCGGGACCACTCACCACCAACGATGATTGCGATGATGATTGATGATGACAGCTGTGAGCGAGCGCGCGTCATCGCGTCGGCACCCAGTTGGACGAGCTTGTGCAGGCCGCTCGTGAGTGACCGGTGAGAGGCTTCCTTCAGGCAGTGCACCCAGATGAGTAGAATATTCTGGAATAATTTATTCGCCAAAGTTGGAGAATATTCTAGATGCACGTTGAGGTGCTATATAAGGAGAGCACCAATCTCGACAGTCGAAATAGTTTATTCTGACCCGGCTAACGGTCAAGTAGTGTGAAGTTAAGTGAAGTATACTTATAAGCGTTGGCGGGGCTTGGACAACGCCAAGTGAAGTAAATAAAGTGGTTTTAGTGTAAACCAGTGCGTTTTCTTTCTGAGGAAAGAAATTCCCCGTTTGAGGCACTGCGGAGCCCCAAACATTTTGGTCCTTCGAACCGGATACCGTACCTGTGGAGTGGAACCGGCCTACAGTCCCCGGTTCTATATCGAAGCGAGGAACCCCTGCCGGTCAGCGAGCCGACCGGAGCCAGGGACACCTTGCCGCCGGCAAGGATACCAACCCGTCGAGGCCTTCTGCTGATTTGAGGAGCAATCAGTGGAAGCAGGACCCTATCCCTGGAGACCGCCGGTCAACAAGGGATCGGCACAAGTGAGTAGTTCCCCTGGTCAACAAGGAGACCAGCCGAGGATCCCTGTCGGTCTGTGGACGATCGGCACCAACGGTGTCTTCTTTGCCGCCGGCAAAGACACCATCCATCGAAGGATTTCTACCGATCGACGAGTCGGTCGGTCCCAGCGAGTCTTTCTGCTGGTCGAGGCGTGATCAGTGGAAACGAGACCCTTTCCTCTGGAGGATTTTCCGCCGGTCAGCGAGGAGATCGGCACCAGCGAGTTGTTCCCCTGGTCAACGAGGCGACCAGTCGAGGAATCTCTGCCGATCTGTGAACGGTTGGCATCAACGGTGACTTCTTTGCCGCCGGCAAAGACACCATCCAGTCGAAGGAATCCCGCCGATTGACGAGTCAGTCGGTCCTGGTAAAGCATCCTGCTGGTCGTCAAGGCGGCCAACCGAGGAGTTCCGTACCGGTCAAGGAGAGATCGGTATCAACGCTGACATCCTTACCGCTGGTGAGGACATCAACGTATCGAAGAGTCGGTCGGCCGCAGCGAAGCGTCCTGCTGGTCATCGAGGCGACCAGCTGAGGAATCCCTGTCGGTCTGTGGACGATCGGCACCAACGGTGACTTCTTTGCCGCCGGCAAAGACACCATCGAAGGGTTCATACCGATCGACGAGTCGGTCGGTCCCAGTTAGGCTTTCTACTGGTCGAGGAGAGATCAGTGGAACCGAGATCGTATCCCCTGGAGGATTTCCGTCAGCGAGGAGATCGGCACTAGTAAGTTACTCCCCTGGTTATCGAGGCGACCAGTCGAGAAATCCCTGCCGATCTGTGAACGATTGGTATCAACGGTGACATCCTTACCGCCGGTGAGGACACCAGCCTATCGAAGAGCCGGTCGGCCGCAGCGAAGCGTCCTGCTGGTCATAGAGGCGACCAGTCGAGGAATCCCGTCGGTCAGTGTGCTACGAACATCAAGGGTGACATCTTTGCCGCCGGCAAAGGCACCAACGAGGAGATTTCCTGCCGATCACCGAGGTCATCGGCTCCAGAAGAAATTTTTCCCTCGGTCAACGAGCGAGAGGAACTACCGCCGGTCAGTGAACGATCGGCACTGGATGTGTCATTCTTGCCGCCGGCAAGACCACAAAGAAGACAAGTGTATACCGATCAGCGAGCCTTGCTATCGGTACCGTAAAAGCCTTCTGCTGATCAAGGAGGTATCAGTGGAAGCAGGACAGCCCCTGCTAGTCACCAAGGACAAGATCGTCCGCCGATCAGTGAGGTGTTCGATCCTAACAAAGTCGTTCCCCTGGTCAACAAGGTGACCAGTCGAGGATTTCCGCCGGTCAAAGGAGATCGGCACCGTCGGTGAATTCTTGCGTGAGCATCGAAAAGAGGACTTATCGACCAACCACCGACCGAGTGAAGCATTCGAGATGAGACACCACACACCGGAATTTGAGGCACCCGCCATGCATGAGACACAGCTGCTCATCCATCTCCGTGAGCAGGTCTCGCGGAAGACCCGGCACATCTTGGGAAACCTGGTGGAGGCAGAGCACGACTCGTCGAAGATGACATCTTCGCTCCTGCGGGTGTACGAGAAGAAGTTAGGCACGTACTACCAGGAGTACGCCAAGCTTCATCAGGAGATCTTGGACCGGATCCCAGAAGCGGAGTTCGAGGAGCAGGAAGAGCTGCAGATGGACTTCGACCGGCTACACATCGAAGCGCTGCTAAGGATAGAAAAGCTATCCGTGAGCTTGGCTGGTAAGTACCAACTCAGCGAAAGTGAGCGGCTTGTTTTGGAAAGCTTCCAAAGCAGGCAGCTGTCAGAGCCTACTCAAGAGGAGCACTCTGACAAGTCTAACGTGAAACCGTCACATCACGTTGCGACGACCAGCAATGTGGACTCCGCTCAGGAAGAGCGCTCCAATCGGCCCAGTGTGACGCCAACAAATCACACTGTGATACCAACCCAGCCACCAGCCAAGTTGCAGCCGAAAGAGTGCCGAGCGTTTGGTGGCTTCCATAATCGGCATCAGGAGAAGTCCGTCTCAGAAGAACTCTACGACTCATCCAGTCTAGAGCCGCCGGCAATCTCTGAGACGCCCAAGGACGAACCGAACAACATTTACGGGGAACACGATAGGTCGTCCTGTACGAAGAAACCGCGTCACACAACGAGATGTGGCGTACCATGCAGTAAAGATCGACAAGGCGCGGAATGGAAGCGGTCTTCTCTCCAGGCAGAATTGACACCGACGAAGCTATCCTGTAGATCCATTGTGCGATCAGACCACCAACCGAAGAATGCTCAGAAGGAGCACTGCAAGCCGGTAAGTAACCGGAACCAACGTCAGTCGGAGTCCGCTCGGGAGGAGCACTTCGGCTCACCAAGTCACACCGTGAAGTCTGATGGATCAGCAGCCCCTGGTCTACTGCGTGAAATGGATTATCAACACCGTTTGGAGTGCGCTAAAGAGGAACACTCCCGGCAACCAAGTGTGGGACCACATCCAATCGTCCATTCAACGATATCCGTGGGGCATCCCGGATTCGCTTGGAAGGAGCAGTCCAAGCCGACAAGTATCGGGCAGCTACGTCATGAGGAGACTAGCTTCGAGACTATGACAGTGGCAGCCGAGAAGTGCCCAGAACTGGCTCAGGAGAAGCTCTCTGACCCGTCCAGTGTGGAACAGCCCGTTCACACTGCAACTTTCGTCGAAGGATCCGGCTTCACCTCGAGGATGCAGAATAAGCCGTCAGTAATGGAGCTGTCAAATTCCCCTAGACGTATCACCGAGTCCATGGCAGGCAAGAGGAAATCATAGTCCGCTCAGGAGGAGCTCTCTGATTTGTCCTGCGTAGAATACCCTCTGCGCACCGCGACACCCGCCGTGGAACCGGAGTCTGCTCACAAGGAGCATTCCAAGCCGTGCAGTGATGATCTGCCAGATTCCACTGCAGAAAACCCGAGACACATGAAGATCGATCAGGATGAGCGCTTCAAGCGGTCGCACGTAATGCCACTGTGTAGTGCAACAGCTGCAACCCAATGGGAGATCGTTCTTGATAAACCAAGGCTGCTGTTGGACGAAAAACCATCGCTCGCGACAGTCATCCACCAAGTGGAGTCCGCTCTAGAGGAGCCCTTCAAGCCATCAACATGGGTGATACCTCTAGTTAACCCAGCGATGTTTTCCAAGGGGTCCGATTTGAAGACCATGGAGTGTGGATCTGTTGCAGCAGACAGCGTGAAGATGGCTCCAGACACTGCTGCACGTGTCACGGTCTATAACAGCAACTGCAAGCCAGGAAAGCAACGAGACCTGCTAAGATCGAAGGCCAAGAAGAAGTGGCATACAAAGCCGGCGAAACCACCACCAATGACTTTTGTGAACGATTCGAGATCTTGCTCTGAAATGATCGTCGAGCGATTCAGTCCAGCCAGGGCAGGGCATGCTGGAACTGCAATGTCCAACGTGAAAGAGATGTATTGCGTCATGCTGCCTACGGAGTTAGTACATCGCCAGCCAATACTCAACAGTACGAGGAAAATGGAAGCGGAATGCGCATTGTTTGGCCAGCAATCCGTTCGGCAAGCTGTCGAAGGGCAGTTGAAATTCCGATATAGCTGTCTGTACTGCACCCGGAAGGAGAATTCCAAGTGGCCGATGGAAACCGTACATCGCCAACGAATCCTTGACTTGACTGGGGAAGGAAAAATCCAACCATCACGACGAGGACGGATGTTCGGAAAGATCCTGACGAGTCGACTACCGTTTCAAATGGATTGGAGAGAAGCCAACCGTCATACGATGCCGTTGCTTCGACAGGAATGCTTCCAGCCCGGGGGCAGTATGTTCGCGCCCATCGGGCGCTCCGGTGGCGAAAGTGACCCACTTTCCCATAAACGCTTTGGTGCCCCGTTTTCCCCTATAAGAATGAGCAACGCCACTCCAGCTCCCACAAATGTAAACACGGCGACAGCGCGGGACCACTCACCACCAACGATGATTGCGATGATGATTGATGATGACAGCTGTGAGCGAGCGCGCGTCATCGCGTCGGCACCCAGTTGGACGAGCTTGTGCAGGCCGCTCGTGAGTGACCGGTGAGAGGCTTCCTTCAGGCAGTGCACCCAGATGAGTAGAATATTCTGGAATAATTTATTCGCCAAAGTTGGAGAATATTCTAGATGCACGTTGAGGTGCTATATAAGGAGAGCACCAATCTCGACAGTCGAAATAGTTTATTCTGACCCGGCTAACGGTCAAGTAGTGTGAAGTTAAGTGAAGTATACTTATAAGCGTTGGCGGGGCTTGGACAACGCCAAGTGAAGTAAATAAAGTGGTTTTAGTGTAAACCAGTGCGTTTTCTTTCTGAGGAAAGAAATTCCCCGTTTGAGGCACTGCGGAGCCCCAAACAGGGGCTGTGCATAAACCTCGTAGACCAACTTTTGAACGACTGTACCGCGCTAAGGACATACGAAAGTTGTACGAGAAGCCGAACCGCTCGCGCAGAGGTTTCGTGTCACAAGCCGACATGTGCCAAGGCAATCATGCAAATCTTCTCACGAGCGAGCGTGAGGTGGTCGAGAAGTGGCGGCAGCAATACGATGAGCACCTCAATGGCGAGATTGCAAGCATCGAAGGTGGCGTGGTAGCAGATCTTGGAGTACGTGCGCAGGACGAAAGATTTCCAGTCTCTAACCTCCAAGAGACTGAGGGGAGGTTAGCCGGTTGAAAACCAACAAAGTCACTGGAGCAGATCAACTACCAAGCGGGCTTCTAAATAAAATACGGTGGAGAAGCATTGAAGAGAACACTACACAGAGTCATTATCAAGATTCGGGAGAAGGAAATACTACCGGAGGAATGGATGGAAGGTACCGTGTGTCCCATCTACAAAAAAAATGACAAGTTGGGTTGCGGGAACACTACTGAGGTACTCTCTCAAATTTTATGCCACCGTCTATCACGAATTGCAGGAGAGTTCATGGGGCAATATCAGGCTGGTATCGTGGGTTAACGCGCTACATCGGACCAGATTTTCGCCATCCGACAGGTGCTGTGGAAATACCGCGAATACAACGTGCCTACACATCATTTCTTCATCGATCGGCGTATGATACAATCGATCGAGACCAGCTTTGGCAGATTATGCACAAATACGGATTCCCGGATAAACTGATACGATTGATCAAGGCGACGATGGATCGAGTGATGTGCGTAGTTCGAGTATCAGGGATACTCTCGAGTCCCATCGAATCTCGCTTATTTGAAGTCCTTTCAGCTGCTACGGCGGAGTGCAGATGGAAGGCGGGACTTGGAGAAGGCGAATGAACCACTAGTTGCATCAGCTGCTAAGAAAACCAACCGTTGTCCACACCGCAAAGATCGCTCGGCTACGGTGGGCGGGTCACGTCATCAGGATATCGGATAGCAACTCTACTAAAATGGTTCTCGAGAGCCAGTCGGAACCAGTCGGATGGTACAAGAAGACGTGGGATGATCAAGTGGAGAACGATTTGCGGACCCTACGCAGAGTGCGGAGCTGGGGACACACAGCCAAAGACCGAGCAGAATGGAGACGATTCCTACGTTCTAGTACAGAAAATGTGAATACTTGTACAGAGAACAGACTTTGACCAGAAACTCATCACTTCTTCCCCCTATAAGGCTACGTGGTTTATGAACATTCTCTATGGTACTTAAATAAAGTTATGAAGGGTGAATCCGTCGCTTAGAATTTGCGTCTCCAGTTCTAGGCCAGCGTACATCCAGGTTTGCTGCAACATTCACGGCATTGTTCTTTAGTACGAGTTTATCAAAAGTTCGCACGATACATCCGATCCTCCATTTAGGTAAGGAGTCGGGTCTGCCTAAATAGAATTTTTTCCTAATGGATTCAGTTCATTACCTAAATAGATTTCAAGGTGCAAAGAAGTTTGAGAAGAGCAAGTGGCTTGCAAGTGCAAAGGGGAGGGGATCAAGGCTTTCATATGTAAAGAGGGGGGGGGGGGGGTAGTCAGTTCAAGGGAGAATTTGGGAGGGGGGTCAGAGGCGTTTCCAGGCGTTTCAGGGCGTTTCAGGGTGTTTCAGGAGGTTACAGAAGGCTTTGAGGGGGCTGCATATGCTCTTAGGTGAACTTCAAGGGAATTTCAGAGGAATTTCAAAACGTTTCAAGGCGTTCCAGGGCGTTTCAGGAGGTTTCAGAGGTATTTTAGGGGACTTCAGAGGCTTTCAGGTACGTTTCACATGGATTTCGTTTGTGTTTCAGAGGTGTTTCAATATGTTACAGGAGGAGGTTTCAGGAAGGTTTTGTGTGGCTTCAGAAACTCTCTGGTGAGTTTCATGAAGGTTTCATGGGGATTTCAGAGGCGTTTCATAGCGTTTCAAGGTGTTTCAATGCGTTTCAGGGCGTTTCATGGCCTTTCAGGAGGTTTCATAAGGTTTAAGGGTGCCTTCAGAGGGTCGTAGGTGAATTTGACAGAGGTTTATTAGGGGTTTTAGAGGCGTTACAAAGCAATTCAAGGCGTTTCAGGCCGTTTTAATGCATTTCAGGGCGTTTCGGGAGGTTAGGGGCGGCTTAAGGGGGCTTTAGAGTCTCGCAGGTAAATTTCACGGAGGTTTCATGGAGGTTTTAGAGGCGTTTCAAAGCGTTTCAATGCGTTCCACGACATTTTAGGAGGTTTCCGATAAAGGGGGAGGGGGTGTGGCTCTTAAGAGGCTCGCAGGTGAATTTCACGAAGGTTTCACGAGGGTTTCAGAGACGTTTGAAGGCGTTTCAATGCGTTTCAGGAGATTTTACATGGGTTAAAAGGGGCTTCAGAGGATCTCAGGTAAATTTCACGGAGGATTTATAGGGATATTAGAGATGTTTTAAAGCGTTTAAAGGTATTCCAATGTGTTTCAGGGCGTTTCATGGCCTTCCAGGAGGTTTCATGAGGTTTAAGGGTGCTCTCAGAGGGTCGTAGGTGAATTTAACAGTGCTTCAGGGCATTTCAGGAGGTGTCACAGGGGTTTAAGGCAGAGGCTCTCAGGTGATTTCACGGAGGTTTTATAGGAGTTTAGAAGGGGTTTCAAAGCGATTCAAGACATTTCAGGGATTTTAATGCGTTTCTGGGCGTCCCAGGAGGTTTCAGGAGGGTTCAGGGGACTTCAGAGGCTCGCAGGTGAATTTTTCGTAGGTTTCATAGGGGTTTCAAAAGCGTTTTAAAGCGTTTCAACGCGTTTCATGAGGTTTCACAGGGGTTTTAATGGCTTCAGAGGCTCCCAGGTGAATTTGACAGAGGTTTCATATGCGTTTCTTAGCGTTTCAGGGCGCTTCAATGCGTTTCAGGGTATTATGGGAAGTATCACAGGGATTTTAGGGGACTTCAGAGGCTCTGAGTATAAACTGTGTGAGTATAAACCTCATTCTTCATACTCTCAGATACAGATCTAGTAGATTCGATAAACTTTACTCAAGGGAGTTCTTGGAGAACCTCAAATATCCTTCGAACTCAAAACTTGATAGATCATAGTTACCTGACGTTGTGTGAGTGTGCATCTTAGTCGTAAATCTCTTACAGACAACCAAATACGTTAGTAGATCCGATGACCTATACTCAAGGAAGCTCTTGGAGATCCTCAAACTGGTAATGAACTCACTGCTTGATAGCACATCGCTACATGAGGCTGTGTAGGCATACATTTCATTCATAATGCTCCAATAGATCACTGATTACACTTGTAGATCAAATGGCCTAAACTCCAGGGATCTCTCGGATACTCTTAAACTTTTAACTCTTAAACACTCCGTAAACGTCCCTTAACTCTTAATTCTGCTCGTAACATAATCAAATTCGATTTATTTAGGTAACGTTACCTAAATGGAGGGACCTTAACAGATTTTACCTAAATGAAGGTTTCGGTGTACAAATCCCAACAGACAAATCATTGTTCCTAATTCGTTGCCTGATCTGTTGTCGTTTGTTCTGCTTTTGGTTTTCTTGTTAGTAGAAGTGGCTTCGGTAGGCATCCTCACCGTGGTCGCGTTGCACAGATCGAAAAGGTAGTGTAAATGTCTGTGACATATAATGCACATAATTGGAGCGTGGGATTTCACAGAAGATTACATGACATGTCATGTAAATCTCATGAAATATCATGTAAACTTTCATTATATGTCATGTATTCGGCATGACTCAGAGTTTTTACATGACATATAACACAAATTTACATGATATATCATGTACACCATCATAACTGGAAGTATACATGACTAAAATAATGTTTACATGACGTGTAAACCTCATTATTTTTATCCGTGTGTATAATGCATGTTGAATGGGCCGTGTACCTACAGCATTTCATACCCAGGCACTTGATTCCGGACCAGGCGCTGCTTGAGCCGCACCTGCTTGGTAGACAGACAATTGGTATGCACTTCCTCAATCTTGCAGAAGTTAAAAGGACAGCAATGCCTACCTGCACTAGCAGCGATTAAACATACTTTTACCAGAGAAAGCTCTCAGTTTGACTTAGAGAATTCCTCTTGAAACTCCAAACTGCTTGTGACCTAGTTTCCTCTATTTCGAAGAAGCAAATACATACATAAGTAATTCTGAAAATGACCATCATAATGGCTGCCTTGCAAATCCCCAAAGCACGAATTGTGTCACCCAAACATCACACAAAACTTTTAATTCCATTCATTGCTAGCACACTTTTAGTATAAACATTGAGTAGCAGTTTCAGCTCCGTGCGTTTTAGGGATGGCTGGATCCCTGCTCTTGAAAATGCGAGTTAAAAAAGACCCGGTCCAGCTTCACCTCAACATCCAATGTTACGCAGCTTTTCTTGGTACGCTGGCGCTGCAGGTGGTAAGCTAAATGAAGGTGAAAATCGACATTTTCACTTTCTTTCTATGATAACCCGCTTCGAGAGGATACAACGCCAGCGCTTTTCCAGTATCTACAATCTCCGGAGGCGAAGAAACTTTCATGGGAATTAATCAGTTCAACCATTTAATCTCCTCCCAAGGGGTGCAAAAATACGAGGAAAATTATCAACTTTTGTCCTACATAATGAAACACTTCCGCTTGTTGGCGTGTGGCAGCAACAAAACTCCCTCCGGTACGATTTTTTGCCCACTTGACACGATCCAACGGCAACCTTTTATAAGCGCGACCGACCGACCAACCGCCGCCGAAGGTTAATGATTATGCCCCAGAAAGTTAACCCAAACAAATTCTGCGGACGGCCAAACGGCCAATGTGCGGAACGCATCCAGAACAGGCCGCAGTCAAACACGCACCGCACATCATAATTACATCGTAAAACACGGTAGGTACTACACGGGTGTTTTAATATGCGGAAGCCGGGCGAGTTGGCCTAAGAAAGGCGAGAAAATAACACCACCTTGGAATGTCGAGAGGTAAGAGAAGTGTTTTCCCTTATAGCAGACACTGCACTGTTTAGACATTTTGTAACTGAGATCGATTATTTAAACATTATGGTGACATGGCAGCTAGAAAGCAAACCATTTCAAAACGGTAAACGAAAAAGTCTCACAGTGTCGGTAAATGTGTATTCGTTTCATATCATAGGACTTAGTTTCGTGCAGATGATACTTTATGGAATTCAAGAAGTATTAAGAAGAATTTATTGAAAATAGTTTTGCAAGAGAGGTGTGAAACGCTTTCTTAAATTGCTTACATGGTTTTTAAAATCCATATAGGCATTTTTTGACGATTTCGACGAATAGATATCGAAAATCAATATCCGTCGCTATCTTGAATTCAAAAACGGCAACTTTTGAAAATTTCCTAATACTCTAATATTCTTGCAGAAATTATTCCAGAATCTATTCTTTGAAAGAATTATCAAGAAATTTGTCTTTGAATACCAGCAGAGGGATCTTCAGATCGCAGGAGGCGGTGCGCGCGAGCGGTGTTTATAAATCACCTGTCACGTTTTTTATCGGTTTCGGGATGTTTCATTTCGGCCGGCCGAATGGTAGTGCTACGGATTCAATGACAAGTGATTAGGAATCTGAATTGGCATTTTCTCGGGGACACAATTTCTTCTATTACGCTGGTGTTCTGGTCAGGATCAGTGCTGAAAATTTCATTTCGTCATATTTAATTTCAACCGCCTACATCTCCTTTTAGAAGCTGAACCTGAGAATATGGTACCGTAAACCGGGGTCAAATTGATCAGCGGGGTGAAATTGATCACTCGGGTACTACATTGTAATTCCATACTAGGAACTCTTAAGTGTCGTAATGATCATAAACTTTCTACATCTGTTTCGTAGATGTCTAGAGATGAGTGTAAACTTGATTTTTTTAGAAAAAAGTTAGTTTTGTCTTATTTTTTCAAGAAATTTGCAATGTATTTCTCATTTAGCTGAAATCATTGCTGCTAAACAATCAATTGCTAATAGGACTTCCTGTGAATTCTCTGTTTTAACATTTTTGTGGAGCCTTGGTTGGGATGTTAAGCAGCTAATCAGAACATGAAATTGTTATAAAAAGATCATTTTATGAAGAAATAGTCATTTATTTTAATAGAAATCACGTATATCAATTGAAATTGCCTAGCTTTAGGCGTTTAAGGGGGTAATTTCGAAATTTAATATTGCATTAAAAGTATTAAATTCACTAGTTGTAAGATTTTAGACGCGTTATTTGATTTTAGAAGAGCAAAATTAAGCGGTGAAGGAAATTTTCCTTTCCAACCGATGCTTAATTGTATACTGATCAATTTCGCCCCAAAGTGGCATTTCCAATATTTTGATATTTGAAGTTATTTAATTTAATGTTTAAATTTGTTGAACAAAATTCTGTCACATGGTTCCATGGAGATCCACTGGGTACTGGTTTTACAGAAATTGTTTTGGCAATATTCGAACAGGCACTGATGTTATCCGCAAAAGTTATTTTAAAGTGATCAATTTGACCCCAGATTACGGTATATGAAAAACTTGTGCGGCTAGACCAGTTCTGCAAGAAAGTCACGAAAAAACCGCTATTTTTCGAATATTAAAATAAATGTCACGGACTACCTCTGAAAAAGGCCAAATGATATTCACCGTGAATATCATTGGCATTTTTTCGAAGGTAGTCCGTGACATTTACCATAAACATTCGAAAAATAGCGATTTTTACTTGACTTTCTTGCAGAACTGGTCTAGCCGCACAAGTTTTTCATATACCATATTCTCAGGCTCAGCTTCTAAAAGGAGATGTAGGTGGTTGAAATTAAATATGACGAAATGAAACTTTCAGCACTGGCTAATATGATTTGATGTCTCGCGAAGTTGTGTGTTTCGGTTTTGCAGCCAGCGTTGTTTGGCAGATATAATCTGATTCCCCTTGTGTTGCCATTTTGCGTTCATTTTTTACGGTTAGCAATTATCGACGATGGAGCAATTAACGAAGATTAATGAGGGAAAAGAATCAAATAGTTGTATGTAAATTGTCGTACTTTAGGCATCGGAAGACTTGTGTGATTTCTGTATTTTTGAAGAACGAGGATAATTATAAGAAGAAAACACAAGCGGGCTTCTCGCGAGGAGCAACGATCACATACAAATTTGGAACCTGCAAATCGGATTGCAAAAACAAATGGGTGAGATCTTTCCTATACTCATTGTTTAACATTCAATGTACATTCGTATACAGGCTGTTAGGTTCGTGAGTGCAAACTTTTTAAAGGGAGGGCCATAAATGGTGAAAAAATTGTTCTACGCATATGGTCAAATCTCAACCGTTACGTAGTTATTGAACTTCCCATGTTTTTGACTCTAATTGCCTTAACTGCAAGGTTACTGACAGACGAAAATTCTCGCGAAAGCCAAACAATTAATTTCAGTGTGTATCGTCCCAAATGTTCATCATAGAAACAATAACTCGTTCATTTACTCACAAAGACGTGAATGAACTCATCCAGCGTGAGTGTGTTGCCCGCCAACTATCTGGAATGAAAATTGCGAGAGCGCTCTCGAACTATTTTCCATTCAGCTGCGAAAGATAATCTGCTCGAAAATATCGTGCTGATTCTCAGCTTTCATTCCGATTCCCACTCACGGCGATAATATCATCGGAATCGGCAGGAGCATGGGGAAGATTTCATCAGAAGCCCGTTTGTGTGCATTAGGGTTGTTACGTGAAATAACATAAAACCCTACAAATGTTCTATTTTATTTTTCACTTGGCCCTGGGAAAAATAACTCAGAACACTACAAATGCACAATAATGCACGATTTCACAAATTGACACACACAAAACATAAATTTTCATGCAATACAACACTAAACATAAAATTTGGCCTGCTACCCTAATGGGCAACTATTTACAATCACAGGATGAGGAGGTTTCATATTTGTTCTAGGTCCATCAGTCATCCTGGAGTTTGTGTTTTGTATGCCTGATCTGCATTCTTGTTAACAGTCTTTGTTCTGCGTTCATAGCTTAATTGTGTCTAGGAAAACTAATCCTACTTGGCCATCCCGAATCGGGTTTTAATGCAAGACGGCTGCATTTTGATGTCCGTGCTAGGAACCGTTTGCCTGTCTTGCAGTCATTTATCGTTACAAATGACCTGGAAGTATGCAACCGCTTTGGTTGCTAGGGCTATTTTTCTCCTGAGTTATGGAAGAACCCTATAAATGCACATTAAAATTGTGAGAATATTCACAAGTTAAAATCGAACATGCAACAGAAAAAATAAAACTGGTAACACAACCTTCACCAACGGAGAACGAAATTTTTGTGGATGATTGCAAAGCATCCACAAAAATTTCGTAAGGCTGTTTGTAGGTAAGATATTGAAAAGGCTGATTAACTTCTAGCCTAACTTAACCTGACTTATTTTTACTTAACGGTAACGGTACGGTAACTGCATCAAAATAATAAAGAAGCTCAAGCCACACCAATTAAGGTGACAAATCATCAAGAGACTATCTTTAACGCCTATCTAATTAACCTAAAATAAGCTACAAATAAGCAATCGCATCTTCAATACCTGTGTTACTATAAGGACAGCACAGTGGGTTTTTCAGTTGGGCGCAATGTTACGTGAAATAACATAAAACCCTACAAATGTTCTATTTTATTTTTCACTTGGCCCTGGGAAAAATAACTCAGAACACTACAAATGCACAATAATGCACGATTTCACAAATTGACACACACAAAACATAAATTTTCATGCAATACAACACTAAACATAAAATTTGGCCTGCTACCCTAATGGGCAACTTTTTACGATCACAGGATGAGGAGGTTTCATATTTGTTCTAGGTCCATCAGTCATCCTGGAGTTTGTGTTTTGTATGCCTGATCTGCATTCTTGTTAACAGTCTTTGTTCTGCGTTCATAGCTTAATTGTGTCTAGCAAAACTAATCCTACTTGGCCATCCCGAATCGGGTTTTAATGCAAGACGGCTGCATTTTGATGTCCGTGCTAGGAACCGTTTGCCTGTCTTGCAGTCATTTATCGTTACAAATGACCTGGAAGTATGCAACCGCTTTGGTTGCTAGGGCTATTTTTCTCCTGAGTTATGGAAGAACCCTATAAATGCACATTAAAATTGTGAGAATATTCACAAGTTAAAATCGAACATGCAACAGAAAAAATAAAACTGGTAACAGGGTTCGGAATTAGTCAGAAATAAAGTTATAAATTTGTTTGGTAGATGCAAGGGTTCGTTCAAAAATTACATAACGGGGAGGAAGGAAACCTAGCGCGTAACGCTCTTCATACAACATTTTAAAAATTTGAAAATATAAAAGTTGTTTTGTAGTTGGGGGTTTTGGGGGGCTGAAATTGTCAAATGTTGCTTTCCTTCCGATTGATTAGCAAATGTGTTAGTTGATGCACTCAAGTGCATGAAGATTTTAAAACTCGGAATTGATTAATTGATAAATATCCCGGGAGCGGTTGCGTCGTGTACTGAGACACGCATCATGAAAAATGCACGCATGTGGTACACCGCGTGAGCGCGGCGTCGCTGCAGGTAGTCAAAGCCGCGACTGCTCGAGGGACATTTATTGGACAAATGGTGTATCCGGTAAAGTTATTAAATAATTCAAGGATTTACAGAAGATAGATCGCTTGATTCGTAAATGTAATTCTTCCGCTGAGTGGCACAAAAAAGCAAGCAATTTTGTCCAATTACATTATCTCTATCTAAATGGTCAGGATAATGATATGTGATGTATTAAATTTTAGTATGTTTGTACAATTTTTAATTCCTCCCTTCTCCCTCAGAGAAGCATGTTTTTTAACTATGTAATATGTATACGGTCCGACCCATAATCGTAGAGGGAGCCCACGCTTCCTAAAACTACATCTTTTTTTACTCTTCAAGCAAACATTGCAGAAAACACCATCCTCTGTGCTCTTACCAGTGCATTTTGTATTACACAAGTTTAACTTGTAATACGAGAACGACCAATCCACGCTCGATGAAACGACCTTGCTAAAGGCACACACCTTCCGGTTCATCAGTTTGTTAGGTTTAAAATACCGTTAGAGTTGCTTACCAAGCTCATTTTACTGTAGCGCAAAATATGTGTCTCAAATATTACCTAAATGCATCAAAGTATAAAAATGTGCATCTTTGGTGAGCATTATTTAACCCTAAAAGGGATACCTGGGGTCCATTGGACCCCAGGCGCCTTTCAGAGCACGTCTTTGATGGAACAAACTCAGCGAGTTGACGAAACTAAGGCCGTGAAGGTATCCCTTTTAGGGTTAAAGACACGGTATCGATACCGCGCTGCTTTTCTATTGAATCGGCACTCGTGGTGATAAATTATTATTATCAATCGCAGTGAAAATTATCACCCGCGATAATAACTGCTCCAGTTTTCGCTTCCTTCGAATCGTTCACTTTCAAGCAGCGGTGCGAGAGTTGTGATCGATGAATGAACACCACTTCGAGAGCGTGAGTATCTTTGTTTATTAGCGCCACTGCAACCAGCGAGATTTTTCCTCAGCTAGACAGTGACAGCTGAGTTCATTGCATTAGCGATCAAAATATGCACGGTGAGCTTGGGTATGCTTATCGGCTAAAAAATCATGGTGAGTGCTCCACGATACGATTATTGGTAACCTTGCTTGAAAATAGTCAAACTTATTGCAGTTTTTGACACTTATTCGACAGATTATTGAATTTTCTATCAAATGGCATATTTGAATCGATTGGTTCAGTTATATAACTAAGTTTTTTAGAGCAAAAAGCTCAAAAGTAGTGTGTTTTGATTTGTTTTTGACAATTATCTTTGAAACATGTATAATAAATTAAGATTCTTTTTAGGCAAAATTGTGGCCCTTGTTCTACTCTACAATTCGTTCTTTGACACCAAACTTCTATCTCTGATTGTTTTCTTGAAATTTCGATTTAAATGTGCGGCACAGTGCGCAAAAAAGTGCTTACCATGACGATTGCAAATTTATGATCTTAAATGCGACGTTTAAATTGAAATTGCAAGAAAACGATAAGAGATAGAAGTTTGATATCAAAGAACGAATTGTAGAGTGCAACAGGGGCCACAACTTTGCTAAAGAAAGAATTTTAAATTATTACGCATTTTTCAAAGATAATTAACAAAAACAAACTAAAACCCACAACTTTTAAGCTATTTGCTCTAGAAAACTTAGATATTTAAACAAACCAATCGGTTCAAACATGCCATTTGACAGAAAACTCAATAAGGGTAAGAAAACTTCGATTAGTTTGACCATTTCGAAGTTATAGCCAGTTAAGGCAATAAGAGTCAAAACATGGGGAGTTCAATAACTACGTAACGGTTGAGATTTGACCATATGCGTAGAACAATTTTTTTTTCACCATTTATGGTCGTCTATCACCCTTTAAAAAGTTTGCACTCAGGAACCTAACACCCTGTATATTCTATTGCACACATAACATCTGGAGCGTTTGGTACGGTACGTCCACGCATCCTTCCTCCCCTGAAGATTCGAAAATTGCTTCGACGAAAGAACAAACGTTCAGAACTCGAGGCACTTCGAAGAATCATCTTTGCGGTAAATACAACGCAGTAGGCCTGGCCGCTTTGACGCTTGTGACATATCTTCGATATGCTGCAAGCCTCAATATTGACAAGAAAAGTAATTGGACCTAACCTTAGGGAACGTCCATACAAAAATTTCAGAGCTCTCATACAAAAAGTGTGACATAGGGGGAGGGGGGTTGAAAATGGGCTATTTTTGTGTGACGTAATTTATGGACCCTCCCTTACCTAATTACTTTCCAGGATGCTTTCTCGTACGCAGCCATTGTATTAGATAAGATTATATGAAATTAGAGAATACCAGCAGAGGGATCTGCAGTTTTTTTTTGTTTTTATCAACGTGTATTTTAACATTTTGCTATTTTTACACTTGGCTCATCAGTTCTTCCAGGTATTCTCTTAAAGATTCCTTCAAAAAACATATTTTTGTCAGAAATTTTCGCTAAAGGACATCAAATAGTTTTTTTTTGGTTTCAATGAGATTTCCTTCGGAAATTTTTCTGCGACTTTTGTGTACTAATCCCTAAGAAGTTGCATTAATAAGAAAATATGCTAAAAATTGTTCCAGAAAATCCTCCAGGGATCCTTCAGAAATTTATTGAGATTATTATTATTTTTTTTGTGAATTTTAACTTAATGCTAATTCTTCACACTAAAAAAAATATTGAGAGATATCTTCAAGAACTCATCCAATACCGTAGTCGGCAATTTGTGCAGCGATTTTTGCAGACAGTCTTGAAGAGATTCTCTCAGAAATTCATCCATGAATTTCTCAAGGAACCCCTCC
Organism: Aedes albopictus; assembly: GCF_035046485.1. Taxonomy (NCBI): domain Eukaryota; kingdom Metazoa; phylum Arthropoda; class Insecta; order Diptera; family Culicidae; genus Aedes; species Aedes albopictus. Next base: position 142,981,959 of record NC_085136.1, on the reverse strand, counting down.
AGAAATTTCTCAAGCAATTTTTCATTACTTCCCATTCCAGTTCCTTCAGAAGTTTCTCGTGATTTTATCCCCCTAGGATCTTTTTCCTCCAGAGATAATTCTAGAAATTTGCTCCACAAATTTCGGTCCAGGAGCGATTTGGTACGAAGAGTCTCTCCAGAAAATTTTGATCAATTCCTTCTAGGAATCTCCAAAAGATTTATCAATAGTTTTTGAAGCATTTCTTCTAGAAAACTCTACCCGAATTTATTGATAATTACTTTAGGGTTTCTCAATGAATTGTTCCTTTTATTTTTCGAGAAATTTCAGACATTTTTGAAAAAAAAATCCTGAAGAAAATTCTATAGAAATCTCCAGTAAAATCCCTGTACTAATATCAGGAAGTACTCTGAATTCTAGAGAAATATCTGAACAAATCTCACGAAATTCCTTGAAGGAATCCAAGAATATATTTTTGTAGAACTTACTGAAAAACAATCTTAATACACTTTTTGATAAACCCTTGGAGTTCCTTAAGTGAGGATTTTACTTAGGAATTGTTCCCGAGAAACCCTTTAAACAAATTCTTGAAATATTTTCTGAAAGTATTCATAGAGTGGTTTGCAGAAGTATTTCTAAAGAAATTCCTGTAGGAACATCGGGATAAACGTCTAGATAAGCTTCTGTAAAGATCCATAGAAAAAAAACTCCTCAAATTTGCCTAAAGAAATTCCTGTACAAATTCCTAGGTATTATTTCTGTATGAAATGCATGAAGAATCCGTGGTAATGCCTGAGTAATTTTAGTGAAAATACATAAAATGGAATCCTAAACCAATGCAAAATCAATACGAACTGCTTCAGGAATATCTAGAGGAATTCCCGCTTGAACTCCTGAAAGTAGTTGTGCAAGAATGTATGGAAAAGTTCCCACAAGATTTCCTACACGAATCTCCAAAAAAAAAAAATCTTGCATACCTTCTGTGCGAGTTTCTTGCGTGATTCCTGAACAAATCTCTGAACTTCTTGAATAAATATTTGTACGAATTTCTGAAGGAAGCTGTGAAATGCTTTCTGAAGAAACCACTAGGGCACATCCATTTGCAACGCTTTTTGGCATGGAAAACCCTAAATTGTTTATGTGGGCCGTTTTGCTCATCCATACTCTCTCTCCCTCTAGAGCGTTATGTATGGATGGCGCATGGGAGAATTACAAGCAAATCTCTCGAGTAATTTCTAAAGTAATACTTGGCAAAATTTCAGAAGAAACTCAAGAAATCTAAACAAAAAGAAAGTCTGGGAAAAATAATCTGAAAAAACTCTTGAGGGAATATCTAAAGCAGAAATTTCTTGAAAAGCCCTGTTATAATTTTTGAAGAAACTGCTGGTGGAGTTTTTGAAAAAAAAAAATCCTTGATAGATTTTCAATCCGAATTCACGGAGTGGTTTCTGAAAGAATCTATGGAGAAAATATAAAAATAATCTGCAGAAGAAAGAATTCTTGGACAAATTATGAAGGAATCTCATCAAGAATTTCTGAAAAAATCTCCAGGGACGTTTCCAAAGTAATCCCAGCAAGAGTTTTTGAAAAAGTCTGTGAATTTCCAAAAAAAAAGAATTTTGAGAAATTCTCGAAACAATCCCAAATTTTTATTTTCTGTAGAAAACACTGGAAACATTACTAGAAGAATTCGAAGATGATTTCCCTAAATAATTTTCGTACGGAGTTCTGGAAGAAGCTATCGATGGGGAAGCTTTTCTAGAGGTATTCTGGGAAAGTTTTTGATGACCTTCCAATCTTGAGAAAAATCTGAATGAAGAAAGTTCTGTATCGATTTCTGAAACAATCTATAGAGTTTGTTTTGAACAAATTTCAAATGGTATACATGGTAAACAATCTGAAAAGAACATCGTAAGGAAATATTCCCTGGAAGATTTTCTGAAGAAATACCTGTAGCAATTCTTACAGGAACTCATGAATGGATGTCTGAAGATGTCCATGGATGGTTTTTAAAATTAATCTTTCGATAAACTTATGAAACAATAAATTAATGAATTTCCGGAGAAATTCATGAACGAATTGCACTCCATGCAAGATTTCCTAAAATAATGCTTTGAAAAATTTCGGAGGGGTTACTGGTGAATTATCTGAATCAATTCTTGTAAGAAACTAAAGAAATTACTTGAAAAAAATCTAAATGAATCTGTGACAGATTTAAAAATATCCAAAACAACAATTTCTTAAATACATTTCTATGCTAACATCTGAAAGAATCACTGAAAAGTTAAAATTTTTTGGAAGAACGATCCTTCATTTAAGTAACGTTAATTAAATGAAAATTTACTGTGTTCAAAAAAAACATATGTTCAAAGGCTACGGTCTCGAAAACATCTGTTTTTAGTAAGTTACGAGGGAAGTCGTTTACTCAAATTGATCATAAGGCCGAATATGTCATCGGAGCGAATAGGTCATTAGGCCGAAAAGGACATTGGGCCGATGAGGTATCAGTATGTCGGCCCCAGAGGCACGTTCTTCTCCAAAAGTCGATAAGTACATAAGATCGAAAAGGACATCAGACCGAATAGGTCATAAGACTGAAAAAATCATTAGGCCGAATATGTTATAAGGCCAAGTAGCACATTGGGCCGAGTGGTCATAAGGCCGAATAGGTTATTAGGCTGAATAGGGTCGATAGGGTCGATAATAATCGAGATTTTGATAACGTGGGCCGAATAGGTAAATATGCCGAAAATATCATTGGACAGAAACGGATATTAGGCCGATGATCCTAAGACTGATAGGACGACATGAGACCGAAAAGTACATTAGCCAAATGGTCATTTGGCTGAAAAGGTTATTTGGACAAATAGGGCCTATTAGGCATAATCACCTATTCAGCCTAATGACCACGATAATCCAAAGGTTATTAAACTGAGCAGAAATTAACTGTTTATTTTAATATGTTTAAGTCGCATAAAATGCTATAGAACGTCGCAATAGTGCACATCGTTCGTCGCATAAGATAGCGCTTCTAGTCATATAGACGTTATTAGGCGCTGTCCATAAACTACGTAGACTCAATTTTGGTAATCTCAGACCCCCCCCCCCAAGCAGAACCTGCAACATCATACAGATTGTGGCTTTCTATGTTTTGGTCTATATGAGTTGCACTAGAAGCACACGAAATTTCCATCTTGTCAATTGAGTTGCAATTAAACTTTTTTTTATTTTTTATCTGTATTAACGAGATTTTTAGCCCTAGGCTAGTTTAGTAACAAATTTTGAAAACGACGTATAATCAATGGTGTAGCATTGATTATACGTCGTTTTGAAAATTTGTTACTGAGTTCATCTCGGGACCCACGTTTTACTTCCCTTCCGAAGGAAGAAACCTGCATTTAAGCTCCGAAATTCGTAAAGTTGTGACTTTGTTTCATAGAAATCACAAATTACCACGAGTTTGACATCCAATCCGTAGAGGCGGAGCTTACATATTCATCGCAAGTGATAATATAGTCAGCTTACATTAAATGTGTTATGTAACATGCATGAAACATCTAACTCTGATTTGTTTGTTCAGATTAGGTTCCAAATGAGTTACAGAAAACTTGAGCGTCTTTTCATTTTGACAGTTCTTTAACTTGTGACAAAGAAGGTGCAATAAAGTAACAAGTAACTTCAGTAGCTTTTATAGTGTGTTGAGCATCGATTCTCTCACATAGCTTTTGGTGTAGTATGTAAGGTGAGTAGATAATACTCCTGGTGTCCATGGTTCGAGTAAGGACAATTTTTTTCCCGTCTTTTTTATCATTCCTCCTCGTTTATGTTGCATAAGAATTCAGAATCTGCGCTTTTTGGGTTTCAAAGAAGAAGCGATTGTGTTCTGTCGTCCGTAATATGGACAGTGAATAAATTGCACTAAGGTTGCTGTTACTGGATTAGCAACAAGTCGTGTTGCTTGGGCCCCTCCCCCCTCATAGACTTTCGTCCATACAAAATTTTCGAAATTTGTAAGGACCGTAGACTTTGGCCAGACCCCCCCGTCCCCCCCCTCAGAGTCTACGTAGTTTATGGACAGCCCCTTAGGGAGCGTGCTTTAATGACGTAGTATTTTTTGGCCGATTTTTTACTCGTCCTCCCCCCTCGAGGCATATTTTCCCATAGGGGCTGTCCATAAACCACGTGGTCATTGGGGGGGTTTCGGCCAATGACCATTTTGTATGGACAAATAAAAATTTTTGTATGGACTAATGACCACGCGTGGGGGGGGGGGGTGAAAAGTCCCAAAAAAATTACCACGTGGTTTATGGACAGCCCCATATCTAGTACATGACTCGTTACACAAACCCAGACTCCCCCTCCCCCTAAAATGCTATGTCATTTATGAACGCTCCCTTATTGGCCCATCAATGCACGTATATCGCCTTCACTTTTTCACTCATAAGGCATTTTTGCTGCATCTTATACGATGTAACTTTACCGCAACTTTTACATTCGTATACCACGGTCATAAACTTCATTATACGTGCATATTTGTTGTCTGGAAATGATACACTTTAACAGGGTTGTTAATAGTCATCGGAGCTGAAGCAGAATCACTGACGACAACGAGTAATAAAACTTTTGCGTCACTGAGCCAGCAGCTCTTCAATATTTTTCTCTATACAACGCCAATCAGTTTGCTGGTCGCGACGAAAATGTTTGACCGTTTCTCTTTATTGGCATTTCTGTTTAGCTGCTTGCATCGAACAGGGTAGACGAACGAATAATGAGCGTCACGGGAATGGCTGATCAAAAAATAAAAAAAAATGCAAAAATGACACGCCTGCCTTCGGAATCGAACAAAAAACCTTCGGATTGGCAGCACAATAAGCACACCAACAGGGCTAATTCAACAACTCGAAAGGACAGATGCTAAATTGTCAATAAACGTTTGACTTGTTCGCCTTTCGTCTGCTGTCAGATACCAGCTAACGATTAGATGTTCGTTTTCCGTCTTTGCAAAAGGAGACAAAAGAGTATGACGAAAACTAAAGCTTCCTGTTTTATTTTCGATTCATCCTTGTCGTAGTTTCTTTGTCGGTTGCTGATGATGATGCAAGTGATGTTCCCGAGCGGAAGACAAATCGAACCCGCCGTCTCCGTGTAGGCGATCCAAAGCCTTATTCACAAGGCTATCTAAATTTGTCTTCTCGAATGAATGCATTTTTACGCTCCGTGGGCGTAAATTGAGGTTCTAGGAATTCGGGAACAGCAGGTGATATAAAGAAAATTTAAAGTTGTTTCTTATATTATCTCAAGAAGCACTACCACCAGCAGTGTTGTAATATTTAGTGGTTCTCAATCCAGGGTGATGGACCACGCGAACTTCTCAAAATCTTAAAGCTTTGGGAGAGGGTGATTTTTTTCGGATTTTGCATCTCATGCAGCATGTATTACAATATGGTGTTGTGGCGCAAATCAATGGTTCCCAAGCAAGGGGCTACGGGCACATGCTGATTTCTCAAGAGCCGAAAGTGTGATAAGAAAGTTGAAAAGGTTTCCAAATTCTATGTATTAATTTATTGCAATTGCTAAACTCAGTGGTTCCCAAGCTGAAGGTCACGGTTCATGCTGATTTCGCAAGAACCGAAAGTCCGAGGAGAAGGTGTAAACGTTTCTAGGATTCTGAACTTATTATATCAATGAAGTGATGTTATAAACCTCAGGGGTTTCCAATCTGTGGTCACTGGTCACGGGTCATGCAAATTTCTAAAAAAAAATCTAAGGTGCGATTCGAAGGTCAAAATGGTTTTCAGATTCTGCGTCTCATGAAGCATTTATTGCAATATAGTGGCATAGCTCAGTGGTTCTCAAGCTGGGGTTACGGACCATGCTAATTCTAAAATAATCTAAAGCGCTAGGAGAAGGTGTGAATGTTTTTAGGATTCAGCGTCTAAAGGATCACTTTACAATGAATTAGTGTAGCTACGCTTTGTGACTCCAATGCTGAGGCCACGGGCCATGATAAATTTTCAAGGACCTAAAAGTGGGAACAAAATGCAACACTCGTTACAGTATAGTGATGCTGCAAAGGTCAGTGCGTCTCAATACGGGATCGCGAAAATATTTGTCGTATTGTATATTTCAAGAGGCACTACCACGCATATGATTGGGTTGCAAATTTCAGTGATTGTCAGTTAATGGTGGAATGCCAAGGATTGGAAATCACTGATCTTTGCAATGCATCGGTATTGACGATACTGCCAAAACAACATTTGCACTACTTTCCAGGACTTTCCTAATTGGGAGCCACTGAACTTTGAAAAAATGCTAAATTATTCAATTTAACTAAATAATTCAAACTAAAGTAACTTATCACGGGTTAAAAACTTTGTTATTTCAGTTTTCACAAACAGCATCTCGTTTAAGCACCAAATCCCAAATAGCACTTCCCTAATTTGGGAGTTTAGTGTACTCTTTATCTTTCTTCTACATGCAATGCGCTACTGAAAACATATTTTGGAACGAGAATATACTCAACTCATCACACATTTAGTGACCGATTATACTCCATATTCAATTCGAATACGAGTACCACACAAGCTTTAGTTGATATTCCATTTGGCATGATGATGCTGTCATCCCCCCTAACGACCCTAGCAATCAATAAAGAAATCATATGTTCAATGTTTGAATTTCGTTTTGGGACGAGTTCCCGCCTTGACCATGCTATGTCAAGATTCCAATAGCTTCTTCATTAAGCCAATCACCCACAGATAAACCGAAAGAAGAGCCGAATCAGCTGCAGCATGACAGTGGCATCTACATCCACATAAGTCCTTTTGCCACCGAGGCGAAAGCCAGACGAATGTCATTTCCAGCGAAATCCCCATTAGATCAGCATTATCCAGATTCCCGCAAAACGATCCCCATTCATCTGACTTTCTTTTTTCACGTCATCTGTCTACTTGAATTTCCAGCGAAAGCAAAACGACAACTATCTGTCTCCGATAGGACGACGTTAAAGGCGTACACGGCGTACACAACATCACAGTCAACAGTCGGGGCACAAGGGCCATCAAAGAAGAGGGGTTTGGCAAGTGTCGTCAATTTCCTCTACATCATCTCTCCCTTGGAGCTGCCAGTGTGGGATCTTTCCGAATCGAGAGCTCGTCCTCACGTACGAGCTTTTCCCGCTTTTATTTTCGTTTTCTTTTTCGATTCCACATTTTTCCCAGCACATCGCCAAGACGCCCAACTTAGAAAAAACTAGGTGAAAAATAAACTCTACGACACACAAACTGTTGGGAATATGTATTTTGTGCATTCGAGCACCCCTCGTAATCGAGACAACCGTTGTGTAAATAGATACACCGTGAACATGTTTTATGTTGTCGAGCATTGTTATTGTTTATAGTCTTGAATGTAAATAGTCAATAAATCATTCGTTCGTGTATCGTCAAACTGTACGCAAGTAGTTTGCTTTTACTCCGGTCCGGAAAGTTCCTTTCTCGTCCCGCTGTTGTGTGTTCCGCTGTGTGATAGCTCCATCAGGCTATGGGTCCAGGTATGGACGAGAAAGCGAAAGTCGCCGCGTTCGACGGGTCCGGATTCCATAACTGGAAGTTCCGGATGGAGACCGTCCTCGACATGCACGGTTTATTGGATTGTGTCCACCGGGAGATCGTCGAGATTGAAGAGTTGCGTGAGATGGCCGACGATTCCGCGCAAGTGAAAACCGAGAAGAAAAGGCAAATGGCTGAGCGAAGTGCCGCGGATAAAAAGTGCAAAGCGATTATCGTTTCGGCCATCGCTGATAATCAGCTTGAACTTGTGAAGGACTGTGCGAATCCGAAGCAAATTTGGGACACGCTAAAGGCGGTGTTCGAGCGTTGTGGTGTTGCCGGCCAGTTATTCATTCGGAAACAGCTCCTCCGGTTAAAGTATGAAGAGGGGGCTGATAGTGATTTGCCGGAACATTTGTTGAAATTCGATCGGTTGATTCGCGAGTTGAAGGAGAGCGGTGCGGCAGTGGAAGAGCCCGATGCAATTTGCCATTTGTTGCTGACAATGCCTGCGTCGTTCGATTCGGTGGTGACGGCCATCGAGACGCTTCCCGGTGGAGTGACACTGGCGTTTGTCAAGAAGCGGTTGCTCGATGTGAACCTGAAGAAAAATATGTTGGCCCCTGCGGCCGAAAATGAGCGAGAAAGTGAGGGTGTTGCCATGACGAGCAGGCATGTGTGGAGAACGTTGAAGTGCTTTCGGTGCGGCAAAATTGGACATAAACAAGCTGACTGTCGCGTGCGTTTGCCATTGAATCCGAGTGAGTACGAAGTTGTGAAACGTCGAAACAGTAAATCAGACATGGTGGTTGAAGAAAAACGTACCTCGGATCGTGCGGACGTTTGCTTCATGGCGTCGCAGGAAGAAAAAGAAGAGCTGGTGAAAATGCAGTGGTTCCTAGACTCTGGTGCGACGGACCACATGGTGAACGATCCCAGTTTGTTTAAAGTGATGCGACGATTGGAGCAGCCGGTGCCAGTGCTTGTGGCGAACGGTGAGAAGATGATGGCGGAATTCTGTGGTGATGTAGTGTTGCTTGCTGACGTCGGCGGAAAGATGAAGAGATGTGAAGCGAAAGAAGTGTTGTACCTCCCCGGATTACGAAGCAATTTGTTTTCGGTGAATCGTGTGGCGAGATCCGGGTTGCAGGTCCACTTTGCCGGCGACAGAGTGAAAATTGTAAAGAGAGAAGAAGTAGTGGCTGTCGGGCACCATTCAGGAAAGCTGTACGAGTTGGATGTTTGGTGTGAACGCAGGCGACGTGATACGGATGCGGCCATAGTGAGCGTGAAGGATACGGAGACCCCGAAGACGGCGCTGAATGGGAAGAATGCGATGAAGTCAAAAGACAATGAAGTGCAGAGCAAGTTAGGAAAGCGAACAAGAAGAAGTAGAAGAAGTAACGTTAAGAAAGTATCGTTGTGGACGATATAAAGCGTGTAGGTAACGATGTTGCCTAATTAGACAAAAACTGTTTTAAGTGTTTTGACCATGTTTTTGACGATTGATGTTTGTGAAATTTGATTGTATTGGACGTTTATTGTGTGAGAGAGAACTGTTGTTATTAGTTTGATGAGTTTGTTTAATTGGAGCCAAAAGTTGGCGATCTGACCTTGGAAAAAGAATGTTAACGATGAACATTGTTGAAGTTTATGTACGTTTTTTGATGATTTGGACTATTGATGATAGGATCTGTGATATTTGTTAGTGATGTTACTCGGGTTGTCGACCTGAGAGGGGGTGTTGGGAATATGTATTTTGTGCATTCGAGCACCCCTCGTAATCGAGACAACCGTTGTGTAAATAGATACACCGTGAACATGTTTTATGTTGTCGAGCATTGTTATTGTTTATAGTCTTGAATGTAAATAGTCAATAAATCATTCGTTCGTGTATCGTCAAACTGTACGCAAGTAGTTTGCTTTTACTCCGGTCCGGAAAGTTCCTTTCTCGTCCCGCTGTTGTGTGTTCCGCTGTGTGATAGCTCCATCACAAACAAATGTACTTACCGTATTCATTCAGGAGACTTTACTTCGAGCCCTGTATCAGCTGTCTGGGTGCAGCAAAAGTAAGTTCATGCATTTCTTTTTTTCTGTTTTGGCTGCCACACCTTGCATCGATAATGCCGTCTGCTGGGGCATAGGATGTGTTTATAAATGTCCCTTTTACCACAGCACTTTCGATTTGTTTTCGATTTCCATTGCACAGCCAGCCAGCAGCGCCAGTGTGGTCAGGTGGTGCTGCGGTGCATCCAACCAATGTCGTTTGGTTATAGTAGCACAGTGAGGCAGTAAAGAAAATCGAAACTTTCCCCGGGGCAGACGGTCGAGTTTTCCTCTAACGAGAAATCTGCCGGCAAACGACGACGCCTCGCCACGCCGCCAGGAGGTTGGTTTGGTACGTAGGTATATCAGTATACCTAGAGCCGATGGTATCGATTTCAACTTTTCTCATTCGATTCATGAGTTTTGTGGCCGAGAAGGATGCAACTCGATAGGAATGCAAGAACATGAAATGCAAACCACTATGCAAATATTGGGTTAACTTCATGTGTGATGGCGAGCTACTGTGTATGACATCAGCAGTAGTGGAATTGATAGCTGTAAATAAGTTCAGGCTTTCTATTTTTTTTATTATTCAAATTGAACGCAACATTCGAGTCGGTTTGCTATCTGACATTCTGATGACGTGACCCGTCCATCGTAGCCTCCCGATTATCGCACTCCGCCGTAGATGGTACGCAACGCTTTCCGTTCTAAAACTCCAAGGGCGCGTTGGTCCTCTGCACGTAGGGTCCATGTTTCGTGCCCATAGAGGACTACCGGTCAAATCAGCATTTTGTAGATAGTTAACTTCGTGTCGTGTAACGGCGAACTTTATTCGATCGTAGAGTTCTACGGAGTCCAAAGTAGGCTCGATATCCTACCACAAGCGTTTCTGAATTTCTCTGCTAGTGTCGTTGTTGGCGGTCACCAGTGACCCCAAGTACACGAATTCTTCGACCGCCTCGATTTCATTACCTTCGATATAAATTCGGGGTGGCGGGCGCGGTGATTCCTTCCTGGAGCCCTTTGCCATCATGTACTTTGTCGTCGACACCTTAATGAGTAATTCGCCTGGCTTCACTCTTCAGTCGGATGTACGTTTCCGCCATCACAAATTTGCGAGCAATAATATCAATATCATCAGCGGAACCAAGCAGCTGAACGGACTTCGCGAAAATCGTTCCACTCGTGTGCATCCCCGCTCTCCTTATTACACCTTCTAAGGTGATATTAAACAGCAAGCACGAAAGACTATCACCTTGCCGTAACCCTCTGCAAGATTTGAAGGGACTCGAGGGTGCCTCTGATAATCGAACTACATCACTCGATCCATCGTCGCCTTGATCAATCGTATCTGTTTATCCGGGAATCCGTACTCGTGCATAATCTGCAATAGCTGTTCTCGATCGATTGTATCATACGCCGATTTGAAATCGATGAACAACCCAAGCAACCAAAAGTTCGGATTCCACTTGAAGAACGAACTCAGAAGTTCAAATTCGGTTCAATTCCAGGTTTCGTTGAACTTAATTCTCTAAAAAGTTACTCTTGTATTGTTTATGAACTTGGAAGTACATGTACAAGCTTTTGACTTCTCTTCAAAACGACATTAAAGTCGAAAAAAGGTTCAAAAAGAACTTATGTTGAACTTTAAAACAGAGTTCAATCAAATATTAACCGAACTCATGTTGAACTTTTGCGTGCCTTTAAAATTCAAATATAGTTCATTTGAACATATTCCAACAACTTGAAATCATCCGTTCCGAACTTGTTCCGAACTTGTTTTGAACTTACTACTGAAAGTTCGGATAAATATTAACCGTACCAAAAGTGAACTTCACTTGAACTTTTGCGACAGCGGGGCCGGGGAGAAGTTCTCATTCAATTAAATCACTCGAAAATCGAGCCCAGCAGCCACAGCTTGTGTTAATTTCACAAGTACACTTTGTTCCACTATAATATTTGAACGTACTTACTTGTTATCAACGCAAAGGATCCGTATTGTGTGGCTCAAAGGCTGCCCCCGCAGCGGAAAACTGTTCCTCCCAGGATGCCGCCGGGGTTTTTTCGGCTGCGCACAAAAATTTTCCAGCTTTGCTGGATGTTTTCACACCCGTCTCACTTGTCACTGCAGCGCACCGGTAATCGACGCAATCGTATTCACTGAAAACAAAGCTGAAAACTTAAAATCTTTTCTTGAAGTCGATACACTGGCCTTAATTTATTGCTTTGCACTGCGAACCACAACAAACTGAAAATGTCAAACTGCGTAAGTTCACAAGAAGTTCCACGTGAACTTCTTTCGAACTTTCGACTTCAAAAACTATTCCAAGTTCAGGGAAAGTTCACACGCGAACCTGATTGAGCTCTTCTATATGATATCAGCACATTGAGTAAAATCCCACAGTGCATAACAAAACATACATGGAGTAGTGGTTAGGCACCGACTTTCAACGAGGAGATCCCGAGTTCAAATCTCAGTAAGTAAAAAACATCAAACATTATTTCAAGGTATTAGTCAATTTGGATTCCACATGAACTAATGATTCTTAATAATAAATTACTTTTGAGGACTAAACAATTTTTTTTTCATTTTTTCGAAGTTTATTTTTAAGCTGAATAGCGTTCCTTTCAGCGACACAAGTGTACTTTTGTGAACTGAAGTTCGGTTAATTACTTAAAAAGTGAGCTGAATAGAATGCTATTCATATACCTTCGAATAGCTGATTAAGCCCAAACATGCTATTTTATTCGAACTTTCGGTTGCTTTGGAAGTGATGTGTGGGCACGTTGTATTCGCGGCATTTCTGCAACACCTGGCGGATGGCGAACATCTGGTCCGTTGTAGCGCGTTCACTCATGAATCCAGTCTGACATCACCCCACGAACTCTCTTCATGCGTTCAGCTTCTCGTAGAACTTCCGTGTGTCCTTAGCGCGGTACAGCTCTTCTATCGCTGCGCGATCTCGTTCTTCCTGTTGGCGCTTCTTCCTCCAGAAGACTGAGTTCTGCCTGTTCCGCACCTGTCTATAACGTGCCTCATTTGCTCTCGTACGGTGTTGCAGCATTCTCGCCCATGCTGCATTCTTCTCGTTTTTAACTGTTCACATTCGCCGTTGTATTAGTCTTTTCTGTGATTCGGAAGCATTTCGCGAAGCCTAGTGCTGCAACCGAGGTACTACCTATGGCCGATCGGATGTCTCTCCAGCCATCTTAAGGTGTAGCTGCGCCAAGCTGCTCTCCCCTTGGTAGGGCCACTACTAGCTGCTGCGCGTATTATTGAGTCACTTCTACGTTACGCAGCTGATTCATGTTAAGCCGTGGCGTTCGAATTTGACACGTGGTAATGACTGTCGAATGCTTCTTTCTCGTCATCAGGTCTCCCTTCGTGTGGGCAGTGGACGTTGATGATGCTGTCGTTGAAGAAATGGCCCTTAACTCTTAACATGCACATCCTAGCGTTGATCGGCTGCCACCCGATCACACGTTGTCGCATCTTGCCCAACACTATAAATCCTGTTCCCAGTTCATTGGTGGTGCCACAGTTTTGGTAGAAGGTAGCCGCTCGATGCCCGCTTTTCCACACTTTCTGTCCAGTCCAACAAAGTTCCTGCAACGCCACGATGTCGAAGTTGTGGGGATGTAGTTCGTCGTAAATTATCCTGTCATATCCTGCGAAACCAATGACATGCAATTTCATGTTCCAAGTTTTCAATCGTAGTCCTTATTTAGTCTCGTGGGTCTTTGCCAATTGTATCGAGTCGTATTTTCTCCTATGGTATTCGCAATGGGGATTTACACGAGTGGCTTATTGGGCTGACGTAAACCCTCCCGTCTCGCAGGAGGGCCATCGTGCCAGTTCTGTTTAATGTCCCAACCAACACTGGGACGACAACGCTAATAGGGCTACCAGCTTGGATCTAGCTGGACGTGATGCAGCATTTCTTACTCAGTCGCTGGATGCCAGAACAGACGCTGTTTGAGCCGCACCTCCTTGGTGAACAGACGCTCGGGTCATACCTTCTCAATCTAGCTGAAGTCAGAAGGACAACAGTGCCCAAGCTTCACTACCAGCTAAGCACACAACTCTTAGCTGGTGGTCTTCGCCATCACTTGACCAATGGAAGCATGAGGTAGGAACTTGTGAGGACCAGAGCTATGTTGAACGCTCTCCTTATCGACTTATTGTTTTGCGACCCAAGTACCAGTGTAGGGTACCGCATTTCCTTCCCCAGCTAACGTGTCGACGTGTTGGGAGAGGTAACGGATGGGCGTGGTTGATGAAAGCCATCAACAAGAACAGAGATGTGTTTTCTGCAATGGAGAGGGTTGTGCATCAGCTTGACTTCATCATTGACTTTACGTCTAGGTAACGCAGCTGATGGGGGAATGGGGAATGGGGAAGCTGTTTTACGAACCACCGGGGTCAGATGCTGCTAGAGACACTGACCACGCTAGATGTTGACCTGGCTAATGTCGGTGCCAAGAGTATCTTTAGTCGGAACGGTGCGGAGTCGACTACTGACGTTACTTTTTGTAGCTCTGGCTTAACAAGTAGTTCAAACTGGAGACTTTTCAGCGATCACCTAGCGATTCGCTACAATATTGACTACAACAACCAAAGCAAGGCCTCTCAGGTGGAAGACATCATACTTCGAAGAAAGGGTATTTAGGGAGGCGCTCTGCCGTGAGCGAAACCTACTTGGTTTAAATAATGACGAGCTTGTAGCGGTGCTCTCGCGTGCTTGCGATGCTATCATGCCTGGACAAGTTTTACTTAGAAATAGGAGACCACCGGCTTACTGGTGGACCCAAGCGATTGCAAACCTGCTCCACTCCTGCCCACGGACTAGGAAGGAACTGAGAAAGAGATAAACGAATGGCGGGTGGTGTTCACCGCTGCTGAAGTCGCGCTGAAGGCCGTGATAAGGACAAAAAAAAAAGACCTACTTTGAGGTTCTCTATCAGAGTACCAATGCGTATCCGTGGGGTGATGCCTACAGGATCGTGATGGCCAAGACAAGAGGTGTAATGGCTCCTATAGAGCAGTCTCCAGAGATGTTGGAGGAGATCATCGAGAGGCTTTTTTCGCGTCACGATCGTAGTGCTTAGTCTCCTTTCGTAGGACAGCTGGAGGCTGGGGCTGCCGATGAGGAGAGGGTCACCGATGTGGAACTTGCGCGAATAGTGAGTCCCTTAGCGTAGATAAATCCTCAGGTCCGGACGGAGTTCAAAACTTGGCCTTGAACAGAGGCTCTCGGGATGTTCAGGTCTGCTATGCAGAAATGCCTAGAAGAGGGAGTTTCCCCAGATGATTGGAAGCGGCAGAGCCTGGTATGCACTATTGCCAAAGGCGGTGAAGCCACCCGGAGACTCGTCGGCTTATAGACCAATATGCTTGATCGACACGACGGAGAAGGTGCTCGAATAGATCATACTCAACAGAACAGAATGTTGAGACACATCGAGGTGTAAATAGTATATCGAGCAGCGCGGAAGTTACTTCCAGAATCGAGTACTAGTTTTCGACACAGAAGTGGGTCGAAAGCCGAGGCCCGTGGCGTAGTGGCTACACGTTTACTTCATTCTACCATGATAGGGTAAAAGGGAAAGCAACGGCCACCAGTTCGATGTAGTACAATTAGAAATAAAATACATTTAGGCGTTGTACAAAGTGTAAGTACAGCTTCCAAATGGAATCGCTCACGCAGTGCCCTAGTGGACAATAGAGCTGTAAATTAGGTAAAGTGATTGAAGAATAAAAAAAATGGGTCGAAAGTGCTTTCACATAACCTCAGAAATTCCACTAGATTCCATCCTGGGTTCGGTGCTATAGAATGCTATATTAGACGAGTTGTTAAAGTTAAACTTCTCGATGGGCGTGGCAATCATCGAATATTTTGGTAGCATTTTTGCTTCGAATTCGTGATGGTGATGGGCTTGATGATCTAGTAGTGGCTACTGTTGCTGATTCTTACGTAGAAGGTCCTACAGTTAACCTCTGACTCATCCCTTTCCACCTATGTATTACTAATCTTACTATCTACTTTATATCGACACTAACTGGAGACCCCAATACATCATTCACTTCATATATCATTTTGCCATCAAATAAATGAGATAATTTAAATTACATGCCACGCAAAATTAAACTCCAATCTTATAATTACTTCAGCAATCTTCGACATCGCCTTAACGTCAAACCTTCGTTATTCAAGCCCAGAGATCGAAAATCGGCTGCCCCAGTTTCTGCAACCAAAATCTGCTAAACGACCTATTGATGATGACTGCTACTACATGCCTGTATTTGCCTTTATCCGTACATAGGCCCACGTACTTGGGCTGCAGCCGACACCTCCACCCACAAGTACCCTACATCCCTTTTCGATCTAACAGTAACCCACCACGCGCCACCGCCTCCACCGCAAGTCATGAACGAGACATGAATTTTTAATAGCCCCTTGTCGCCTGGCAGTTGATCCTGTTACGGGGCACTTTCACTAGGCTCAGTTTATCGTTTACTCATCTACGCAACTGGGAGAATGAACTCGACGGTGAATATAATTAGTATGTGAAACATGCAGCATCGCATAATTGCGGAAGGGTGATCCCCGGTCGGTGGGTGGGAAGGATGTTATCCGCAACAACCGCCAACATGGTGGCGATGGTTGGACATGTCGAGTGATTATGTGGTATTGTTTGCACATATTGGTATTTGAGGACTGCATTAACATGCATCCAAATATAGAGTGGGTTCTGTGATAAACTCTCATTGAGTTTATCATAATCAACAACTGAACATTGACTGTATAAATCTTTGTAGGTTCTGCCCGCACATTTAATTTTCATGGAAATATTTTCAACTACTCTAGTACCTATTTGAATCGCAACGCATTGGCGTATCTAGGATTTTTTCCTAGGGGGTGCCTTGGGGGTGCCAGTGGCTTCCAGGTTGTTTTGCTTCTTTTTCGTAAAAGGAAATACCGAACCATTATCAATTTTTTTTTCATGAAATAATGATATACTGCGTAGCGGAAAAAATAGCACGCAAATTTGAACGCGCTATATTTTAAAGAACACTTTTTTTTTAATCCGAACCATTGTACAAATTTAACACTTTCCCCGCCATGTGAGGGGTTTGAAAACTTGATAACTTGATTGCGCATTATACATGGAATTTGTAGTTTCAGTTTGAACTTAACAATCATCGAGACAACCCCTTTGTTTAGTGGATTGAAAATAAGGGAACGTCCATAAATTACGTCACGCTTTGAGGGGGGAGGGGGGGGGGGGTTCAGCAAAGTGTGACAACCCATACTAAAATTTTAGAGGTCCCATACAAAAAGTGTGACATAGGGGGGAGGGGGGGTTGAAAATGGACGATTTTTGCGTGACGTAATTTATGGACGTTCCCTAATCAGGTCCGTAAGAACACATTTTCAGAGCAAGTTTAAATCTCTGAAACCATACAATATTCACAAATTTGCGTGTAACTTGTATTCATTGTGACATCCTCTTTGTTAAAATAGTTTTCAAGAACAATTGAAAGAGTTATAAATACTAAAAATTGCATATTCAGGACTGAAATCCGGAATTTGGTGCGAGCAAACTTCGATTTTTCTCTTCGGGATTCTGGTGCTCGCACCAAATTATGTTTTCGAATGAATTGATATCTGTTGAAAGGAATTGTGTATAAAACTCAAAATTTTACTAAAATTTTTAAAATTTTAAATTTTAATTTTTTTTAATAAAACCAACATTGTAGTAATCAGTCAAAATTTCAGCTTCGTACATTTCGAATAATCGTGTCTGGTTTGTACGTATAATACAAGACATTTGTGTTTTCGGCAAAAAATTCTTTCGGTATTACCTCAGGGAATATTCCTGGTAATTTATTTGGAAATTGTTTTGCAATTTATTTCAATTAAGTCTTTTTTTGCAAATATCCCAGCAATTGCTTTGGATTTGGCAAATATCTTCGGTAATATCTTTGAATCTCCTTCAGAAATTTCTTTAAGAATTTTTTTTTGGTTAAACGTTTGGAATTTGATACTGAACACCTTTCAAGCATACTTTGAAAACATTAATCAAAAATTACTTTGGAAATTTCTTCGGCAATTCCATTAGGAGTTTATTTGGCTTTTTTACTTCATTGGCAAATCCTTTGAAATGTTTTCTCGGGAGTTGCTCCGCCAATTTTTAGTAGTCTTTCAAACATTGTTTTGTTAATGTCAACAATTCTATTGATATTTGCTTTTTAAAATTCTCCAATTACTCTTCAGGCAATTCTTTTGGGAATTCTTTTATTGTGTAATTCATTTAACAATGACTCTGGAAACTTCCTCACATTTTTTTTGGAAATGTCTTCGGCAAGTCATTCTACTTTTTTGGGATTTTCGTCGATTTTTTGGACTTTCATTATCTATACTATGTATTCGGTATTCCTTCGCCAATTCCTTAGAAATCTCCTTCGGAAAATCGTTTATAAATCGCTTCTATAATTTTAATGAAAAATCTTTAGATAATTTCTTCTAGGTTGCTTCAGTAATTATGTAATGAATTCCTTCAGTAATTCCGATTGGAATACCCTTCGGCAGTTTCGATGTTACTTGCGTTGAAAATTTATTTGGGAATTGCATCAGCAACTCCTTTGGAAATTTTGAAAACTTCGTTTATTAATTTGGGAACTTCTTCGGTAATTCATTTGGAAATTGATTCGGTAAATTTCTCAAAGATTTCCTTCGAGAATTTATTTGAAAAAAAAAACTTTGGCGGTTCTTTAAAAATTCTGTCATGGTGATACTACGGCAATTACTTTTGGAATTGTTTCCAAATTTTATTCTGAAAATCCTTTTATGATTCCGGGAAATTCTCTAAGAATTTCTTTGAAAATTGTTTTGTGAATGTTTGTGGAAATTTTCATAGAATATATATTTCAGCAATTTATTTTGAGATTGGATTTGGCCAATTTCTTTAAAAAGCCTTAAAATTTTATTTAGGAATTTTACTTTACTTTTTCTTATATGAATTCTTTTGGCAACTGCTTTGAAAGTTCAAGGGCAAACGTAATGGAAAATTTGTCAGGAAGTTTTTCGTGAATTTCATAGGATTTTCTTCGAGCAAGCCCAGTTTAGAATTTCTAAATTTCCAATTCAGCCATTTTTGGAAGCAATAAATATAACTACAATTAAATCATAAAAATAACAAAAGTAATCACGATAAAATTGCCTGAGAAATTTGCAAAATAATTGAAAAAGAAAATGCTGATATAACTTCAGAGGAATAGCCATTGAAATTCTAGAAAAAAATGCCTGAGAAATTTGCAAAATAACTGAAAAAGAAATTGCTGAAATAATTTCAGAGGAATAGCTATTGAAATTCTAGGAAAACAAATTCTAAGAAATTGCTGATTAAATTCAAATGAAACGACCGCAGAAATAAAAAAAAACAATCATGCCCTCAAAGAAATGGCCATTCTGCGGTCTAGCGAATACGAAGTCGTGTGTTCAAATCCCACCAAATCGCGATTTTTTTATTTATCTCACAATTTGTCAATTAGCAATATTCTGTGCTTTCTAATTAATTACAAGTATTTCTCGTACATTCTTATAGGATTTCACTAGGGATGTCTCTAGCAATACCCCCTAGCATTTCTCCTGAAATTCCTACTATTCCCGACACTGGTTTAGGGATTCCTCTAGAGATTTATATTGGGATTCCTTCAGCTGGAATTCCTTGAAGAAGGCCAAGAGAATTTCCTTGAGTAATATCATGATATATTTCTAAAGTAATCCATCCAACTCTAGAGGAATTCCTGGATGAGTCTTTAGAAAAATCCCTGGAAGAATCAACGACATTTTTGGAAGTATCCTAGGAAAACTGCCTAGAAGAATTCCAGCAAGAATGGCAGGAGAAATCCCTAGAAGAATTCCTGCGGGTATCGTAGTAAAAATTTCAGGAGGAGACATAGGAGGCATTGCTGAAACAAAGATAAATATTTGGAGATATCCCAGGAATGAAATCCTTTAGGATTTCCAGGAGGATACACCGAAGGCAAGGCTCGTAGGAAGATAGCCCTGAATAATCCCAACAATTCTTAGAAGAATCTATAGAAGAATTCCGGGAGGTATTACAGTAAGAATTTCTGGAGGAGTCCTAGGAGGAATTGCTGGAAGAGCTACAGCAGGAATAGCTTGACAAATCCAGCTGAAATTCTTGCAGGAAGACCAAGAGGAGTTCCTGGAGGAATCCCATGAGAAATTTATGAAAGAATCCTTGGGTAAAATGTCTTGGATAAAAATTCCTGGTGGAATCACTGGAGAGCTTCTTAAGAAATCACAGAAAAAAATATGTGGAGGTATTATTAGAAGGATTCTGGGATGTATCATTGTAGAAATCTCAACAGAAATCCTAGGAGGAATTGCTGGAGGACACTATACAGGAATTTCTAGAGAATCCCCATCAGGAATGCCGGGGGGAATCCAAAGATAAAATCTTCGGAATACCTAGAGATGTTCCTGCAAGAACCGGTAGAGCTATTCTGGAACAATCTATTGCGAAGGCCCTGAAGGAATCGCAGGGGGAATTTCTGAAGGAATCTCAGGAAGATATCCCGGAAGACTTCCAGCCACAATGCTAGGATCAATTTGTATAGGAATCACTAGAAAAATTTCTGGGCATATCACAGTAAGAATTTCTGGAGAAATTGCTGGAAGATCCGCAGGAGAAGGTGTTTGAGGTATTCTTGGAGGAAGGAGTTTCTGCAGGAATTCCATGACAAAACAATCAAAGGAATTCCTGCAAGAATTCCATTAAGTTTGCCTGGAAAGATCTCAGAAATAGCCAGGAGAAATCTCTAAAAGAATCTGTAGCATAATTTCTTAAGTACCACACTTTGAATTTCTGGAGCAGGAAGAATAACTGGAATAACCGCAGGAACTGCTTGAGTAATCCCAGCTGGAATATCTAGGAATTCCAGGAGGTATTTATCATAGAAATAATTTCAACAGATATCCTAGAATCAGGAATGCCCGGGTATCCTAAGAGAAGTTCCTCTAACAAATTCCTGGAGGAATACCTACAGCACTCCTGGAAAGAATTGGTAGAAGTATACTGGAGGAATCCCTTATGGAATTCCAGGAGGGATTTCTGGAATCTATGGTAATCTCAGAAAGATTTCCCGAAAGTATTGCAGCAAGTAAGTATGCCAGGAGAAATCCCTAGAAGTATTTCTAAAGGAGTCCTAATGAGAATTGCTTGAAGAATCCCAGCTGGAATTCGTGGAGGAAGGTCAATAGAAGTTTTTGGAGAAATCCCCTGTGGAATTTCTCTAAGAACCTGTGGAGGAAGTCCTGGATAAATCATTCAAGAAATCTCTGGAAGAATCATCGAAGAGATTTTTAGAGAAATCCCAGGGAGATTTTCCGGAAAAATTTCCGGAACAACTTCCCTGGTAGAATACCTGAAGGTACCACAGTGAGTTTTAAGTTGGAGGAGTTCTAAGAGAAATTGCTGGAAGTATCACAGCAGGAGTTGCTTGAGGAATCCTAGCCATAATTCCCAGAGGAAGACCAATATAAGCTCCAGGAGGAATTCCATGTGAAATTTCTGGAAGAATCTCTGAATAAAATCTCTGAAGGAATTCCTGGAAGAATCACCGGAGGAACTTCTGAAAGAAACCCAGGAAGATTGTCTTGAATAATACCAATAGGAATTCCTTAAGGAATTCCAATAGACATTTTTAGAGGAATCCCTAGAAGAATTCCGAAAAGTGTCAAAATAAGAATTTCCAAAGACATCCTAGGAGAAATTGTTGGACCAATCTTTGCAGAAATTTCTAGTATGTACAACCCCATCTGGACTGCCTGGAGAATTCTAAGGGAAGTTTATTGAAGAAATATAGGGAGGAATCCATAAAGGAAGCCTAGAGAAATCACTATATGAATAGATAGAGGTATTACTGGAGGAATCCATGGAGATTGTTCAGGTATATAAGTATTTCCGGGTGTGATTAAGTTTTTTTCAAATGTACCATTAAAAAATATTTGAAGTATTGTGGTAAGTTTTAAATTTTAGATGACTGTCAAGGAAAAATTTTAGGGGGTGCCAAATTTGTTCTAGGGGGTGCCAGGCACCCCTGGAACCCCCCCTAGCTACGCCAATGTCGCAACGTGTGTTGAGAAACTGACAGCATTTATCGGAGATATGAACCATGTGCCTCACACACATAAGCATTCAAATGTGCACATGCGCAGTTATACCTGTAGAAGATCCAGAGATAGAGCACGAACTATGGGACGCGGTGTGCTATTTTTACGAAATAAAGAACCATCAAAAATATTTGATTGCTGTTCTGGGAGTATTTTTGGAGCATGCTTTGAAAAATAATCTACTTAACCTTTTAAAAGTTTTGTATTTCTCTGATATCTTCCACTTCATATCCCTTCCACAAAAAGTTTTAGTCGGATTTATGTGTGTTTTTTATTGTTTTCGACAAATTTGGGAAATTTGAAGTGAAATCGGTGTCGCTCACAAAATGTCTAACCTAATCCGGTAACTTAAGTTAAGAATTCTGGGTTTGTAACTGATAGTTTTCAACTAGCTATGTTTTCATCGAATTTATTTATTATTTATCAGCCCCCACGATTCACCCGTTAACGAGTCTGTTCCGGAAGGAACGAGCCAAACGATAATAAAACAACAGCACTTCCTAGCACGTGCATTAGCGTGGTTAAAAAATCGTTTTTACCCCACACCGCTTATTCGATTCGTAACCTTCTAAGCCTTCTCCCAAAAAAATGAGCTGATTTGAATGAAAATTGAGAGTACACAAGTCCTTCAAAGTTTGTATAAGAATTACTATGGGAAGAGGATGTTTTTCATTCAATTGACCGTGGCATTTCCCCCAAGTGGGCTGCAAAACGGTGAGTCGAAAAGGAGAGCGTCCGACATAGCTCAGGTCCTCACAAGTTCCTACCTCATGCTTCCACGGGTCGAGTGATGACAAAGACCCCCAGCTAAGAGTTGTGTGCTTAGCTGGTAGTGCAGCCTGGGCACTGTTGTCCTTCTGACTTTAGCTAGATTGAGGAGGTATGTCTCGAGCGTCTGTTTACCAAGGAGGTGTGGCTCAAACAGCGTCTGTTCTGGCATCCAGCGGCTGAGTATGAAATGCTCCTCCACCGGAAGCTATACCGGTGGCAGCCTTACCATGGTGGATAGGGGACCTTAGGCAAACAACCTACTGTTTCCCAAATCCAAAAAAAACGTTACAGAAACCGAAAATGAAAGATTACGAACTTATTCAACGGCTTTTAGCGTGAAACAACGGATAAGAATTGGAGCTTGGAATGTATTAACCCTAGCCCAGCAGGGGTAAACTGGCACAACTAGCCAATGAGGCATGCCGTATGAAGCTTGAGATCCTAGGACTGAGCGAAGTCCGTTGGCCGAACTTTGGAGAACACAGATTGGCGTCGAATCAAATTCTGCTATACTCTGGCGAGATGAACACGCTCCTCGCCACCGTAGAGTTGGTTTCCTGCTCAGCGCTCACGCCCACGCTGCGCTCATGAAGTGGGAACCTACTAATGAGAGGATAATTGTAGCCAGATTCCGAACACGGGTTCGAAACCTTCAAATAACTCAAAGTACATAGGTACAGATGGGTAAATTATTGGTTAAATTGGGAAAAAATCCACAGCTCAGGTGATAGGCAGACAGTTTCAAACAATAAACAAATCGCTTTCGCTCTTCGTACATACATATGTACATATGTATGTTTAGGGGAAGATGATATAGATCGATGAGATAAGAATTGAACCTTATGACAACTAAGTTGCCGGACAAGTTGCCGGATCATTAATTGGCTCGGTAGCTTAGTTGGTAAAGCACTTGTCTAGCGAATAAGGGTCGTGAGTTCAAATTTCACCTGAGCTGTGGATTTTTTCCCAATTTAATCAATAATTTACCCATCTGTACATATGTACGTTGAGTTATTTGAAATTCATAATTGACCACACGGATTGGTATTACCGAAAATTTGCACATTGAGTGTGTTCGAAACCTTACCATGATCCAATGATGCAAAATATCACCTCACAAATGCTCAATCAACTTATCAATTGTATTTTTATCGCTTACGATTGAACTGTACACTGCTCAGGGATGACCAGAGGCAAAGAGGTGGCAAAACATGAATGTAACTCACAAACGTTAGTGGCGCCACATGCTCACCCGAACAGCCGAACAACACCGAATGGGTTGGTTTTAGAAGCTACGGCACGAACGCTCGACACGCACACAGAAACAACATTCGCATGTACCGACACCACATCAATAACGTTCCCAGCCTATGATGCCTCGTGATAAGCTGATCGAAAAGCATCGACAGCGATGAAAAGACAGGCTTGGCTGGAACGCAACAGCTCAACGGCGAAAAGGAGCAGCCAACAATGCTGATCAGCGTCGAGTCTGTTCGTGCGCTTTTCGTACAGGAGGTTGGTTTGATACAGCGAGGTAAGGTGAAAACGTATTCGTTGTCGAAAGCGAATCGCATCATTTCGCGAATGTTTTCACCAAATAGCAAGCTTGCCATGATCCAATATTACGCGCCAACCGATGCCGCCGAATTGCAAGATAAAGAGAACTTTTACAGTCAGCTGAATGCTGTCGTGGACAAGATTCCGAAAGGTGATATGAAGATTCTCTTGGGCGACTTCAACGCGAAGGTTGGTTCTGACAACTCGGACTATGAGCACGTCATGGGACGCCACGGTCTGGGAGAAATGAGCGAAAACGGAGAGCTGGTAGCAGAGTTTTGTGGCAACAATGATATGGTGATTGAGGGATCGCTCTTTCCTCATCGACCAGTGCACAAAGTGACATGGGTTTCCCGTGATAGCGTCACGGAAAATCAAATTGACCACATCTGCATCAGCCAAAAATGGAGACGGACCCTTCTTGATGTGCGGAACAAACGTTGCGCCGACATTGCGTCCGATCATCATCTCCTAATCAGCGAGATCCGGCTGCGCATTGCTAGGATCCATCGACAGGAAGAGAAAATCGGGCGCCGGTTCAACACACGGCGACTGAAAGACGCTGCGGTGAAAAGATCCTTTGTCGAGGGCTAGAGAACTATGCTGCGAATTTTCCAGAAGGTGGAAGCGTAGAAGGTCAATGGAACGCCATCAAGAACGCCTTCATCACCACCGGCGAGAATAATGTGTTTGAGCTACGCACCCGAAAAAAGCAGTGGATCACAGATGATCAAAGATGATAGGAAGAAAGAGGAGCGAAGAGACGCCAAAGCCGCGATAGAGCGAAAACACAAGGAGCCAAAGCCGTAGCCCGTCAGCACTATTCGGCTCTCAAGAAGGAAGTGAAACGCTCATGTAGACGGGACAGAAGAGCGTGGGCGTACTCCCTAGCGGACGAAGGCGAGAAAGCCGCAAACACTGGCGACATCCGTCTCATCTACGATGTCTCACGTTGCCTTAGTGGGACCAAGATGAATGCTACGATGCCCTTGAAAGACACGTTGGTTCGAACACTTTGGAAACCTTTCTCAAGTGTCGGCCACGCCATCAACACCTCAGCATGATCCGCCAAGGCTTTGACGCAGTAACCGTGTCAACACCGAAGCTCCATCAGTGTAGGAGATAGAAACAGCCATCCGTAGCATGAAATCGAACAGGGCCTCAGGGGTCGATCGCATATCAGCTGAGATGCGAAATTAGAATAATTAGCCACAGAAGCCCATTGCCGCGACTGTTCGTGTGACTAACATCTAGTTTGCCACGCCTTTACAGCGTCACTAGCGGTACTAGAAGTGTCAAATAAATTTTGTGTACCAAAATAAAAGATCCTCTATTAGATGGACACCTATAAACAATCAATTATTACAATTAAAATTAATAATATGATTAATTAGAAAAAGTGACTACAGCACCATTGGGGTTCTAGAGTATTTCTATTGATGCAAAGCTGACCCCGTAGTATCCGCAAAACTACTGCAGTTAGCCTAGTGGTTATGGCTATCGATCACCAATCCGGAGACGGTGGGTTCGATTCCCGTTCGGTCGGGAAAATTTCTCGACTCCCTGGGCATATAGTGCATTGCCATACAATGTACAAATTCATGCAATGGCTGGCAAAGAAAGCAAAGAGGGTGCAGGCACGTCAAACTAGAACAAACTACGCCTACCTAACATGCATCGAGCGGGCCTTCTCAAACAACACAATGCGATTTCGCGGGCCATCCCCATCGACAAAACAAACCGATTTCCAAGCAGGATTCGACCAGGTCTGGTCGCGTTGCCAGTCACACTAACACACTCGCAAAAGATGAGCAGTAGGCCTGCCTTGCCGCATGCGGGTCCCTTGAAAGAAAGCCCTTCAAATATTAATTGTGGAAGTGCTCCTGGAACACAAAGTTGAAGAGAGGTAGGCCAAGTTCCAATGCGAACGTCGATCCACAAAGAAGAAGAAGAACAAAGGAAAACGCAACATTTCCGGCCGACTGGATGCAAGGCGTCTTAGTAAAGGTACCCAAAAAGAACTGCATGCAATAATTGGCGGGGCATCCCGAGCAGAAGAAAATAACAAGTGAATATCATATTAATACTAAATACTACTGTTCGAGTGCACGATGGACCCCAAGCTACAACCCTGCCACCACAAACAACCCATACGGTCAACAATGGCATTCCAATCGGCTAGCCAACATCTACCTAGATGATACAGCGACGTTCAGCTACCTGCACCTAACCGAACCACTGCCTCAACGTGAATAGCAAGCTCTCCCAGTGGTAACGATCGTACGATCTCCCAATGCGATCTCCAGCATCCTGCTCAAACCCATCACCATCATCGTCATCGCCGTCATCAACCGCCGTAGGAGTGATAAGGAGGGCTGGACCTTGGTGATATGAGAATTGAAATTCGCTCATGAGACCTAGGGCGCAAATCATCGCATCGGGTGTTCAGAGGACCGACGGACCGGACGAGTCGGAGCGATAGTCAGTCCACATCCAACCGGCAATCTATCACCATTGGCAGCGGAGCCACGGTCGTTTAAAATCCCGTTCGTATTTTAATTTGTAATGTGTTGTTCTAGTGTTTAAGCTGAAATTAAATAGTGAGCTAAGTTTAATAAAACCCAATATGCATGTCCGCGAGATGTACGTAGAATAAAGTGCCGTGTCTAAATCAACGTCGCGTGTGTTAAATTAATTGGGTATACGCGAAAACACCAAGGAAAAGGCCCTATAGTTGAAGACGTGCACTGCAACCCAAGCCGACCAAATCGGCTGTGTGTCGGGACCCTATCAATTACTCGATGTTGGGGGCTGGAAGAATTTCCACTGCTCGCTACGGAGCTATTTATCGAAGGTAACTGGATCCTCCCCCAAACAACTACCATACCTTGATATGCCCTTTATTAGGTGGTAATAAGAGGCAAAATAACAAAAACGAATACCAAAATTTTGTATAAATAACACCTAGAAAATAAAAAGTCTTATCATTTCAATAATGAATGCATACCTAAAATTTCAAGTGCTGTATTTGTTATTTCAAAGTTATTGAATAACAAACTAATAACATTTCTCGTTATTAAATATTTCATTGGTTCGATTACTTCATCATGTAATAACAAATCTTGTTCTTCGGTTATTTTCACAGCTAAACCAACAAATAATACATCAATAACAAACTCTGCTCAAATACTTCAGACTGTTATTGTGATGTTCTCATAACATTTCATAGAATAATGCATTAACAACAATTTTAGGTATTAGAGCACGTGTTGCTCTTCACATGGTATTTGTAAGGTATGCCCTTCTGCTGATCATGTTACTGTGTATCGTTCTCAAAGTCCTATGCAAAGTGATCCATAACCGGATACAGAAGAAGATTGACGCAACTCTTCGACGGCAGCAAGCAGGATTTCGTGCCGGACGATCCTGTGTGGACCATATTGTCACGCTCCGTATCATTCTGGAGCACATAAATGAATTCCAAGAGTCTCTCTACCTAGTGTTCATTGATTACGAAAAAGCATTCGACCCTCTCAATCACGGAAACATGTGGGAGGCCCTCGGGCGCAAGGGTGTCCCTGAGAAAAATCATCGGCTTCATTGAAGCACAGTACAGAGCATTTTCGTGCAGAGTACTGCACAACGGTGTTTTGACCGATCCTATCCGGGTCGTTGCTGGAGTGTGGCAAGGATGTATACTATCACCACTACTGTTCCTGATCGTAATCGACGAGATCCTGGTAGGTGCAATTGACCGTGAACCAAATCGTGGATTGCTGTGGCAGCCCATTACCATGGAGCACCTAAATGACTTCGAATTGGTTGATGACGTTGCTCTGATATGCAGAGCAAGCTCGATGATCTTGCCAATCGCTCCTCAGCTGCAGGTCTTACCATCAACGTCAACAAGACCAAATCGTTGGATGTAAACACGGTCAACCCTTCCACCTTTACGGTAGCTGAGCAATCAGTGGATAATGTTGAAAGCTTCCACGGTGCACGGATCAAGAAGGCGAGGGCTGCTTTTGCGAGTTTAAGAAATGTATGGAAAAACAACCAGATCAGTCGACGCACCAAAATCCGAATTTTTAACTCGAACGTGAAATCTGTGCTGCTGTACGCCAGTGAAACCTGGTTTGTATCAGCGGAGAACACGCAACGGCTGCAGGTCTTCATCAATAGATGCCTGCGGTATATAATTCGTGCATGGTGGCCTCATAATTGGATCTCCAACTTGGAGCTCCATCGTCGATGTCATCAAAAGCGGCCCTCTGCATGACTGTAGGTGCCCCCAGGACTGAAAGTAAGTAGTAGTAATGGCAGAATGTCACCAAAGCTCACTTATGTTCACCAGCCGAGTCTAACTTAATGTGGTGGAGTCAAGTTCAATTCTCTAGTCAGCTATTGTAGGGCCTGTTGCGGATTACGTAACCTACTTAAGTCGGTTCTATACTATTTCCCGGAAAGACATTTCCCGAAAATCATTTCTCGGATACCCTAATTCCCGGAAAGACATTTCCCGGAATAACCCATTTCCCGGAATGCTCCATTTTCCGGAATGCCTAATTTCCCGGTAAGGCAATTGGGTTCTTTAGGGGTATCCAGATTATTGCAAAATCGGAATCTCCGTCCAAAAATTAGTCGAAATCCAAAATTTCATCATTTTTGCTGCCCGGGAACTATTTTTAAAATGCATTTAAAGTTTGTATGGGGAAGTTTTTTTGTTCGGGGCGAACTGTCACTTTATCGATTGAACTGTCATTCTATCCACGGAAATTAAAACTGTTTTGTTTGTTTAACCATCAAAACGAAGGAATTGGAACGCAATAAAATCACGTTATACTCAGAAAAATGAGCTCTTTCGATTAGGCTAAAGAAAATGGCAATATTTAATTCACTAAACAACCCAATTCCAGGAAAACCAGAGACCTCAGAAGATATTTTAGAATCTCTCACCATGGTCTGTTTTTTTATTTTTTTGTTTCTTATTACGACTTTTATTAATATATTTTATTAAAGACACTTTACCAAATAAGTTGGTATTCGTGTCCAACATTATTACAACTAATTTTATCAGTTGATGATCAATTTCCAAAAAAAAAACGAGCCTTAAAACTTTTTTATTTTTTTTCAAGATTGTAGAACTTAATATCAATGAATGGAACTAAGATTCTCGTTTCAGTTCACTCAACAAAGTAGAGCCTGCATCGTTGAGCCGAATGGATATATTTTGATTGGTTTTTCAATAATAAACTGTTCTTACTTTTCGTCAGAGGCTGTTCAAGGTGCATTAATAAAGTTGAACTGCTAACTGCATAGGAGATTTGCCCTTCATCATTTTACAGGCTGTTCTTTCTAACGATGTAACGTTACAGAATTGATTCGCGCCCATTTTATTAATTCCATCTGGTGTTTTTCCTTCTTTAAAAATGGGCTGATCTTTCGACCTTTTTTTAAAGACATTTTTAAGAGAAGGAAAAATATCAGATAAAGTTAATAGTTTGGCCGCCAATCAAATACGCTACGTTGTAACTAGAAAGAACAGCCTATTAAATAAAGAAGCGCAAATCTCCTATATAGAAAACAGCAAGTGCCAATAAAACACATGGTAACCAACATGTGTTTTATTAGCACTTGCTGCATTCTCTATATGAGCTTTGTCCTTCTTTATTTTATAGGTTGTTCTTTCTAGTCACAACGTTTCGTATTTGATTGGCGGCCAAACAATTAACTCTATCTTATATTTTTCTTCACTTAAAAATGTGTTGTTCTTTCAAGTTTGAATGTAACAGTAAACAACTAACTGTCAATTGCACCTTTAGAGATTTTCCCTTCTTCTCGCATAGGCTGCTCTTCGATCGTTTTCGTTTCAATCTACCCTAATGACAATTTGGCTTAGTAAATATGTAGCTAAATGTATTTTCGGCCTAATAAGCCCCACCCAGTTGTTTGGCAAAAAGTTGAAGTTGGCTTCTTGTTATTTACAGTTTTAAAGATTTAGTATCAAAAAGGCAAAGAACATATGAGAGAAACAATAAGAGGGTGTAAGAGGGTAAGTGCTACAGATAAATTTAATACAGTATACTATTCCTTGAAATAGTCATTCGAGTTTTGACTTCCCCATTTTTTAAATATGACATTTCGACGATTTATTTTTGCATTTCAACGTTTTATTTTTGTTTTTTTTTGTTTGCGTTTGATGTGTAGGTTTCAGAAGTGTTGCCGAAAGACGAGTCGTCTTTTTCATTTTTTGATCTAATATTGACTTATTGACTATTCTGCAACCCACCTATAGAGCTCACAAATACCATGGAAACTTTAAGCCAATAGTATACTGGTTACAAACTAAGCGCAAAATGCAACCGCTACCATTTTATTAGATACTAGCTGTCCTCGGCAAACTTTGTCTTGCCTACTGCGTTTTTTGACGTTTCAAGTCCCTAGCCCAAGCCCAAGTCCCTGTTCAAAATGTATGAAAACCCGATTTTCAAAAACTATCAATTTTTCCATGTTTTTTTTGCCTCATAAACCTTCCTTGGATGAAAACTAACAGAACAAAACTTAGACGACCCAAATCGGACCATCCATTCGCAAGTTATGCGCGGTCCCACGTATGCCACTGCATTTTTATATACCGTCAAATGGGGTAACTTGCAACACTTTTCGACTTTGAAGCAATATCATTGAAAATCTAAACATTTGAAACATCCTGTGAAGCATCGTGTACGCTAATTACCCCGAGTAGAATACTATGTAGCACTTGGTTTACCAAAAAACGTTGCCATCTAATCAGGAGGTGCGAAATACATGATTGTTGCAAGTTTCCCCATCTGTGGGGTAACTTGCAACATAGGACATGAAGCTAAGTTAGCTATCATTAAACAGCACTAACATTCTAGTATGTATTTAGTTGTATTGTAAATTTTTGATGTTATGCATGAAACATACCATGGAAAGATGTACACTAACCAATTAACATATAATTTTTCATGAAAGGATTGATAGTTATTGCAAGCGAGAGTATAAATATCTTTTAGCAACAGGTCTCACGTCCCTCAAACACAAAATATATATGATTCTCGTGACTTAGCACTCATTACAAAATGTCAACAATGATTATTGTCATTTCTTGAAAAGGTAGAGTGAGTCATCTTCAAATAGCCTTCAGTTTGAAGTGGTATTAGCAATTTCAGCTAAATTAACATGATTGAAACACACACATTCTACTTTGTTAATGCCAAACTCGCTAATTTGGGTATTAAACTGAAATAATTTACTCTATCTAGGTTCAGAATTGATGTTGGTGATTGCTTTACAGCGTTCATAAACAAAATGAACTTTTAACATGATGAAACATGAATGAAACTTCAAATGTGGTATTTCCTCACAATGTGACCTCGCACGTGACCTTCAAGCAAAAAAAAATGTTAAAAATGAATTGTCATTTGAAAATGAACGCGTTACGTAATCAATAAATGATCCATTTCGGTTATTTCTGTCAAATATATCGTGAAATGAAGATAAATAATAGAAGGTTTCGTCAAATTCATCTGTTGCAAGTTACCCCATAGTGGTTGTCGAATATAATAATGATTTTTTGCATTACTTAGTCGATAAGTTTCTCAAACTTTTATCGTTTAGATAAGCTTACTATTAGGTACCCTAACTGCAAGCAAGGTCATCAGACTTATCGCACTTACCATAAGGGAGAGGTCATGCACGATTTTCATACTTGTTTTTATGGCATAACATGAGTAATCCGTTTTAACAGTGTAGCTAAATCATAAACAAAGAAACAAAGCCAATTTTTATACTAAATCGATCTTTGATACACATAATCACTATAACCGAAATAGTAGGGCATCCTAGTTTTCATTATTATTAGAAAATGCTTCACATTTAGTGTATGTCATCGTGTTGCAAGTAACCCCGTTTGACGGTATACATAGATTATTCCTTTCTTTTGTTTTCTTTCGAATGTTGTCTTTTGAAATTATAGCTGCCAGAATTGTCATTGAAAATTTCCCTTCATTAAACAATGGCTGTTCATTCAAGCTGTAGTGATTAAACTGTTGGCATCATAACTGCTAATATTTTTTTATGCTTTCTCGAAGATTTGGAAATAACGCAGGGCTTTCACTGCTTAAATTCTTCAACGAATACCAACTAAATTGAGTCAACTAATGTGCATTTCATAAAAAGGTTAAAATTTAATGAGTCTTTGAATAGCGATAACAGTTTTCCGGGAAATATTTTATTCCGGAAAATGGATTTCCGGGAAATGGGACATTCCAGAAAATGGGTTCCCGGGAAATGGGTCATTCCGGGAAATGTTTTCCGGAAAATGTCTTTCTGGAAAATGATCTTCCGGGAAATGTCATAGAATCACTTAAGTCCCGTAACTTGCCAACGCAAACGAAATTTGCTTTATATTGGGTTTCTCATTAATATTTAGACTACTGTGATAATTTGAGAATCCACTGAATCATCATTTCCCAGCGAAATTTCACACTAATTAAACTTATTTTGTTTACCTGTTGTGCATCCGACGCCCCTGTCTTGAACTCAACCGAACTTGTGCATGCCAGCCGCTGCGAAGTCGTGTACGAAATTTGACTGTGATGATAATGAATTTCGGCCGAGTCTAAATGGGTGCAAATGTCGCAATATAAGACGTTGATTCTTCCGGTTGCCCTCTACGGTCACGAGGCGCGGACATTAAATGAGGTAGACCGAAAAGCTGTTGGAGGTTTTAAGTGGAAAGTGTTGCGGACAATTCTCGGTGGGAAACAAACGAATGGAGTATGGCGTAGACGCATGAATCATGGATGCAAAGTGTGCAAAGATGCAAATGTAGCCATACGTATAAAATATGGCAGACTGCAGTGGGCTGGATATGTAGTGCGAATGTCGAAATAAAGAATAGAAAAAACAGTATTCAGCAGGGAACCAGGTCGAGGCTGGGGACTTCGTGGGCGGCCGCGAACGCGCTGCACGCGGCTGAAGAAGACCTGCGATCCCTTTACTTACTTACCGGTCAGGCTAAGGCCGGGGTGGCCTCTGCTGTACATAGTAGCCGCCTCCATTCCACTCGGTCCATGGCTGTATGTCTCCAGTTCCGCACTCTGCGTAGGGTCCGCAGATCGTCCTCCACTTGGTCGACCCACCTAGCTCGCTGCGCTCCACGTCTTCTTGTACCGGTCGGATGACTCTCGAGAACCATTTTAGTCGGGTTGCTATCCGACATCCTGATGACGTGACCCGCCCACCGTAGCCTCCCGATTTTCGCGGTATGGACGATGGTTGGTTCTCTCAGCAGCTGATGCAGCTCGTGGTTCATTCGCCTTCTCCAAGTCCCGTCTTCCATCTGCACTCCGCCGTAGATGGTGCGCAACACCTTCCGTTCGAAAACTCCAAGGGCGCGTTGGTCCTCTGCACGTAGGGTCCATGTTTCGTGCCCATAGAGGACCACCGGTCTAATCAGCGTTTTGTAGATGGTTAACTTCGTGTTACGGCGAACTTTATTCGATCGTAGAGTTCTGCGGAGTCCAAAGTAGGCACGATTTCCTGCCACAATGCGCCTCTGGATTTCTCTGCTGGTGTCGTTGTCGTCGGTCACCAGTGAGCCCAAGTACACGAATTCTTCAACCGCCTCGATTTCATCACCGTCGATATGAATTCGGGGTGGCGGGCGCGGTAATTCCTCCCTGGAGCCCTTTGCCATCATGTACTTTGTCTTCGACACATTAATGACTAATCCGATTCGCCTGGCTTCACTCTTTAGTCGGATGTACGTTTCCGCCATCGTCTCAAATTTACGAGCAATAATATCAATATCATCGGCGAAACCAAGCAGCTGAACGGACTTCGTGAAAATCGTCCCACTCATGTTTATCCCCGCTCTTCTTATTACACCCTCCAAAGCAATGTTGAACAGCAAGCACGAAAGACCATCACCTTGCCGCAACCCTCTGCGAGATTCGAAGGGACTCGAGAGTGTCCCTGATACTCGAACTACGCACATCACTCGATCCATCGTCGCCTTGATCAACCGTATCAGTTTATCCGGGAATCCGTATTCGTGCATAATCTGCCATAGCTGTTCTCGATCGATTGTATCATACGCCGATTTGAAATCGATGAACAAGTGATGTGTGGGTACGTTGTATTCGCGGCATTTCTGCAACACCTGGCGGATGGCGAACATCTGGTCCGTTGTAGCGCGTTCACCCATGAATCCAGCCTGATATTGCCCCACGAACTCTCTTGCAATCGGTGATAGACGGCGGCATAAAATTTGGGAGAGTACCTTGTAGGCAGCGCTCAGTAGTGTGATCGCGCGATAGTTCCCGCAATCCAACTTGTCGCCCTTTTTGTAGATGGGACACACGATACCTTCCATCCATTCCTCCGGTAATACTTCCTCCTCCCAAATCTTGGTAATGACCCAGTGTAGTGCTCTCACCAGTGCTTCTCCACCGTATTTTAGAAACTCGCTTGGTAGTTGATCTGCTCCAGCGGCTTTGTTGTTTTTCAACCGGCCAACCTCCTCCTCAATCTCTTGAAGGTCAGGGGCCGGAAGTCTTTCGTCCTGTGCACATACTCCTAGATCTGTTACCACGCCACCTTCGGTACTTGCAACGTCGCCATTGAGGTGCTCATCGTAATGCGTCCGCCACCTCTCGACCACCTCACGCTCGCTCGTGAGAATATTCCCGTGATTATCTCGGCACATGTCGGCTTGTGGCACAAAGCCTCTGCGCGAGCGGTTCAGCTTCTCGTAGAACTTTCGTGTGTCCTTAGCGCGGTACAGCTCTTCCATCGCTTCGCGATCTCGTTCTTCCTGCTGGCGCTTCTTCATCCGGAAGACTGAGTTCTGCCTGTTCCGCGCCTGTTTGTAACGTGCCTCATTCGCTCTCGTACGGTGTTGCAGCATTCTCGCCCATGCTGCATTCTTCTCGTTTTTCAACTGTTCACATTCGCCGTCGTACCAGTCGTTTCTGTGATTCGGAGTCGCGAAGCCTAGTGCTGTAGCCGAGGTACTACCTATGGCGGATCGGATGTCCCTCCAGCCATCTTCAAGTGTAGCTGCGCCAAGCTGCTCTTCCGTAGGTAGGGCCACTGCTAACTGCTGCGCGTAGTCTTGAGCCACTTCTCCGTTACGAAGTTGCTCGATGTTGAGCCGCGGCGTTCGACTTCGACGCGTGGTGATAACTGTCGAAAGTTTTGAGCGCATGCATACAGCGACTAAGTAGTGATCCGAATCTATATTCGCACTGCGGTATGTGCGGACGTTGGTTATATCCGAGAAGAATTTACCGTCGATTAGAACGTGGTCGATTTGATTTTCTGTTTGTTGATCGGGTGATCTCCAGGTGGCTTTATGGATATCTTTGCGGGGGAAGAAGGTGCTTCGGACTACCATACCACGGGAGGCTGCAAAGTTTACGCATCGCTGGCCGTTATCATTCGATACGGCGTGCAGGCTGTTTCGCCCGATTACCGGTCTGTACAATTCCTCCCTTCCTACCTGCGCGTTCATGTCGCCGACAACGATTTTCACGTCACGCGGCGAGCAACCATCGTATGTTTGCTCTAACTGCTCGTAGAACGCTTCTTTCTCGTCATCGGGTCTCCCTTCGTGTGGGCAGTGGACGTTGATGATGCTGTAGTTGAAGAAACGGCCCTTAACTCTCAACATGCACATCCTTGCGTTGATCGGCTGCCACCCGATAACACGTTGTCGCATCTTGCCCAACACTATAAATCCTGTTCCCAGTTCATTGGTGGTGCCACAGCTTTGGTAGAAGGTAGCCGCTCGATGCCCGCTTTTCCACACTTTCTGTCCAGTCCAACAAAGTTCCTGCAACGCCACGATGTCGAAGTTGCGGGGATGTAGTTCGTCGTAGATTATCCTGTCACATCCTGCGAAACCTAGTGACTTGCAATTCCATGTTCCAAGTTTCCAATCGTAGTCCTTATTTCGTCGCGTGGGTCTTTGCCGATTGTATCGAGTCGTATTTTCTCCTATGTTTTTCGCAATGGGGATTTTTACGGGTGGCTTATTGGGCCTACGCCAACACTCCTGTCTCGCCGGAGGGCCATCGTGCCAGTTCTGTTTAACGTCCCAACCAACACTGGGACGACCACGCTGATGGGGCTACCACCTTGGATCTAGCTGGGCGTGGTGCAGCGTTTCTTACTCAGCCGCTGGATGCCAGAACAGACGCTGTTTGAGCCGCACCTCCTTGGTGAACAGACACTCGGATCGTACCTCCTCAATCTAGCTGAAGTCAGAAGGACAACAGTGCCCAGGCTGCACTACCAGCTAAGCACACAACTCTTAGCTGGCGGTCTTTGTCATCGCTTGACCCGTGGAAGCATGAGGTAGGAACTTGTGAGGACCAGAGCTATATTGGACGCTCTCCTTATCGACTCACCGTTTTGCAGCCCTACGATCCCTACACGTTGGAAATAACTGGAAAAACATCACCCAAGACCGACGAAGATGGTGCTCTACTATACGCTCGGCATTGGAGGAAAGTTGTTTTGTAGCCAACAAGGTATCAAGGTGAAGTATCAGTTGCGAACATTCAGTGGCAACAGGTTTTCATTAGCATCTGCCCGCATTTTGTCATGCATGCACGGTGACATCAAAACGGTAGTTTGGGATCGAAAGTGGAGGTGGGACGACTGTACTCTATGTAGAGGTGGAAACGAAATTTGTAAACAAGCAATAGACGGGAACCCATCAGGACAGCGCAGCAACAACAGATCCAAAGACTGATGGTGGCACAGAATAGAATAACAGATTAAATACAAGAAGTCGATATGAGAATTCGATCTGGCAACAAGTCAAGACGATCGCGGACATTCGTCCAGGATAATGCTCTTTCACGGAAACCCTTTGCGCCACCATATCTGTACAGCATTGAAAGATGTAAATAGAATTTTCATCTACAACTTTCACGATAAAGTTGCCTTTCTATCAAGTCAAGGCAAAAACTTAGATGATCACGAGCACCTAAAGGTGAATGTATCAATGAGAATCCATGATTTCAAAATCAATAATAACGATCAATTATTTTTACCACTAATATAAACACTGCTTTCAGTAATCTTATCAACAAAATCACTTTATTTATAAATTTTCCTTTTCGCATACAACTGCACACTCTTACTGCTCAACTGCACACTCACAATATCACCGCAGTCTATGCAACATCTGCAACCGCCCAGTTCCCTCAATCCTTCTTGATGCTAGCCTTGATCAGCGACAGGTTGTTCTTCTGGAAGCACTTGAATCCGCGGAACGCCCAGTGGCAGGCGTTGTTGTCGGTGTTCTTGTCCACGCACTTCATCACTTCGGTGCGGACCTCCTCGCCGTCGCGGCCATGGGCCAGCTGCAGCACCAGGTTGTCAACCAGGGGTCCCTCGGTGTCGTCGAACAGCTGCATCTTGTTGAACACGCACTTGATGTAGCACATGGTGGTGTCGTCCTCGGGGAACTCCCACTTCTTGAACTTCTCCACGTAGTCGGCGGGTACGCTTAGCGACGAGACACACTCGTTGCGGAAGCGTTGCAGATCCTCCGTGGTGGACACGGTAAAGTCGGCAGCGGCCTGTTTCAACGGGGGAATTGTGAATCTACTGTGTGTACTGTCGGTTTCCAGAGAATACTTACCACTGCGATCACAGCGAATACGGCAATGAATAGTTTCATCTTGATGCTTGGTGTATTAGGGAGACTCCCGAAGGTATGTGCGACGATCAACGGTGTGTCAAGAAGAAATTGGAACTGATGCCGAGTAGTGGTCGGGCCTGTTGCTTTTATATCGATCCGAACCCACGCCACTATGGATGGCGTCCTATGTGACTACGTTGATAATTCTGAGCCCAAACATACGATCATATGGTGGTGCATCGCATCGCCGGCATTCGTCATGGTCTACCTTTTGTGTGTGGTGCGGTACTTCAATTTAAACTTATTCACATAGAGAGAGAAAGTAATGCTTCCCGAAGCGCTGATAATCACGAAGGGAACCGTAGGAATGAGGAGCGATAGTTGGGATGCTCAATTTTTATTTGGTTAACATTCAACATTAAATCTGAGATTGAATTTGCAGCAAATTGAACCAAACTCGCAAACTACTCTGAAAGTTGAGAATATATGGAACCAAAGTATTATTTATTTGTCTTTATTTAATAGGATTTCAACCAAATGTTTGGTTCATCTAGGAACCAAAGTAATCTCGGACTGTTGGATGGAGTTAGGCCGGTGACCAAGGGCGTAGTCAGTTTTTCGGTCAAGGGATTAAAGGTGGTCGAGCAGCCTTAGCAAATTGTTTCTAGATAATACGTGCTAGCTTTCATAACTAAACGCAACACGAAGAAATTAAATATTATAACATTAGTTTCCTCAAGCATTAATGACTTTCCAGCATTCACGCTGTTGTATTGTGTACAAAACGTTGAAACAGCAAGGCTGTTTTACACAAATCAGCGTGTTGCTTACCCTTGACTTTCGAAACATTCCTGGAGAAACTCCTAGAGAAATCTCTGGAGAAGTTCTTGGGAAAATCAATGGATAACTTCTTAAAGGATTTCTTGGAGAAAAAAGAATCTCAGGACGTATTTCTGAAGCAATTCCATTGCATGAGCTGTAGGGGGTATTCTCGAGGGAATACATCGATGAACACACCCGTCGCTGAATTCCTTATATATATATCTTGGAAATAATTGTGAAAGAATTCCTGAATGACTTCTTGCAGAGTTTCCTGGCTGCTGAATGCAACCATTTGAGAGAATTCTAATACAAATCGCTGGATAAATTACTCAAGAAATCCTTGAGGTAGTTCTAAAAAATCTTTAGGTAATATGAAATTCCAGATTTTTTTGCAATTTTTTAGGGAATTTCTGAAAAATCCCTGAAGGTATTCCTGGATAAATTCCTGGAGGAATCCCTAGCGAAATTGTAAGAGGAATATCCGGAGAAATTTTTGAATAAATTTATTAAGGAATTTCTAAAAGAATCCTTCGAAAAATTTGCTGTAGGAATCCTTGGAAGAAATCTTGCTGAAATCCTGGAGGAACCCCTGGAGAAACCCATGAAGAGATACCTGGAAGAACTTCTGGATGAATTCCTGGCGGAATCCCTTAGGAAACCCTGAATGCAACCCTGGAAGAACCCTTGGAAGAATTCCTGGAAAAATTCCTGTATAAATTGCTGGAGCATTCCCTGGGAGATTTCATGGAGCAATCCCTGGAAGAATTCCTGGAGGAATCTCTAGAGGTATTCTGGGAGAAATTCCTAAAGAAATTTCTTAACAAATTTCTTGAGGGATTCCTGGAGGAATATCTGAAACAATCCTTAGGTGATACTCAGGCCCATTTTTGCAACTGCTCGTATTGCAACACCTGGATCGCCCAACTAACAATCGCCAGCCGCAAACAAGCATGCATGCTGAATTGTTGCTTTATAATTGTAAGAATAGCTGAACTAAAATTATGCTATTCACATTACTGTACAAATGCTATTTCAATTGAAAAGGTAGCCAATGCTCAACTTTTCGTATTGGTATTAACAATGATAATTTAAAACACTTTTCATGAGTTTAATAAGTTTTTTATTCGACTCACAGTAATTCCTTTACAACATAGCCTGAAAATTATCCAAATGTTATTCAGCATCATGCTGAATCAATTCGCCGTAAAGGTGCTTGTTAAATGAGTGATTGTTAGGTGAGTTGTGTACAAAACGTTGAAAAAGCAAGCCTGTTTTACACCAATCAGCGTGTTGCTTACTCTTGGCTTTCGAAACATTCTTGGAGAAACTCCTAGAGGAATCTCTGGAGGAGTTTTTGGAAAAATCAATCGATAACTTCTTAGAGGATTTCTTGGAGAAAAAACACGAATCTCTGGACGAATTTCTGAAGGAATTCCATTGCATGAGCTGTAGGGGGTATTCTCGAGGGAATTCATTGATGGATTCCTGAACACACCCGTCGCTGAACTCCTAATAGATATCTTGGAGATAATTGTGAAAGAATTCCTGAATTCCTTTCTTGGAGAGCTTGCTGACTGCTGTATGCATCGATTTGAAAGAATTCTGATACAAATCGCTGGATAAATTACTCAAGAAATCCTTGAGGTAGTTTTTGAAAATCTCTAGGTAATATGAAACTTCAGGATTTATGCAGTTGTTTAAGGTACCCCTGAATGTTTTTAAAGAGATCCCGAGAGAGGTTTCTGAAGGAATAACAAGAGGAATTCCTGAGAAAATCCCTGAAGGAATCCCTAGATAAATTCGTGGAGGAATCCCTAGCGAAATTGTAGGAGTCCGGAGAAATTTTGGAAGAAATTTATTGAGGAATTTCTAAAGGGATCATTGAAAAAAAAAAATCTGTAGAAATCCTTGGAGGAATTCTTGGAGAAATCCTGAAAGAACCCCTGGAGAAACCCCTAAAGGAATGCTTGGAAGAACATCTGGACGAATTCCTGGCGGAATCCCTTAGGAAACCCAGGATGAAACCCTGGAAGAACCCTTGGAGGAATTCCTGGAGAAATTCCTGTATAAATTCCTGAAGCACTCCGTGCAGGACTTCCTCGAGCAACCCCTGGAAGAATTCCTGAAGGAATCTCTAGAGGAATAGTGGGAGAAATTCCTGGAAAAATTCTTAACAAACCTCTTGGGGCATGCCTGGAGGAATATCAGAAGGAATCCTTAGAGAAATTCCTGAAAGAATTTCTAGACGAATTTTTGGAGAAATCTCTGGAGGAAACCCTGGAGAAATCCATGGAGAAATTTCTAAGGGGATTCGTAGAAACACCCTTAGAGTTCTAGGAGTAGTCCCTGGAGGAATTTCTGAAGGAATGCCTGGAGGAAGTCATAGATGAGTTCCTGGGGAAATGCTTAAAGGAATTATGGAAGAACTCCTTTTAGAAATTCCTGGAATAATTCCTTGAGGAATTTTGGGAGGAAATCTTAGAGGAATCCTTGGAGGAATTTCTGGAGAAATTCTTGGAGAAATTCTTAAACTAATCTCCTGGAGAAAGCCCTGGACAATCTCCTACAGAAATTTCTAAAGAAATCTTTTGAGGATTTCCCGGAGAAATTTCTGGAGTAAACTTTGGAGGAATTTCTGGAAGAATTCCTGAAAGAATCCTTGTAGGAAATCAGAAGGAATTTCTAGTGGAAGTACCGGATAAATTTTTGGACGAAACTCGGGAAGAATTCCAAAAGAAATTCCTGGAAAAAATCCAAGAGGAATGCTTGGAGGAATTTCTAAAGGAATACACGAAGGAATTTCTGGAGGAATCGTTGAATGAATTCTTGGAGAAATTTCTGTCGGAACCCCTAAAAAAATTTGAGAGGAATCCTTAGAGAAATGTCAGAAGATATGCCTAGATAAATTCCTGGATGGATTTCTGGAGAAATTCCTGGAAGGAGTTCTGGAGAAATTCCTGGAAGAATCTTTGGAGGAGTTTCTGGAGGAAGCTCTGAAGGAATCTCTGAAGAGATTCGAGGAGAAATAACTGGAAGAACTCCTGCAGGAATCCTTCAAGCAAATGCTGGAAAAAACACTGGAGCAATTCCTGGAGGAATGCCTGGAGGAAGGCATGCAGTAATTCCTGGAGGAATTCATAGAAAATCCTTAGAGGAGTCTCTGGAGGAATCCTAGGCGAAATCACGGGGGAACTCTGGAGGAATCCCTGGAGGAGTCACTAGAAGAATCCTAGGCGAAGTCCCTGGCGAAAATCGTAGAAGAATCCCTGGAGGAATTCCTGAGAGATTTCTTGGAGAAGAAATTCTTGGATAAATTTCTGGAGCAATTCCTGGAGAAATATCAGGAAGAATTTCTGAAGGAATCCCTGGAAGATATCTGAGGCAAGTCGAACGGCATATTCATCTGCTTATTTATGCTTAACGAAATAGTGGTAATAAGCTCGAATCTTGATAAGAAATTCCTGGATAAATTACCGGAGGTATCCTTGGTAAATAAATCCCGGGAGAAATTCGTTTAGGAATTCATGGATAAATTCCTTGAACAATTCCTAGGGGAATCCCTAGAGGAGTCCCTGGATGAATCATAGGCGAAATTTTTGGTGGAAACCGTAGAAGAACCCCTGAAGGAATCCCTAGAAAAATTTCTGCTGGGATTTCTGGACAAATTTCAGGAAGAATTTTTAAAGGAATCCCTGGACTCTTGGAGAAATTCCGGGAGGATTTTCTGTAGGAATTTATGGAGGAATTCTTGGATAAATTTCTAAACCAATTCTAGCAAAAATTCCTGGAGAAATTTGTGGGGTAATTCCCAGAGGAATTCTTGGAGGTATTCCTGGGGGAGACCCTGCAGAAATTCCTATATTCGCTCCTGGAGAAATGCGTGGATGAATTTCTGGAGGAATGTCTGATGGAATTTCGCCTAGGAATCCCTAGAGGAGTCCCTAGACGAATCCTAGGGGAAATTTCTGGTGGAAATCGTAGAAGAACCCCTGGAGGAATTCCTGGGGGATTTCCTGGAGGAGAAATTCTTGGATAAATTTCAGGAGCAATTCCTGGGAAGATATCAGGAAGAATTTCTGAAGGAATCCCTGGAGGATATCCGAGGCAAATCCGACTGCATATTCATCTGCATAGTTAGTGGTAATTTGCTCGAATCTGGATAAGAAATTCCTGGACAAATTACTGGAGGAATCCTTGGAAAAAAACAAAAAGAAGCTCGGGAGGAATCCCGGGAGAAATTCGTGAAGGAATTCATGGATAAATTCTTGGATGATTTCCTAGAGGAATCCCTAGAGGAGTCCCTAGAGGAGTCCCTGAACGAATCATAGGCGAAATTCCTGATGGAAAACGTAGAGGAATCCCTGGAGGAATGCCTGAAGGAATCCCTGGAAAAAAATCCTGCAGGGATTTCTGGAGAAATTCCAGGAAAAATATTTTAAAGGAATTCCTGGACTTTTGGAGAAATTCCGGGAGGATTTGCTGTAGACATTTCTGGAGAAATTCTTGGATAAACTACTGAATCAATTCCAGCAGAAATTCCTGGAGAAATTTGTAGAGTAATTCCCAGAGGAATTCTTGGAGGTATTCCTGGAGGAGACCCTGGAAAAATTCCTGTATTCGCTCCTGGAGAAATGCATGGAGCAATTTCTGGAGGAATGTCTGATGGAATTTCGCCTAGGAATCCCTAGAGGAGTCCCTAGACGAATCCTAGGGGAAATTTCTGGTGGAAATCGTAGAAGAACCCCTGTAGGAATGCCTGGGGGATTTCCTGGAGGAGAAATTCTTGAATAAATTTCAGGAGCAATTCCTGGAGAAATATCAGGGACAATTTCTGAAGGAATCCCTGGAGGATATCTGAAGAAACTAGATGTTGGATTTCTCGGCTATGCAGTCTCCAAACTCCTTGGAACGACAACGGGTTAATTAAACAATATGGCAGATATAAACAGTAGCTTTTATCTGAAGAAAATCCGAGAGCATATTCATCTGCTTAGTTATGTTTGTAAAAATAGTGCTAATAAGCTCAAATCTGAGAATTTTTGAAAAAAAATCTTCAAGCTCTTGTCCCAAGTAATATTCTCCAGTCAATTAAATTTCAAGAAATTCTTAGACACATAACAAATCCAATATATAATATTTAAGACCAGCGTTCTTTTTTGAGATCAGTAACTTTTGCGATCACCGTGGAGAAACAAGCAAGGCATGTTGGAAGACTAGTTTCTTCAGCAAAGTTGATGAGGCGGCCAGGGACTCTCCGGTAGTTCGAAATTTATTTAGATTTCAAAATCTATTCCTTTGCATTTTTGAAGGATTTTTTTCAAGAAATTCTTCTATGAATAATTGCAGTGCAGGTTCTTTAGTTCAAAAATTCCTTCATAATTTCTTGTATATTTTTTTCTGAAGTTTCCTTGGTGGTTCTCCAAAAAAAAAACTTTGCACTTTTTTGTTTCTGCAGGACTTCCTTCAGAAATTTCTCCATGTAGTATTTTAGGGATTGTAAATCCCTTTAGAACTTGTATAAGAAATTCTTCTCAGAATATCCCCAGAGATATTTCTAGGAGCTCATCAAAGGATTTCTCCAAAAAATCCTCCAGGGATCGATCAGAAATGTATTGAGGAGTTTCTTCAAGAGCTCCACCGGAACCCAAATTTGCAATTGCTACAAAAACTGTCAAAAGAATAATTTCAAAACAAATTTTCTTTGGAAAATTCCCCCTGAAGTTTCTCATGATTTGTTTTTCTATTGGAATTAGGGAGGTGTCTCTGGTATTCCCCCAGGCATTTATTCAGGATTTCCTCCACCATGTTCAACGATATCACCCGTAGATTTTGAAGGAATTCCTTCACATAATTCT
Source organism: Aedes albopictus (assembly GCF_035046485.1). NCBI lineage: Eukaryota > Metazoa > Arthropoda > Insecta > Diptera > Culicidae > Aedes > Aedes albopictus. Next base: position 142,937,489 of record NC_085136.1, on the reverse strand, counting down.
CCAGGAATTTCTTTTGATCTTCTAGTATTTTTGTATAATTGCTGGAAGAATTCCTGTGAAACCGTTGAAGGAATCATAGGAGAAATTTCTGACAGAGCCACAGAAGTAATTTCTAAAAAAGAAGTCTTTGTAGGAATTTCTCAAGGAGCTACCCATTTCATAGATTACCCATGAAATCATTTCGGGAAGAATCTCCATATGATTGTGAAAGACATTTTTAGATGAATTTATATCAAACTCCATGGAAAAACTTATGAAACAAGTTCCTTATTGAATCTCCTGAATAATTTCTAATGATCTGAGAAAATACTTAGAGGTATTGCTAAAGGAATTTCTGAATAAATTTCCAGTAGAATCCCTCAAGAAGTCTCCGAAATAAACCTCTAGGAAATGACCGAAGAAATCACAAGGAAATTCTTGAAGGCATACTTTCTTGAAAAATTACCCAAGGATTTTTTTATGAAAATTCTTGAGAAATTATTTGAAAAAATCTTAAAGAATATTCTGAACGTTTTTTTGAAGCAATCTGTGAACGTATTAACAAATTAATTCTTGTAAGGATACTTGATAAAAGGCAAGAAAAACTTTGGAAAAGAACCCAAGTATATTTCTAAAGAAATTTCTGGAGAAATTACAAGAAAATATTTTTCATTAAATTCATCAAAGAATCCGTGAAGGAATTCTAAGAGTTATACTTAAAGGAAATGCCGAAGGTATGTGTGGGTAAGTACATGCAGGAATATCTGGAGGAAATCCTTAAGCAATCTCTGGAAGAATTCCTAACTGAATCACTTAAAGTAACAATGCAAGAAAATTTGGAGGATTCCTGTAGTAGGATTCTTGTAGGATTTTCTGGATGAATCGCTGAAAAAATTTTTGGAATAATTTTTGCGAGAATTTTCTATGGAATTTTCAATGTAATCCCGACCAAATCTCTGGTGGACATCTTCAAGAAATTCTTAAAAAATTTTTTAAAAGAATCGCTGTAGGACTTTTTTGAAGAAATTTCAGATGTTCTGAAGGAATCCTTGGAAAAAATCCGAATTCCTCGAATAATTTCTGAAAGAATTCATAGAAGACTGCTTGAAGGATCCTGAAACAAATTAATGGAGGAATCTCGTGAAGAGTTTTCAAAGGAAATTTTGTAAGCAGTCTATGCTTGTGGCAGATTTTCTGAAGAAATCCTTAAAGAATTTTCTAAAGGAATTCTAAACGTTTGGTTTTCTGATGGAATCGCTGAAAGCATTTCTGAGGGAATCCATGGACGATTTTCTGAAAGAATTTTTGTACGGATTTCTGAAAAAAAAATCTATGGAACAATTTCTGAGGAAACCCGTGAAAGCTTTTCTAGAGAAATTCTTGAAGAAAATTCTGGAGAATTTTCAAAACAAAATTCTATAGTCAATTGTAAATGAATTTCTGAAGCAATCCAAGAAAGTTGGAAAAATGAAAGAAATTTCAAAAGAATTGGAGGATTTTTTACAGGAATCCATGGAGGAACTTCTGATGGATGGATTTCTAAATGAATCTTTCGATTAAATGAATGCAGGAATCTCTCAAAGAATTTGTGAAGTAATCACTAAAGGATTGTTGAAGAAATTCATGCAAGACTTCCTAAAAAAATCTTTAGAAACTCAAAATTCAGAAGAAAAACCTCCAAAAATACCTAAAATGTCTTCCGAAAACCGCTGAAACCACCGCGGACCCACTATAACGCACATGAGATCCTCTAAAACCTCCGAAAACGCTTCTGTAACGCCTCCGAAGTCTGATGATAATCCTCTAATTTTTTTCTGAAATGCCTTCAAAAACCCCCTGAAACCCCTTGAACCTACTGTTACGCACCTAAAACTACCCGTATCCCCTGAAACACCACGGTGATGACTCCGAAATCCGCTGGAATACTTTTGAAGGTTCCTGAAATGCCTTCATAGACCTCCTGAAACTCTCTCGGACACCATCGAACACACCTGAGACACTTCAAAATCCCCTAAAAGAGGCTCTCTGAAACTCGCTAAAAATCCTCTGTAACTTCCTGATATGCCACCGAAACTCCCCCGAAACCTTCTCGTACTCTATGTAACGCACCTGAGAACCTCCGAAATCCCCGATACACCCCTCTGAAGCTCGCTAAAAGTCTTCTGAAACTTTTAAAACTACCGCTAAAATTTCACTTGAGACTCTCCGTAACCCCCTAAAGCGCTCCAGTAACGCATCCGGAATCAATTGAAAATCTTCAGAACCTTCCTGAAATGCCACCGGAAACTCCCTGGAACGCCCTCGCTTCATGTAACCACCCTTTGAAACCTCTAAAACGCTCATGTAATGCCTTCGGAACCCCCGGGAAATCGTCTGGATTGCCTCTGAAAACCCCCTGAATCCTCCTTAGAGCTTCTGTAACACGGAACTCCAAAACCTCCCGAATATGTCCCTGTGACGCCTCTGAACCTGTAAAGCTCTCTGAAACCCTCCTAAACCCCCTGCGACGTGGAAGCGTTTCTCAAATCCTTTAAAAGCTAATTGAAACGCCTAAGAAACCACTTGAAACACCCTGACACATCCTTGAAGTTCTTTAAATCGCTTCTGAAAAGCTCATGAAGAGCTCTTTTATCCCCTTGCAAGTTGCAACTCCTTAGAACCCAAGGTGGAACCCTCAGCTACCCCCTAGAAACGCTTCTGAATCCTCTTGAATTTTCTTGAAATGGCCTTCCAACTACTTGAAATTCCCTTGAACTCCCGAAATCCCATAAAACCCCCTGAAACATTACTGAAACTCTTCTGCAACGCCAACAATGCTTTTAAACGTTGAGTTACGTCTAAATGTTTCTTTGAAACACCATTATACACGCCTTGAATTTTTTGTATGCTCCAAAACTCGATGAAAATGCTGATGAATGCTGCTACTGGAATCCCTCATTAACCCCCTTGTAACATCTAAGATCCCCCCCCAGGGGTTCGCTGACGTCCTTGAGCTACATACATAGCCATACATAGAGCTTAGCACAGAGAGATAGCATTTGGTAGAGCCAATGTAAAGTTAAAGTAAAGTTAAAGTAAAGTTAAAATAAAGTTAAAGTAAAGTTAAAGTAAAGTTAAAGTAAAGTAAAGTTAAAGTAAAGTTAAAGTAAAGTTAAAGTAAAGTTAAAGTAAAGTTAAAGTAAAGTTAAAGTAAAGTTAAAGTAAAGTTAAAGTAAAGTTAAAGTAAAGTTAAAGTAAAGTTAAAGTAAAGTTAAAGTAAAGTTAAAGTAAAGTTAAAGTAAATTTAAAGTAAAGTTAAAGTAAAGTTAAAGTAAAGTTAAAGTAAAGTTAAAGTAAAGTTAAAGTAAAGTTAAAGTAAAGTTAAAGTAAAGTTAAAGTAAAGTTAAAGTAAAGTTAAAGTAAAGTTAAAGTAAAGTTAAAGTAAAGTTAAAGTAAAGTTAAAGTAAAGTTAAAGTAAAGTTAAAGTAAAGTTAAAGTAAAGTTAAAGTAAAATTAAAGTAAAGTTAAAGTAAAGTTAAAGTAAAGTTAAAGTAAAGTTGAAGTAAAGTTAAAGTAAAGTTAAAGTAAAGTTAAAGTAAAGTTAAAGTAAAGTTAAAGTAAAGTTAAAGTAAAGTTAAAGTAAAGTTAAAGTAAAGTTAAAGTAAAGTTAAAGTAAAGTTAAAGTAAAGTTAAAGTAAAGTTAAAGTAAAGTTAAAGTAAAGTTAAAGTAAAGTTAAAGTGAAGTTAAAGTAAAGTTAAAGTAAAGTTAAAGTAAAGTTAAAGTTAAGTTAAAGTAAGGTTAAAGTAAAGTTAAAGTAAAGTTAAAGTAAAGTTAAAGTAAAGTTGAAGTAAATTTAAAGTAAAGTTAAAGTAAAGTTAAAGTAAAGTTAAAGTAAAGTTAAAGTAAAGTTAAAGTAAAGTTAAAGTAAAGTTAAAGTAAAGTTAAAGTAAAGTTAAAGTAAAGTTAAAGTAAAGTTAAAGTAAAGTTAAAGTAAAGTTAAAGTAAAGTTAAAGTAAAGTTAAAGTAAAGTTAAAGTAAAGTTAAAGTAAAGTTAAAGTAAAGTTAAAGTAAAGTTAAAGTAAAGTTAAAGTAAAGTTAAAGTAAAGTTAAAGTAAAGTTAAAGTAAAGTTAAAGTAAAGTTAAAGTAAAGTTAAAGTAAAGTTAAAGTAAAGTTAAAGTAAAGTTAAAGTAAAGTTAAAGTAAAGTTAAAGTAAAGTTAAAGTAAAGTTAAAGTAAAGTTAAAGTAAAGTTAAAGTAAAGTTAAAGTAAAGTTAAAGTAAAGTTAAAGTAAAGTTAAAGTAAAGTTAAAGTAAAGTTAAAGTAAAGTTAAAGTAAAGTTAAAGTAAAGTTAAAGTAAAGTTGAAGTAAAGTTAAAGTAAAGTTAAAGTAAAGTTAAAGTAAAGTTAAAGTAAAGTTAAAGTAAAGTTAAAGTAAAGTTAAAGTAAAGTTAAAGTAAAGTTAAAGTAAAGTTAAAGTAAAGTTAAAGTGAAGTTAAAGTAAAGTTAAAGTAAAGTTAAAGTAAAGTTAAAGTGAAGTTAAAGTAAGGTTAAAGTAAAGTTAAAGTAAAGTTAAAGTAAAGTTAAAGTAAAGTTAAAGTAAAGTTAAAGTAAAGTTAAAGTAAAGTTAAAGTAAAGTTATAGTAAAGTAAAAGTAAAATTAAAGTAAAGTTAAAGTACAGTTAAAGTATAATTAGAGTAAAGTTAAAGTACAGTTAAAGTAAAGTTAGAGTAAATTGAAGTAAAGTTATAGTAAAGTTAAAGTAAAGTTGAAGTAAAGTTAAAGTAAAGTTAGAGTTAAGTTAAAGTAAAGTTAAATTAAAGTTAAATAAAAGTAAAAATATAGTTAAAGTAAAGTTAAAGTAAAGTTAGAGTTAAGTTAAAGTAAAGTTAAAGTTCAGTAGGATGCGAACTGTTTGAAACAAAAAAAATCAAGCATCCCCAGGCGAAAAACTTCTTTGCTCCGGTACATCAAGGAAGCAAACGACCCCTCATCAGTTTATTTGATTCGATTGTAGCGTTTTAAACAACAAGCCGCGCTCTCTGATAACGACCTCAAATATCATCGTCGTTTGAATGTGCGGCTGCATAGCATAAATCCAATTTCTCCCGGTAATATTCCTATGGGTATGAGAACATCACAGCTGAGAATTTTCAGTACAAGTATTTGTTTTTTAATTATATTTCATATCTTTGTTAAGTGGTCACTTTCTACCAATAAATTGCAAATCTACATAGAGAAAATTATTTTTCCGTTATTTTTATCCACTGTTCATAGAACTTGCCGTGTAAACATATGTTTTTGCACGGCAATGTCCAGCCGGCATATGGACAGACCGAATCAATCTAAACAGTCTCGCCTTGTTTAGGAATCAGCTGACCGGGAGTCTGGGCTTCGCTACTGTTGTCAGGGCTAGCGAACGATACTGACGGTACTAATGTCTACGCATTAGTGTGGGACAAACATCAAATTCTCGCTCCAGTTGACTTTTTCGGTACCATTTAGGTCTCATATGAACTGTGCAAAATTTCAGCGCAATCGGTGAAACTATAATTTAGCGCAAGCAGTTCAAAGTTTACATAGGATTTACTATGTGAAAAGTTACACTTTCAAACAAAAAATCCCAGAGGTCGCCCCTTGTCTCCTTAATTCAAATCGATCAACTTTTCTTGTAGAAAAATCATTTATGAAACTTTCCTTCGAAGACCGCAAAACAATCGGATGCTTGTGGAAAAAGTTATAGATTTATTACCGATTAGTGATCCAACAAACGGCTTTTTGTTTGTTTTATCAGCAGCACTGCTGCTGCCGTTGCTGCATGGAGTGGCGGGTGGCATCACCACCCCCAGAAACAGCAGCAGCCAAGGCAGCAGCTACAGTGCTGCTGATAAAACAAAACAAAAAGCCGTTCGTCGGATCACTAATCGGTGATAAATCAATAACTTTTTCCACAAGCATCCAATTGTTTTGTGGTCTTCGAAGGAAAGTTTCATAAATGATTTTTCAACAAGAAGCGCTGATCGATTTGAATTAAAGAGACAAGGGGCGACCTCTGGGATTTTTTGTTTGAAAGTGTAACTTTTCCCATAGTAAATCCTATGTAAACTTTGAACCGCTTGCGCTAAATTATAGTTTCACCGATTGCGCTGAAATTTTGTACAGTTCATATGGGACCTAAATGGGATCTAAAAAGTCGACTGGAGCAAGGATTTATTTTTTCCATACAAGCGTGTCCCATACTACTACGCATTCAATTGCACGCACCAGAATGCTGGCTGGAGTGGAGGTTTCCATTGTCAGGTTGACAATTTCCTACCTACCATGTGATTTATGCTGTAGAAGTAGAAGAGCAGCCTTTATCAATCTACATAGTCACGCGACGATCATTCTGTCCAGTTAGCAATAAATTGTTGTAAATCGGCGAGATGATAAAAAAATACTTAGGAGCAAAAATGTGCAAAGTGCTTCCTAGGATGGTGATAACACTTCGTACGATCTATCGTCAGCGCTTGACAATAGTTTGCTAGATGGCCCATATAGACGAAATAATAAACGTTCTAGTATTTAGCATTAGGGCGTCTGGGCTTAGCAAAACCAACATTTCCTCAGCTCCAAAGAGGTCATGCCTCCAAATAGTATACATTGAAACCTCCTTTTTAGTAAATGAATCGCTGATCGAACATAATTTTTACCGAACAAGTAATGACAAAACTATACATTTTTATATCTTTTAACACTTCGCATAACTAAGGAGATTTTCGAAAAAAAAAATAAATATAAAACTGTATAGTTTAGTCATTGCGCTGGCAAAAAGTAAGAAATTCTGCATCACGCCCAGCTAGATCCAAGGTGGTAACCCCATCAGCGTGATCGTCTCAGTGATGGTTGGGAAGTTAAACAGAGCTGGCACGATGGCCCTCCGGCGAGACAAGAGTGTTGGCGTAGGCCCAATAAGTCACCCGTAAAAATCCCTATTGCGAATAACATAGGAGAAAATACGACTCGATACAATCGGCAAAGACTCACGCGATGAAATCCGTAGTCCTGATTGGAAACTAGAAACATGGAATTGCAAGTTACTTGGTTTCGCAAGATGTGACAGGATAATCTACGACGAACTACATCCCCGAAACTTTGACATCGTGGCGTTGCAGAAACTTTGTTGGACTGGACAGAAAGTGTTGAAAAGCGTGCATCGAGCGGCTACCTTCTACCAAAGCTGTGGCACCACCAATGAACTGGGAACAGGATTTATAGTGTTGGGCAAGATGCGACAACGTAAGATCGGGTGGCAGCCGATCAACGCAAGGATGTGCATGTTGAGAGTTGAGGGTCGTTTCTTCAACTACAGCATCATCAACGTCCACTGCCCACACGAAGGGAGACCTGATGACAAGAAAGAAGCGTTCTACCTGCAGTTAGAGCAAACATACGATGTTTACTCGCCCCGTGACTTGAAAATCGTTGTCGGCGACATGAACGCGCAGGTAGGAAGGGAGGAAATGTACAGACCGGTAATCGGGCTTAACAGCCTGCACGCCGTATCGAATGATAACGGCCAGCGATGCGTAAACTTTGCAGCCTCCCGTGGTAAGGTAGTCCGAAGCACCTTCTTCCCCCGCAAAGATATCCACAAAGCCACCTGGAGATCACCCGACCATCAAACAAAAAACCAAATCGATCACGTTCTAACCGACAGTAAATTCTTCTCGGATATAACCTCATGTCCTCATATACCGCAGTGCGAATATAGATTCGGATCACTACTTAGTCGCTGTATGCATGCGCTCAAAACTTTCGACAGTTATCACCACGCGTCGAAGTCGAACGCCGTGGCTCAACATCGAGCAGCTGCGTAACGTAGAAGTGGCTCAAGACTACGCGCAGCAGCTAGCAGTGGCCCTAGCAACGGAAGAGCAGCTTGGCGCAGCTACATTTTAAGATGGCTAAAGGGACATTCAATCCGCCATAGGTAGTGTGGTATAGAGGTGAAGTTAATAACAACAATAATAGTAATAAGAATAATAATAATACTACTAATTATAACAATACTTTAAATATATCTAACTTGGATTTCCAGTTAAGCAAAATGCTTAAAATAAATGCTCAAAATTGATTATGATCATAGCACCATTTGATATGTTGAGCTTGATAACGGCTTGACAGTTTGATAGATGAGAGAATATGTTGGCAAAATCGAGAGAATCATCTCTGTCGGATGTAGAGAGTCTCTCTTGTTAAGAAGTTGTATGGTCGTAACAAGAATAGAAAGGCAACTCTTGGCAGTCTTTCGGATATAGTCGGCATGAACGGACGCGTGATGTCGGACGAGGAATCAAACGCGGAGAACGCGGTTTCGGCTGGAGCGTTTGTCAACTTGCCCGGTCGCAACAGGTAGTACCTCGGCTACAGCACTAGGCTTCGCGACTCCGAATCACAGAAACGACTGGTACGACGGCGAATGTGAACAGTAGAAAAACGAGAAGAATGCAGCATGGGCGAGAATGCTGCAACACCGTACGAGAGCGAACGAGGCACGTTACAGACAGGCGCGGAACAGGCAGAACTTAGTCTTCCGGATGAAGAACACGAAAGTTTTACGAGAAGCTGAACCGCTCGCGCAGAAGCTTTTTGCCACAAGCTGACATGCGCCGAGATAATTACGGGAATATTCTCACGAGCGAGCGTGAGGTGGTCGAGAGGTGGCAGCAGCATTACGATGAGCACCTCAATAGCGACGTTGCAAGTACCGAAGGTGGCGTGGTAACAGATCTAGGAGTATGTGCACAGGACGAAAGACTTCCGGCCCCTGACCTCCAAGAGATTGAGGAGGAGGTTGGCCGATTGAAAAACAACAAAGCCGCTGGAGCAGATCAACTACCAAGCAAGTTACTAAAACACGGTGAAGAAGCACTGGTTAGCACTGGTCATTACCAAGATTTGGGAGGAGGAAGTATTACCGGAGGAGTGGGTGGAAGGTATCGTGTGTCCCATCTACAAAAAGGGCGACAAGTTGGATTGTGGGAGCTATCGCGCGATCACACTACTGAGCGCTGCCTACAAGACATCTCCCAAATTTTATGCCACCGTCTATCACCGATTGCAAGAGAGTTCATGCGGCAATATCAGGCTGAATTTATTGGTGAACGCGCTACAACGGACGGGCCAGATGTTCGCCATCCGCCAGGTGTTGCAGAAATGCCGCGAATACAACGTGCCCACACATCACTTGTTCATCGATTTCAATTCGGCGTATGATACAATCGATCAAGGACAGCTATGGCAGATTATGCAGGAATACGGATTCCGGGATAAACTGATACGATTGATCAAGGCGACGATGGATCGAGTGATGTGCGTAGTTCGAGTATCAGGGACACTCTCGAGTCCCTTCGAATCTCACAGAGGGCTACGGCAAGGTGATGATCTTTCGTGCTTGCTGTTCAACATTGCATTAGAGGGTGTTGTCGTACCGCCTAGACTCCATTTTGCTTTCCCCGCAAACGAATTTTCGTTGGTGATTTCACTGACGAAAACTCGGAAAATAATCAGCACAAAATGTTGGTCCGATGTTTCTTTTCGTCAGTGAAATCACCAACGAAAATTCGTTTGCGGGGAAAGCAAAATGGAGTCTAGGCGGTACGACAGGTGTAATAAGGAGAGCGGGGATTGACACGAGTGGTACGATTTTCACGAAGTCCGTCCAGCTGCTTGGTTTCGCTGATGATATTGATATTATTGCTCGTAAATTTGAGACGATGGCGGAAACGTACATCCGACTAAAGAGTGAAGCCAGGCGAATCGGATTAGTCATTAATGTGTCGAAGACAAAGTACATGATGGCAAAGGGCTCCAGGGAGGAATCACCGCGCCCACCACCCCGAATTTATATCGACGGTAATGAAATCGAGGCGGTTGAAGAATTCGTGTACTTGGGCTCACTGGTGACCGCCGACAACGACACCAGCAGATTAGACCGGTCGTCCTCTATGGGCACGAAACATGGACTTTACGTGCAGAGGACCAACGCGCCCTTGGAGTTTTCGAACGGAAGGTTTTGCGTACCATCTACGGCGGAGTGCAGATGGAAGACGGAACTTGGAGAAGGGGAATGAACTACGAGCTGCATCAGCTGCTGAGAGAACCAACCATCGTCCATACCGCGAAAATCGGGAGGCTACGGTGGGCGGGTCACGTCCTCAGGATGTCGGATAGCATCCCGACTAAAATGGTTCTCGAGAGTCATCCGACCGGTACAAGAAGACGTGGAGCGCAGCGAGCTAGGTGGGTCGACCAAGTGGAGGACGATCTGCGGACCCTACGCAGAGTGTGGAACTGGAGACAAACAGCCATGGACCGAGTGGAATGGAGACGGCTATTATGTACACCAGAGGGCAGGCCACCCCGGCCTTAGCCTGATGGGTAAGGTAAGGTAAGTTTAAGTTCGCTCACTACCGACATCTGGTGGTTGTTCGGCGAAACACAGCATGAATAGCACTGCACGGAAAGATGGATGTACACAGAGCAAGGAGTAACTTTCACGCAGCGATCGAAAAGACAAAAGATTTCATGCAAACTTGTGTGAAAATTCACGCAAATTTGTGTAAACCCGGATCAGCACATTTTTTGTGCTGATCCAGTCGCACGCAAATATGAATGAAAAATCCTTTGTCTTCTCGCAAGTTACTCATTCGCTGTGTACTTTCGTTTTAGGGTGTGGGCGGAACGATTTCGTGACGATGATCTTTACTGTAATTTGTTCTACGTATTACGACTGCATGAACATGGTGTCCGGCCATTTAGCAGAGGAAGTTTTTGACATTCTATCTGTTAATATGATTAAAAATATTTCCTTCATTATTCAGTCATAGGCTATTCTTTCTAGTTTTGCCATTCAGGGATTAGTTGGCGTTGAAACTGACAATATTTTTTCAAAGATTTCTCCTTCCCTAAATCATAGGATCTTCTTTCGAGGTCTACTGAGGGCATTGGTAATTAAGTTCATTATTCATTTTTTGGCCAAACGGCCATCGGTCAAATGGCATTCGGCCAAATGACCCGGAACGGCAGAAAGCGTTTGATAACTTTGAACGAAATCTACTTTGAAGTAAAAAAAAAAACTTGACAATAAAAAAGAAAAAAAAATCACCTGCATTGGGATTGTCTCTTCACAATGGCGTAAACATGACAAGCGAAGAAAATATTCAGTAAAAAATCAGAGAGAAGCCGTCGACTTCATGGCAGGCCGCGTACATGACGGCTACTCACGGTTGAAGTGGACCCAAAGAGCATTTAACATCCAGAGTAATAAGAAGCGATTGACACAGGACCGGATCCAGTGAAAACGGATATTTGATTTGGCGTAGATTCGACGAAGTAAATTGTAACTAATAAGCATTTAAACAAACTGTATTTCAGCATTACATTTACAAACCACTTACTTACTGATCTATAATAGCAGTTCAACTACGAAACAGTTCTAAATTAGCAGCTGAACTGCTACTGAAAATGTGACAACAGTTGCGTAACATTTCAAATACACGATGATGTTTTAGGCCTTCAAGTAAAAAGTATTGCCTAGCAATAGCACATCCGAAATTACGTAATTTACCTCTTCTGATGCGCAGAGTGAAGAAAAGACAAATGGAAAAGAGATAGAAAAGACAGCGGAAGAAGAAGTGTTGTTAATTAGTTTATATTTTCACCTATATGGTTTCGAATTATGCGATTTACACAGTGTATTCTGTGTATCCTCGCCTTTGGCGTTTTCCAATCGATACCGATCTGGTTTTGTTGCTGCTGTTCTTTGTTGTGCTGTTGTTGCGAAGAGTTTGATCTTGCCTAGTTTGGGTAGAGGCTACGGTTAGGATAACTCAGATCATTCTTCAGCATAAAAGAACAGCAACAATCAATCTCTGCAGACTTATGCAAAATGGTTCAGCCCAAGTCGCCTTGGTCCAAGAACCTTACTTCCGTAAGGGGAATTTCTATCTAGGAAACCTTGTGAACCCGGTGTTTGCTACTTTCAGTAAACATGAAATGGCAAACTCACGTGTCATGCCTCGAGCCTGTGTGCTTGTCAACAACGCAATAGTTGCTACACTCATCTCTGAACTAACCACCAGAGATGTATGTGCTATCACAATTAATGTATCTGTTGGAAACCTCAACAGGAAATACAATAAATTTTGGTTTTTGGTTTTTCATTAAATAACGAAGCAATATTTTCAAAATCGGTTTTCGTACACATGTAGAGTATGGACCAAGGTATCTTCTGAATTTTTTTTTGTGGTGGAAAATGTTTTCCATTTTTACAGAAACCATTTTTTGTGAAATTTTGTTCAAAAATGGTTTCTGCAAAAACGAAAAATATGTTCCGCCACAAAAAAAAATCAGAAGATACCTTGATCCATACTTTGCATGTGTACGAAAACCAAAATCCAAAAAGTGAGGAAATGCTTCCAGTTTCGCCTTAAGTAGTACAGATCTTGCATTACTTAACATAGGCAACCGCCCAACCTTCATGGTATCTGCTAGAGAGGAAGTGTTAGACATAACGCTTTGCTCTTGTAGAATTAGTCACGAGCTGACCAATTAGCATGTGTCATATGAAGAATCTTTATCTGACCATCGCTACATCTTTTTTGAACATTTTAATGTTACTTCGCAAACACTGCGTTTCAGGAATCCCCGGTCAACAAACTGGGATCTTTTTACTGATTTGGTTGCGACCAAATTTCATGGATACTCATCATCCATTGACACTCCAAGTGATTTAGATGATGCCGTTGATACTACAACGACCTTCATCATGGAAGCTTTTGAAGAAGGATGCAAGGGGGTGGACAGCTTTGCTCAGAGCAAGTTTTTGTTGATCGAGCAACTGTGAGTTGCTCCCTGTTGCTCGCATTTGCTCAAATATTTTCTGCTGATCCAAGTAGTCAGACGTATGCCAAACATTCGACCCGTCAAACTTCGTTGAACCGGAATTCTTCGGTCTGAATCCTGAGCCAAAAATTCTAAGATGATGGAACTTAAGAGCAAGAAGCATGAGCTCTGCTATGACACGACATTCTTCAAACTCATAATGACCAAGAGCTACGTATCAGTAGGTCGGCTCCAAAGGAATGTTCTCCTCCTACGTATCTCAAAGTCAGTTATTGCGGCACCCAGCTTTTACCGGACTCACAGAAACATGCACGAAACTCTTGTGAAAACTAGTTGGTTTAGCTTGCTAAGGTCGTCGTCGAACCGTTTCGTAAGCCTCGGAGTGTGGGTTTGAATTTCCCCGTCCAGTCGGTGAAAACTTTCAGTCAAATGAAAAATTCTCTGGGCGTTTCGTGTGTTGTCCGTTGTTCCATGTCTTAATCGTTTAGTCTGTGGCAACCTCTGGTTGAAGACGGTGTAGTGTCTTTCTTTTTAACTCCTAGTCAGTTACAATTTGGGTTCTGCATATTGTGGACATTCTCTCACCCCCGTAGTTACATTCCGGTGTACAATTTCTAAGAAGAATAAACCCCTAGAAAGAACATATTCTTTTCTTTGTGATAGAATTGCCTCACAGGATTGCTGAATGTATTATACTTTACAACAACAAAAGTGCTTGTGAGTGCTCGCTCTGAACGACGGTGATTTGTGCGTTCCGCTTTTAAGTCGAAATTCTATCTATTTCTGATCGATAATAATTACTGAATTGTGACTGAATTGAAGAAAAGTTATCTTCTTACGTTTAACGTTGGTCGTACTCTCGCTCAGTATAAATTAATTCCTGTGAAACATGGACAATAATCATTCTGTACATCATGGAGTAACACGCTGCTGCAAAAAGTTTACAAACCGCATCGATACATCAGCTCTTCTCTACATTGTTTGCGACGGACCGTGTGCTGCATCATTTCATTCATTTTGTGTCGATCAAAGCAAAGTGCAGCTACAATCTCTTACGAGAGGTGTAGTTTGGATGTGTGGTGACTGCTCAACGCATTTTCGCAAATGGAAGGAAAACTCGTCAGTTGCCGAAACGTCGAAGGACGTCCCGAATGTTTCCGTTGACCGATCTTTACATGCCGAGATACAAGAACTAAAGCTGCAAGTTGCCGGAATACTGAAATCTTTGTCATCCTCTTCACCAACGGAATGTGTATCCAACTCGGTTTCTCATCACTCCACGCCGATTTCTTCCTCTACGCTAATTGATGGTACGAACAATAGTGATGCGCATTTGTTGACCGGACGAATCAGCTCGGAAAGAAGTGTGGCAAATATCAACAATGCTCTCTCCCTGTCAAATAGTGACCAGAAATTGTCTCTGTTTTTAACGAATATAGACAGTGAGGTTTCTGAGTCTGAAGTTAGAACGATGGTATGTGAATGTGTTGAAGCCCCAGTACATGATTGTTTCAAAGTAGTTAAATTGGTTTCAAAAAATGTTGACTGTAGTATGATTGATTTCGTTTCTTTTAGAGTGGATTTAAATGTAAAGTGGAAAGAGAAAGCTTTAGATGCCAAAACATGGCCATGTGGTGTAAAATTCCGTCAATTCATCAATAGAGCTTGGAAACCTAATTGCATTTCTGTACATGTATAAATATTGTAGAATCTGTTTTTGTATGTTTTTATCAGTAATGCGTTTGGTTTTGTAAAATAATTATTCGATATGTTCGTTTGTATGCATTACATGAAGCTAGTAGTAGTTGTTTAATATTAAGTCATTCAATTAGACCAATACAGTGTCCGTTGAATTATAAGTAAATAAATAAATAAACATTTAAACAAGAAATAAACACAAAGTAAAATCGATGAGGTATCCTGATGTCTTGCTAGCGATACGGATATTTTTCACAGCGTAAACAAACAAATCCTATGGTTGCCATGTACAGCTAACGCTGTGTGTAAATCCGAGCAAAGCGAGTTGCTCAGAGTTACTCAAAAACTACTCATGATCAGTCTCGAGAGCAAAAGCTGTCTTCCCCCTTGGAAGGATGCCCTCTACGGTCTGTGCCGTAGAACCCCTTGGTGGAACTCTGATCTGGCGAAACTCAGGAAACAATGTAGAAAGAGTTGGAACAGACGACGTTCGGCTGGTTTGGAGGCTTTCAGGTCGGCTCGCAAGGCCTACAGGAAAGCTCTCCGGTCTGCTGAACGATCCGGCTGGGAAAACCTTTGCACAAATGTTTCCAGCTTGAGTAAAGTCAGTCGGTTAAATAAAATCCTTGCAAAATCTAAGGATTTCCGGGTGAACGAACTTCGTTTGCCAAATGGCGATCTGACTTCCTCTAATGAGGAAGTTCTGGAATGCTTATTCAGCACACACTTCCCTGGATGTGTGGATATCACATCTTCGGATGAATCTGATGTCTTTTCTTGTAGTTACGATTCCCTGGCTTCGGCTCGGAGTATCATAACTTTAGAATCGATTGAATGGGCACTTAATAGCTTTTCTCCTTTCAAATCTCCTGGGGCAGATGGGATTTATCCTATTCTGCTTCAGAAGGGATTTGATCAGTTTAAACATGTTTTGAAACAACTACTAGTTTGCAGTTTTGCTACAGGGTATATTCCCAAATCCTGGTGGGATATTACTGTGAAGTTTATTCCGAAAGTGGGTCATGCGTCGTATGAAGAAGCAAAGAGTTTCAGACCTATCAGTTTGACCTCTTTTCTTCTGAAATGCTTAGAACGCATTGTGGATCATCACATCCGTGATGTTCATCTGGCCAACGTGCCTCTTCATGTGAACCAACATGCCTACCAATCTGGTAAGTCCACTGTCACTCTTTTACACAAGTTTGTTAACGATATAAAGAAAGCATTCGCTCAAAAGCAATCTTGTTTGGGTGTTTTCTTAGATATCGAGGGTGCCTTTGACAATGTGCCTTTCGATGCCATATTTGAAGCCGCACGGAGTCATGGTATATCTCCAATGATTTCCAATTGGATTCACCAAATGCTCAAAAACCGATATCTCTTCTCGACATTGCGTCTAGCAGGGATTAGGAAATTGAGTGTTTGTGGATGCCCCCAAGGGGGAATCTTGTCACCGCTTTTGTGGAATCTCGCAGCAGATACGCTATTGAGGCAAGTCAATAATAGCGGTTTTCCTACTTATGGTTTTGCTGACGACTACCTAACATTGTTAGTTCGTATGTGTATAACCATTAACCACCCTTTTCGACCTGATGCAAAGCGCCCAGGTTGTTGAGGGTTGGTGTCGCCAATATGGCCTTTCGGTTAATCCGAGTAAAACATCTATTGGTCTTTTTTCGAAAAGGCGAACCCGTAATGGCGTTCGACGTTTGCGTCTCTTTGATTCTGAAATCGATGTGACTGAACAGGTAAAGTACGTTGGAGTCAGTCTTGATTCCAAGCTTTCCTGGACACCTCACCTCGGGCAATGCCGGTGAACCTTTGGTACAACTTGGAGTCTAAAATCCAAGTTTATCAAATGGATCTACACAACTGTTGTTCGGCCTATATTGGCCTATGGATGTCTCGTGTGGTGGCAAAATGGCGAAATGATAGCGGTCCAATCAAAGTTAGGCCATCTCCAAAGGATGTGCCTAATGGCGTTGTCTGGAGCGTTCTCTTCAACTCCCACGGCAGCGCTCGAAGCTCTCTTTGACGTTGCTCCACTACACATTCATCTCAAACAAGAAACACTTTCTTGCACTTACCGTCTATGGGTACTCGGTCTACTGGAGGAAACTCCTGTGAACCGCACATCAACACACACCTCGTTATTTCCACTTTTGGTGAATTGGGACAAAATTGTCCTTGCTCCAAGTGATCTTACAATTGCTTGTAATTTTCCATATAGGACATTTTCCACGAAATTCACTTCCCGGGAAGAGTGGACATCTGGATATCTGGAAAGAAGTATTTCAGACGGCATCGTATGTTACACTGATGGCTCCCTTCTCGAAGGTCGAGCAGGTGCTGGTGTTTATTCTCGTGAGCTAAGGCTGTATCAGTCTTACTCACTCGGTAAACAATGCACCATTTTTTCAGGCCGAAATCTTTGCTTTAATGTGCGGAGTGCAATCAGCACTTCAGCAGCACGTAATGGGCAAAGTAATATACTTCTGTTCAGATAGCCAGGCTGCCATTAAAGCACTTGCTTCGGCCAACTCCAGGTCGAAGATTGTTATCGCTTGTCGAACTCAAATCGAGGAGCTGAATTCAGCAAACGCTGTTCACCTTGTATGGGTACCTGGCCATTCTTCCATCGCTGGAAATGAATTGGCTGATGAGTTAGCTCGCACTGGAGCATCACATGACTTCATTGACACTGAGCCAGCTATTCCGATATCGAAGTGTTGGGTAAAGCTTCAGATTCACACCTGGGCTGCTACTCAACATAGACAATACTGGAATAGTTTGGAGTCATATCGTCAAACCAAATTGTATTGTACTGAGCCATCTCCAAGGGTGGCGAAGTATCTTACAAATCTGTCAAAGCAGAATTGCAGCATTCTGGTCAAAGCATTGACTGGCCACTGCCGACTCAGCTATCACATGGCAAATATTCAGCAAGCTGATTCATTTGCATGTGATAGCTGTGAATCCGATTATGGAACTTCGTATAATTTGATTTGTAACTGTTCAGTTTTTGCGCAATTACGTTTCCGAGTATTCGGTAAACACTTATAAAGTGAAACTGACTTCACAGACCTGAATATTCAGGATATTCTGTTGTTCTTAACCCGCTGTGGTAAAAAGCAATAGGCTCTCTTTTGCTTTATGGGTTATTACAGTGCCCTTTTCAGGGCGCTGTTTGAACCCATTGTGGTACGCTTATGCGTTAGTGCCCTCTTCCAGGGTACTTTTCCTATTTCCCTACCTGTCCTTATCCCCATCACTATCCTTATTTCCTTCCTTTTCCTTCAGGTATATGATGAAATAGGCTATTATTTTGGCGATGGCACAAATGTCCCAAATGGAGGATAACGTGCCTCTGGAGCCGGCCTTCTGATACCTTCTGATACCATCTGTAAAGGCGCATTTCATCTGCTTATTAGTTACTTCGGATATCAAATGAGTATCGCTTAAAAATGCATTCCACAAAGAGTTGTTTTGGAAAAACAGCCTATCATTTATGTATGAAAGACTTTGTTTATTTGTTTATCAGGTGCAATAATGAAGTATCCTATTGTTTTTTCATCTTCTTTTAGCAACTCTGTATCATCGGAGGATTGTACACAAACTTTGTGTTTTGCTAGAAATATTTCTACAGTACGACTGTCAAAGCTGTCGCCTTGGTCTATTATCTATTCACTTATTTGTTTATTCAGTAATCTCAGTCACTATATTGAAGTTTTTATCTCTTCATGTCATTTTATTTAATTTTATCATTTTACTAATGATTTCTAAAACTGTTTTGGTAATTCCATTACAATGCACAACTGCAACATGTTTAACTCAAGAAAGACAAATCTCAAAAGTTAATAATCTTTCTCGAATACGCTTATAAAAGTTATCATTCTGAACTATGACCTATGTAGACATGAATATAATAAAATAATGATTTACAGTCGTATAAAGTCTTATGAGTGTTAACTGATAATGCAAACGCACGCAACAGCTGCCGATCCCCTTGGGAGCAAAAAAAAACGGTTGTTATTACAGGATCGTTCATTTGGATTTCCACAAACAACTAAGCATTGCCGCAAACGCCCTAATCACGTGACTACGCTGCTCATCCCAGAGAGCGCTGACATCTGCAATTGCTGCGTACGATGAAGAACGGAAATGTGGCGTGATCGGCTACTTATTACTCTATCACAATATGGTATAATAAAATAAAGCGCGGTGGCCTCTTTGTTCTTATCAAACTAAGGAAATTGAATGCTCTCCCCATCGATGGCACAGATTTTTGGTGTAAAATCGTTCCGAGGCACGCCGTTCAGCGGCGGCATCTTTCAAGTGTTTATCGATCCGGGTGACTTCATAAGCAGAAGGTTACTGTTCTGGATGCACTGATACAGCGCATAGGCCCGCTCGCAAACATCCTCGGGATCCATTTCCATGTCTTGGTAGGCACAGTTGAGGATTTCACCGCGAATTTCCTTGGTGGAAGACACCGACGCGAACTTCATCTGCCTTACGAGACGACCTACGTGCGGACCGCGCTTGTCGTTGAACAGTCCCATCCTGTTCATGATGCACTTGATGACACACTTGGCCGAGTCCTGGTCGGGGAAGTCGAACAGGCCGAATTCTTCCTGTAGATCATCCTGCATGTTCAGAATCTTGATGCATTTGTTACGATTGCGCAGAAGGTCATCGACCGTCTGAAGCCTCCAGCCCGCAGATGCCTGGAAAAGTTCCAATCAAACTCAAAGTTGATCCCTAAATTAACACGCAGAAAGTATCCATCTCACTTACCGCAGCTATTAGGCTCGTTAACACGATGATCCACTCAATCTGCATAATTTGGCTGTTTGTTTCGCACGTCTGCTCGCTCACACGCTGCAAATCTTTTTGAGGGGATCGTCGTCGTCGGTCGAGTCTGGTCAGCGAGATTGTACATTCATTCAAATGGAACTCACCACACGACGCTTGATGCCGGCTGTTGTTGTGGGACAGTGGTTTCCAGACATCGTACTTGGTGTAAGTTAAAATCCATTCAATTATACTCATGTTTTGTTACTTAAACTCATCTTACATCGTATGAGAAATTCCACGATCACTACACCAGGAACGACCTTCAACAACCTAATAAATTTCGATGGTAATCAATCTCATGTTCGGCATGGCACTATTTACCAACCTCTATACCTACAGCACAGCGAAGGCAGACAGAAATAGCTGGGAACACCGCATGCCGCTGCTGATTATCTGTTTGTTTGGTGTTGGTGTCCATGTGATGATGACACAGGCGACGAGACTCGGTCGGTAGGACCGGCCCGTATGAATATGCAGCAAGTGTATACAAACTAGTGTACCACACGTTATCAATATCGTGGGGAGGTCAATGGAGTCGGGAGTACCGAAGAGATTTGTATTGAACTGGATGAGATCACTTAATGAACGAATTACAATAATGTGTGTTTTAGAAGCTTGTAGAGCCTACTGTTTACGATATACACATTTTCGTGAATGGGAGTACAGTTAACATTCAAGTGTTTAACTAGCCAAGCCGTCCCTAAAGTATTGGTTCTGTAGTTAGATCGAATGATACAACGGATAAGAATGAAAGAGACGAATAATTTGTCTCATCAAATCAGCTATCATACCACGCAATTTCTTTCACAATTTCACCACTTGACCACGCGTCTCTAGCCGAAGCAACATCATGTGATTTGACGCATGATGCGACCAAGATGTGCTTCAGAATTGAAAACCATGTCAGAGGCTGGCTAATGAAAACAGAATTGTTTATACCTGTGATGATTTGGCAGAATTTAAGTTTGAATTGTTGCCAACCTCAATTTGACATTATTGGGGCCTTTTCAACTTTAGCTTCGATTGTTCATACAGAGTACTTGCTTTATATATACCGTATTCATGTATGCATTACGGCTTGAGCAGCGTGGTTTCTTGGTTTGCACGATTCTATTGTAATTTGATCTGCTATATTTGGAGAATTGGAGACTTGATGCCTTTTATAAAACTTTGCAAACTGTGCTCCGGCCGCTGCTGGATTCTTGAAGTGTTGATTCATCTCCTTTCGCAGTGGAGATAGCATTATTTATGAGACTGTCGAAATTGAGTCTACGTAGTTTCTGGACAGCGCCTTATCACGATCAGACGCATCCACCACACCTTTTGGATTACCTGCGAAAGCGAAGGCCTCTGTCACGGTAGTCTTCATAACCTTTACTTTCACCGGTTCCGCCGCTGCTGCAGTCTTCACGAGTTTAACGTGATCCTGCTTGGCATCGACCAGCGACCATCGACTTATGAAGTCGCAACAGGGCCGTTTTCAGGTCCTTACCAATGTTGGACTTCGTGGACGCAAGGTCGATGATCTTGCCAAGCTGCTGCTCAACCACCTCGATTGCGAGCAGTTTTAGTTAGGTTCAAGCTCTCGCTGTGACCAGACATACAACCAAATCGCTCTGCATCGCTTTGTTTTTCGAGTTTTTTTCTTTTCGGTCGTTCTCGCACCCGGTGTGCAAACATTTCGCGTCAGGTTCTCTCTGGCGACAGCCTTTGATCCCGTGCTATCGTTTCATAGCAACCATGGCCACCGTGCGTGCTCGCGAAAACACGTTCAAAGTGGACTTTTCTAATTTCCCGAAGAGACCTTCTTTCGAGGAAATCCATGCTTTCGTTCATGAGACTATTGGACTCAGTGTCGAACAAGTTCTGCGCCTGCAGATGAATCACGCGCAAAACTGCGCGCATGTGAAGTGCCGCGACCTTAAGACCGCTCAGGATGCGGTTGACCAACACAACGGTCGTCACGAGCTAGAGGTCAATAAAACTAAGATTAAAGTTCGCTTGATGATGGATGACGGGGGCGTGGAAGTTAAGATCCACGATTTGTCCGAAAACATTCGGAATGAAGACATCGCTGCTTTTCTCAAGCAGTACGGCGAGGTTATCTCGATTAAAGAGTTAGTCTGGGGTGAAAACTTTGCGTTCAAAGGAATATCGTCTGGGGTACGAGTGGCAAAGATGATTCTACATCGTCACATCAAATCATTTGTCACAATTCTCGGTGAAGAAAGTCTCATCTCCTACCGAAACCAGCCTCAATACTGCAGGCACTGCACCAACCCGGCACACCCGGGTCTATCGTATGTCGAAAACAAAAAGTTGTTGGGACAAAAGGCTGATCTCAACGCTAGGCTGAAGGCAGCACAGAAAAAAACAAGCTACGCCAGCGTTCTGGACCAAAGTAAAGTTGTCGCCTCACTCATGCCTGAGTTTGTAGGCACAAATCTAAATGAGCTGAATGCGAACGCGCGATCCGCATCAAGCACTCTGGGAGTCTCTACCTCAGTGGCCGATGCGGATGACGAACGAATGGAAGAAGACGCAAACCAGAAAGATAACGCGGATGCTACGGAGGCTGCTGCTGCTGCTGCTGTTGATGTTGTTCCTGCTGCTGCTGCTGCTGCCCCTGCTGCTACTGCTGTCGGTGCCGCCACCAACCAACCCGCTGCTGCCCCTGCCACTGATGCTTCCACCGTCGAGGTCCAACAGGATAGCAAAAAGCCATGCCAAGTGAGTGCATTCAAAGTTCCCATGACCATTGTTTCTCCCAATCCTCTATCCTTGGAGATTTCCGATAGTGAGAGTAACGACTCGCCTGCTGAAGGTGCTTCGTTTGTTAAGGTGAAACGGACCAGAGGTCGATCGAAGAAAATTAAAATTGACGCTTAGTTATCAGAGATAATAGACAATCATAACGTTACTAACCAACTTCTAAAACGATCCGTATTAACCTTCGCGTACCCAACGTCTATTTCGGATGATTTTCGAATCTTGAATCAGCTATGAAAAAGGCATTTCCCAACCGATTTTTTTGAAGTCAATTGCATTCGCTCCAGGTTTGTCCAAATTGTCAAGGACTACCATACGGAACCGGTTCATACATCCGTTCCGGAGTTATTCCAGATTCCGTTGGGGTCATGACCGGCCGGAAAATGACACATTAATGCATTTTACTCTGAATTTATAGTTATTTTGGATATTTGCACATATTATACGCCAGGAATACATAAACTTTATTACTGCAAGGAACCACTGACTTGAAATGACACAATCAAGCAGTCTCATGAACCGGATATGTCCCGGGTGCCCCCAGGGATGTGGCCAAAGTGGACATTCTAGCAACATTGTCAGAATCACTCATGCGGCACCTCAAACTTCATGATTTGTCGAAACATGAAAGAAAATAGTCCTTCCACACTCCTAAGACTCCTCGGGAACGGTCTGGCCATACCCGGAATGTTCCGGGTGCCCCCAGGAATGTGACAAAACTGGCCATTTCCACAATGTTATCAAAATCAACCGTGCGACACCTCTAACTTCATGATTTGTTGAAACCTAAAGGAAAATAGCCCTTCTAGGCCCTTATGGCCACTTGAGACCGGTCTGGCCATACCCGGAATGTTCCGTATGCCCTCAGGGAAGTGGTCATTTCTCAAACATAGTCAAAATCAGCCGTGTGACACCTCAATCTTCATGATTTGTCGAAACATGAAGGATAATAGTCCTTTTAGGCTCCCACGACCCCTTAGGGTGGTTCTGGCCACACCCGAGATATTCCGGATGTCCCCAGGAGAGTGGCCAAATTGGCCATTTCCGCAACGTTGGTCAAATCAATCGTGCGGCACCTCAAACTTCATGATTTGTCAAAACGTGAAGGAAAATAGTCCTTCTAAGCTCTTATGACCCCTCGGGAACGACCTGGCCATACCCGGAATGTTCCGGGTGCCCCAGGGATGTGATAAAAGTGGTCATTTCTACATTGTTATCAAAATCAGCCGTGCGCCACCTCTAACTTCATGATTTGTTGAAACATAAAGGAAAACAGTCCTTCTAGGCCCTTATGGTCCCTTGGGACCGGTCTGGCCATACCCGGAATGTTCCGGATGCCCTCAGGAAAGTGATCATTTCTCAAACATTGTCAAAATTAGCCTTGTGACACCTCAAACTTCATGATTTTTTGAAACATGAAGGATATCAGTCCATTTAGGTTCCCATGACCCCTTAGAGTGGTTCTGGGCACACCAGAAATGTTCTGGATGCCTCCAGGAAAGTGATCAAAATGGCCATTTCCACAACGTTGGTGAAATCAATCGTGCGGCACCTCAAACATCATGATTTGTCAAAACATGGAGGGTCCTTCTAGGCTCTTATGAACCCTCGGGAACAACCTGGCCATACCCAGAATGTTTCGGGTGCCCCCAGGAATGTGACAAAAGTGGAAAAGTCCACAACATTGTCAAAATCAACCATGCGACACCTCAAACTTCATGATGTTAAAACATAAAAAAATAGTCATTCTAGGCCCTTATGGCCTTTTGGGATCGGTCTGGCCATACCTGGAATATTCCGGATGCCCCCAGGCAGGGAAGTGGTCAAAATGACCATTTCTACAAAGTTGGTCAAATCAATCGTGCGCACCTCTAACTTCATGATTTGTTGAAACATGAAGGAAAATAGTCCATCTAGGCCCTTATGGCCCCTTGGGATCGGTCTGGCCATACCCGAACTATTCCGGAAGGCCACAGGGAAGTGGTCATTTCTGAAATATTGTCAAAATCAGCCGTAAGACACCTAAAATTTCATGCTACATGATGTATGATGTGTGTCGAAACATGATGGAAAACAGTCCTTCTAGGTTACCATGACGTCCTGGATACACCCGAAATGTTTCGGATGTCCTCACTCCCAAAATTTTGGTCAAATCAATCGTACTACACCTTAAACTTCAAGATTTTCCGAAATGTGAAGGAAAATAGTACATACTTCCAGGCTCCCATGCCCCTTCTGAACGGTCATACCTACCATGGCTGTCAGGGAGATGACCACATTCGCCATTTCAACAATGTTATCAAAATCAAGCGTGTGATTTCTAACTTCATAATTCGATGAAGCGATAAAGTCATTCTGGAGAACTTCAAGCATTTGAAACTTAACCCGAAATGTTCGAGATGCTATCTTTACAGTGCTGTAGTTTTTTTCGAAAAATTAAATACAATAAAGAAGATTGAGAGCAATGAGCATTCGGGATCAATCTGGTTGCATAGAATATGCTTCGAAGAATTCACAAAAATGGTGATGATTACAATGTTGAGAGCATCAAACGTGAAATTGAGATATAAGATTTTTGAGACATGAATAGAATGTTGTATTTGAACATTAATTGTTAAACTTTTAAATTTTCATATTTCAACCGTTTGCAACATTTATTTTTCTTCGCATTTGCATTTGCAACAGAATGTTTGCATAATTCCGCTTGTTCCATGTTCTCTACAAATTGCCTTGACACATGAGGAACATTTACTATGAATTTTCACATCCTTGGATCGACATCAGAAAAAAAACCTTTTTTTTTCGATCGGAGACGAATCTGAAATCAGGATGCAAAACCCTCTCTTGTAAACCCTTTTGGCACAACATCAAATTAGCAGTATAAAAATGGGGTTTGTATGTAATGCATTGCAATGGTTGAACACTTATACCGCACTTAGTTCACCACTGGACTGCGCACTCATCTTCATAAGTGCGAAACCAATTAAAAAGCGCGATTGCATCAAATCAATTTGATGTCTTCGGTGCACTATTTCTACGACCTATGATGAATAAGTGCTCTGAAGACACCGAGTTGATTTGTTGCAATCGTGTACTTTTATTTGCGTTTTCACACTCGTGAAAACTAGTGCGATAGTCCAGTGGTGAACTAAATGCGCTATATAACAATTGGACAAGTTATCGTTACTCGAACACATAATACAAGTCTTTGTCAAAGTAAGATAGTTACCATACATTTCCTCATAACTTTTCAGATATGTGGAAATTTCATCGATTACATTGCTTGACAAACCGAAACGTTTTTATCGTTGTTTTGCGTGTTCAAGGGCCAATTCCTTGGCAAGCCAGTCCAGAAATTTACGTTTTCTGGTTTTATCGTTGCGGTAGTAATGAGAGTTGGCTGCTATGAACAGAAAATATGCATTCGATTCCTGCGTTTACATGTGACACCACCTTTCAACTTATTACAAACCAAAACCACATTCGGCTTTGGTATCGATAGTCTGAGCGTCAAATAGTCTAAGGTCTTTAGGATGATTATAATCATAGAATCATGCACTTTGATGTGAGCAAGATTGATTTCGACACGTTGTGATAAGGCGCTGTTTTTTTATAAACTGCCATTTTGACCACTTGCCATGGGGCATCCAAAATATTTTCGGTCTGGCCAAAACCACTCTAAGGGGTCATGGGAACCTAAAGGGACTGTTATCCTTCATGTTTCGACAAATCATGAAGTTTGAGGTGTCATACGGCTGATTTTGACTATGTTTGAGAAATGACCACTTCCCTGAGGGCATCTGGAACATTCCGAGTATGGCCAGACCGGTCCCAAGTGACCATAAGAGCCTAGAAGGGCTATTTTCCTTTAGGTTTCAACAAATCATGAAGTTAGAGGTGTCGCACGGTTGGTTTTGATAACATTGTGGAAATGGCCACTTTTGTCACATCCCTGGGGCACCCGGAACATTCCAGGTATAGCCAGACCGGTCCCAAGGGACCATAAGGGCCTAGAAGGACTGTTTTCCTTTATGTTTCAACAAATCATGAAGTTAGAGGTGCGCACGGCTGATTTTGATAACAATGTGGAAATGACCACTTTTGTCACATCCCTGGGACACCCGGAACATTCCGGGTAAGGCCAGGTCGTTCTCGAGAGGTCATAAGAGCTTAGAAGGACTATTTCCCTCCACGTTTTGACAAATCATGAAGTTTGAGGTGCCGCACGATTGATTTGACCAACGTTGCGGAAATGGCCAATTTGGCCACTCTCCTGGAGACATCCGGAATATCTCGGGTGTGACCAGAACCACCCTAAGGGGTCGTGGGAGCCTAAAAGGACTATTATCCTTCATCTTTCGACAAATCATGAAGTTTGAGGTGTCACACGGCTGATTTGGACTATGTTTGAGAAATGACCACTTCCCTGAGGGTATACGGAACATTCCGGGTATGGCCAGACCGGTCCCAAGTGGCCATAAGGGCCTAGAAGGACTATTTTCCTTTAGGTTTCAACAAATCATGAAGTTAGAGGTGTCGCACGGTTGATTTTGATAACATTGTGGAAATGACCAATTTTGTCACATTCCTGGGGGCACCCGGAACATTCCGGGTATGGCCAGACCGTTCCCGAGGAGTCTTAGGAGTGTGGAAGGACTATTTTCTTTCATGTTTCGACAAATCATGAAGTTTGAGGTGCCGCATGAGTGATTCTGACAATGTTGCTAGAATGTCCACTTTCGCCACATCCCTGGGGGCACCCGGGACATATCCGGTTCATGAGACTGCTTGATTGTGTCATTTCAAGTCAATGGTTCCTTGCAGTAATAAAGTTTATGTATTCTTGGCGTATAATATGTGCAAATTTCCAAAATAACTATAGATTCAGAGTAAAATGCATTAAAGTGTCATTTTCCGGCCGGTCATGACCCCAACGGAATCTGGAATAACTCCGGAACGGATGGGTGAACTGGTTCCGTATAGTAGTCCTTGACAATTTGGACAAACCTGGAGCGAATGCAATTGACTTCAAAAAAATCGGTTGGGAAATGCCTCTTTCATAGCTGATTCAAGATTCGAAAATCATCCAAAATAGACGTTGGGTACGCGAAGGTTAATAATTCATCAAACTAAACTGTCACCTTATTCCAATCCCTTCAATTAATCTCGAGTAAGCCGCGAGTACTTCGGCTTTGCCCCATAATTGAATTCATGTTATGTCCAGTCCTGCCATAATCAGCTACATTATTGGCTCTATAAATACCAATACTATCTCCAGTGATAACAAGTTAGCAGCACTGCGTTCCTTTGTGCGTTTAATGGACTTTGACATTATCCTCCTTCAAGAAGTTGAATCCGCTAATCTGCGTATACCTGGTTACAATGTAATAACTAATGTAGATGAATCAAAAAGAGGTACAGCTGTTGCCCTAAAATCGCATATTCCCTTTGCAAACGTCCAAAGAAGTTTGAATAGTCGTATTATGTCTGTAAGAGTTGGAAATTCGTTAACGGTTTGCAATGTATACGCTCAATCAGGTACGCAAAACTTTTCCGCTCGTGAGAATTTGTTCAAAGAACAATTACCTTTCTATCTACAAGCTTCAACCGAACATATTATCCTTGGCGGTGATTTTAATTGTGTTGTTGCAAATAAAGATTCTACTGGATCAAACAATTACAGTACTAGTCTCAAACAACTGGTAGAGAACATGCAGCTTCTTGATACGTGGAACTGCTTGCATAGAAATTTGGTTGATTATAGTTTTGTCCGCTCCAACTCTGCTTCTCGAATAGATCGTATTTATGTCTCCAGGTCGCTTGTTCCGCATCTCCGTGTCGCAGATTTTCTAGCTACGTCGTTCTCGGACCATAAGGCATACCGAATTCGATGTTGTTTGCCTAATTTAGGGAAACCGCATGGTCGTGGGTATTGGTGCATACGTGCACACATTCTCAATGAACAAAACCTTGAAGAGTTTCAGCAGAAATGGTTGCGATGGGTACGTGAAAGACGAAATTTTGATAGTTGGATGTCCTGGTGGATCGAGTGTGCCAAACCAAAAATAAGGAGTTTTTTTCGATGGAAAACAAATGAAGCTTTTCGTGAGTTCCACACAACAAATGAGTTTCTATATCGGCAACTTAAAAATGCATATGAACAGTTGTATCAAAATCCGAATGGCATAGTTGAAGTCAATAAAATTAAAGCCAAAATGTTAAATGTTCAGAGCAACTTTTCGAAAGCATATGAACGTTTGAATGACAGATTTGTATGTGGGGAAAAGTATCATCTTTTCAAATAGGAGATCGATACAAACGAAAATCAACCATCAATTCAATTCGCCATCAAGATCGTTGCATTACTGATGCAGTGGAAATTGAAACCCACGTACATGACTATTTCCAAAACCTTTATAGCGTGGAACACCTACGCGGTAGCGAAAATTTTCCAGTCAACCGTATCATTCCACCTGATTCCAATGCTAACGCTGCCTTAATGGATGAAATTACAACAGCTGAACTATTCTTTGCGATAAGATCAAGTGCGTCTCGAAAGTCTCCTGGTAGTGATGGAATTCCGAAAGAATTCTACATTAAAGCATTCGATATCATTCATCCGCAGCTCAACATGATCATCAATGAGGCTTTGCAAGGTAATATCCCTGAGAAGTTTGTCGAAGGGGTGATTGTTCTGTGCAAGAAAAAAGCTGGTGACCAGACTATCAAAGCGTACAGACCGATTAGTCTGCTCAACTATGACTATAAGCTACTATCAAGAATCCTCAAGGATCGATTAGGGAAGGTAATGATTGAAAACAACTTGCTAAATTCAAGTCAAAAATGTTCAAATTCCGATAGAACTATATTCGAAGCCGTTCATTCGATCAAAGACCGCATAGCGGAACTAAACTGCAAAAGAATGCGTGGAAAATTAATCTCTTTCGATCTTGATCACGCTTTTGATCGGGTCAATCAAAACTATCTAATGGTCGTGATGCGGAACATCCATTTGAATGCTAACTTTGTGCAGCTTTTAGGGAAGATTATGTCCTCCGCGCATTCTCGTTTACTTATTAACGGAAATCTCACTCCTAGCTTCCCCATCCAGCGTTCTGTTAGACAGGGCGATCCCTTAAGCATGCATTTATTTGTCCTATACCTCCACCCACTCCTAGAAAAGCTACGCACTATCTGTAATGGACCAAATGATCTCGTGGTGGCATATGCAGATGACATAATCATTGTCATAACCGATGAACGAAAGCTAAATGCCATCCAACAAACGTTTCGAAGTTTTGGGGAGTGCTCTGGGTCTTTATTGAATATCAGTAAAACCGTCGCTGTAAACTTGGGCCCGCAGCGTGACGTGAACGACACAGTATGGCCAAGGGTTCAAGACTCAATCAAAGTCCTGGGGGTGACGTTCTTCAACTCTCACAAGCAGATAATAGACTACAATTGGGCGGATGTGATTAAGAAATCATCCCGGTTGATGTGGATGTATAAAGCAAGAAATCTAACTCTGCAACAGAAAGTAATCGTCCTAAACACGTACATCACATCAAGACTTTGGTTCCTTGCCTCGGTTATCAGTATACCGAACCAAGCAGTAGCACGGATGACTTCGTATATTGGGAGTTTCATCTGGGATCGTTTTCCAACCAGGGTTCCCATCGAACAACTTACTTTGCCGAGAAGTATGGGAGGTTTGAACCTGCATCTACCAATGCACAAGTGCAAATCACTGCTTGTCACCAGATTCCTGATTGAAATCAGAGAAACCCCATTTGCTGGTACGATGAGACAGCATTTGGAAAATCCACCGAATTCAGCTGCAATCCCTGCTCTCTACCCGTGTTTGAAGAGCATCTCTAAAATTCTACCGTATATCCCAAGACGAATAGAAGAAAGCCCATCTGCTTCTTCTCTTCATAACTACTTCCGAGAGAAGCTGAAAAAACCAAAAGTCATGGAAGAAAACGCCAATATTTCCTGGAAAAGAGTATGGAGCAACATTGGAGTAAAGGAACTGACATCGATGGAACGGTCGGTGTACTATTTGGTCGTGAATGGAAAGATCCCTCATGCGCAACTACTTCATCGTCAAAACCGAGTTGCAAGTCCATACTGCAATCAGTGCCCTAATACGGAGGAGGACTTAGAGCACAAACTCGTCGGCTGCCCAAGGATCAGTGCTCTGTGGAATCATCTCCTTTCTAGGTTGGAGACAAATATAGGAAGGAGGATGACTTTCATCAGTCTAAAAATACCGGAATTGAAGAATATGAATAGGCGTTGCCGATACCAGGCTCTAAAAGCATTTATTACCTATGTGAATTTTATTTTAGACGCCAATGACCAAAAATCAGTAGAGGCATTAAATTTTGTTTTAAATTGTGTTTTCGTTTGATCCAAATGTATGTGTATTTAGTTGATTAGTTCTAATAAATGTGTTTACAAAAAAAAAAAAAAAAAAGCAGTCATTCTCTTTTTTGGTTGATGGCCCTCAACAACCATGCTCCGTCCAGTATCTCCACTGGCTAGTATGCTCCCGCGCTGGAGCTGCGTGCGCAGCTTCCAGCTCCTACTTCCTCGCTTCTCCTTAACGGAGACCTCGCCAACCCACTTCTTTCGAAGGGGTTAGTCTCGCCACTACCACTACCTCCTGTTTGATTTGTTTGTTTATTAGACTTCATAGTTAATCCCACGAGTTGCATGATAAAGGAGGTCCACCACGCGAAAGCCAAGCATTAACGCGGTAAGGGGTGAAATACTGTGGGGGTACCCAGATACCCCACAGGCTCCGTTAATGATCGAGTATCTCTTTCACCCCCTTGATCATTCATTCATCGGCGCGGATCGCTTGACATCTTGAATTGGGGTTTTTAGCCCTATTCTTAACCGGCGACTACACGGCTTACTCGCAACCAGGGGGGTTGGTCAGGCCCGGGACTATAATCCCTTCTGCCCGTTGTTGTTAGGCCCTCACCAACCACAAAGGATGGCGAACTATGGGGAGGACTCCCCTTGGACGAAGGTCGAGCGGAAGAAAAAGAAAATAAAGCCGCAGGTCGAGGAAGCTTGAGACGTCGAACCAAGTCGTACAAGAGAAGGTGTCAAGCGCGAGAAAGGCGACACGCTCGTCTTCGAGACCGAATAGTCGAAATACTTGGACGTCTTGAATATGATTTGAAGCGACGCCACGCTCGTGGATCTGGGAGCCGACAATAGTACGCATTGTAGTTGGCCGCCACAGCCGTTAGTCAACGGAAGGGGCCGGCAGGGACACAGGTAGCTTTGGTTCAGCTACCTGTGGCGGACGTAAAATAGTCCGTTAAAGTAGGGAGGATCAAAGTAGGCTGGTGTGTATGTCATCTGAAATTCCACTACCCACCGGGGTTTTATTTCAGATGTCTGGAACCTGGCATGGGACTGCAAAGGTCCTGACAGGAGCAAACTATGCAGAAGAAGCGGCGCTGAAGGCCATAAGGCACAAGGCTGCACGAGTCCACCCATTAATATGATTTGTATAGGGAAATCTGTGAAAAACAGGCACCCAACGGGTGGCCCAAGGTGCCCGCTTTTCAAAAAAAAAGCCGCAGTGAACAAATCACAGTGCAGGTAACGCAGCTGAACCTGAACCATTGTGACGCAGTTCAGCAAGTGCTTTATCAGGCGGTTTCTGAGCAGGGGACGGATATCGCCATCATAGCGGACCCATAGCGAGTACCCGCCGGCAACGGCAATTGGGTCGCAGATCGGTCCGGAAATATGAACGACGGGTAAATACTCCATCCAGGACTTTTTCTTCTACATATGAGGGCATCGTGGTCGCTAAAGTAAATGGGGTCTTTTTCTGTAGCTGTTATGTGCCTCCACGGTGGCCGAGCAGTACACGCAGATGCTGGACTGTTTGACGACCGTGCTGACAGGGCAAAGGCCGACTTCAATGCCTTGGCCGCGGAATGAAGAAGCCGTTTCATGAAACAGCGGGGTCAGATCTTGTTAGAGACACTGGCCATAATAGATGTAGAAGTGGATAATGCCGGTACCAAGAGTACCTTTAGTTAGAACGGTGCGGAGTCGATAATTGACGTTACTTTTTGTAGTTCTGACCAAATAGTGATTCGAACGCGTAGACGATAGCTACACTCACAGCGATCACCTGGCGATTCGCTACAGTATCGAATACAACAACAACAGGCAGCGGGTAGAGGAAGAGGCGGCTAGGCCAAGGCCAAACCTTCCCAGGTGAAATGTATCATACTCGACGAAGGGGTATTTAGGGAGGCGCTCCACCGTGAGCGACACCTGCTTGGCTTAGACGGCGATGAGCTGGTGCGTCCGCTGCAAAATCCGAGATAAGGGCTAGCAAATAGGCCAGCTTTAAGGGTCTCTGTCAGAGTGCCAATGCGAATCTGTGGGGTGATGCCTAGAGGATCTTAATGGTCAAGGCGAGAGGTGTAATGGCTCCTACAGAGCAATCTCCAGAGATATTTGTATGGTATGATCGGAGGGCTTTTTTCGCGCCATGATCCTAGTCCTTGGCTTACATTTGTAAGACATTCGGGGGCTGGAGCTGATGATGAGAAGACGATCACCGATGTGGAACTTGCGGTGTTAGCAAAGTCTCTTGGCGTATGTAAGGTCCCATGTCGAATCAGAGCTCCGAACCTGATGCTCAGGTCTGCTATGCAGAATTGTCTGGACGAGGGAGTTTTCCCAGAAGCTTGGAAGCCACAGATCCTGGTTCTATTGCCAGAGGCAAGGATACCACCAGGATATCCGTTGGCATATATACCAATATGCTTGATCAACATGGCGGGAAAGGTGCTCGAAAAGATCATCCTCAACAGAACGTCGAACCACACTGAGGGTGTAAATGATATCTCAAGCAACCAGTTCGGCTTCCGGAAGGGAAGGTCGACCTTAGACGCTATCCTGTCGGTTACAAAAACAGTCGAGATAGCATCCAGCGTAAGACGAGGGGGATTCGCTACTGTTGGGCGGCTATTGCCGATGCGTTTCTGCGTCTGGGGATACCCGGGTACCCGTTCAAGATTCTCGAAAATTGCTTCCAGAATCAACTATTTGTTTAGATACGGAGGCGGATCGGAAGTGCTGTCACATAACCTCAGGAGTCCCTCGTGGTTCCATCCTATTATCTGCATAGGATCAATGAAGGAACCGTTCCCCTATATTGCGTGAAAGATTTCGCACTCAATGTTTCATGCAAGCCACTTGCTTGAAAGCTTGTACCTAACATGGAGTGCAATAATAGCGACATAGCTCTTTTTGCGGTGAGTAGTCGAACCAATTTTCACTGAACGACATGCATATTCAGCAATCAACATACAAACTCTCCATTGCCGTTAGTGATTGTTCATAAAACGGGACAGACATATATGTAGCAAAACAAATATCTTGCACCCTCTTTCACATAGTGTAGCATACAGATGAAATTGACTACCGACCCACTCCGTACTTGATGAGCTAAACACTGGAGTTTTTTTTACGACGGTGTTGGTACCGCGTAAAAAAACCGCGTAAAAATCCCTTGGTGGGCCAAAATTCAATTCGTGGGTCAAAATACGTCCACTGCCCTACACGGCCTACCACAGGGATACCGACCTTTTCCTCTGATTCCTTGCGATCGGAGCAGCCCAACATAGCCTGCCGTGCTTTATTCAAGCGACAATGGTCCACTACACAAATTTATGCTGGCCTGCGCCTGCTTACTCTCACAGGAAATTTGACGTTTGAGAGGTGCCGACACCGCTAAAACGTCAAATTTCGTGTGAGAGTAAATAGGCCAGTATAAATTCGTGCACTAATCCATACCAAGCGTTCACATTTTCAGCGAAATTTTCGAAATTTTGTATAAGTTCAGCACACAGTTGTTGATTATCTGTCACAACTGTTGGGAGGTTCAGCAAATTGAAAACATGGCCGAAAGCCAGCGATCTGTACATATTGCTGAATGCATTTGGCACAAGGAAATCACTCAAGTTTGCTGATTACCGTAAACCGGGGTCAAATTAATCAGCGGGGTGGAATTGATCATTCGGGTACTACATTGTAATTCCATACTAGGAACTCTTAAGCGTCGTAATGATCTTAAACCTTTTACGTCACCTGGTTCGTAGATGTCTAGAAATGAGTGTAGACTTGTGTAGCAAATAATAGATCTGCTAAACATACTTGGTTGATACTTTATTCTATGAAGAAAAACATAGTTTAACAAAGATCGGTGTGTGCTTAGTGGCATAGTCACTAAGTGTGGTTGTTCTTATATTTCCACTTGACATTCTGATATAGTTTCGAAAGTTTAAATCGTTTGTATTACATGATAAAGCCAGCAATCTGCAAATCTTATTTTACTTGATGTATTTGGGGGTCGGTTATAAACCACGTAGACTTTTTGGAGAGGGGGGGGGGGGGTTTCTAGCCAAAGTCTACGGTCCATACAAATTTTAAAATTTTTGTGTGGACAAAAGTCTACGAGGGGGGAAGGGGGTGTCTGAGATGGCAAATTTTTGGTCTACGTGGTTTATGAACAGCCTCTTACCGTTGCGGGGAAAAAGTTTAAGAAAATACGAGATTTTCAATTGAGCAGGTTGAAAAAACCAATACAAAAATTAATACATTAAGTGGCACACAAAGGATAATCGAACTAGTTACCACAATAAACTGTACCTGAAAGTGTATAAAGATTTCCAAAATTACCCCTCGAGCGTTCCAGGAACCATCAGTTCCATTTTTAGAACAAATTTATTTTGTAAGATTTCATCCCACTCGCGTTGTACTCCTACTTCTGCAGCCTATCACGGATGACTGCGTGTAAAAAGCAGAACGCATGTCTTCCTCTCCTCATTTCTCCGTATCGTACATTCTACCTACCCTACCTTGCCCTACTTCCAAAGTGAAAGTTAAATTGTTATCTCAACAAGACCTTTTCTCTTCGGCTTTGGTGGGAGGCAGAAGGACTAACTACTACTGTTGCCTTCTTCAGTACCGGTAGCTGTATTTATATGGTAAGGTCTTGTTGGCTCTGGCGAGCTGTTTTCGCTACAGCAAAAGCTAAGAGGTTTCTGTTTTGATTCGCTTGAGCGGAATTCAATTTGGTTGCGTGGGAACTTGAGCGTGCGAAACGGGAAAATTTGTTTATTTTGGAGATGAACTGTTAGATTAAATCTACAGCGGGAGAGCGAATAACATCAGGGGTTCAGAGAGTCATTTATTTTTGTTTGCTTAGAATGCCATGCAGGTGGAAACAATATGAACGGGTAACTTTCAACCAAGATCAATTAGAAGTGTTTAAATATGTATGTAGGTATTTCATTGATGGGATAATTTCCAAAACACGTTACGGCGTTAAATCCCGAGCAGAAGGGCATACCTCACAAATACCGTGCGAAGAGCAACATAATACCTAAAATTGTTATTGCTGCGGTATTCTACGAAATGTTATGAGAATATCACAATAACAGTTGGAAGTATTTGAGCACACTTTGGTATTGATGTAGTATTTGTTGGTTTAGCAGCGAAAATAAACGAAGAACAAGATTTGCTATTACATCAAGAAGTCATCGAACAAATGAAACAGTTAATAACAAGAAATGTTCTTGGTTTGTTATTCAATAATTTTGGAATAACAAATACAGCACTTGGAATTTTAGGTATGCATTCATTATTAAAATAACAAGACTAGTTATTTTGAAGGTGTTATTTACACAAAATTTTGGTATTCGTTTTTGATATTTTGCCTCTTATTACCACCTAATGAAGGGCATATCAAGGTATGGTAGTATTTAAGATAAATACCTTGATATGTTATTCACTTGTTATTTTCTTCTGTTCGGTAGATCATATCAATTTTTTTATTTAGCGTTTTTACTTTAAATACAGAAACATCCCCGGATCAAGATTTTGTATAGATTTACAGGTATGTTCCGTTTTTGTCAACACAGTCTGCGATTTCCAGTTGATAAGGAGAGCATGACAAAAGCGGAATAATTCTTTGACTACAGAGTTTGCATTATTTCATATGATCGTTAAAGTTTACTAGCAACCCAATTCGTAAAGTACAATTACCATATAATTTAATTAATTTTTTACATATTTTAGCTCATGTTGGTTGCAAAATTCAAATTTTTCAGTTTTTCAGCAACGCCTATAAGAGGTTTCCCTTGTTTTAACCACAGTTTTGTGTCTCTGGGATGAAGCTGGAAATTTAAACAAACTGAAATTCATATATTTGTCTATTTTTGTTGAACGCAGGAGTGACGTATATGACAGTTCCATTGTCCGAAACGACGCTTTCAAGAATGTCACTCTTCCTGAAATGATCAAAATCCCGAAACACGGTTTCTAAAGTTTATCAAAGACATGGACATGTTCCCTTCACGGTTCCTATAGAAGTTTCTTCTGGGGTAATTTGGAATATCAAAGCTTTTTCTAAAACAATCACTTGGAACTTTTCCGGAAAAACGTTTAGTTGTTCCACACTGCAAAATATTTTTGCTGGTAATCAGTAAACTTTGCTGATTTTTGGCGTGCTGAATGCATTCAGCAATACAAATTTCTGAGTATCAGCAATTATTTTTCAACTTGCTGAACCATCCAGCAATTTTGACAGTTGATCAGCAACTTTGTGCTGAAATTCAGCAAAAATGTTGCTGAAATTTAGCAATTTCTTTTGCTGATTTTTTTGCGTACTGGAAGCATTTCAAAAATTTTGGTGTGCAAGAAGTTCTTCCTGGGATTCCTCCGGGTTGTCTTACATTATTCCGCTGTTCGAAGAGAATTTTAAGGAAAGGATTTGTTTCTTTGTTGTTTAATGTTTAATGTTGTTTAATGTTTCTTCTTGAATTAACTCAGATGATTCTTCTTTCATTCCCAGCTGGATTGAGGAGGTACTACACGAGCGTCTGTTCACCAAGGAGGTGCGGCTCAAACAGTGTATATTTTGGCATCCAACGGCTGAGTAAGAAACGCTTCATCACGCCCAGCTTAGATCCAAGGTGGTAGCCCCATCAGCGTGGTCGTCCCAGTGTTGGTTGGGACGCTAAACAGAACTGGCACGATGACCCTCCTGTGAGACAAGAGCTACCCGTAAAAATCTCTAGGAGAAAAAGTTGTCTAGCTGAAATAGGCATGGGTGTAGAGTAGAGGGAGGTGTTTTGGCAGCAGTTACATAATATTGTTAACGGAATTAACTATGTGGTATTCGTCCTTTGGCTGAGGATGTCAAATGATATGCTTGGTCCGTGTCGAGTCCAGGGTCGTAGCCAAAGTCTTCATAATGTGGAGAGATGTAGTAATTTCGTATTCCTTTGCTGGTCTGGGGTCTTGGCAGTGGTCATATTAAGGTAAAAAGTCCAGCCTCTTTCAAAAAGTTTATTAGCTGGCGTTCTCTTATCGCGTCAGTTTGAAGGGTGATGTCGGTACCGATGATCTCGTAGATCGATCTTAGGTGCTCCAATGTGGGACAGTTGATAAGAAGATGCTCGACAATATTTTGTGTCCCGCATGTCTCACATTAGCTGCGGAAGCCGCCCCCTGTGCTGCCCATGTCGTGTGATAGCAGCGTATGTCCCGTGTGTAGTCGGAAGAGGACAGCTTGTTCTTGGCGAGCAGGTTGCCCAACTAACAATCACTCATTTAACAGGCACCATTATGACGAATTAATTCAGCATGATGTTGAATAACATTTGAATTATTTTCATGTATAACCTATGTTCGGGTTTTGTTCACACAAATTTGGAGAAGTTATAAAGCATCATGTTGTGCCCCAACTTATTTTTTTTTGTTGTTCAAAGCGTTTAACAAATGTACAGGAAAGTTGTTATTAAGCTTTGGCAAAAATGTCTGAAAATAAATAAAATGCAAAAATGTTGAACTCTCACGAGAGTAATTATTTGCTCTCATGTTGAGAACACTTATTATGAAATATGAATTTCATATAAAATTACCTGAATCCGAATTAGAACTCGAGACCTGTCGATTGCCAGCCGCATGCCTTCCTATCTGCGCCATCCTAGAGATGGTGAGATGCAGCACCCAAAGCAAAACATAATTTTCCCATGACTCAATAATGATCACTCCTGAACTTGTGTTCAGCAGTGGTGAATTAGCACATCACGTGGTAATCAACTGAACAACGCCTTATACTTCAACAGCTGTTCAACCCAAAACACGTGCTTTCCATTCTGATTTCGCTGTCAGTATTTTTATAACACGGTGAGAAAACTTGTATCGAATGCGGGCAAAAAGTGTTGGTCCTTATTGAAGATGTTGTTTCCAGACGTACTAATTGCGATATGAATATGTTTTTATATATATAAAATAGCTGTCCCGGCAAACTCCCTGGTCAAAGTGTATGGAAAATCGATTTTCAAAAAATCACTATTTCTCAATGTTTTTTGCCTCATAAACCTTCTTTGGGTGAAAACTAACAGAATAAAACTAAGACGACCTAAATCGGACGTTCCGTTCGCAAGTTATGCGCGGTCTCACGTATGCCACTGCATTTTTATATATAAAAGATATATTTTAATTATTGAATATCGATCTTTAAAATTGTATGACAATATGTGGTGCGGTATGGTCTTGGACATGGTGCATTCACAGCATCTGTGCAGGTAATCTACTCATGCTCAGTCGAAGATCCGTTAAGCATTTTTTTTATTTATGCCATGGAATCTTGATATTATGTTCAATAAAAAGTGCATGAGGATGTTTAGGGATACTTGAAATGTGTCAAATTCATCGATCCAAACGTCTCGTACAATTGAACTGCTGCAGAAGATAAAAAAAAATATATTACGTCTTTTGGCACTCAATGGTAAACTACATAATTCTATTCTGTTTTATTTTATGTGATTTGCTTAAAAATTTGGTTCTTTAATAACTTGGTTGTCTCAACAGTTTCAGCCATGATTTATCCCATAATCCGAACAAAGTTCCGAGTCAAACTATTACGGGCTGAAGGCGTTTATTTGACAAGTGAAAAGCACATTGTTCAGGAGCATATGCTTATCGATACATCAGCTTATCAAGATGCAGACAAATGTTTTGTTAAACTCTTTTGTTAAGGAATCAATGCTTGTCGAATAAATTTCTTATTGAACTTTTGAAAAGTGTTTTAATTTATCATTGTTGATACCGATGAGGAAAGTCGAACATTGACTACTTTCTCAATTGAAAAATCATTTAAACAGTAATGTGTGAAGCATAATTTTAGTTCAGCTATCATTACCATTATTAAGCAACAATTCAGCAAGCTTGCTTGTTTGTGACTTGGAATTGGTAGTTGGGTGGTCTTGCCGAGTGTGTTGGCTCGCTCGTTGCCAAGGATTCCACAGTGACCTGGAACCCACATCAGTGTGGTTTTGGTAGATGAATCATCCAAGGCTGCTTGGATTTGCTGCAGGTAAGGGTCTCGGTTGTACGGATTTGCAATTGCTGACAGGGCGCTGTCCGAGTCACTGACGACCAGCACAAGGTCGTCACAAGGTGTTGTGATGGTTACTAATATGGCCGCAGCTTCGGCCGAAAAACGGAGCACTGAGTAGAGAGACTGAGGTACATTTCTGTAGTGCGGCCGTAGATACTGGAACTAACCCGTCCCGCCAACTCGGATCCATCGGTGTTTCGAACTTCATGGGTTTTTATTAGAACCTCTCTGATAGCGGTTTTCGTGGGATTGCATTGCTTCCGGAAACGGCTTCTAACGTTAAGAGCTATCTAAGGTCTCCTCAGTCGACCAGTGATCGTATAAGATGTTGAATTGGAGGCGATATGCGTGCATTACATGCGCCTAAATGGAGACATGCACGCATATGGCCTCTGCTTTAGCATCTTATGCAACATCGGATACGATTACTGGTTGTCTGGGTCTTGGCCGACCAGCTTCTGGGTCCGATCCGGTGGAGCCCGGCCACCGGAGGAAGCCGGATGTTGACCACAGTGGTAAGGGAAGAGTTCGCATTCTATTCGGGGAATCAAGTCTGCCCATCTTCAGTGGTCCTTTCAAGAAAACTGGCGGTTCAGATTGCCGGGATATCAGCATTTTTTCAAACTTTTGCCGAGATTCGCACAGCCGAGCAATCAGCAAACATTCATTTTGCCGGGATCTCAGCAATTTTGACAGTTCATTGCTGATAGTCGGCAATCGTTTTGCTGAGAATCAGCTAACAATCGTCACTTTTTGCTGAGATACCAGATGCAGATTTTGTTGAGCAGACGGCTGTGCGCGATTTTGCCGAGCCCGCGAATCTGTTTTGAGTGTGTAGGGAAGTTTTTTTTTAATACCGGAGTCAATGTCAAATTGGAACTGGACCCAGTCGGCTATATCGAAAGCGAGAGTTTTTCGGACTGACTGATTTGTTGAGCTTTAGCGTGATTGGGTAGTGATCGCTTGCCCGGGTGTCCGTTTCCAAGGACCAGAGGAGGCGGCTAGGGCTCTACCCCATTTGGCATAATGCCATTTGGCATAACACGAAGAACAGCCTTCTTGATAAGAATGTGCATAATATTTGTTATGCCAAATGACCATTATGCCAAATGGCCGTTATGCCAAATGGATTTTATGCCAAATGGGGTAGAGCCGGCGGCTAGTGATGGAGGTGGAGGTGAGAGATACGTTAAAGGCCGTTTCTGCCTGCCCACGGATAAACGTGGGGTGCTATCTTCCAGGATCACTAGGTTTTTGTTGCAAGCAACTTCGACGAAACATTTTCTTGTCGATTCGACTGCTTCATGCTCGATGGTGTCACCGAGAATAATCATTGGGCTGGGGATGTAGAGCAAGACAGCTTCTAACTGATTATTTAGATCAGGAAGTTTTCCGTTCGGAAGGTAAACGGAAATAACCGAAACGGGGGTGAAGGGGAGTCTGACCGCGACAGTTTAGTATCGAGATCAACTGCCTCGGTCGTGATGTCCGTACACCGACTGCCACCGAGTTGTAGATGTTGGCCCCAGATTTAGTGAACCACCTGTATCTCTTTCTTAGGGTGTTGTCCATACCTCGTGTGCAGTTGCTCCTTCGGCAATGCTGGTAGTGAGTTTCTCGTCGTGAATCTTGTTGCACTTGCCGCAGGTCCGCTGAGTGGCCGAGCACCGCTTACCGGTGTGACCAAAGGTTCAACAACGGAAATACAGCATCGGAGAGGGATAATAGTTCCTGGTTCGGCTTCTGGTCCACCCAAAATCAAAATGTTTTGGGATAACCGTACCGTTGATTATCAAGATGATGACCAGGGAGTTGACAGGTTTGCCTTTCTCGTTGCGGCGCTTAATGCGTCGCACCTCTTTGACCTTCGGGTCCGCCAGGTTTTCGGTCAAGTATTTATCAGTAAGACCCGCGGTGTCGTGATTAGTGACAACGCACCGGACTTGATTAAGAGACGAGTGTTTGGACTTTGGATGCCATTGAAGCATGACTGACATGAGAAAAACTGGAATTGGCCCGTCATAATAAGCAACTGAAAAGTAATGCAATGTTTACCATCAAAGTTGGAGAACACGAAATTGCACTATACGTAGCTACAGAAACTAGCAAACTTTGGAACGGTATTTGCATATTTGTATCATATTTTTTCATAATGTGTAACTAAACGCTCAAATGGTACCTATCAAACCAAATCTGAATAAACTTGCGGCATACGCAGCTTTTGATTGATCATTAGGAAAAAAGCTACTAGTAATTTCAACCTCTGCATGGTAACTCAATATGTAGTATGTTAGCAGCAATGCATTATTGTTAAAGTACCGTAATCCGGGGTATCATTGATCAGCGGGGTAACATTGATCGGCTTGACCCACCTCATGAAATCTTCAAACAAGCATTTTACATTGAATTAGTTTCTACTATGGGATGGTATATCGTAATCTGCTATTATTTAGCTATTAAATGACATGCAATTTATGAAAATTGAATTTCATAAACATTGAATTAAATCGATTTTTCCATAACTGTGTTTCGTAACGCAATGAGATACACTGTGAAACATTCATGCTTGGCGTGAATACTAGATATAATATGAGGTTCGAAATCACTGTATTACTTCAATATGATATCCTAAAGTTGGATTTAATAAACGAAACTTTTATGAAAATGCTATTTTTCAGTAAAATTTACGATTTATTAAAAGTCGACTATCAATTCATTAAGCCATTGCCTACCTTTAGGCGTTATTCGTGGTTTAGAGGATTTTAATCCAAAAATAACTTAAAAAGTACATTATTTGTAAGAATTTAGACAACATATTCGAAATCAGCGACCCCGAATTTAGTAAGTAAGGGTATTTTCAACACAAATGAACATTGATCACTGACTTGATCAATGTTACCCCAAATCAACACAATCAAAAATTAGTTTTAAAAACCCTTTTAAACCTGTTTTAAAGTTTTACAATACTTTTTCGAGTAGCTTAACACATACTCAGAGGGCCAGTACTTCTTTTAAAAATATAAAACATGTAACATTTGCTTTAACAAGAGAATTATTCAAGAAAGATCGAAAATTCTGATCAATGTTACCCCGGATTACGGTACTCGTAACCATAATTAAATATTACATTGATAAAGTTGCTAAATTTATTGTTTGCTTTTTTGGCGTTTTAGCTCAATATTATAAGTTACTGAATTGTGAATTTTTCATTTTTTGTTAGTTAGACTTGGTGTGTGCAACGTTTATTTTTGTTTGCAGCTGTTAGCATTCGTGATTAATTTTGGATCGTAGTTGTTCCACGTCCCTAGCGATGGATTGCGCTGAGAGTATTTGTGTTGAATGCAATAAGACCGAGAAAGATGCTACCAAGCTAATAACATGCATGTACTGCTTTTCCGAGGCACATTTGAAATGCCGAAATCTTGTCGGGAATGCGGCACGCCGTATCAAGGACAGAATGTATTTCTGTTCCCATAATTGTTCTAGCATTTATCAGCGTATTACTGAGATGCAAAATCAAAAATCTACAATAGTAGATTCACTTGCCGCCGAACTGAAGGGAGCAGTTTCAAATGCTGTTTCGATAGAAATGAAAAACGTTAAATCTGAAGTGCGTCAAATCACTACTGCAATTGAAAAGTCGCAGCAATTCCTTTCTGACAAGTTTGATGCGATAGTTACAGACTTTCAGGAGTTGAGGCGGAAAAATGAAACCTTGAAGCAGGAGATTGTCCATAAGCTTGAACACGACGTTGACAAAACCAATCGTCAGGCAAATTGCAACAATGCTATTGTACTAGGTGTTCCATTCCATCCTGAGGAAGACACACTAGAAATTGCTCATAAGATCATCGATTGTTATGGTTGTACTGGAGAGCAGGTAATCGTGTCGGCAGATAGGCTTGGCGGGAAAAACAAAACAGGGAATTCATTGATCCCTATTCGGGTAGTCTTCCCAAATGCAG
This sequence comes from Aedes albopictus, assembly GCF_035046485.1. Lineage (NCBI taxonomy): Eukaryota > Metazoa > Arthropoda > Insecta > Diptera > Culicidae > Aedes > Aedes albopictus. The sequence goes on along the minus strand of NC_085136.1, from coordinate 142,893,895 downwards.
AGGCTAAGGTTGCTCTCTTCTTCAGTTGATGCAAATTACGTTATTAATGGAAAACCCACGTATATTACAATGCGGGATGAACTAACTCCGTTGTCCTTGCAGTTATTGGCTGAAATGCGGATTCACCAAGAAAAATTAAACATTAAATACGTTTGGTCAAGCAGAGGTGGAAATGTGTTAGTTAAAAAGAACGAACAGTCTAAGCCGGAAATTATTAAAACTCGTGACGATCTCTATGAACTCGTAAACCGATATAGCAAAAACTCGCCTGTCAAAGAAACTCCATCACCCAAAAGAAAGTGCGGCAACCACAGTAAAAATTTGTAACCTATGAATAAGTTTTTGTTTTTAATGTATAAATTTGTTTCTTTTTGTTAATTATATAATATTATTATTAAAAATGGATTGTTTAATAAATGTTTTTCATGATTGTATTAATGACTTCAACTCAAAATATTCCCAAAGTAATAATAATTGCTTCCGAATCACTCAATGGAACATCAGGGGAATGAACGACTTGAATAAGTTCGATAATATTTCCCTATTTTTAGATAGTGTTAAAGTCCCGATTGATATCTTTGTTGTTGGTGAAACGTGGTTAAAATCGAATAATTGTGGTTTGTATAATATACCCGGCTATAGTACTGTTTTTTCTTGTCGCGATTCGTTCTCTGGTGGCCTGGCTATGTATGTGAAAATTGGATTAAGTTTTAAAGTGTTAAAAAACATTGAAACAGATGGATTTCATCTTATACATGTTGAAATTGAACGAAATGGATTTCATTGTGAAGTGGTGGGTGTATATAGACCGCCATCTTTTGACTTCAATCAGTTTCATGAGGAAATTGAAAATATATTATCAGCTCAAACTTCTTATCCTCGATTCTTCGTTGGTGACATGAATATCCCCATTAATTTGTCCAGTAATAACATTGTTGTCCGTTACAAAAGTCTGTTAGAATCCTTTAACTATGCTTGCTCAAATACGTTTGTCACTCGTCCAATTAGTAGTAACATCTTGGATCACTTTGTGTGTAGGAATGATGATTTGCATAGCATCCGAAATGATACTATTTATACGGATGTTAGTGATCATATAATAATTGTTTCTTCGTTCAAAATCAAAGGTCCTAAAGAAAATGTTGTGTTGGCAAGAAAAGTGGTGGATAAATCAAAACTTCAAGATTTTTTTACTGTTTTTCTGCACGGCTTTGACTATGATGGTAATGTGAATAACTCCCTTACAGCCATCACAAATATGTACAATACTTTACTAGCTCAATGTACGACAACTAAAAGTGTAAACGTAAAGGTTAAATCTAAACATTGTCCCTGGCTGAACTATCATGCATGGCACTGGATGAAACTCAAGCATAAATATCTTAAAAAAAGTAAAGAATGATCCTAATAATGAGTACTTGAAAGATTTACTTAAACATGTGTCCAAAAGAGCCGATGATGTCAAAAGGGGATGTAAACGTGAGTATTACAGAAATTTGTTAGAAAACACTTGCCATGCGAAACTATGGAAAAACTTGAACGAGATCATGGGGCGATCCAAAACTAAGACATGTTTTAGGCTTAAAGTTAATGGTGTTCTGACTTCCAATAATTTAGAAGTTTGTGAAACTTTCAATAACTTTTTTTCACAAATTGGATCAAATCTTGCAAATAAAATACCAAAAAATAATTCAAATCCTCTAAGCAATTCTACACGACTGGGACAATCGGTATTTTTAGGTCCTGCAAATGAAAATGAAGTGCTTGAAATTATTAAAGAACTTAATGTGAAAAAAAGTAACGGGTCCGACAACTTTCCAACTAGCGTCGTAAAAAACAATGCAGTAAAATTTTCTAATATTCTCGCTCATCTTTTTAATCAAATGCTAGAGGAAGGTACGTATCCTGAATGCTTGAAAATATCGAAAGTAACTCCAATTTTTAAATGTGGCGAAACAAGAGATCCTTGCAATTACAGACCCATTTCCACACTTTCTGTATTTAGTAAAATTCTCGAAAAACTGTTGGTTAAAAGAATAGTTAAGTTTTTGAATAAGCACAATATTTTATACAAATTCCAATATGGGTTTAGAAAAGGATGTAGTACTTCTACAGCAATGGTAGAGCTAGTTGATTATTTAATTGGCAAGATCGATAATAAATGTGTTATTGGTGGTCTTTTCATAGATCTAAAAAAAGCGTTCGATACCCTGAACCACAACATTTTTTTGCAGAAATTAGAATATTGTGGAATACGTGGTACTGCAAATAACATAATACGTAGCTACTTGAAAGATAGGCAACAATATGTAGCTATCGAGGATTCCCGGAGCTCAATACAAACGTGCAATATTGGAGTACCCCAAGGCAGCAATATTGGCCCTTTATTGTTCCTTATATACATCAACGATCTTGGAAATTTACCTTTGATAGGAACACCTAGACTTTTCGCTGATGACACAGCTATTTTCTACCCAAGCCATGATCCTTCCTCCATAATTTCTAGCATGGAAAACGACTTACGGATCCTGATTAGATACTTTGATTCGAATTTACTATCTTTAAACCTGTCGAAAACCAAATATATGTTGTTTCACTCCCCACGGAAGAAAGTTAATCTCAACTTAAAGCTTTGTATTTCACTGGTAGAAATCGAAAGAGTCTACAACTTCAAGTATCTAGGCCTAGTGTTGGACCCTGTTCTTTCTTGGGGTTGTCATATTAATCAAGTGTTAAGGAAAGTTTCGACTCTTTGTGGATTAATGTTTCGCGTAAGATCATTTGTTCCTCGTAATGCACTTCTGAAATTTTATTATGGATGCATACATTCTCACCTCCAATACCTTATCATTGTTTGGGGTCATGCCTGCAAATCGAAACTCAAAAAATTACAAGTCCTGCAAAACAGGTGTTTAAAAATTATCTACCTTTTGCCACGATTATATCCTACGCAACAACTTTACACAAGCTTTAAGCATAACGCGTTACCAATACGGGGGCTATGCGATTTACAATCATGTTTATTTATATATGATACTATCAAGAACCCTGATATGCATCACAATTTAACACTGCCATCAAGAACACATAATCATAATACAAGGCATGCAAACAATTTGGCGCGATCTAGAGCTATGAGTAACCTTGGTCAGACGAGGATAACTTTCTACGGACCTTCTGCATATAACAATATACCTGAGCGACTTAAAACGATGAATAATAGGTTATTATTCAAAACAAACTTGAAACTGTATTATAGATCCAAAATCAACACCCTACTAATTTGAAAATGTAAATCCATATCAACTGCCAGTTTTCCCTTGTAATGTCTACACTCTGTTTAGTTTCACATTTTCAGGTTTATTATTTAGTCTATGCGTTTATTAGTATATTATTTAACTCTTTAAATTTAGTTATTTAGTCAATTTTCGGGATCCCTTCAAAGGAACAAAGTTCCACTGGGATCCCCTTTTTGTAGCTTGTTAATTGTCATCACTTCCGTTCACACACCAATAATTTCGCTTAATTATTAATGTTAAAGAATAAGATGAGTTCACTACCAGGGGGCTCAATGTAGAGCTCAAAAAAAAACCACATCTAGAACGGTTAATGAATAGAACACCGAAAAAAACGACGAACGAAATTACTCACCGGTTGCCATCCATTCACGGTTCAGACAACCATATCAATTCTTCAATCGATACTGCACCAAATGTCGCACAACAAAAGGCTAATGTACACAACTCATTCAACGCTACATCCCCGATAGCTTCCCATAAATCAGGGTCTGCTGCGTTTAATAGGCCAATATCCTCCAGATAAGATTATGATCTAAACCCACTCGCCAACCAAAACTGGTGAAATGTTTGTATAAACATTTACCGATTCATCAGAAACCGATGGCAATCCCTTTAACCGGTGGCCATTCGTCACACAAAGAGAGCCCCGTTCGTCACATATCCCTTGTGGGACTTTTTGTTCCCATAAAATCACACTATAATTTCTGGTTCAAGGGAAAGAAGCGACTCGATTCAAGCAAACCGACAACACACAAAACCAAACGTAAATATTTCCGACAAAGCGTACATCATCCATTGATGATACCTCCCTCGTCGTCCCTCGTGATCCCGATCGCTGTGGCTGGCTGACTGGTGAAGCAAAGCATGGCGAAAAAAAGGGTTTGTCTCCTCTCCTTCAACTCTCCGATTGCTGACAAGAAGCATATTTTTTGAAAACATTTATTTGTAAGTACCTAGCACGGTACGCTAGGGTGGTCCAAATTGAATGAACAAAGCATGAATTGCAAGGAGAGGCACTTGGTAGAGAGAGATCTACTGTTACGGTTTTTTTATGTAAAAGTTAGATAACTTCTCAACACTGCGTTTCGGGTGACCCGATTGGCATATGTGGCTTGAACCTTGAAGCCTTCTATCGAAAATTCGGTTTTGGACTGATCATAAAGCCTTTAAGTACGCTTTGGTGTACGAAAAATGAAAAAAAAAACTGTTAACTGGGATAACAAGGTAATATGAAGTCGTTCAAATTAACTGTCTGAACGTTCACTTTCTCGTAACACCCTAATGCCACGTCCCATCTCCTGAAGCAGCAGCGGTGTGTACCAAGAGGATGTTGATGATGATACACCGATTTGGCCAAAAAGTACCAACCCCAAACTTACACACAATAAGAATTGTTTGCCCACTGGTTTGGAAGATCAAACAGTGCAAGATAACAAACTTATCGAGATTTTCCTTTCGTTTTCTGGGGTGGTTCTGTTGTTGGTCCCCTAAGGGTGGTTAGTTTTGGCCTTTTTCCAGGTTGCTTGCGTCGTAGTTGAGCTGATGATTTCATATCGATGAGAAACGCAAGGATTTTGCGAACCTTGGGATTAATCTGATAATTTGTTTTGATTTTATACCTTTTTAAAGAGCAATAAAATCATTGGCCTTTTCGTGTCAGGGATTCTGCCTGGGGGTAATTTCATTTTTGTGTTTCTGTGTGAAAAACATTCGAAAAATTGTCTCAGCAATTTACATATTTCTTACCAATCGCACCACTCCTGGATAGATAAAATTGCGCCATTTGTATCCGACGAGCCGTGAAATTATATTTTCTTTCAAACTCCATGTGGAAACGGTATACTTTCTCGGTTTTTGCTTTCAATCTGCCGCCAGCACAAGTTGTGTTGTAGTCGTTCACAAGAAAGCAAAATTCTTAGTGCGACTGACGGCAGATCTCCGGTTCCGGTTCCGCTTGCGAGGTTTTTGATTCCGTAAAGAAAACGTCTGAGAGGACGGGTCCCAAGACAGGAAATAACAACAATCTTGCGAGAAACTGTGCTGCGGTTTGTAACATAACTACGTTGTCGTTTATGTTACACTGATTTTTACGCTGTTTTACGTCTACTTTCAATATCCTGAACTCAATTTAACGTACATTTCTATTATTGTTCTAGATCATGAAAAGGTATCTTAATTGTTACCAGTATTGGTAAAAAGTTTAATTTTTATTTTTTTTTCAATGACTTTTTTAGAAATGTTAAAATAGTTCCATATTCTAAATCTGCGCGGAAAACTGGGGCGAAATTTTTTTTATGAATTTTAGTGTCCAGGAACTTCTTTGAAAAAGCAATCTGAAGATCGCATGGGACAACTATAAAGAAGTAGGATCCCGGTCGGTCCAGGAACTTTTCGAAACGGATATTTCCTTAACTTCCTTTACTTGACTTATGACTAGAAGATTGGACCCGACGAGAAAGTGTCCTGATGTGAGGACCTCCAGATTGGACAGCTCACTTGGCATCGGCGTCAGCAGACGAGAGTTCAGGTTTATCTCGACCTGGGCCTAGAGGGTTACCATCAGTTCGTGAGCGAGGGTGTTGTTGCCTACTGTCTTCAGCAGGTGCTTTTCCGCTGATTTGACAGCAGCCTTCCTTAGGCCTCCGAACTCTGGTGATCTCGGTGGGATGAATTTCCTTACTTACTTTACCGATTACGCTAAGGCCGGGGTGGCCTCTGCTGTACATAGTAGCCGTCTCCATTCCACTCTGTTCATGGCTGTTTGTCTCCAGTTCCGCACTCTGCGTAGGATCCTCAGATCGTCCTCCACTTGGTCGACCCACCTAGCTCGCTGCGCACCACGCCTTCTTGTACCGGTCAGATGACTCTCGAGAACCATTTTAGTCAGGTTGCTATCCGAGATCCTGACGACGTGACCCGTCCACCGTAGCCTCCCGATTTTCGCGGTATGGACGATGGTTGGTTCTCTCAGCAGCTGATGCAGCTCGTGGTTCATTCGCCTTCTCCAAGTCTCGTCTTCCATCTGCACTCCGCCGTAAATGGTACGCAACACCTTCCGTTCGGCGCGTTAGTCCTCTGCACGTAGGGTCCATGTTTTGTGCCCATAGAGGACGACCGGTCTGATCAGCGTTTTGTAGATACTGTAGTTTTTCGATTTTGTCACGGTTCTCTTTTATGACGCTCCGTTTTATCACTCTCGATTCTAGCACGGTATTTTTTTTTTCAATTATATCACGTTATGATAATCGATAGAAATTTTGCCAAGCAGATATTCTAAATGAGACAGCGTATGTGAATCGTCATAAGTACGATATTAGATAGCTTTAGCTCTTGCTGCACGCTGCTGTACAATGCAACAGAATAAACATAACAAAGACCACCATTCATTTCACTTGAGAAACTCACTTGAAAATTGATCAATGTTGAACTTTTTCATTGAAATGAAACAAAAGCATCTCAATTACTTCGTCTAAACCCGCAATTCACGTGAGTTGAATTCAAGTTATTTATCAAATGAGATTAATTCAATTAATTTAATGCCCTGAATAAATTGAGCAATGTAAACACTTGCTTCAACTGAGATGCATTCAAGAGCATTCAAGTCGGTTGCCCAGCCTGAGCACATCATTCATTTCTCGATGAACATTTGAAAAAGGCCTATCTGCTTTTTGTAAACAAACATGTTTCTGTCTCTGCAGGGCCCATCTGCATCCACCCACGCACATCAACACTCTTAACAGATAGCTTGAAGAACACTCTTTCTAATAAGGGTGTTGATGTGCTTGGGTGGATGCAGATGGGCCCTGCAGAGACAGAAACATGTTTGTTTACAAAAAGCAGATTGGCCCTTTTCAAATGTTCGTCTAGATTTGGATTGAATGTATTTGAGGAGCTTCTAAGTGAAATGCTCGTTTCACTTGAACAGTCTAAACTAATGGAAACTTTTTTTCCAAGAGAAAAGAGGTGCGCCTGAAGGCATGCAAATTATACTGGGCGAAGGATTGAATGGCATCTACAAAAGCTAATCAATACTTCAGTAACAAATTTTGAAAACGACGTATAATCAATGGTGTAGCATTGATTATACGTCGTTTTCAAAATTTGTTACGGACTTAACAGGCTTATTCTCGCAGAGAGTGTATGTCAAGCCAACAGCATAGATAAACAGACGTAAACCTAGATATGCACCTTGAACAATTTCCTTAAAATCTATCGTTCACTTTACAATATCATCTGATAGAGAGCATGTTGATCGTGAAAAGCCATCTCAGGTTGTAACGCTCTTAGCTGTAAAGCTAAGAAAATTAAATTGATCGTTATGCTACATGTGTTACGTCTGCTTGTTTGTAACAATAGGTTCCTATCGAATGCAATTTATGATGTGTTGTGAAAAGGAAGTGTACTCGCCGCCGTTTAGCATCACCTTGTTGATAAAAAAAATTGTGCCGTAACTAGTGTCTGTACATTTTAAGCACTCAAATACGTAAATATTGTCGCATAGCCGTTGGTTGAGTATACAACCATGATTGATCGTTTCAGATTTGGTATCGCCAAGAGTCGCAAAAAGAGAGTGTGCCTGACTATATCACAAAAGCTAAAAATATTAAACCGTTTCGAAACCAGCAAACTCAATAAGCAGCAAACGAGTTTGGTATTCACCGGTCCTCTGTTTCGAAGTTGCTGAAAGAAAAGGAAAAGCTTTTGAAAGTATCTGTTACTATGTCCAGAAAAACGAAAAACTCAGCATAATATGCATCAGAAGATGTGTAATTATATTATTTTTATCAAATTTGCATGTAGGCGAACACTTTGCTTTTCTTACAGGAATGTACGGCAAGCTTGAATCAGCTCTCTTTGCTTGGTTCTTCAAGCAACGGGAACTCAACAATAGAGTTTCAACTCAGATGCTGCTCATTCAGGCCAAAAAATTTGCTCCACATTTCAACATTCCTACATCATTCAAGTTCAGCGACACCTGGTGCTTTAAATTTAAAAAACGCTTCGGTATTCGAAAGCTCAAGAGAAAATGCGGAGAAAAGCTGTCAGCCGATATCCAGGCAGTCAAAACGTTCAAGGATGACTTCTTGATCTTTGTTAAGGATAACTATTTAACAGTTGATCAAATTTATAATTGTGACGAGTCCGGCTTGTTTTTCAAAATGCTACCTAGGGAAACGTTAGTGGATGCACGTGAAACATCAGTATCAGGCAACAAAGTTGACAAAAACCGCATTACGTTCATGCCATGCACAAATCTCTCTGGAACCAACAAATTGGAGCTCATGGTCATCGGCAGGTCTAAAAATCCAATGTGTTTCAAAAACGTCCACCATTTGGTATGGTGGATGGTTCCATGACTGCTTCGTGAACGATGTTCGAAGATTTTCGAAGAAAAACAAACTTCCTCCCAAAGCAGTTCTACTGCTGGATAACTGCAGTGCACATCACTGCGGCGGCGATACGTTATCGTCTGATGATGGTATGATCTCGGTATTCTTTTTGTCGCCTAATGTCACATGATGTGACTCACATCGATTGCTCAGTCAATGGATCAAGGTGTCATACAGAATATAAAAACTAATTACAGGAAAAAACTAGAATTGACTTTAATGACGTCCAATGCGATTCGCCAAATTACTGTCAATGCGATTCGCCAAATTACTGTCACGATGAATTATCGGAATGATCAGCAGCTGTGCCGAAGGATTCTTGAGGATGAGAAATTCTGTGGACTGGACCGTGGTGGTTATCACACTTTTCACTTTCTGCCCGATCAGAAAGGCATAACAAAATTATAACCGATTGAGTTATTTATTTCAAAGATTTTTCATAACAGAATGAGTTATAAAAATCGCCGGTTAGGTGTTAAAATAACAAAAATTATAACTGAAATTGCTCTAGCCATAACATAATTATAACAGGTGTTGATACAATTTTAACAAATTTATAACAAAGTGAGATATAAAAAATATTGGAATGATCAATAAATTATAACACATTTTGTTATAAATTAGATATAAATATATTGGGTAAAAATTAAGTTGGGTAAAATTTAATTCATTTTTGGGTAATTTTTATTAAGAGTGTTATTTTTTTTAAGCGCAAAGTTTTTTGTATAAAAAAACTTGCCCCACGTAGTATATAAAAAACCCACACCCAGACGGGAATCGAACCTAGGACGCCAACCTTCACCTGCAATCCGGCGCCTTTATCAATGAGGCCATTGCAGCACTTGAAGTGAAGGGCGGTATATGATCAAGTGGTTCTTCGTTTTGGCGGCTGGTCTATAAATAGACTTATTAGTCCAACGTACAGGGGAGAGAAAATATGACGTCACATAAAAATGTTCTTGATACATTTTATCGCAATTACGTCATCTTAGGATATAATAACAAAAGTGGATATAATTTAGTTATAATTGTAACTCAAGAATTTACTCTGCATTTTGGCATGCTTTACCTCATGATTCAGACCAGAAATAAATGTCGTATCTTCATCAAAGTTGTAGAGATAGTTAATGGCTCTTAAACAGTGGAAAGAGTGACATACAATTTCACCTTCTCTTGGTGCTTGCGAGCAAATAAATTAGAACATTTTGACATATGCTATTAAATAATTATCTAATGTTCCTCACCATCAAGGAACTTTTTGCCTATGGCAAAGTTATGCAGTAGTCTGGTGGTTAGAAATTTCACTGCTTTGTGGCGTTAGTGTGCATTTCTGTGAGATTGTCAGATTTAGATGGCTTGTGAATTAAAAAATAAAGTATTTAATGCACAATTTTAACATTACATGGTACAAGAATTGACATACTGATGCAATTCTGTGGCGTTTGTTTTGCCTCGTGACCTCATATAATGTTTTCATTTTCAGCAAAAAAGAGTTTAAACAAGAAATTCTTCCACTAGTTGAAAACACCTGTTCGGCATTTGCTTCGGCATTTGCTCAAGATGCATGACGATGTCCATATCGGTAAAAAAGAAATAGCCTTCTGCTATTGGTTGGTTCTCCAAAAGCTTTTAATAGAGTTTCTTATTTTGCACTACTGCACAGGTTATCACATCTATTTGATTTCAGTTGAGATTCTGTTTTATTCAGTAAATCCTATTTGAATAACCGCTTTCAAATTGTGGAAGTTAAAGGAAATCATTGAAGCCTGATCGGTACTCTATCGGGAGAGCTACAAGGATCGGTTTCAGGACCATTGATGTTAGCCTTATTTATCAACAGCCTTCTTTCATCTTTGAAAGTATGTAATACCCACACCACATGTTTGCAGATCATAGGAAGCTGTATTTCTACTGAATTAATATGGACGTTAATTGCATGGCAATGAAACGTGTCTCAACTAGAAATAAATTTCAAAGCTCCACAAATAATTTGTAATCAATCAATTCTTTAAAAACTAAGGTGATTTTCATTTGCAGACGACTAATTGATCCAGTTGTATCATGTTAATTTAATAACAATAATAAAACTTCTAATTTCGGAATAAAAATTTTCATAGAGTACAGTGAATATATTTTCATAGCAAAGACTTTTGTTTTGATCGAAAAAACTGCTTTCAAATATTTGATGATGACGATGATTTCAATCACGATTTTTTTGTTGTTTTTACTAATGTGTATTTTAACACTAAGCTAATTCTACACTTTAATGACGAATTGTTCAACGTTAACCAGCCGCAGTTTATCGCGGAAACATTGCGCCCGTTTGATTTGTACAAGGCGGCTGATTATACGTGACAGCTCCCACCCGGCGGCTGCAAAAACAGTTTTAGACAAGGTGCACACCGTGTACAAACCATAGGTGCGCGGTCTAGCGCGATCTAATACTGCGCGTTTCGAACGCAGCTGGCTGAGAATCCAAGATTAACGCGGCAATATCTACTTGGGCTTTCTTAAAGGTTTAAATCATGATTCAAACATGTCAAAAATACTACATTAGTTTATTTAAGGTTTGAATTTCAATTTGTGTCAGTGAATTTGAACCTAGATAATCAAGAAATCGATTTTGAACTTCCAATAAGGGATAATCCTCAATCTACAAGTATGTCAATAAATAAATTTAATGAGTAACCTGAATTTTCTTAAAGGTCTGGATTATGATTCAAACTTGTTAAAACTACTGTATTTTACAAGCACAGTAGCACCGCACAGCGGCGTAACTGCGTACCAAACACCACTTGTAAAATGTTCATTTGATATAAACTGTATTTTCAAAATTATAACTGATTTTGTTATAATGTTCATATAAAGATGATCAATATGAATTAATTTGTATTATAACTGACTTTGTTATAGTTCTGATATAAATAAATCTGGGTTTCAAATCCTTTTTGTCAAATATATCTAAATATAACAAACGTTGATATATCTATCAACCGCTGATATAAATTTGTTACATTTTTGTTATGCCTTTCTGATCGGGTGCGTGGAGATACCGATACCTGCTATGGATATATCCACCTTCGACCAATGGTTGATGATTAGGTTTGCTAGTGGCTTCAATATGAAGTTGAACATGGCGGCTGAGTCCAGCTAGGCCCTCGCCTGGTGCTCATTACCGTGGTCATCGAGGACAGTCTTTTCTAACAAAACCGTGTTGCATGCAGTTTGGACTGCCATGCTGACATGAGGAGGAGCAGAGATCTGGGATTCCACACTTGTGATGATGACATGGCGGAACTAGGCGTCTTTGATAGAGCTGAATCGTGCAGTAACGAGTGATGTTTATCACGGCACGTGCGACAAGTGAACAGTTCCAGCACAACCGCTTCTGCGTTACGAACTCTCGGCGAAGGCATACATCCTTCCCAATGAAGATAGGACAGTTGGGTAGAACGTGATTGTCGGGACTCGACAGAGGTCTTGTTAGCGTTATATTGGAGGATGCAGCTGCGTTGGCTGCGAACTTGACGTTGGCGGACTTCGGAGTGGTTCCGGCCACCTTTGACGGCAACACTCGCACACGTTGATAGAAGAACTCTACTAGTTCGTCGTATTTGACATCATCCTGCGTACCTGTCTTCTCCTCCCAGGCTTGCAAAATGCATTGGTCCAGCTTGTTCGACAGAATATTTATCAATGGCGTATCCTAATGCTCCACGGGTTCGTTGAGTTTGGTCAGGGCCCGCACATGGCGCTGGAAATCGACGACCAGGCTGTGGAGGCGTTCAGCGAATTCTTGCTTCATCGTTAGCAAATCGACGGTCGCCGTATCTCTTGAACGACAACCAGCGTGAGAGTCGCCATTGAAGCATGGTAGGTAGATCTGTGGTAAGCGGAGGTGGAAGAGGGCTGGGTATGCGACGAAGGACGAGTTCAACTGTGCTGGGGCAGCATTGGTGAGGCGTTTAGACAGCAAATATCCCTTCGCTGCGCAATATCGATGCTCGAAATTAACTTTCCTCATTAGATTTTTTTTTACTTGTTCGTTTATTTGGAAGACTCGGGCATGGGCATCGGGCACATGGGCATAACTGAGCCGAAATCTTTTGTTTTTACAATGATTTTACATTTTACAATTTATTACTGCCTTAAAACTATGTTAGTTTGGGAAGCCGAAGTACTCGCGGCTGTTTCGAGGTTAAGGATTGTCCTCGTGAGATGTATCTCCAGATTCTCCGGATTCAGCCGTTCGAGGTGTCTTGCACATCCCAAAAAACAACATTAATTCGGTCTAGGGTCTCGATTCTCACTTGCACTTTACACCTGTCCCTCATTGCTTCAAAGTATTTGACGAACTTCTCAACAGCGTCCCAAATGGCAACTAACGACTGCTACTGGACCAATTTGTCCGTAAGGATTTTGTTGGCCTTCGGAGCCCTTGCTACCGAGCACAGAAACGGAAAACGTATGGAAACGGTAGCAAATCGAAAAGGGAGCTCCTTCCCGACGCAAGCTACTCGTTGTCGAGGTCCTCCATTTCCATGAACCGGTAACACTTTAACTTTAATTTCCGGATCCACCACTGCGGAAACACTAGCTTCCTGAACCACTATTTTCCTTTTCCTTAAGAAGCACCACTGTGATCCTTATTCTAGCGCATCAAAGTCCAAAACTGAAGAGCTTTTCGTTTTGCTCTCGCTGACTACCATCTCCACTACTCGAAGCTTCCAAAAGCTCACACCACTCTCCAAAATCTCAGCACATCGGCACTGTACTAAAATCTCACAATTTAGAACAGTATGCTCTTACACTGAAACAATTTAGACAATGTTATGTTTATATATATTTTTTAGTTCATTCTGGTATAATGTCAACCTGGACGATATTATTACTACATCCGCCTTCACCTCTACTCTAATTATAAACCTCTATCAAATAATTAAACAATTTATATTCTCAATCTATCATCCCGACTAAACTAAGTTGTTATAAAACAGCAATAGGCTCCTAAAGGCCTATCTCAATTTCTGCATAATTCGATCAAGCATTGATTAAAACACCATGTTTACTCATTTTTTAAGTATTCCTATTAGGTAAAACCCATAAAATATATTTTCAAAAATTTTAATAATTTTTGCAACACTCCTTGTTAAGTACTCAATTTTGGGTAAATTTTGTTTACCGTGTATGTCAAACAGGAACATTTGTTGTCAAAAGCAAGCCAATGTGATGTATTTTGCTACCCGTCGTTTCACTTTCGTTCCGTCAAGGTTGACCTCGAATGTCAAACAAGACCTGCTCACCATTATTTTATTTTTGAATTTATTAACTATTCTGTCATTGTTAAGGTTCGGAAAAATTACCACTGAAATCAGAAAAGCATGCTCCTTCGTGTTATGCAGCAAAACGGGAAAAATATTTTTCATTTTTGGACCCTATTTGGCTAATTATTACTTCGAGGAAAATGGCAAATCTGTGTACTATGGAGAAAATCATCTATCTGAATTTATTGATATTTCCGTGTATAATTGATTTATTTTTTTTTAATTAGTTGTGTATATTTTTTAAAAGTGTATGAATGTTCGAATAATTTGAAATAGTGATATCAATTCCGCACCTAACCGACCTCATTTTATTATTTATTTATATATATTTTTTACCGTGTACGAATGTTCGAATAATCTAAAATAGAGATACCAATTCCACAACTAGCCTCAATGTTGGCTTATGCACGATTTCCCTAAACTGACATTTGTGCAGTGCCGTGTTTACAGTATGAGAACTCGTTTCCATGGCTACTTAAATAACACGGCATTGCTCAAAAGTCAAACGAACGAACGCCCGGATTGGTTCATAAAGGTCCATAAAAAACTGCGAATGTACACTGTTTCTTTGCCTCGCGACGTTAGATTATTTCTTCACTCTAGAAGGTAAAAATTTAATTTCTAGATTTTAATAATTTCAGATACGACAAAATTATGAAGCCGCACACCATCATCCATGAACAAAGGTATTAAAATTGTAATTAATAAAATACGATCATAAATTGTATTTTAATTATTACAATTTTTTTTGTACTCCCAGTGTCTGCAGTACATATAACTTTGAGGTTGTGTTCTTTTCTAGATTCATCCAATCCAAAGTAGCAGCAATCGAACGAAGGACGAGACTGCTGCATTATCCTGAAGCAAAAAACAGCACCGACTATTACCCTCGCTTCGAAGCTAATAATCACCCAAGCGATCCGGTTGCAATCGTTGGTCGCAAGATGACCGACAACAGAACACGAATTGGTGGATTGGCTCTTTTGATGACCCCTTCCATTCGTTATGATGCGGCATACATGACTTGGCACTGTTCAGAAGTCGATCGAACTCAAGTTGGATGGCGTCTCGCAATTCGCGTTGCCTGCTGATCGACGATGTCAGTAAGAACACCCCGAACAAGCAGATGGCTGTGATAAAGACGTACCCTGTGTTGGTCACCTGAGTAAGCAGATTGGCAGTGTCCACGTCGACCTATAAGGACTACCTAGGTACTATCTGGTGAGCGTAGCGAAGTCATCCAGCCTGTAAAGATACACCCCGTCTCCCTGAAGTCCTTCCAACCATCAATTGAAACTCTTCAAAAGTAGTTAATAAGGTATGCAATACAGTTAATCTTTTATTCTTATTTTGTTTTGTGGTTCGATTTCGTCTGTCGTTTCGCGTCAATAGAAAATTTTTAATAGAAATTTCAATAATCAACAGCAGTAAACAAGGGAAAAATGTAAAAAAACATGTGAAATTCCAGCTGAGAACTTGACATCGTTTAGGAAGGGCTGATCTACGCATATGATTGCGATTTCCGCTATCACACCACAACCTGCAGAATAAAAATACCTACCGCCAGTCGGGGTGACATTGGGCCTGGGGGGTAACTTTGGGCCAAAAATCAAGAAATATGTTTCGCTCAAAATACTAAAATTTATCAAAGTGATTATCAAAAAGTGGATGGTATACGGTAAATATAACTTGTGTTGACTATCCGATGTAGAAAAAAGTCACATTTAGTCAATTTTCTATTAAGAAAACTTGATGTGAATTTTATGGTTAGGCGTACTGTACAATATCGTTGTTTAAAAATACCCAGTAGAAAACAGCTGAAAACCGAACATGTAATGCATTACTGTTTTTTCGGTGTGTTGGGTAGTTGTTTTGAAAAGTATAATAAGTTTTCTTGGTTTTGTATGCTATTTTGCATGAAAAACTTATTTACTCAAGCTGTAGTACAAATACTTCGTTTTGGGGGTGACTTTGGGCCATATAAAAGCAATGCAATCAGTACGAGAACCTTACAAATGTGAATTAAAACGACTGAGAGTATTCACATCTTTTTATGAATAATACGGTGTAAAATTTTGGAAATAAATGTTAGATTCATGCAAAATTAAAATTCACGCATATCAGTTGCTAGGCAGATGATAAAGAAATATTACTTTCGTCTTTTGAGAATGTTAGTTGGAGTTATATTTATGGGATAGCGGATATATTGTGTAGGAACGTTGATCGTTTACAATGAATGTGGTAAAATTGTCACGTTTGTTTGTCTGTGATGTTATTTGAAGTGACTAGACACTGATAGGTTGTGGGCAAGTATCTATATAATTGATAGTTTCGATTTTCAAGCGATATTATCTCACATTGAACTGTTTAGTTTGAATTTTAGTGTTTGGCCCAATGTCACCCCCTAGAAGGGGTGGAATTGGGCCAATTTCATTTAAGCAATATCTTTGTCAAAATTAAAGTTGAAGCATTTTCTCTTTAAACAATCCTAAACAGTATAAAAATGAACGTGTCTACTGAATACAACATTGATTTAGAGCTGAAATTTTGTTGTAACGACCTACAAAGAGATGGACTATGCAATTTTGGCCCAATGACACCCCCACTGACGGTAATTTGATAATGTTAATTCAATATTCAGTAAATTTATAGTAATCACCTCATTAATGCTCACCATGTCTAACCAACAATCACTCATAGATGTGGTACATGAACATGTCCTTGAATCTCTCCGGTTTTCTGACATTGCGTTGAGGTCGCAAATCCCGCGGTTCAGAAACCTGTTTCGCGAGTTCCGTCTCGTTGTTGTCTGGTATTTGTTCATCTGGCTCTGACACTGTAGGGTCATCAATTCCGCTCGCTAAAACTGGTGCTCGCTTGAGGTCCCGAACATTGCGCGTGTATTGAACACCTCGTTCGCTCCTTACCACAACCTTCGCTCCATCTCTGGAGAGGACGATATACCGTTCTGCTGAGTAAATTGGATCCAGCTTGTTCTTTCGAGGTACTGCCAGCAGTACATAATCTCCGGCGTTTATATCAGAAGGTTTTGCGCCCCTGCGCGCATCTGCGTAAAGTTTGCTCTGCAGTTTTGACGTCGCATCCTTTTCTCGCACATCTTCTCTGTCTGTTGTTCCTTCCTTAGAGTCCCAAAGTGCCGGGAACATTCCTCTGTATCGTCGTCCAACTAGCAGCTCAAAAGGCGTTATGCCAAGTCTTGAATGTGGCTTCATTGTGTTGTGGAAATGCACATACTCTTGAAGTGCTTTCCTCCAACTAACACCATCCAGCTTCGCAGCCATCAAGGCTTTTGTAATGCCTTGATTTTGGCGCTCCACAGCACCGTTGGTTTGGGGACACAAAGGAATAGATTTCCTAACTTTAACCCCTTTTGATTCCCAGTACTCGATAAATTCTGCGCTCTGGAAAGGCGGACCGTTATCACTTTGTAAAATTAGTGGCAATCCCCATGAAAAGAACACTTTGCTCAAAGCATCATTTGTACTCGTGGCATCCGTTGATTTCATTTCAGCAACCGAAATGTAACGCGAGTAAGTATCCACTAGTACCATGAACTCGCCGTGGCCGCAACCTTGCACTGTGAGAAAGTCCACCTGCAAAATCTCCCACGGGCCATCCGGAAGTTGACGACTGGAAAGCGGAATGGGTGGATTTTTTCTGGAAATTACTGCACAAGTTTCGCATTGCTTTACAAATTTTTCGACGTCAGCGCTGATTCCGGGCCACCAAAAATAATCCCTGAGGATCCGTTTCATCGCTGGACATCCGATGTGGCCTTGGTGAGCTTCTTGCATAGCCTTAATGCGTAGCACAGACGGGAGTATGATTTTG
The DNA here is from genome assembly GCF_035046485.1 of Aedes albopictus. Lineage (NCBI taxonomy): Eukaryota > Metazoa > Arthropoda > Insecta > Diptera > Culicidae > Aedes > Aedes albopictus. Next base: position 142,876,030 of record NC_085136.1, on the reverse strand, counting down.
TCCTCCTTGAACAAAAGTGGACCCAACAGGCGTAAATCCTTTGATTGCGATTCATAGCGAACGAAGTCTTTTGGCCAAGCTCCCGATCGAATAGCAGCTCGTACGTTGTTCAACTCCTCATCATTCTCAGATTCAAGCTGTATGTCTTGCCAGGTGATGTTCATTGATCCCACGTCTAACGAATATAGCAGATGTTTTTCATCATCTTCCTCAAACGGCTCGTCAACCTGAGATTTCGAGATGAGCCTTGAGAGTGCGTCAGCTACGTTCAAGTCACCTGGGATTCTTTTCACTACGAAATCATAGGCTTGTAATCTCAACGCCCATGCTTCTGCTCGCGAAACGGAACGTTTGCTGGACTTGATACCTAGAGGTGTGCGCCGCCGCGCCACGCCGACGCCGCCGCCGATTTTTGGTTCACGCCGCCGCCGCCGATTATTTTTCGGCGCGCCGCCGCTTACGCCGCCGAACTCCAATTTTTTACGCCGATCTCAAAAACGTATTGAAAAATTATATTATTTATTGATTTATTTCATTACAATATTTCAAGCATTGGAGTCATCTGCATACATAGCATTTGTAAGGTCGTTTTCAGCGGTGGTCCATTTTTATGGTCCAAATTTATAACAGTTCTGAAAATTTGGAAAAATAGATCAAATTACGCTCAGTTACACCGGCATTTGTTTTAAATTCTAGATACCGGGGTTCCTGAAGATAACTGATGGCTGTTGAAAGAATGTACGGATTCCGAAGATCGAAGAAAATGCTAGTGATTCTAAAAAAACATGTTTTTGTCGTGTTCAACTACAGAAGAGATGAAATTTCTCCAGTAACTCTTTTGAGGATTCTTCCAGCAATTTTCCCAAGAATTTCGCTAAGAGTTCCTCCGGGAGCTCTGGAAGGTTCTTCTGGAATTCCGAGAGTTTCCTCCGAGACTTCCTCTAGGAGTTTCTCCGGGCATCGCTACAGAAGTTTAACTAAGACTTTTAATAGTACTTTCTCTAGAAATTCCTCTAAAAGTTACTCCGTGTATTCTTTTAGGAGATCCTCCGGCAATTCCTCTAGAAGTTCTTCCTGGGAATTCCTTTAGGAGTTCGTACGTCATTTCCTCAAGGAGCACCTCCGGAAATTCCTCCTCGAGTTCTTCAACGAGTTCATCCGGGAATTCCTTTATGAGTTTCTACGTAAATTTCTTTAAGAGTTCATAGAAATTGCACTGGAAATACCAGAAGTTTATTCCGGTAATTCCTCTAGAAGTTCTACCGGGAATTCTTCTGGGAGTTCTTCCGGCATTTTCTGTAGCAGTTCCTCCTGGAATTCTTCCAGAAGTTTCTTTACGATTTCTTCCTGAAATTCTTCCAGAGACTTCTCTGGAATGCTCTTGAAGTTCATGTGGGATTTATTCTAGGATTTCCTCAAGGAATTCTTCCGGAAATTCTTCAACGAGTTCCTTCGGGGATTCCTTACCGATTTTTTTTTCGGGAGTTACACTAAGAGTTTCACCGTGTCTCTAGAAGTTCTTCCGGGAATTCATCTGGGAGTACTTCTGGGAATTCCAACATCTTCGGGAACACGTTTACGAGTTTCACCGGGAAGAAATTCCAAAGGCAAATTCACTACGAGTTGCTCTATAAGTTTTATCTAGAAGTTGCACTGGGTATGCCGGAGTTTCCCGGAAGTTCCTCTAGAAGTTCTTCCGGAAATTCCTGTAAAGTTCCTTCAGTAATTTCTTTAGGAGTTCCTCCGGGAATTCCTCTTAGGAGTTCCTTCATGATATCTTCCGGGAATACATCCAGTAGTTTCCCCAAACGCTCCTCTAGGAGTTCTCCCAGCAATGTCTCTAAAAGTATCTCGGGGAATTTCTCTAGAAGTTCTTCCGGAAATCCCTTTATGAGTCCTTCCACGTCCTCTACGAGTTCTTCCGGAAATTTCTTCATGAATTTCTTGGGAATTCTTCTAGGAGTTCTATCGAGAATTTCTCTGCAACTTCTCTCAGGAATTTATGTGAGAGTTCATCCGGGAATTTTTAGGAGTACCTCCGGGAACTCCTCTACGAGTTCCTTTACGACCTCCTCTACGAGTTCCTCAGGGAATTTCTTTACGTATTTCTTTGGAAATTCCTCAAGAAATTCTTCCGGAAATTCCTTTAAGAGTTCGTCCAGGAAATCATCTAGGAATACCTCTGGTAGTTCTCTACGAGTTCTTCCTTGAATTCCTGTCCGAATTTCTTCGGCAATTTCTCTAGGAGTACCTCCGAAAATTCCTCAGAAAGCTGTTCCGGCAATTTATGTATTAGGGTGCCTGTACCAGTTATCGCACTACCTAAGAAGAACTATTTCTACAAAAATAAGAAAAAGACCGTCAAATGTCATCAATATGCCAAATGAATGATTAGTTTTCATACTTTACAGGAAAAATATAGAAATGGGTCCAAAACTACTTTTAGTATTTATAACGGCGTGTGTCAATGATAGGAATCCTGTACCAGTTATGGACACAATTTTTAATTGCGGTTCCACTTCGCACTATTTACATGCATTCCTTATGGGATTTGCCATAACTGGTACACTATGGCGAAATAGGGTGCAAGGAAGCCGAAAAATTAAGGAACACTATTTATTTCTATAGTAAGTTGAGCAAATTGTGAAGTTTGAATGATTGCAATCATCTTTTGTGAACGTGATCTGTCGTTCACAAAATTTTTCTTGTTGGTTTGCACCATTGAAGGTTAAAAATCGACTATGGCGAATTTGAGGTACTATAGCCATAACTGGTACACTGAGCCTAGTTGCTCTAAAATTATTTCTGAGAGTTGCACAAAAAATTGACCAGAGTTTCCTCCGAAAATTCCTCTATGTTTTTCTACGGTAATTCCTCTAAGAATTCCTCAGCAAATTCCTTTAAGAGTTCTTCCGCGAATTCCACTGAGAGTTCCTCAGGCAATTGCTCTAAGAATTCTTCTAAGATTTGTTTCCGAAATTCTTCCAGGAGTTTCTCCAAACGTTCCTTATTAAGATGTTTTTGGAAATTCATTCAGAAGGTTCACCCGGGAATTCCTCTAGGTGTACCTACGGGAATGCCTGTACGAAGTCCTCCGGGAATTTTTTAGTAGTTTATTCGGAAAATCCTCTAGAAGTTACACCGGGAATTCCTTTAGAATTTCTTCCGGGAATTCCTTTACGAGGCCATTCTGGATTAATTTTTGCGCAGCTGATAGATGATTCACCATAATAATTATTTCAATAAATTAAAAAAAAAAACATTTGAGAATAAAAAAAAATATAACAAAACCGTAACTATAAACATGTCATTGAATCTTCAACATGATGTGTTACTAAAAAATAAAACACTGATATTGATAAACGGAATTAGCAAAAAAAATAAAATAAAAATTATGGCCACGCCGTTTCACGCCGCCGCCGCCGCCGCCGAAAATACATTCGGCGTCACGCCGATCACGCCGCCGCCGCCGGCCAAAAAATTGCAAAACGCCGCCGCCGATCGATTTCAAATCGGCGCACACCTCTATTGATACCCTCTCCAAAGATGAATTCGTTGGCTTCAGAATCTGTCCGAACCACGAACTGCTTACCGGTCAGGTAAAAAGAAAATCGCTCGATACCCCACACGATAGCGAGAGCTTCTTTTTGCGTTTGAGGGTATTTACGCTCCGTTTCGGTTAAGGCTTTTGACGCTTATGAAATAATTCTAGGTACCTTCTCTTCGTTGAATTGGACGAGTACAGCACCCAATCCAATTGGTGATGCATCAACGTATATTTCAGTGTCTGCCTTAGCATCGAAAAAGCCTAATCTGGAGATGTCGCTCAAAGCTTCCTGCTTCATGAACACAAATTCGTTTTCCAGTTCATCGTTCCAGTAAAAACAATCCGACTTGGCAAGTTCTCGCAAATTGGCGGTCTGTTCAGCTCTGCGCAAAATGAATCGTTCAGTAAAGTTCATAAGCCCCAGAAAACTTTTGACTTCTTGTGGACTTTCGGGCCGTCGGAACTCTCGAATTGCCTTTAGCTTATCTTCTTCAACTTTTAAGCCGTCTTCAGATACTTCGAAACCCAAGAACTTAACCGACTGTTGCGCAAAAACGCTTTTATCCTCGTTTATGCGCGCATTGTGTTCTCGAAGCCTCTCCAGTACTCTTCCCAAATTCTCATCGTGCTCTTCTCTTGTTATCCCGAACACGAGGACGTTGTCCAAATAGTTTCGTACACCCTTACAACCGCCCAATACTACAGTCTGCAAAGTTTCCTGGAATATATCCGGTGCATTTGTGAGCCCAAAAGGTAACCTTTTGAACCGGTACATTCCGTTGCCCGCAAAAAAATTTGTTAGATGACGTGACCTTGCATCGAGCTCTATGTGAAAAAACGCACTGGTCATGTCAATCGTAGAAAACCATTTGCAATTCGGTAAATCGGTCATGATGCATTCTAGCGTAGGCATTTTGAACGGGCTGCGAATGATTGCTTTGTTGGGGCCTCGAAGATCAACCACTAGCCGTATGTCGTTCTTCCCCTTGGGAACGACCAGTAGTGATGAGCAGTACGATTTATCCATATCGTCTGTAACGCGTTCAATAATTCCCGATTCCAGAAGTTCATTTAGTCTCCGTTCCGTTTCTGACCGGAACGCTGGTGGAATGTTGGTGTAGATCTTTCGCGATGGTGGCATGTTCTCATCATATCTTATGATTACCGGAGCCACATTGAATTTCGGGAACTCGTTCTTTACTACAACAGTCCGAATTTCACCTGGGAACGAAAAATTCGATTCAGGCCGAACCGGTACATTGAGTCCAAGCTGGAGGACGCTGTAACGCAAGGCAGTACTCCTTCCCAGCAAAGCACGTGCATTTTTGACTACGTAAAATTTCTCCATGTAGCGAGGACGGTCATCGGTTATGAATAGTTCCGCTACAAACGTTGCCACCACCTGAATATCTTCGAGCATAGCATATGCTTTTAGGGGCTTGTCGCTACCATCCTTAATGCAATAGAGTTCCCGCTTGGTTGAATCGTCATTCATGAGAATCTCGAACGTCATACTTCCAACCGTATTGACTTCAGCGCCGGAATCAATCAAAAAAGGAATTTCAACCCCTGCCACTAGTGCCGTTATAACTCCGTCATTATGATTATCGTGTGAAATTTCACCAATTATCGAAATTGGCTCTGAGCTCTGGAAAAAAAAAACCTATCTATTATATGGGGCTTCTAAAGCCGTGGTTTGTACTAACCGGTATTATTACTTTAAACTCCTCACCAACATTGCTACCTGAATCAATTTCCGTTTTGCTGACAAGAACCTTGAGTGACGATTCAACTCCCAACCTTGCTTCTGACGGCATTTCTTCAGTCATCAGCGTATCACCCACAGTCGAACACGGATTGCAATATTTCTGGAATCCAAAATGAATGCAATATTAACAATTTGTTTTATTTGAAAGTTGCTTGTAATAAATTTATTGTCATTGTACGAATTCAAATGTGGTTATAAAAACCGAAATCAAGAAAATCAATTCAAGTAATGCAATCAAAATCACATCTATTCAAGCTGTGATGCAACACTTACGGATTCTTCGGCGGGGTCCCTTTCATCTCCCTTGATCGCAGCGATCTTCTTCACACGCGATGACGATTCCTTATCTTCGTTGCTGTATCTGCGCTTTACCGATCCAGTCGTTGGTGTGTTAGAACTCTGCTGGTAACATGCCCGCTCGAAATGTCCCTTAGCGTGACAATTTCGGCACGTCTGGTCAATCGCATAACATTCCGATGGTTTGTGCTGTCTGCTTGCGCATCTCCAACATGGCACCCGGAACGTCGCATTCCTAACGAATTCACGTCGTCCGAATCCTCTACCTCCTCTGCTTGCCCCCCAATTACCAGATGCGTTTCGTTGAATGTTAGCGTTATTATTCGTACTCCCGAAACCGATGTTGCTTCGACTTTGATATTGTCGTCCATTCGATTGGTTTCTCGCATTTCCATATCCACTGTTTCTCGCGTTACCGTATCCGATGTTTCTCGCGTTTCCGTATCCGATGTTTTTGCTGTCGTGGAATCTTGTCCCCGAAGAAGATACTGCTGCCACCGCCGGGGTCTCAGTTGGGCGATGATTTTTAGCGAACAGATCTTCATTCAATTGATCTATCTCCACAGTACGCACTTTGTCAAGCAGATCCGCAATAGAGCCTCCCTTTCGAAGTATTTTCCTTCCTGTCTCCCGGACCTTACGGTTCAGTGCGTGCAGTTGAATTGTTTCGGCCACTGGTTCCACCAATTTACCCTCGCTGTAGTCACATAGTTTCGCTACTGCAATAACGCGCTTTACGTATTTCACGTCAGTCTCTCCTACGCTCTGCGTCAGTGACCTCAATTTCTGCCTCTGCATGAAAATGTAATCACGCGACCCAAAAAATGCATTCAGTCGATGAATTGCATTCGCATATGGGAAAGTATCCACATTCGGAAACGAAGACTGGGAGACTGTACCTTCCAAGACGTCTAGCAATTTTGCTCCTGCCTTGATCGTAAAAATATTCATTTTTGTGACCTCATCCATTACGCCTGCCAACTGCATTGATGCTTCCAGCATGTGTAACCACTGCTCGAAAGATTTGTGGTCAATATCTTCCTCCCCATCGACAGGTTTTCACTCTGGGACATTTAGGGATGCAAACGATAGGTTGCTCATTGAAGACATGAGCACTGAGTTGTGTTCATTTCCGATGTTGTCCTCTCTCATAGTGGAATGAAGGCGAACAAAAGTACCTTCACCCATAGATTTTTCCAGTCGCTTGTTATCGGATTTGGCCTTTCTCAGCTTTTCGACCAACGACGCATTACGCTTCTTCTCCACTTCCAGCTCCTTAGCCAATGTAGCATCTCTCGTTGTTGTTCTTGTGGCTTTCCTAAAATGAGGACAATCAATTGTATCCATTACTAACAATTGGTACAACTAAAATAAACTTTATTTTCTCATACTGAAAATAAACAGTTCATCACAGCTTTCGCTTCATTATGATATTCTTATTTTTTTTTTAGATTGAATCGACCGTTACTTCACAGCTAGGAATCTAACCATGAGTGAACACTCAAGAACTACAATTCAATTCATCATTTATCCACAATCAATCAATACACTTGTAAGTACCTTGACTCAGACAACCGTTCGAAGATAGAGTTAGATAGTCCAGTCGGACTTTGTAGTATAGCTTAGGTATTGCAATCCATTCGAGTATAATTTTCAATTAGTTCACTCGAACTAAACAACTCCATCCGCTCGAAGGTTTATTTTAATTTGCATTCGGTCCACTCGGACTAAGGAACTCCAATCCGCTCGAGGATTGAGTTTAACTCTCATTTAATCCACTCGGACTATGGAACTGCAATCCGCTCGAGGATTGAGTTTAATTTTCATTTAGTCCACTCGGACTAAGTAGCTGCAATCCGCTCGAGGATTGAGTTTAATTTTCATTAAGTCCACCCGGACTAAGGAACTGCAATCCGCTCGAGGATTGAGTATAATTTTCATTTAGTCCACTCGGACTAAGGAACTGCAATCCGCTCGAGGATTGTGTTTAATTTTCATTTAGTCCACTCGGACTAAGTAACTGCAATCCGCTCGAGGATTGAGTTTAATTTTCATTTAGTCCACTCGGACTAAGGAACTCCAATCCGCTCGAGGAATGAGTATAATTTTCATGTAGTCCACTCGGACTAAGGAACTGCAATCCGCTCGAGGATTGAGTATAATTTTCATTCAGTCCACTCGGACTAAGTAACTGCAATCCGCTCGAGGATTGAGTTTAATTTTCATTTAGTCCACTCGGACTAAGGAACTGCAATCCGCTCGAAGATTGTGTTTAATTTTCATTTAGTCCACTCGGACTAAGTAACTGCAATCCGCTCGAGGATTGAGTTTAATTTTCATTAAGTCCACCCGGACTAAGGAACTGCAATCCGCTCGAGGATTGAGTATAATTTTCATTTAGTCCACTCGGACTAAGGAACTGCAATCCGCTCGAGGATTGTGTTTAATTTTCATTTAGTCCACTCGGACTAAGTAACTGCAATCCGCTCGAGGATTGAGTTTAATTTTCATTTAGTCCACTCGGACTAAGGAACTCCAATCCGCTCGAGGAATGAGTATAATTTTCATGTAGTCCACTCGGACTAAGGAACTGCAATCCGCTCGAGGATTGAGTATAATTTTCATTCAGTCCACTCGGACTAAGTAACTGCAATCCGCTCGAGGATTGAGTTTAATTTTCATTTAGTCCACTCGGACTAAGTAACTGCAATCCGCTCGAGGATTGAGTATAATTTTCATTTAGTCCACTCGGACTAAGGAACTGCAATCCGCTCGAGGATTGAGTTTAATTTTCATTTAGTCCACTCGGACTAAGGAACTGCAATCCGCTCGAGGATTGAGTTTAATTTTCATTTAGTCCACTCGGACTAAGGAACTGCAATCCGCTCGAGGATTGAGTATAATTTTCATTTAGTCCACTCGGTAAGTAACTGCAATCCACTCGAGGATTGAGTTTAATTTTCATTTAGTCCACTCGGACTAAGGAACTCCAATCCGCTCGAGGATTGAGTTTAATTTTCATTTAGTCCACTCGGACTAAGGAACTCCAATCCGCTCGAGGATTGAGTTTAATTTTCATTCAGTCCACTCGGACTAAGGAACTGCAATCCACTCGAGGATTGAGTATAATTTTCATTTAGTCCACTCGGACTAAGGAACTGCAATCCGCTCGAGGATTGAGTATAATTTTCATTTAGTCCACTCGGACTAAGGAACTGCAATCCGCTCGAGGATTGAGTATAATTTTCATTTAGTCCACTCGGACTTAGGAACTGCAATCCGCTCGAGGATTGAGTTTAATTTTCATTTAGTCCACTCGGACTAAGGAACTGCAATCCGCTCGAGGATTGAGTATAATTTTCATTTAGTCCACTCGGACTAAGTAACTGCAATCCGCTCGAGGATTGAGTTTAATTTTCATTTAGTCCACTCGGACTAAGTAACTGCAATCCGCTCGAGGATTGAGTATAATTTTCATTTAGTCCACTCGGACTAAGGAACTGCAATCCGCTCGAGGATTGAGTTTAATTTTCATTCAGTCCACTCGGACTATGGAACTGCAATCCGCTCGAGGATTGAGTATAATTTCCATTTAGTCCACTCGGACTAAGGAACTGCAATCCGCTCGAGGATTGAGTATAATTTTCATTTAGTCCACTCGGACTATGGAACTGCAATCCGCTCGAGGATTGAGTATAATTTCCATTTAGTCCACTCGGACTAAGGAACTGCAATCCGCTCGAGGATTGAGTTTAATTTTCATTCAGTCCACTCGGACTAAGGAACTGCAATCCACTCGAGGATTGAGTATAATTTTCATTTAGTCCACTCGGACTAAGGAACTGCAATCCGCTCGAGGATTGAGTATAATTTTCATTTAGTCCACTCGGACTATGGAACTGCAATCCGCTCGAGGATTGAGTATAATTTCCATTTAGTCCACTCGGACTAAGGAACTGCAATCCGCTCGAGGATTGAGTTTAATTTTCATTCAGTCCACTCGGACTAAGGAACTGCAATCCACTCGAGGATTGAGTATAATTTTCATTTAGTCCACTCGGACTAAGGAACTGCAATCCGCTCGAGGATTGAGTATAATTTTCATTTAGTCCACTCGGACTAAGGAACTGCAATCCGCTCGAGGATTGAGTATAATTTTCATTTAGTCCACTCGGACTTAGGAACTGCAATCCGCTCGAGGATTGAGTTTAATTTTCATTTAGTCCACTCGGACTAAGGAACTGCAATCCGCTCGAGGATTGAGTATAATTTTCATTTAGTCCACTCGGACTAAGTAACTGCAATCCGCTCGAGGATTGAGTTTAATTTTCATTTAGTCCACTCGGACTAAGGAACTGCAATCCGCTCGAGGATTGAGTATAATTTTCATTTAGTCCACTCGGACTAAGGAACTGCAATCCGCTCGAGGATTGAGTATAATTTTCATTTAGTCCACTCGGACTAAGGAACTGCAATCCGCTCGAGGATTGTGTTTAATTTTCATTTAGTCCACTCGGACTAAGTAACTGCAATCCGCTCGAGGATTGAGTTTAATTTTCATTTAGTCCACTCGGACTGAGGAACTCCAATCCGCTCGAGGAATGAGTATAATTTTCATGTAGTCCACTCGGACTAAGGAACTGCAATCCGCTCGAGGATTGAGTATAATTTTCATTCAGTCCACTCGGACTAAGTAACTGCAATCCGCTCGAGGATTGAGTTTAATTTTCATTTAGTCCACTCGGACTAAGTAACTGCAATCCGCTCGAGGATTGAGTTTAATTTTCATTTAGTCCACTCGGACTAAGTAGCTGCAATCCGCTCGAGGATTGAGTTTAATTTTCATTAAGTCCACCCGGACTAAGGAACTGCAATCCGCTCGAGGATTGAGTATAATTTCCATTTAGTCCACTCGGACTAAGGAACTGCAATCCGCTCGAGGATTGAGTATAATTTTCATTTAGTCCACTCGGACTATGGAACTGCAATCCGCTCGAGGATTGAGTATAATTTCCATTTAGTCCACTCGGACTAAGGAACTGCAATCCGCTCGAGGATTGAGTTTAATTTTCATTCAGTCCACTCGGACTATGGAACTGCAATCCGCTCGAGGATTGAGTATAATTTCCATTTAGTCCACTCGGACTAAGGAACTGCAATCCGCTCGAGGATTGAGTATAATTTTCATTTAGTCCACTCGGACTATGGAACTGCAATCCGCTCGAGGATTGAGTATAATTTCCATTTAGTCCACTCGGACTAAGGAACTGCAATCCGCTCGAGGATTGAGTTTAATTTTCATTCAGTCCACTCGGACTAAGGAACTGCAATCCACTCGAGGATTGAGTATAATTTTCATTTAGTCCACTCGGACTAAGGAACTGCAATCCGCTCGAGGATTGAGTATAATTTTCATTTAGTCCACTCGGACTATGGAACTGCAATCCGCTCGAGGATTGAGTATAATTTCCATTTAGTCCACTCGGACTAAGGAACTGCAATCCGCTCGAGGATTGAGTTTAATTTTCATTCAGTCCACTCGGACTAAGGAACTGCAATCCACTCGAGGATTGAGTATAATTTTCATTTAGTCCACTCGGACTAAGGAACTGCAATCCGCTCGAGGATTGAGTATAATTTTCATTTAGTCCACTCGGACTAAGGAACTGCAATCCGCTCGAGGATTGAGTATAATTTTCATTTAGTCCACTCGGACTTAGGAACTGCAATCCGCTCGAGGATTGAGTTTAATTTTCATTTAGTCCACTCGGACTAAGGAACTGCAATCCGCTCGAGGATTGAGTATAATTTTCATTTAGTCCACTCGGACTAAGTAACTGCAATCCGCTCGAGGATTGAGTTTAATTTTCATTTAGTCCACTCGGACTAAGGAACTGCAATCCGCTCGAGGATTGAGTATAATTTTCATTTAGTCCACTCGGACTAAGGAACTGCAATCCGCTCGAGGATTGAGTATAATTTTCATTTAGTCCACTCGGACTAAGGAACTGCAATCCGCTCGAGGATTGAGTATAATTTTCATTTAGTCCACTCGGACTTAGGAACTGCAATCCGCTCGAGGATTGAGTTTAATTTTCATTTAGTCCACTCGGACTAAGGAACTGCAATCCGCTCGAGGATTGAGTATAATTTTCATTTAGTCCACTCGGACTAAGTAACTGCAATCCGCTCGAGGATTGAGTTTAATTTTCATTTAGTCCACTCGGACTAAGGAACTGCAATCCGCTCGAGGATTGAGTATAATTTTCATTTAGTCCACTCGGACTAAGGAACTGCAATCCGCTCGAGGATTGAGTATAATTTTCATTTAGTCCACTCGGACTAAGGAACTGCAATCCGCTCGAGGATTGTGTTTAATTTTCATTTAGTCCACTCGGACTAAGTAACTGCAATCCGCTCGAGGATTGAGTTTAATTTTCATTTAGTCCACTCGGACTAAGGAACTGCAATCCGCTCGAGGATTGAGTATAATTTTCATGTAGTCCACTCGGACTAAGGAACTGCAATCCGCTCGAGGATTGAGTATAATTTTCATTCAGTCCACTCGGACTAAGTAACTGCAATCCGCTCGAGGATTGAGTTTAATTTTCATTTAGTCCACTCGGACTAAGTAACTGCAATCCGCTCGAGGATTGAGTATAATTTTCATTTAGTCCACTCGGACTAAGGAACTGCAATCCGCTCGAGGATTGAGTTTAATTTTCATTTAGTCCACTCGGACTAAGGAACTGCAATCCGCTCGAGGATTGAGTTTAATTTTCATTTAGTCCACTCGGACTAAGGAACTGCAATCCGCTCGAGGATTGAGTATAATTTTCATTTAGTCCACTCGGTAAGTAACTGCAATCCACTCGAGGATTGAGTTTAATTTTCATTTAGTCCACTCGGACTAAGGAACTCCAATCCGCTCGAGGATTGAGTTTAATTTTCATTTAGTCCACTCGGACTAAGGAACTCCAATCCGCTCGAGGATTGAGTTTAATTTTCATTCAGTCCACTCGGACTAAGGAACTGCAATCCACTCGAGGATTGAGTATAATTTTCATTTAGTCCACTCGGACTAAGGAACTGCAATCCGCTCGAGGATTGAGTATAATTTTCATTTAGTCCACTCGGACTAAGGAACTGCAATCCGCTCGAGGATTGAGTATAATTTTCATTTAGTCCACTCGGACTTAGGAACTGCAATCCGCTCGAGGATTGAGTATAATTTTCATTTAGTCCACTCGGACTAAGGAACTGCAATCCGCTCGAGGATTGAGTATAATTTTCATTTAGTCCACTCGGACTAAGTAACTGCAATCCGCTCGAGGATTGAGTATAATTTTCATTTAGTCCACTCGGACTAAGGAACTGCAATCCGCTCGAGGATTGAGTATAATTTCCATTTAGTCCACTCGGACTAAGGAACTGCAATCCGCTCGAGGATTGAGTTTAATTTTCATTCAGTCCACTCGGACTATGGAACTGCAATCCGCTCGAGGATTGAGTATAATATCCATTTAGTCCACTCGGACTAAGGAACTGCAATCCGCTCGAGGATTGAGTATAATTTTCATTTAGTCCACTCGGACTATGGAACTGCAATCCGCTCGAGGATTGAGTATAATTTCCATTTAGTCCACTCGGACTAAGGAACTGCAATCCGCTCGAGGATTGAGTTTAATTTTCATTCAGTCCACTCGGACTAAGGAACTGCAATCCACTCGAGGATTGAGTATAATTTTCATTTAGTCCACTCGGACTAAGGAACTGCAATCCGCTCGAGGATTGAGTATAATTTTCATTTAGTCCACTCGGACTATGGAACTGCAATCCGCTCGAGGATTGAGTATAATTTCCATTTAGTCCACTCGGACTAAGGAACTGCAATCCGCTCGAGGATTGAGTTTAATTTTCATTCAGTCCACTCGGACTAAGGAACTGCAATCCACTCGAGGATTGAGTATAATTTTCATTTAGTCCACTCGGACTAAGGAACTGCAATCCGCTCGAGGATTGAGTATAATTTTCATTTAGTCCACTCGGACTAAGGAACTGCAATCCGCTCGAGGATTGAGTATAATTTTCATTTAGTCCACTCGGACTTAGGAACTGCAATCCGCTCGAGGATTGAGTTTAATTTTCATTTAGTCCACTCGGACTAAGGAACTGCAATCCGCTCGAGGATTGAGTATAATTTTCATTTAGTCCACTCGGACTAAGTAACTGCAATCCGCTCGAGGATTGAGTTTAATTTTCATTTAGTCCACTCGGACTAAGTAACTGCAATCCGCTCGAGGATTGAGTATAATTTTCATTTAGTCCACTCGGACTAAGGAACTGCAATCCGCTCGAGGATTGAGTATAATTTCCATTTAGTCCACTCGGACTAAGGAACTGCAATCCGCTCGAGGATTGAGTTTAATTTTCATTCAGTCCACTCGGACTAAGGAACTGCAATCCACTCGAGGATTGAGTATAATTTTCATTTAGTCCACTCGGACTAAGGAACTGCAATCCGCTCGAGGATTGAGTATAATTTTCATTTAGTCCACTCGGACTTAGGAACTGCAATCCGCTCGAGGATTGAGTTTAATTTTCATTTAGTCCACTCGGACTAAGGAACTGCAATCCGCTCGAGGATTGAGTATAATTTTCATTTAGTCCACTCGGACTAAGTAACTGCAATCCGCTCGAGGATTGAGTTTAATTTTCATTTAGTCCACTCGGACTAAGTAACTGCAATCCGCTCGAGGATTGAGTATAATTTTCATTTAGTCCACTCGGACTAAGGAACTGCAATCCGCTCGAGGATTGAGTATAATTTTCATTTAGTCCACTCGGACTAAGTAACTGCAATCCGCTCGAGGATTGAGTATAATTTTCATTTAGTCCACTCGGACTATGGAACTGCAATCCGCTCGAGGATTGAGTATAATTTCCATTTAGTCCACTCGGACTAAGGAACTGCAATCCGCTCGAGGATTGAGTTTAATTTTCATTCAGTCCACTCGGACTAAGGAACTGCAATCCACTCGAGGATTGAGTATAATTTTCATTTAGTCCACTCGGACTAAGGAACTGCAATCCGCTCGAGGATTGAGTATAATTTTCATTTAGTCCACTCGGACTAAGGAACTGCAATCCGCTCGAGGATTGAGTATAATTTTCATTTAGTCCACTCGGACTTAGGAACTGCAATCCGCTCGAGGATTGAGTTTAATTTTCATTTAGTCCACTCGGACTAAGGAACTGCAATCCGCTCGAGGATTGAGTATAATTTTCATTTAGTCCACTCGGACTAAGTAACTGCAATCCGCTCGAGGATTGAGTTTAATTTTCATTTAGTCCACTCGGACTAAGTAACTGCAATCCGCTCGAGGATTGAGTATAATTTTCATTTAGTCCACTCGGACTAAGGAACTGCAATCCGCTCGAGGATTGAGTATAATTTCCATTTAGTCCACTCGGACTAAGGAACTGCAATCCGCTCGAGGATTGAGTTTAATTTTCATTCAGTCCACTCGGACTAAGGAACTGCAATCCACTCGAGGATTGAGTATAATTTTCATTTAGTCCACTCGGACTAAGGAACTGCAATCCGCTCGAGGATTGAGTATAATTTTCATTTAGTCCACTCGGACTTAGGAACTGCAATCCGCTCGAGGATTGAGTTTAATTTTCATTTAGTCCACTCGGACTAAGGAACTGCAATCCGCTCGAGGATTGAGTATAATTTTCATTTAGTCCACTCGGACTAAGTAACTGCAATCCGCTCGAGGATTGAGTATAATTTTCATTTAGTCCACTCGGACTAAGGAACTGCAATCCGCTCGAGGATTGAGTATAATTTTCATTTAGTCCACTCGGACTAAGTAACTGCAATCCGCTCGAGGATTGAGTATAATTTCCATTTAGTCCACTCGGACTAAGGAACTGCAATCCGCTCGAGGATTGAGTATAATTTTCATTCAGTCTACTCGGACTAAGGAACTGCAATCCGCTCGAGGATTGAGTATAATTTTCATTTAGTCCACTCGGACTTAGGAACTGCAATCCGCTCGAGGATTGAGTTTAATTTTCATTTAGTCCACTCGGACTAAGGAACTGCAATCCGCTCGAGGATTGAGTATAATTTTCATTTAGTCCACTCGGACTAAGTAACTGCAATCCGCTCGAGGATTGAGTTTAATTTTCATTTAGTCCACTCGGACTAAGTAACTGCAATCCGCTCGAGGATTGAGTATAATTTTCATTTAGTCCACTCGGACTAAGGAACTGCAATCCGCTCGAGGATTGAGTTTAATTTTCATTTAGTCCACTCGGACTAAGTAACTGCAATCCGCTCGAGGATTGAGTTTAATTTTCATTTAGTCCACTCGGACTAAGGAACTGCAATCCGCTCGAGGATTGAGTATAATTTTCATTTAGTCCACTCGGACTAAGTAACTGCAATCCGCTCGAGGATTGAGTTTAATTTTCATTCAGTCCACTCGGACTAAGGAACTGCAATCCACTCGAGGATTGAGTATAATTTTCATTTAGTCCACTCGGACTAAGGAACTGCAATCCGCTCGAGGATTGAGTATAATTTTCATTTAGTCCACTCGGACTTAGGAACTGCAATCCGCTCGAGGATTGAGTTTAATTTTCATTTAGTCCACTCGGACTTAGGAACTGCAATCCGCTCGAGGATTGAGTTTAATTTTCATTTAGTCCACTCGGACTAAGGAACTGCAATCCGCTCGAGGATTGAGTATAATTTTCATTTAGTCCACTCGGACTAAGTAACTGCAATCCGCTCGAGGATTGAGTTTAATTTTCATTCAGTCCACTCGGACTAAGGAACTGCAATCCACTCGAGGATTGAGTATAATTTTCATTTAGTCCACTCGGACTAAGGAACTGCAATCCGCTCGAGGATTGAGTATAATTTTCATTTAGTCCACTCGGACTTAGGAACTGCAATCCGCTCGAGGATTGAGTTTAATTTTCATTTAGTCCACTCGGACTTAGGAACTGCAATCCGCTCGAGGATTGAGTTTAATTTTCATTTAGTCCACTCGGACTAAGGAACTGCAATCCGCTCGAGGATTGAGTATAATTTTCATTTAGTCCACTCGGACTAAGTAACTGCAATCCGCTCGAGGATTGAGTATAATTTTCATTTAGTCCACTCGGACTAAGGAACTGCAATCCGCTCGAGGATTGAGTTTAATTTTCATTTAGTCCACTCGGACTAAGTAACTGCAATCCGCTCGAGGATTGAGTATAATTTTCATTTAGTCCACTCGGACTAAGGAACTGCAATCCGCTCGAGGATTGAGTTTAATTTTCATTTAGTCCACTCGGACTAAGTAACTGCAATCCGCTCGAGGATTGAGTTTAATTTTCATTTAGTCCACTCGGACTAAGGAACTGCAATCCGCTCGAGGATTGAGTATAATTTTCATTTAGTCCACTCGGACTAAGTAACTGCAATCCGCTCGAGGATTGAGTTTAATTTTCATTCAGTCCACTCGGACTAAGGAACTGCAATCCACTCGAGGATTGAGTATAATTTTCATTTAGTCCACTCGGACTAAGGAACTGCAATCCGCTCGAGGATTGAGTATAATTTTCATTTAGTCCACTCGGACTTAGGAACTGCAATCCGCTCGAGGATTGAGTTTAATTTTCATTTAGTCCACTCGGACTTAGGAACTGCAATCCGCTCGAGGATTGAGTTTAATTTTCATTTAGTCCACTCGGACTAAGGAACTGCAATCCGCTCGAGGATTGAGTATAATTTTCATTTAGTCCACTCGGACTTAGGAACTGCAATCCGCTCGAGGATTGAGTTTAATTTTCATTTAGTCCACTCGGACTAAGGAACTGCAATCCGCTCGAGGATTGAGTATAATTTTCATTTAGTCCACTCGGACTAAGTAACTGCAATCCGCTCGAGGATTGAGTATAATTTTCATTTAGTCCACTCGGACTAAGGAACTGCAATCCGCTCGAGGATTGAGTATAATTTTCATTTAGTCCACTCGGACTAAGTAACTGCAATCCGCTCGAGGATTGAGTATAATTTCCATTTAGTCCACTCGGACTAAGGAACTGCAATCCGCTCGAGGATTGAGTATAATTTTCATTCAGTCTACTCGGACTAAGGAACTGCAATCCGCTCGAGGATTGAGTATAATTTTCATTTAGTCCACTCGGACTTAGGAACTGCAATCCGCTCGAGGATTGAGTTTAATTTTCATTTAGTCCACTCGGACTAAGGAACTGCAATCCGCTCGAGGATTGAGTATAATTTTCATTTAGTCCACTCGGACTAAGTAACTGCAATCCGCTCGAGGATTGAGTTTAATTTTCATTTAGTCCACTCGGACTAAGTAACTGCAATCCGCTCGAGGATTGAGTATAATTTTCATTTAGTCCACTCGGACTAAGGAACTGCAATCCGCTCGAGGATTGAGTTTAATTTTCATTTAGTCCACTCGGACTAAGTAACTGCAATCCGCTCGAGGATTGAGTTTAATTTTCATTTAGTCCACTTGGACTAAGGAACTCCAATCCGCTCGAGGATTGAGTTTAATTTTCATTTAGTCCACTCGGACTAAGGAACTGCAATCCGCTCGAGGATTGAGTATAATTTTCATTTAGTCCACTCGGACTAAGGAACTGCAATCCGCTCGAGGATTGAGTATAATTTTCATTTAGTCCACTCGGACTAAGGAACTGCAATCCGCTCGAGGATTGAGTTTAATTTTCATTTAGTCCACTCGGACTAAGGAACTGCAATCCGCTCGAGGATTGAGTATAATTTCCATTTAGTCCACTCGGACTAAGGAACTGCAATCCGCTCGAGGATTGAGTATAATTTTCATTTAGTCCACTCGGACTAAGTAACTGCAATCCGCTCGAGGATTGAGTTTAATTTTCATTTAGTCCACTCGGACTAAGTAACTGCAATCCGCTCGAGGATTGAGTATAATTTTCATTTAGTCCACTCGGACTAAGGAACTGCAATCCGCTCGAGGATTGAGTTTAATTTTCATTTAGTCCACTCGGACTAAGTAACTGCAATCCGCTCGAGGATTGAGTTTAATTTTCATTTAGTCCACTTGGACTAAGGAACTCCAATCCGCTCGAGGATTGAGTTTAATTTTCATTCAGTCACTCGGACTAAGTAACTGCAATCCGCTCGAGGATTGAGTTTAATTTTCATTTAGTCCGCTCAGACTAAAGAACTCCAATCCGCTCGAGGATTGAGTTTAATTTTCATTTAGTCCACTCGGACTAAGGAACTGCAATCCGCTCGAGGATTGAGTTTAATTTTCATTTAGTCCACTCGGACTAAGGAACTGCAATCCGCTCGAGGATTGAGTATAATTTTCATTTAGTCCACTCGGACTTAGGAACTGCAATCCGCTCGAGGATTGAGTTTAATTTTCATTCAGTCCACTCGGACTAAGTAACTGCAATCCGCTCGAGGATTGAGTTTAATTTTCATTTAGTCCACTCAGACTAAAGAACTCCAATCCGCTCGAGGATTGAGTTTAATTTTCATTTAGTTCACTCGGACTAAGGAACTGCAATCCGCTCGAGGATTGAGTATAATTTTCATTTAGTCCACTCGGACTAAGGAACTCCAATCCGCTCGAGGATTGAGTTTAATTTTCATTTAGTCCACTCGGACTAAGGAACTGCAATCCGCTCGAGGATTGAGTTTAATTTTCATTTAGTCCACTCGGACTAAGTAACTGCAATCCGCTCGAGGATTGAGTTTAATTTGCATTTAGTCCGCTCGGACTATGGAACTTAAATCCTCTTGAAGAGGGAAGTAGCAGTGAAATGAAAATGTAATTCTTATTAATTCGAAAATTTTCAAAATGACTGATAATGCATTGATGTAATCAGCCACTGGTCAGTCGAAGTGAAACTGTCGGCAGATAGAAGTACATATTTAATTCACATTTCAAAGACTAATTTCACTTCCTACAACCAGATTGGCAAAATTGACGGTTTTATGTCGGAAAATTTATTTAAAGCAATGCCTCATTCACTTTTTTTTTAGCTATCCATAAAGGAAAATGGCTGATTATACATCAGTCATTATTTCAGTTGAGGTTTGTTTAGCTGTGCGGAATGGAGCAGTGAAATGAAAAATGTCATACTTTTACCAAATTCGCAAATTATCAAAATGGCTGATCTTGCATTAATGTAGTCAGTCTCTTGTCGGCCATATTGAAACTTTCGTCACATAGAAGCACATTTTTAATTTAGATTTCCAAAGACTTATCTCACTTTCTACGAATAAGATACATAAAATGGCGGTCCTCTGCCGCAAAATTTATTCAAGGCCTGCCTCATTCACTATTTTTTCTTTTTAGCTATCCATTAAGTGAAATGGCTGATTATACATCAGTCATTATTTCAATTGAGGTTTGTTAAGCTGTGCGGAATGGAGCAGTGAAATGAAAAATATCATAATTTTAC
This sequence comes from Aedes albopictus, assembly GCF_035046485.1. NCBI lineage: Eukaryota > Metazoa > Arthropoda > Insecta > Diptera > Culicidae > Aedes > Aedes albopictus. The sequence continues at coordinate 142,855,925 of NC_085136.1, read as the reverse complement.
CAAATTCGCAAATTATCGAGGATTGAGTATAATTTTCATTCAGTCCACTCGGACTAAGGAACTGCAATCCGCTCGAGGATTGAGTATAATTTTCATTTAGTCCACTCGGACTTAGGAACTGCAATCCGCTCGAGGATTGAGTTTAATTTTCATTTAGTCCACTCGGACTAAGTAACTGCAATCCGCTCGAGGATTGAGTTTAATTTTCATTTAGTCCACTCGGACTAAGTAACTGCAATCCGCTCGAGGATTGAGTATAATTTTCATTTAGTCCACTCGGACTAAGGAACTGCAATCCGCTCGAGGATTGAGTTTAATTTTCATTTAGTCCACTCGGACTAAGTAACTGCAATCCGCTCGAGGATTGAGTTTAATTTTCATTTAGTCCACTTGGACTAAGGAACTCCAATCCGCTCGAGGATTGAGTTTAATTTTCATTTAGTCCACTCGGACTAAGGAACTGCAATCCGCTCGAGGATTGAGTATAATTTTCATTTAGTCCACTCGGACTAAGGAACTGCAATCCGCTCGAGGATTGAGTATAATTTTCATTTAGTCCACTCGGACTAAGGAACTGCAATCCGCTCGAGGATTGAGTTTAATTTTCATTTAGTCCACTCGGACTAAGTAACTGCAATCCGCTCGAGGATTGAGTTTAATTTTCATTTAGTCCACTTGGACTAAGGAACTCCAATCCGCTCGAGGATTGAGTTTAATTTTCATTCAGTCACTCGGACTAAGTAACTGCAATCCGCTCGAGGATTGAGTTTAATTTTCATTTAGTCCGCTCAGACTAAAGAACTCCAATCCGCTCGAGGATTGAGTTTAATTTTCATTTAGTCCACTCGGACTAAGGAACTGCAATCCGCTCGAGGATTGAGTTTAATTTTCATTTAGTCCACTCGGACTAAGGAACTGCAATCCGCTCGAGGATTGAGTATAATTTTCATTTAGTCCACTCGGACTTAGGAACTGCAATCCGCTCGAGGATTGAGTTTAATTTTCATTCAGTCCACTCGGACTAAGTAACTGCAATCCGCTCGAGGATTGAGTTTAATTTTCATTTAGTCCACTCAGACTAAAGAACTCCAATCCGCTCGAGGATTGAGTTTAATTTTCATTTAGTTCACTCGGACTAAGGAACTGCAATCCGCTCGAGGATTGAGTATAATTTTCATTTAGTCCACTCGGACTAAGGAACTCCAATCCGCTCGAGGATTGAGTTTAATTTTCATTTAGTCCACTCGGACTAAGGAACTGCAATCCGCTCGAGGATTGAGTTTAATTTTCATTTAGTCCACTCGGACTAAGTAACTGCAATCCGCTCGAGGATTGAGTTTAATTTGCATTTAGTCCGCTCGGACTATGGAACTTAAATCCTCTTGAAGAGGGAAGTAGCAGTGAAATGAAAATGTAATTCTTATTAATTCGAAAATTTTCAAAATGACTGATAATGCATTGATGTAATCAGCCACTGGTCAGTCGAAGTGAAACTGTCGGCAGATAGAAGTACATATTTAATTCACATTTCAAAGACTAATTTCACTTCCTACAACCAGATTGGCAAAATTGACGGTTTTATGTCGGAAAATTTATTTAAAGCAATGCCTCATTCACTTTTTTTTTAGCTATCCATAAAGGAAAATGGCTGATTATACATCAGTCATTATTTCAGTTGAGGTTTGTTTAGCTGTGCGGAATGGAGCAGTGAAATGAAAAATGTCATACTTTTACCAAATTCGCAAATTATCAAAATGGCTGATCTTGCATTAATGTAGTCAGTCTCTTGTCGGCCATATTGAAACTTTCGTCACATAGAAGCACATTTTTAATTTAGATTTCCAAAGACTTATCTCACTTTCTACGAATAAGATACATAAAATGGCGGTCCTCTGCCGCAAAATTTATTCAAGGCCTGCCTCATTCACTATTTTTTCTTTTTAGCTATCCATTAAGTGAAATGGCTGATTATACATCAGTCATTATTTCAATTGAGGTTTGTTAAGCTGTGCGGAATGGAGCAGTGAAATGAAAAATGTCATAATTTTACCAAATTCGCAAATTATCAAAATGGCTGATCTTGCATTAATGTAGTCAGTCTCTGGTCGGCCATATTGAAACTTTCGTCACATAGAAGCACATTTTTAATTTAGATTTCCAAAGACTTATCTCACTTTCTACGAATAAGATAATGGCGGTCCTCTGCCGCAAAATTTATTCGGCAATGACCTATTTAAAATTATTAGCTATCCAAAAGGAAAATCTCTGATCATACATCACTGAAATGAGTCGAATGTTCCGCCATTTTGAACATGTTTTATCCGCAACGTGGATTCATTTTCTGTATTATTAAAACTGGCTCAACTTACCTTTTGGAGGGAGCGTTTTTCGATTCCTGAGCTGCGCCATTGTCGAGGTCCTCCATTTCCATGAACCGGTAACACTTTAACTTTAATTTCCGGATCCACCACTGCGGAAACACTAGCTTCCTGAACCACTATTTTCCTTTTCCTTAAGAAGCACCACTGTGATCCTTATTCTAGCGCATCAAAGTTCAAACTGAAGAGCTTTTCGTTTTGCTCTCGCTGACTACCATCTCCACTACTCGAAGCTTCCAAAAGCTCACACCACTCTCCAAAATCTCAGCACATCGGCACTGTACTAAAATCTCACAATTTAGAACAGTATGCTCTTACACTGAAACAATTTAGACAATGTTATGTTTATATATATTTTTTAGTTCATTCTGGTATAATGTCAACCTGGACGATATTATTACTACACTCGTTTCTTCGTGAAATCGAACCAGCGAGGCGCAAATACAAGGGCAAAACACTGCAAACAGCTGAGAGAAATAGGCTTTGTCCCAGTGAGGATGTTACACCAAGAAGAAAAAGACGCAAATGGGAGTGATTTGTTTATATACTTTTAGTTAGATTTTGTATTGGAGGGGAGCTGCCAAGCAGTTGTAAAGCAGTCAAAATATAAAAAATATAAACATATATCATTGAAATTGGTGTAAGGTATCAAAATGAAGTTCTGAAAATCAGAAAAAAAACATACTGGCTCATATAAAGGTGCTCTTTTGCATAAAATTAAAAGAAATCATTACTTCTTCAAAATAAAATAAAAACAATCAAGGATTCAGATACGTTAACATACTTTTACGATTTAAAAACCAACCGAGATCTACACAGAGTTGCGATGGGGATCTCAATCGAGTGGCATTGTTCGAAGGAAAAAGTGAGAAATGACGCGTGTTTGTGATGGTTGCGATGAAAATCTTGGTTGCGGTCATCCGACGACATGGAACTGGGTGAGCTCATTCTGTTTTTTTTCTTTACATAGGTACTAGAAGAAGTTGGGGTAATTTTACCAATGCGTTTTCATGAGGACTCCTGGAGTTTGTAATATCTGTAAAATAATTTTGTTGCTCTGGTGCTGGCATATTGAAGCGATAAAAATGTTAAAAGAAAGTGATTTCAGTTCATAACAATCACTGAGTAATCATAATCTGGATGAAGACCGTGTCGTGTATTTTCATATAACAAGTGGATCATATCACCTACCAAAGGTGGCTCCAAGATCCACACCTTACCCTACCCTACTAACAAATAATCCTTCACGAGACAACTGTGGGGATGCTGTGGATTCCACGGTTTCTAGTAACAACGGTTGTAGAACTAACATTCCTTCCCTTTCCCGATGACCGTAAGGACATCTCAAGCAACACACATGTTATATAAGAGTTACGACAGCGCAAGTTTTGGTTGTATAGAAGTTAATTCGACGTTATTTCAACATTGTGTTAGAATTACGTAAAATAAACTTCTATACAAAAAAACTTGCGCTGCCGTAACTGTTATATAACATGTGTGTTGCTTGGGATGGCTGGCGCCGTTATTGACTTTAGAATATTGAACTCTCAAATTGTGCACATTGACAGTGTGTACCTAGTCCCAAGCACCATTCAGTGGATCTCTGTGCAACTTCGATTGTTCTGGTCAATCACGGAGTAGCAACTACGATGTGTACGGTTATCTTTGCTTTGCTTTGCTTTGCTTTGCTTTGAAAACCAACCAAGATCTACACAGTTAAAGATGGGATGAATCAAGTCCAGATGATGATGTCATGGAGCTTAGGAGATGGATAAAGAGCTCCAAGGGCTTTCGGTGGGCGGCTATCGTTCACTCTGAAACAGGCGAGCGTGTACATTGAATTTGCTTGAGAAGCTATGGTGTGTTTGAAACGATTAGTTGTGGCACAAGTTAGGGGTGCCAGGAGTGAGGAGCGCCAGAGTTTACCAGAATTTATCAGGTTCTCGAACATCCTGAAGAATCATAACTGACCCTAGGATATCCTTCAAAAGGGCCTTGTCCAAGTAGCCAGTGCACACCTGCTTCTAAATTTCCGTAAGATTCCTAATCTAACAGTCAAGGAACGCCATTGTTCCTGTGGCTTCGGGCTTTTTCTGAGCATCCTTTTTCAATTGAAATGAATTTTTGCTCATGTTTCTGTCTGAAAATGTTTTTCGTGTTATTTGTGTTGCAATTTTATTTACTTTACTTTTGGAAGGGCGTATGAAAAAAGAAATAACAACAATCTTCTTAAAAAAAAAAATAACTTGAAAACGATTTGTTGGATTGAAATGGTATCCTCATAGATGTTTGAGGACATTTTATAAACTTTTAGAAAAAAAAGTACACTGAGAGTAATGTTCATTGCGGATCTATGTTAGTTGCGAAATAATTTGCGTTTAACTTTTTTCTCGAATTTTTATTTTTCTTCGTTTCTAAAAATAAGCAAAAGCAAACAATGTTTTAGTTTATTTCATTCTAGTCTAGTCTAGTCTACACATACACAGCCATTCATTGAAAGAACCCTGGAATATGGTAGAATCGACTAATTTTACCATTTTTCTTGTCATTATTAATGTCTGCAGTACATTGGAAATGAATTGCAAGCATTAAAGCGGCCAGGCCTACTGTATGTTTTAGTTTATTTCATTCATTCAAAAACTCTTCTCATTTTTTTTGTTACATCTAACCCTACTTTAGTTACAGCAAATTAAAAAAAAATGCACAGAATCGGGTCTAGTGGAGAAAGGTACTCCATTCGGTGTAGATTCAACGGTGTGAAATGTAGCTCTCCAATCCAAATAAGTAAATGTAAATGAAAATGTATACCTATTTGAAAAAATCTTTTTCCCATAAACTTGCTCCCACTAGGTCACCAGTAGCGCATGGGAAAACGTTTTCAAACTGACAGTTTTATTTATTCGGCGTACGCTGCTTAACCCGACATGAATACACCAGAATAAAGGTGCTTCAGAAGATGTCCAACAGAGCAAACAACAATCGAAATCCCGGAAAATCCTGCCCATATCCCGATCGGCGTCCGTCCTGATGATGGGAGTGCAACCACTGTGGAAGAACCCCATCTGAACAAAAGGAAACTGATTGAAATATCCAATGGAGAGCATATAAAAGGCAGCAAAGAACACCACGCAGCAGCTCTCTTTTCAATTATTCGGAACGCACGCCGCGCTCGGTTAAACGGCGAACAAAAGAAACTGAAAACGATCATTTTTTGATAAAATTTTTATTATAATAACTACCTCAATGAGCACATACAATGGCACCATCAACAGTATGTTCCTACCTACGAGAGCGAAACGGTGGTCGGTGGGTCGCGCACCAGGACGAAACTGACTGCGACTGGGATGGCAATGATGGCGCAAGCGAAAAAAAAATCGACAAAAAAATGGAAGCGAAAATGTGCATCATTCGCTGGAACGAGTGGAGTGAATAAAGGTGAACAAGCGGAAAAAGTGGCAGAACGCATAATAATATTGTATTTTATGTATTATTCAAAAAATATCAAAAGCCCAACATGTTCCTTCGGAAGAGACGACAATGGTGGACGAGATGTAAATAAGGGAAGAGGACTAGAGTCTCTTCCACCATGATTATTGAACACTTTATGGAGAAAGAAATGCATGAAATGCTCATCCTTGAAAACTTATATACATACATATTCCCAGAATATTTATCCATTTCAAAATAATACGTGGCAACTGAGCATTTGGCAACAGAGTTGGGTTTCCAGTCCTCTGTAAAGAGCCCTTACATCTTTATTGAGGCTGCGACGCCATGAGCTTCTGGGCCTGCATCTACTGTTGGGTTCCAGTCTATCGTTTGCATGCAGATTACGTTCCCGCCTCTGCTTAGAGTGTGGCCGAACAACCTTGACTTTCGCTACCGCATTTCTGTCGCTATCGGCTTTTGGTATCATCGATGATGCAGCTCCTTGTTGAAGATCCATTTGTGAGGCCTCCATGCACGAATTGTATATCGCAGCCATCTATTGATGAAGACGTGTAGCCGTTGCCAAAGTAATATGTAAATACAAATACAAACATTGACAGCTGAAAAACAACTTGTTCAACCATTGCACAGTGGGAAAAAACCGACCCAAAAAGGCACCTAATTATTGCGGCTGATTGCGATCTTTGAAGCCCATCTTTTCCGAATGGAAAAATGCCAAGGAATCGATTGGTGATAGTTTCATTCGCCGGAATTGAGTGTAAGTGTCCATTTTGCCCCATTTTCCCCTAAAAAACACTGTTTTTCTGAATTAAATAATGGTTTCAACTGATTGCGGCTAACCAACCATTTTTTTTATTGATGTAGAATTGACAGGTGCATTCTATGGAGCATACCTCGATCTGTGTCTTTGACTGGAAGTGCCCATTTTGCCTCATTTTCCCCTAAAAATACTGTTTTTATGGATTAAAAAATAGTTTCAACTGATTGCGGCTAACCAACCATTTTTTTCTTGATGTAGAATTTACAGGTGCATTCTATGAGTCACACCTTGATTTGCGTCATTGAATGAAAGTGCCCATTTTGCCTCATTTTCCCCTAAAATACTATTTTTCTGAATGAAAAAAATGGTTTCAACTGATTGCGGCCAACCAACCCATTTTTACCTGATGTAGAATTAATCGGCATATACTTTGCGGTGCACCTCGATATATGTCATTGACTGGAAGTGCCCATTTTACCTCATTTTCCCCTAAAAATACTGTTTTTTCTGAATTAAAAATTAGTATCAACTGATTGCTGCATACCTACCATATTTTTCTTGATGTAGAATTAGCAGGAACATTTCATGAGACACGCCTTGATTTGTGTCATTGACTGGAAGTGCCCATTTTGACCCATTTTCCCCTATAAATACAGTTTTCCTGGATTAAAAATAGTTTTAACTGATTGCGGCTAACCAACCAATTTTTACCTGATGTAGAAACAACCGGCGCATGCTTTGGGCACACCTTGATCTGTGTCGTTGACTGGAAGTACCCATTTTGTCTTATTTTCCCCTAAAAATATTATTTTTCTGAATTATACCATTGTATCAACTGATTGCGGCTAATCAATCAATTTTTACTTGATGTAGAATTAACCGGCACATACTTTAAGGTGCACCTCGTTCTGTGTTTTTGGGTGGTAGTGCCCATTTTGCTCCATTTTCCCCTAAACTACGGATTTTCTGGATTTAAAAATAGTTTCAATTGATTGCAGATAATCAATATTTTTTCCTGACGTAGAATCGACCTATGCATACTATGGGATACACCTCGCGCTATGCGTTAGTCTGAAATTGCCCGTTTAACCAATTTTCCCCTTATTAGTTCCAACTAATTGCGGTTAACCAAGCATTTTTTTCCTAATGTGAAATTAATCGATGCTTTATGACTAGAAGTGCCCATTTCCCCCTTTACCCCCTAAAACACTGTTTTTCTCGTTTGAGAAACAATTTCAACTTATTCAAGCTAACAAGATAACAAGCTAAGCAATTTAAGCTAGCAGCTTAAGCCAACAAAATAAGTTTTTCCTCATGTAGAATTGATCAGAGCATATTGTCAGACAAACTTTGTGTCATTGATTAGAGGTGGTCATCATGTTGCCCTATTCTCCCCTAAAACACTGTTTTAGTTAGTTGGAACTTTTTAATCCAGAAAACAGTATTTTAGGGGAAAATAGGGTGAAACGGGCAATTTCAGACTAACGCATAGCGCGAGGTGTATTCCATAATATGCATAGGTCGATTCTATTTCAGGAAAAAATATTGGTTAGTTGCAATCAATTGAAACTATTTTTAAATCCAGAAAACCCGTAGTTTAGAGGAAAATGGAGCAAAATAGACACCACCACCCAAAGACACAGAACGAGGTGTGCCCCAAAATATGCGCCGGTTAATTCTACATCAAGCAAAAATCGATTGGTTAGCCGCAACCAGTAGAAATATGCCTTTAATTCAGAAAAATAGTATTTTTAGGGGAAAATGGGGCGAAATGGGTACTTCCAGTCAAAAACACAGATCGAGGTGCGTCCCAAAGTATGCGCCGGTTAATTCTAAATCAGATTGAAAATGGTTGGGTAGCCGCAATCAGTTAAAACTATTTTTTAATCCAGAAAAACAGTATTTATAGGGAAAAATGGTGCAAAATGAGCACTTCCAGTCAAGGACACGGGAAGAGGTGTGCCTCCTGAAATGCACCTGTCAATTCTACATCAAGAAAAAATGCTAGGTAAACCGCAATCAGTTGATACTAATTTTTAATTCAGAAAAAAACAGTATTTTTAGGGGAAAATGAGGCAAAATGGGCACTTCCAGTCAATGACATATATTGAGGTGCACCCCAAAGTATGTGCCGGTTAATTCTACATCAGGTAAAAATGGGTTGGTTGGCCGCAATCAGTTGAAACTATTTTTCAATTCAGAATAACTGTATTTTAGGGGAAAATGAGGCAAAATGGGCACTTTCATTCAATGACACAAATCAAGGTGTGTCCCATAGAATGTACCTGTAAATTCTACATCAAGAAAAAAATTGTTGGTTAGCCGCAATCAGTTGAAACTATTTTTTAATCCATAAAAACAGTATTTTTAGGGGAAAATGAGGCAAAATGGGCACTTCCAGTCAAAGACACAGATCGAGGTATGCTCCATAGAATGCACCTGTCAATTCTACATCAATAAAACATTGGTTGGTTAGCCGCAATCAGTTGAAACCATTATTTAATTCAGAAAAACAGTGTTTTTAGGGGAAAATGGGGCAAAATGGACACTTACTCAATTCCGGCGAATGAAACTATCATCAATCGATTCCTTGGCATTTTTCCATTCGGAAAAGATGGGCTTCAAAGATCGCAATCAGCCGCAATAATTAGGTGCCTTTTTGGGTCGGTTTTTTCCCACTGTGCATTGTACAGCATTAATGTTTGTTGGGTGAGTTGTCTCCACTGATACACGCCAGGTTTCACTGATTGACAGCAGCAAAGATTTCTCGTTTTAGTTGGAAATTTGTATTTTGGTGCGTCGATTAATCAATATTCGCTGTATCCTTCCGAAGCTTCCACACGCCAACATTTCTTCGTACGGATGATTTTCCTCACAATGGTTACAACTGCTCCGGTCACAACACCTTAGTTTTTAATGTTCCTCACACTCGTTTTTTCGAGCCCACTCATCATTTGTAGAACGAAGGAAATTTAGTACACCCCATCACACATTTTCATTCGTATTGACAGATTTCCAAAGCAATGTTTGGATTCAATTGAAGTATTTCAGTAATCGGATTCCTCACCAATATTGTCTGCTTTGGCCTAATTTTCTTCAACCAACAAATCACTTAATTAAATAATTCGATGTTTGTGACTTCACCAGCCGAGTGGAAGTTTTACTTAATTGCAAAAGCTAGACTTAACAAATACTGGCGTGAGTGAGATGGACAAATTGGAATGGAATATGCGAAAAAGTTCCTCGTCCTCTCAGTGAGACTCGAACTCGCGACTAATGTAACTAGACACGTGCGTTGCCAACTACACAACGAGAAGACTCGAAGATGTAGTGGCTAACCTAAATACAATCTCAGCTCGAAATTCTGAGGTTATCTTTTCCACAGACCGCACTTCTTTCGGATGAACTAGGTGTCCATTCACACTACGCATCCCGGGTAGACGTGAATATCATAATTATATCTCAAAACTATCAAATTTTGATGTCATATCTTAATATGATATTGGTGAGATATTCAAAAAGTTGCCAAATAACTGCTCAATATCTCATCGTGTATGATTTCAAAATTAGTACTTAATTTGATCTTCAGAAAGCCTTGTGCAACCCGTTATATAAATGTCGAAATTTCCCAACATTGCGCATGAAAACTAACTTTCGTGTATATTCTCATTATGCACCGTCCCTAAATTATGTAACACTTCAGGGGATAGGGAATTAGTAAATTACGTAACGCTTCAGGGGAATAGGGAAAACAACTTAGCGTTACGACCCAAACAAACAAGTTGGGGTTTAAAAAACGCATTATGGATCCTAATACACCAACCACTGCCAACCACCGGGCTTAAAATGCTTAAGTTGCAAGAAATGGTGAAAACAATAACACAGTTACTCTAAATTTTGCTCGAACAGCATTAAATTAGACAAGGAATCATGATACCCAAGTAACATTTTAAGTTTTGTTCGGCTCTACAAGAGATCTTCATGACCAATTTTATAAAACTTGCAATAAAACTGAACCATACATCGAAACCTCTTGATAACCTCTTTAAGAGCATCTTCCTAAGTGGACCACTCTCGGAGAGATTTTGCAAACCGCATTAAGAGTAGCAATAAACCCGTTTTAAAACCTAGTTGAAATATTTCCCATTCTCGATTGTTGTTGTTTTTTTTTCAACAAAAACTATGACAGCTCAAGATGCAAAGAACCCGAGCAAAGTCTAACAACAAAATGATAGCAAATCGAAAACACGATTTGTAATCAGCAGCAAATTGATATCATATTTTGATATCAGATTGACTTGATTAATTTCGATTTCAAATTTTGATATCGTTTTGCTGTCATTTAAAATAATTACAAATGTTTAAGTTTTTAAGTCATTTCCATATTATTCGAAAAAACTCTAAATTTAACGATTTTTCCATTTTTTCGCAGTGATAGCAAAAACAGTAATCAATTTGCCATCACTGATAGCAGGAATTGTTTTCAACTTGCTTTCACAGGAACATTTTTCTGCTCTCATTTTTGATGTTTTAACCGTTAAAACGACCAAAACGACATCAACCTGAGTAATCATAATTTGCAATATCACAACATCAAAATAAGTTTTCGATTTGCTGTCAGACTTTGCTCGGGAAGCTTCTTCGATGGCACGTAAAGTTCAGGAGGATACTTTATTCGTAAGTAGAAAGCGATTATTTCAAAGTAGTATTTTAGTAGTTATTGTGCTGGGAGGCTTATGCGCATTCGATTTTACTGTGAGTATTGGGGTTGCAGAATCATAAAATTAATGCGCTTCGAAAATAGTGAATATTATTATATTGGAGTGAAATAAAGCAATTTGTGAATTTAGTAAAACTATCTCGAATCACAAGAAAACTCAGCAGAGACAGTTTATTTATGTGAGCATGTTATAAAAATGGTTGCAAACTACCAATTCATTGCTAATTTAAGCAAAATTAACTATTTTCCATTCACGTAAGCTAATTCTTCAATATGGCGACGACCATAATCAGCGAAAATAAAACAAAAGCAAGTTTACTTTTATGATGACCACAATAAACCTAGCAGTGTCGTAGTTTCTGCTTTTCTACCAACAGATGTCGTTACTTATCGAACGGATCGCCATCTGTTGAGAGTTTTAACAGTTTTATTGCGGTAATAATGATTACCAGAAGGTTTACATATCGGAAAGTTTTGTTTACTCTTAAAATCTGTCTTTATGGATATCTTCAAGTAGGGTATTGGTTCCCTTCTTAAGCATGTGGCTCCCATTTTCATCCTACGAAAAACAAAGGATTGAAGCGCTGTTTGTTTTGTTTCTTATTTTTGTATTTTTTGTTAGAAGTGAGCACCCATGAAAACAAAAAGAACGGAATCAATCGGTGCCGCAATCGCTTGTTTTCGAATAGGATGAATATGGGAGCGTGAGATTAATGATGGAACACATACCCTATACTATAAAATATTTTATTAATGGTTTTCATAAAAGCAGTCATAAAACTGTGAGTTTTAATTATTGCTGTAATAAAACCTTAATAAAAATCAAACAAAACCAATCAGCAATGGAATTGTTACTTGGGTAGCCAAGCATTTTGTATCATTTGATTGCAGAAATGGAGAATATACCTTCTCATTATACCAAAATCCAGCTCATTACTACAATCTAGTACTTTACTGATTGCGTCCTATTGGTGTAAATCGTTTTTGAAGTTTGGATCACTACCTTTGTAACAATTCGTAGCATAGGCATAGAATGTGGAATCATCCAGAAAAAAGTTCTCTTTCAGTTTATGAAAACATGCATTTCTCAATTGAGCTTTACTTCATTTTTATTTTCCATGCTATCGTTTCAAGGTGCTCGTACACGCTTTGCCCAGACGCCACTTTTGACAAATAAATTTTGGCAAACTTTTTGGCTCTGTTTGTCCCTATTCGTTTTTAGAAAGTGACAAATTTTTTTGCTTGTCCGGTACACCTTGGTAAAAATTTAACTGTCAAACGTGGTCAAATGCGTGGCATCGATCAAAGAGTGTCATACTAGCTTCAGTTTGCAAATTTTGGGTTGAAACTGTATTAATATGCTGCAACCGAATATTTATCATTGGAAAATTTAAAAAATACTGCTAAAGATCAAAATTAGCTCTTCACATTTCCATCCACAACATCCAAAAATCGAAAGATCTGAAAATTACTGCTCAAGATCAAAATCAGTTCTTTCACACATTCATGCATAACATCCGAAAATTGTAAGATCTGAAAACTATTATTCAAGATCAAAATTAGTTCTGCCACACACTCCTCTACAACATGGCGTGACCAAACCCACACAACAACCATTAACCGCAAACAGCTTGGAAAACGTAGAACTTGATGCTCTTGTTATATTATATTTTCAGATATGAGTCGTAGTGCAGTGGTAATGTCACTGCTCATAAATCACAAGGTCATAAGTTCGATTCTGGTCGCGGCCATATTTCTTTTTTACTCTAATCCATCTATCAGATCATTTTTTGATATTGGTTTGATGTTCTACAGCCCAGATCTACTCAGATATTAGTTTTATCTTATAATATCTAAATGAGATATTATTATTTTCTTCCCCGTACTATTTTTTTATCTTATTTTGATCTTTTATCTCTTATGTCAAACAAACCAATAGCTAATTGTGATCTTGAGTATTTAACTGAATAATATTTAATAATGATATTGATTTGATTTTTTTTCTACTCGGGATCTATTGCACATGTAAAGCACACCACGCGATCTCTTCGACACAGTCGTCGATGAGCCCAAGTAGCACCTGCAACTAAAATGAAAATGATCAGCGTTGCAAACATGTTGCAACTGAGTTTTTATGAAACAAACAAAATTAAAACCAATGAAAATCCTGTTGTTAATGCCAAACTGAGGTGTAACGGTTGTATAACAACTAGCAAAATGAAAACAAACGTCATTATTAGTCGAAACTTGTGAAACCAATTTGTAACTGATATATAATCTGGTTGTTTCAACGAATCTTAGTTACAACCTAGGTTACAACCGTTTACAAACCAAATCAACCAAAATATTGATTCTGATTGTTAAAAACATGTTGCACCTGGAACTTATTTAGAACATAACGAACAACTTTGACAGGAGAGGTAGAAGTTCCAAAATGTGCGGCAAAATGTTTTTGTGATCATGAAGAATATAAAATGCACCATTAAAAAAATGTTTCAAAAATAACGAAATCATGCATTAATAAAATGCAACCTTTTCTTCATAAATTTATCGACATAGGGGAACTTACGTATTCTCGGCCGTTTTGTTCTCTTCGTCATGGGGGGTTTTTTGAAACGTGTAGGTCTCAAAGTTGGCCTCAAATCCTTCCCAACTAAGCTGAGTTATATGCCAGAATTTCAGGCAATTCGGCCCACAAAAACCCCCCATGACGAAGAGAACAAAGCTGCCGATAATAACCATCGTCACCCTATTCCAAATTTTATAAAACCAAAGTGGTAAAATAGAAAAAAAAAACTGATTAGAAGTATAATATTGACCCAATAAAAACTTCCTCATTTTCGCAGTACTGAACGACTGGTACCTACCACTGGAAGATTTGAATAGGGTCTTGTACCATTTGGGCAGGTGTACCTATTTTGGGCACTTGCCGCTATAACTAAGTCAATTTCAAGCCGATTGATTTGTACAGAGTTAGATACTGTACGTGCCTAACTCTATACAAAATTTCAAATCAATCGGTTTAGATTTCACCTACTCTTGAGTATATTTTTAGCTGGAGGTAAAGGCAATTTACCTTGCGTGAGTTTAATCGAGGGCCCATATAGCCGAGGCGGTAAACGCACGGGTATTCAGCATGACCATGCTGAGGGTGACGGGTTCGATTCCCGGTCGGTCCAGGATCTTTTCGTAAAGGAAATTTCCTTGACTTCCTTGGGCATAGAGTATCTTCGTGCCTGCCACACGATATACACATGCAAAATGGTCATTGGCAGAGGAAGCTCTCAGTTAATAACTGTGGAAGTGCTCATAGAACACTAAGCTGAGAAGCAGGCTTTGTCCCAGTGAGGACGTTACGCCAAGAAGAGGAGGAGGAGTTTAATCGATTTACTCAAATGTTGACTTATTGGGCCGAACTATGGGATTGCGTCAAAAGAATCCAATTTTGGGTAGTTTGGCGGTTCCGTGTACTGCGTGCAGCATTGTTGTACTTTGTCAATACGGATTCCCATAGACATGATTTAGCAAATAGTATCTTTCTAAATACTAAAATAAATTTTCAGCATTTTACGGGTGAATTAATTAAGCTGTTGAAATGCACTCCGTCAAAGCAATATGGCGAGTTAGTTTTTACCACAAATGCCTAAATTTTCACTCGCAAAATGATAGGTAGACTGTTGCGCGTTGGGAATACGGAGCTAAAATGCGTAACTTATCGATAAATCTGGAACGGCACACAAATAGACGTTCTCGGTCAGCCTTATTTTCGGTATATTTATGCACACAATTTATAAATCACATGAACGAAACTGTTGATGCATAATTACTGGCAGTGACGAATGTGGTGACAAGCTGACTAGTTGTCGAATCGGTCACAATTTGTAAATCGACTATAAGTTGCATCTTGGTTATAATTCGATTGCGTATTGAAACCGTGTATATTACGAATGGATGTTTTATATTGGCTCCGCCTCTTGCGCTTTTTTGGTTGCAATTTAGTTGTTAATAAGACGATTGGTTCAAATGGCATAACTTTTAATATAGTTGCATACAAATTTCAATAACTTTTTTATTTTTTTATTATTTTTATTTGTGAATTTTAACTTAATGCTAATTCTTCACACAATTTCAGGAACTTATTAATGTCAAAGTGTGTTGCTTGGGAGAGGTTGTGGACTTTCAACACACTAAAAACAATGCGCTCTCGCCTTGGCTTTACATATTGCTAAAATGCATGTGTCAAACCTTTTACTTAAGCATTTACACAGGTTGGTATGATAAAAGTAAAAGTATGAGCATTCACTTTTCGAACATCGTAATCCATATGAATTGAATTGGGAAACCTGAGCAAATGCTCATAAAAGCTTGAGTCACCCACGGATCATGATCAGTTGAAAGTAAACACATTTACATGTTACATGAACGTCGAATTATGATCACAGGATGTAGCTTGGGGTATTATTGCCCCACTTAGGGAAACTCTGATGACCCTCCGAGGACACAAGTGTCCATTTCTATGAAAAGTGCATGACCTTCCCAAGTAACCACGGTGCTGAAGCCTTATTGCTTGCAGATATATGGTGTAGGGTCTTGTACCATTTGGGCAGGTGTATCTATTTTGGGTACTTGCCGCTATAACTAAGTCAATTTCGAACCGATTGATTTGAATTTTTGTATAGAGTTAGGCACGTGCAATATCTAACTCTATACAAAAATTCAAACCAGTCGGTTTGAAATTGACTTAGCTATAGCCGCAAGTGCCCAAAATAGGTTCACCTGCCCAAATGGTACAAGACCCTTTTAAGATTAATCAGTACTTTACATGCAAACTTAAGGTTGAATTAAAGTGGAAATGGGCAATTATGCGACTGCACCAAGATTATACCAGTAGATTCTTAAATTGATTCTATAATTGTCCATTTCCACTTTAAGGACAAACCCAAGCAACTCACATGTCATATAACAGTTACGATAGCGCAAACTTAGGTTGTATAGAAGTTAATTTGACGTTATTTCAACACAATGCTAAAATCACGTCAAATTAACTTCTATACAATAAAACTTGCGCTGTCGTAACTCTTATATGACATGTGTGTTGCTTGGGAACGTCTTAAAATTGCTTCAACAGTGCATCAGAACTTCAGATTCACAAATTTCAAAAAGCAAGCTTTAAACAACAGTGAATTTTTTTATTCTGTTCTTGCTCACTTGTAATACACTTTAAATAAAAAGATCAGGTGCGCTGATTTTGTTTACGAAGAGATTTGAGCCGTAAGAATCGTGAATAGGTGCCAAAGTCGCCCATTTTGGCCGCCATTTTGGGATTCTAACAAGTCTGTCCTTAAATCAACCTTAAGTTTGCATGTAAAATAATGATTGCTCTAAATGTCCTGGAGGAATCCAAGGAAGACCTCCTAGAGGAATCTTAGGAGGTACTTCAGGAGGAACCCCAGGAGAAACTTCTGGAGAAACCCCAGGTAGAACTCCTGAAGGAATCCCTCAGGAGAAACTCCTGGAGGAATCTCCCAGGGGGATCTTCCAGAGGAATCCCAGGAGGAACTCCTGGAGCAATCCCACGAGGAACTTCAGGTGGAATCCAGGGAGGAACTCCAGGAAGAATCCCAGGAGTAATCCCTGAAGGAAATCTAGGAGAAATTCTAAGAGGAACTCCAGGAAGAATCTCAGGAGGAACTCTCGGAGAAATCCCAAAAAGAGCACCTGGAAAAATTCCTGGAGGAATCCCCCCAGGGGGTACTCCTGTAGGCACTCCAGTAGGAACTCCATGAGGAACTCCAGGAGGAACTCCTCCAAGAACTCCAGGAAGAACTCTGCCGTGTGCAGCATAGTTGTCCCATGTTAATAGGGAATCCCATAGAACATGGGACAACTATGCCGCACACGGCAGAACTCCAGGAGGAGCTCCAGGAGGAGTCCCAGGAGGAACTCCAGGAGGAATTCCGAGAGGAACTCCAAGAGGCATCCCAGGGAGAATTAAAAGAGGAACTCTAGGAAGAATTCCAGGAAGAGTACCTGGAGTGGAAACTCCTGAAGGAATCCCAAGAAGAGCACCTGGAAGAATTCCTGAAGGTGTCCCCCAGGGAAAACTCCTGGAGGAATCTTAGGAAGAATTCCAGGAGGAACTCTCGGAGGAACTCCAGGAAGAGCACCTGGAAGAATTCCTGGAGGAATCCTCCAGGGGAAACTCCTGGAGGAATCCCAGGAAGAATCCCTCTGACCCCCACTGATATTGTCAAAAACTAACAGAGATGCATCGACCCAACGGGTGTCCTTGAGGCCAATAAGCCAAATTTTGGTAAATGTAGCTTTACTAAAATTTGAGTAGAATGAGAGTGGTCTTGGGTCCAATTTACTTACTCTTGAGTATATTATTTTGCTGAAGGTACAGGCAATTTACCTAGCGTGAGCTTAATCGATTTTCGATTTTGGCTTATTGATCCGAACTATTGGATTGCGTCGAAAGAACTCAGTTTTGGGTAGTTTGGCGGTTCCGTGTAGCACAAACAGCATCAATTGAAGTAAGAAAACGCAAAATCCGTTCACACTTACTGCTTCTGTTCTTCCCACTTCTACCATCTCGGCTTTGGTATAGGCTCAGTGTACCAGTTATTGCTATAGTACCTCAAATTCGCCATAGTTGATTTTCAACCTTTAAAGATACAAATCAACAAGAAACATTTCGTAAACAACTGATAACGATCACAAAAGATTATTGCAATCATTCAAACTTCACAATTTGCTCAAATTATGGTAAAAATAAATCATTTTTCTTAACTTTTCGACCTCCTTGCACCCTATTTCGCCATAGTGTACCAGTTATGGCAAATCCCATAAGGAACGCATGGAAATAGTGCGAAGTGGAACCCAATTTAATAAATGTGTCCATAACTGGTACAGGGTTCCTATCATTGGCACACGCCGTAATAAATACTAAAAGTAGTTTTGGCTCCGTTTTTATATTTGTCCTGTAAAGTATGAAAACTAATCAATCATTTGACATATCGATGACATTCGTCGGTCTTCTTCTTATTTTTGCAGAAATAATTTTTCTTAGGTGGTGCGATAACTGGTACAGGCACCCTATGTAATTATTGTTTTACGGTGTAGCCTGCAAGCCGCTGATTTACATGCCACTGAGCAAATATCTTTTCCCATTGTTCTCCAAAGAGCAATGTTACGTGCCCTTTACGTACTAAATACAATTTGCAGCGCTTCTTCAAAACAAACCCAAGACGACAATGGCTCGCACTCGCACTAGTCTTTTAACCGGAATGGTTGATATTCTTTTCCCGGTGGATTTCTTTTGTTTCTCAACGATGTGAACGAACGTCCCGAATAAAAAGGACGTTAGTGTGTTTTAACAAGTGTCAGGGCTTGTGAACAAACTCCGAACCGAAGCCTTTTCACTTTTGTGGTATTAAACGAGCGTTTTCAACAATAGTCGCATGACATGAAAGATGCTCCGCGATACATCATCTGGTTGAAAGGGCTGGCAAAAGGATTAGGCAGTCTGCCTATTTTCTTTGTGAGATTTTTTGTCAGTTTAAATTGTTGAGAACAATTGAAGTTGAATGTTCCTTACTGGTTCGCCCACTCAACGATTCCTAATGTTAGTGTAATTCAAAACGATTCAATCGATTGTTTGATATTATTTGATCAATTATTAAATTAGAATTGATCGGCAGTGGTCTCAGCTTCCTGCCATTTCGGTTGAAAAGCGAACAATAAAAACGCGAAAACAAACAAATTTTCACTCAAGCGAAACTACCCGTCTTCGATCAACATGGAAACATATTGAAACCACTTCAGCCAAAACAGGCTACTCTGCTGCCTGCAGCCTCCGCCTCGGTAATGCGATACTTTTTTGGCGAAACTGTTTTTGAATGAAGGTTCCTTTCAATGAAAACGCTTCTTTTTTGGTGGGAATGTGCCAACATCATTCAACACAATGACAGTCGAGTGATATCTGGGACGGATATGTAATTGGATTTACCGAGAATGTGGACAAAATTCGGATTGAATCTAGCTATTATTGCAAGAGAGGTTAGGACACGAGGTCACGGTAACCATCAGCGATTTAATTTCGAATTTAATTGCCACACAAAAGAATATTGTCAAAATGTCACCCTCATAGTATCACATTTCCAGATGGATGGAAGCAATTAAGTATGACAAAAGTAGTTTAGCTAGTTTTGAGTAATTTTGTGCTGGTGATTAAGGCAATGTCGTTTTGGATAAAGTCTAGCTTGCGGTGGTCAACCACTGCTCGCACTGTTGCCGAAGTTCCAGCCGTGACGAGCTCTTCCGTGTCGGTGATTTCGTCAAGGTTTTTCACTTTTCAGGCCCACCCTTCACATCTTTCTGGGACGCTTGCCTGGGGTCCGACATACCGGCATGACTGCAAACTTTCAAGTTTCACAGGGTCACACGCTTCTGTGTCATTACTGTTGTACCTTGAACTTCACGCGTTCTGCCGCTTTTCAGCTCCGAAACCATCCAGCTGACTTATTTCTCTTGAGCTGCTAGATAACATCCTTAATTTCCTTCTACGTGAGAGTTGCTGGAATGACATCTACATTTCTCCCATTGCCTTGGGCTTCCATGTCTGCGCTCTGCACACCATTCAGGTGCCTATCGAAGTGCTGCTTCCCCCTTTCGATTACCTCACGTCCCAATTTACGCGCACTTTATTTGCGACAAACTCAATTTACGCCACCCCATTTACGCACTAATTCTCAAATAACGCTCCTACAATTTACGCTCCTTAGGCGTTCCCAATATTGAGCGACGGCCCACGCGAACTTCTCAAGATCCGAAAATTTTAGGAGAGGGTGAGATTTTTTTTTTGATTCTGCGACTCAAGGAGCATGTGCATTGTACATTACCTGTATGACAATAAAGTGATGTTTCACAGATCAGAAGTTCCCAAGAATAGGAAACGAGCCATGCTAATTTCTCAAGGACCGAAAGTGCTATTAGAAAGTGAAAAAGGTTTTCAGATTCTGCGTCTCAAGAAGCATTTATCACAGTATAGTGACGTTGCAAAGTTCAGTGGTTCCCAAGCTGGGGTCACGGACCATGCTGATTTCGCAAGAACCGTAAGCCCGAGGAGAAGGTGCGAATGGTTCCAAGATTTTATGTCTCAAGGAGCAACTAATACAATCAATTGGTGCTGCAAAGCTCAGTGGTTCTCAAGCTGGAATCACGGTGCATGCTAATTTCGCGAGAACTGAAATTCTGAGATGGTTTGAATGCTTATTGGATTATATATCTCAAGGAGCACTAATTGTAATAAAATGGTGTTGTGAATCTCAAAGGTTTCCAATCGGAGGTCACGGGTCATGTCAATTTTTCAAGAATCTAGAGTGCCATGAGCAAGTTACAATGGCTTTCAGATTCTGTGTTTCAAAAAACAATTAATTGAATAAAATCACGTTGAAAAAATTAGTGGTTCTCAAGCTGGAGTTACGAGCCATGTTGGTTTTTCAAGAACCAAAAGTCAGAGGAGGAAATGTGAATGCTTTTAAGATTCTGCGTTTCAAGTGATACTAATTACAACCTCAGTGGTTCCCATTAAAGAGGTGTTACAAAGTTTAGTGATCTAGTATGGGTCTGTTCGTAATCCATTTGGACCAAATTTTGGCCACTCAGAAACCCCTCGTATCCCTTAAGCACCCTTGAGGCCTCTTGAGATCTCCAAAAAACCCTCAAACCCTTGATACGTCCATGAGATCCCCTGAAACTTTCAGATATGGCCCTGCAACCCCCTGAAACGCTCCTAAGACCCCCTGGAACGTCGTTGGGAACCTCCAAAGAACCCCTGAAATGCCTCTGAGGCCTCTTGGAATCCCTTAGAATCCCTGAACCCACGTGAGACCTCCTGAAAGTCCCGAAAATAATATCATTTTGATCTCACGCTTTCGGTTCTCGAGGAATTCGCGTGATCAGTGATCATAAATTGAAAACCACTGGTATTTTCGACACATCTATATTGCGCTGCATGTGACGGGGTCTTCCAAATAGCTTGCCAAGGCAAGTACATATTGGGTTTCAATGACGAACATGCTCTGCCTGATGCTCCATCCCACCCCCAAAGCTCGTCTACTGCAATCTGTCCAGCTCACTTCAAAACCATAGTTGCGCCACTGTCGTCGCCGTCCAACAATCATTACGGGCCTGTGATTGGTTCAGATGAAGCGGTCGTCCTATCCCTTAGAAACCTCGAATCCTCGAAACCGTTGACAGACTCCATCGGATGTAGCACTAGCAGTTGTGTTCCAGAGGATGCGCTCAGTGACGCGCGGCTGTATGACAAGTGGAGAGCTGCATCTGGCAATACACAGCCAGCAATAGCCGGCTCCTCTGGGAACTCCACTTTCTCCTCTGCGGGTGCGATACCTTTTTCGGCAGTGTCAACGTCTGCTGGTCAATCTCTACCGTGGTCCGCTCCGCATGGGTCGCGTGATCACTTCATACTCCCCCTGCTGGACATCGAGGGATTGAAGAGCACAAATATGGATCCGGGTAGTCGGGGCCCCTCTGGTGCGGAAGTTGTGGTCCAACCAGCACTAGGGAATACCTTCCAACGCCTGGTAGCAAACAACAGAAACGGAGCTCCAACATCTTCCAGCGTTTCTACAACCACGTCATCCAACCTTCGTATCTATTATCAGAACGTACGTGGACTGAGGACAAAAATTAACAATGTTTTCTTATCCACGTCCGAATTGGATTATGACGCGTACGTTTTTTCGGAGACTTGGTTGGACGATCGCATTCAATCTCATCAACTATTTGGCGATAACTATACGGTGTTTCGCGTTGATCGCTGTTCTGTCAACAACTCTCGTCGTCGTGGTGGTGGTGTCCTCATCGCTGTACATAAGAAGTTTGGATCATCGCTTATGCAAATTTCTTCTGATCTGCATGTTGAACATCTCTGGGTCAAAGTTTCAGTTCAGACGACTGAAATTTTTGTCGGAGTTTTGTACATTCCTCCCGATAAAAGCCAGAACACTGAATTCATGCAATCACATCTAAACGCCGTGTCTGACATCTGCAGTTCACTGAATGATTCCGGAGCAATTATCTTATTTTGTGACTTCAACCAACGTCATCTGGTATGGAAAGCGAACGGACATTATGCATTCGTCGATTCGCTTTCATCGCAGGTATCCACGTCCAGCCAGATGCTTCTTGACAACGTTGCTTTTCATGGATTGCGGCAACGCAATCTGATTCGTAACTGTGACTATCGCATATTGGACCTTGTATTCAGCTCGGAATCGAATATGACAAATGGATTTGCGTCCACGGCGATTGAACACGTTGTTCCTCTTGATCGCTATCACCCTGCAATTGAATTTGATGCAGTACTGCTTCCACCCGTATCGTTCTATGAAGATGTTGACCTTTCCGAACGTGATTTCCACATAGGCGATTTCGATGCATTGGATCGATTGCTTTCGCTTGCTGATTGGTCCGGAGTATACCAATGTGATGATGTGGATAGAGCTGTTGCTTCATTCAATGAAACCCTACGTTACTGCATCGCTCAAACTGTACCGCTGAAGAGACCCCCTAGGAAGCCAGCATGGTCCAATATGCGGCTTCGTATTTTGCGGCGCCGTCGTTTCAAGCTTCTGCAAAAATATTGCCGGCAAAGATGTGTGTACTCTAAACGGCAATTTGATTAGGCGAGTCGTATATACCGTGGGTATAATCGTTTCCTGTACAAACTTTATGCGAGAAGACAGCAGGATAATCTACGCCGAAACCCGAAACATTTTTGGAATTTTGTGAATTCGAAGCGAAAAGAGAATGGTTTGCCTACAGTTATGCATCTGGACGATATTTCAGCAAGTAGTGCGGAGGAAAAATGCAAACTTTTTGCCCAACACTTCTCCAGCGTATTTGCTAATCGTATTCCGACGGCGGAGGAAACTGATGTAGCCGTGCGTTCTGTACCACGTGATGTAGTGGATCTCGATGTTTTCCAAGTTAACGAATCGTTGATTAATGCTGCACTCCAAAAGCTTAAGATTTCCTATCGTTCCGGACCGGATGGTATTCCGTCTTGTGTGTTTAAAAAATGCAGCGCTTTACTAGTAGCTCCGCTTGCAGCTATTTTCAACCAATCGCTGCAGCAACAAAAATTCCCAACTGTCTGGAAAACATCTCACATGCTGCCTGTGTTCAAAAAGGGCGATAAAACGGACATAGTCAATTACCGCGGAATAACCTCCCTTTCAGCAGGCTCCAAATGCTTGGAAATGATCGTGAACAACGTCATGTTTGCTTCATGTAGCTCCTATATTAGTCCTGCTCAACATGGATTCTACCCAAAGCGTTCGGTTGAAAGTAATCTGTGCGACTTCGTATCTACTTGTATCTGTGCAATGGACAACGGTGGGCAAGCGCAAATTGATACCGATATCAAAGCTGCTTTTGATACTGTCAACCACGATATCCTACTTGCCAAACTCCTTCGACTTGGTGTATCAGCGAGAATGTGTGTTTGGCTCAAATCGTACCTCACCAATCGAAATCTCTGTGTGAAAGTGGGAGCTGCGGAATCATTTCCGTTTAATCCTACTTCCGGCGTACCGCAGGGGAGCAATTTAGGACCGCTTCTATTTTCGTTGTTTTTCAATGACGTCACTATTTTGTTAGCCAAAGGAGGATTGCTGATTTACGCCGATGATCTAAAGATTTTTCTTGTTGTACGAAACGAAGCCGATTGCATAGAATTACAAGACCTAGTGGATTCCTTCGCACGTTGGTGTAACCAGAACTTCCTCATATTAAGCGTCACTAAATGCTGCATTATCTCGTACCACCGAAGAAGATCGCCGATTTTGTACGATTACAAGATTAATGGGCAACAGCTTGAACGTGTGAAAAAAGTAAAAGATCTCGGAGTGTTGTTGGATGTCCAATTGACATTTAAGTTGCATTATTCTGCCATTGTGGACAAAGCCAACCGTCAGCTGGGATTTGTTCTCAAAATTGCCAAAGATTTTGACGACCCTTTGTGTTTGCGCTCTCTGTACTGTTCTCTTGTCAGATCCATCTTAGAATTTGCGTCGATTGTGTGGTCACCTTATGAGGCTGTGTGGATTGCGAGAATTGAAGCTGTTCAACGAAAGTTCGTCAGGTGTGCTTTAAGGACTCTACCTTGGCAGGACAGGCATAATTTACCACCTTATGAGCATCGCTGTGCTCTGCTAGGGATCGAGCCACTACATGTCCGTCGTCAAATCAATCGTGCTGTATTCGGGGCGAAAATAATTCGAGGAGAAGTCGACTGCAGCGTTTTGTTAGAGCGTTTGGGTATCTATGCTCCTGAGCGTGTTCTGCGGTCAAGATCAGTGATCCAAGTAGCATCTAGGAACACAGTTTACGGCGCAAATGACCCAATGAATTCCATTTGCAGAGATTTTGATCTAGCTTACCGTGTATTTGATTTTAACATGTCGACTGAAACATTTAAACACCGATTGTATAGAATGCGTAGATTAAATTAAGTTAGTTTTTTTTATTCATTAAGACCATGTTGTCAGATGAAATAATAAATAAATAAGAAATAATTATTCTCCTCCTGAATCACTCTGCGCTCCTCGTCGAATCATGCGTTCCGTCAACCCCGTTCCACGTACCCGATGGTGCTCTCGGCTGCGCCATTGATGGCACTCCTCTGGAGGAGCCACATCGAGCTCAACCTCGTCAGGCAACGCTGCCTTGCGTTTGCTGAGGCGACATCTGGTTGATGCAGTCGCTCAAGGTTGCACCGTGGCGGTCGGCAGTACCGGACATTGTTTATGATGGAATGTTTCGGGCGCAGTTCGGCCAATACCAGGGGGTGCTCTATGAGGTGTAGGCCATTTTCGTTCATCGGCTGATGGGCGCGCAGAACTTTCCAATCGTCATCGGTCTGAATTCGTCCTTTTGGCCTGCCTGGGCCATTAGGTCTCCTATGATGATCTTGACGTCGTGGCTTGGGCAGCGGTCGTACTCGCGTTCCGGCTGCGCATAGATAGAATGCGTTCATTGTCATCATGAGTGATTTCAGAGTGTGGGCTGTGTACGTTGATTATGCTGAAGTTCAGAGATCGGCTCATGATCATCAACATGCACATTCTTTCGTTAATCGGCAGCCAACTTATCACGCGCCTCTGCATATCACCCGTCACGATGAAAGCTGCTCCCAGCTCGAATATGTTGTCACAGCTCTGGTAGATGGAATGTTCAGCACACCTCCTGCAGCGCTACGATATCAAGTGGTCCTTTAGAAGATCGACGAGTACGCAGGTGCTCCCAAAGAAGTTGAGAGCTCGTTGTTCCACTAACTGAGTTTCCAATCGCAAGTCTTTTTATTTTCGTTGCAATGCTTTATTATGGCTGGCTCGCAGGGCCTGACACCAACCCCCTAGTTTCCAGAGGACCATAGTTCACGGTTGATTTTAGACTCCTTCCCTGGCACTCGGGTGTTGATCAGCCGCTTCTAACCCAACAAACAGAACTAGCTGAATAGCAGTTTCTTAAGCTAAAGTTTGCTTAAGAATGTTTTGTTCCACTCTTGTACAACAAAAATGTTTGTTGGGAACTTGGGAATCAGATGGTGTTGTGAGTCGCTCCTCCTGAAAACAGACGCTTAGGTTTGCAGAAGCAAACACCCCCGTTTCCTGTCAGCTAAATTTCTCACCGGGGTGGGTTACCCGATATTTCCTAAGGTTGCTCGCAGTCCGATGTCACGAAAAGGTAGGGGTAGGAGTTGCCAGGTAGGGGTACCTTATCTTACCTTACCGGTCAGACTAGGGCCTGAGTGGCGGTGCGTCTCCAGTCACGCACTCTGCAAAGGGTCCGATGATCGTCCTCCACTTGATCGATCCATCTCACTCGCTGCGCACCACATCGTTTTGAACCGGTCTGATCGCCCTCGAAAACCATTTTTACCGGGTTGTTAACTGACATGTGACGTGTACCGCCCACCGTAGCCTCCCGATTTTCGAGTTTCGGGACGAAATAGATTATAAGATCTTAACGGATTATGCAGCTCGTGATTCATTAGCCAACACCATTTTCATCTAGCCATTGCCATAGAAGGTACGCAATACCCTCTGTTTGAAAACTCCAAAGATGCGTTGGTCCTTTGCACTCATACTTCCCTCTTTGTGTCCAAAGAGAACTACCGGTCTAATCAGCGTTTTGTAGACGAGCACTTCATGCGGCGACTACTTTTGTGCGATCTTCGGAGTGCTGTGGACCTCAAGGTAAGCTCGATGTCCTGCCACAATGCGTCCTCATTTTTTTTTGCTGGTGTCATTGTCGGTGGTCATCACTGTGCCCAAGTACATGAATTCTTTAACCGCCTCGAATTCATTACCATCGATAGAGGCGGGCGCGTTTAATCCATTTTAGAGCCTTCTGCCTTCATATACATTGTTTCTATAAAAAAAGACTAATCCGATTCGCCTTGTTTCATCCATTATATAATCGGATGTACCGACTAGCTGAACGGATCTCGTGCAAATCTTTCCACTCGTGTTCATCCCGGCTCTCCTTATTACACCCTCTAAAGCAATGTTGAACAGCAAGCACGAAAGACCATCATCTTGCAGTAACTCTCTGCAAGATTCGAAGGGACTCGAGAGTGTTCCTGATGCTCGAACTAAGCACATCACTCGATCCATAGTCACCTCGATCAATCATATCAGTTTATCCGGGAATTCCTGCATAATCTGCCATAGCTGGTCTCGATCGATTGTACCATACGCCGATTTGAAATCGATGAACAAGTGATGTGTGGGCACGTTGCATTCGCTGCATTTCTGCAACACCTGTTGAATGGCGAACATCTGGTCCGTTGTAGCGCGTCCACCCATGAATCCAGCCTGATATTGCCCCACGAAGTATCTTGCAATCGGTGATAGAGAGTATCTTGTAAGCAGCGCTCAGTAGTGTGATCGCGCGGTACCGTGATTTCGGGTGAAATTGATCACTTTTCACAGTTTTTGGCTTCTAATTTTTGAATAGTTATCTATATGGTCCAACTAAATGCTTTAAAACAAGTACGACTACGAGTTTCATCAGTCAACGAGGTTGAAACTTTTACTGCAAATAATTTTATTGCAATAAATAT
The DNA here is from genome assembly GCF_035046485.1 of Aedes albopictus. Lineage (NCBI taxonomy): Eukaryota > Metazoa > Arthropoda > Insecta > Diptera > Culicidae > Aedes > Aedes albopictus. The sequence goes on along the minus strand of NC_085136.1, from coordinate 142,828,458 downwards.
TATTTTAAATAAAGAATCAGAAATTTTAGTTTCGGGGTGAAATTGATCAGTCAGTGAAATGTCTTTGTAAGTGCTGAAAATAAATTTTCCATCTGAATTAACCACCCCAGAATGCGAAAAGCTTTGTAAAACTTATACAAGTTTAGTAAATTCTTAATTATTTAAATTTTAAGTTTATTAAATCTAAAGAATACGCCTAAAAGTATGCAATTTGCATACTAAGCAAGTCATTGCTTCAGCAAAAGTACAATTTTATGCATAAATATCAATATTTTTAGAACTTTTGATGACGGAATAAGGTTTAGCGAACACTTGGCAGCTATAAACATTCATTCGAATATTAATTTCATGTGCGATACAGCTACGGTAACAAAAGTTTGAAAGTGTCCTTGAAATTCGCCAAACACGCAGTTTCGGAAAATATTAAATTTAATACAGAAATATGTGACTAATTAGTCGTAAAGCATGTAAACTCATCATTCAATTACCCTTGAGCCAAATGATGGTCATTTTTTACAAATTATTTTAAGTTCAAAGCTTTATTTTGGACAAATAAAAATTGTCCTCACGTCGTTCAATTTCACCCCACTGATCAATTTCACCCGAAATCATGGTAGTTGCCGCAATGCAACTTGTCGCACTTTTTGTAGATGGGACACACGATACCTTTCATCCATTTCTCTGGTAATATTTCCTTTTCCTAGATCTTAATAATGACTTAATAATGGAGTGCTCACACCAGTGCTTCTCCAACGTATTTTAGAAGTTCGATTAGCAGTTGATCTGCTCCAGCGGCTTTGTTCGTTTTTCATCCAGCCAACTTCCTCCTCAATCTCCGGCCGAAAGTTTGTCATTCTCTGCACGTACTCCAGGATCTGTTAACTCGCCATTTTCGGTATCTACAATGTCGCCATTAAGGTGCTCATCGTAATGCTGTCGCCATCTCTAGACGATTGTACGACATTTCCCCGAAAACCAATTCCCCGAATGAAGTTTCCCCGAAAGTTATTTCCCCGAAAAACGATTCCCCGAACGAACCGTTTCCCCGAATGTATCGTTTCCCCGAATGTACCGTTTTTCCGAATGTACCATTTCCCCGAAATATTTATAATGCTATTTTTAGTACTGGTTTCTAATAATTTTCTTGATTACTTCCATTGTCTGAACTAGTCATTGAAACGAAGTAGCGGAAAGTTAGCCTGAGTACAAAGTGTGCCGATGTGTAGTATTTAGAAAGATTTCAAGATCATGGAAATTTTCACATCTCATTTATATTGTGCATTCCCTCTTACCATGAATTCTTCGAGATATAATGTTCTTCATGATGCTTCAATGAGGTTTGCTTTTTTTTAAATATGGGTCGTTCTTTTCTGTTGTACTGATTGAAAATGACATGGCACTCAATTAAGAACACGCTCATCATAATTTTCCCTTCTTTCATTCATAGGCTGTTCTTTCTATTTATTTTTGAATTTCCAATCGATGAAAACGCCCTTTAAACGCATAATACCTATAAAACGAGTCATCGTGATTGTGGTAGTAATCTGCTAAAGTTCATTATCATTGTAAAACACATGATCCAGATGACTTCAACTTTAAGTCTTAAAGTATTCTTGCTAGCGAAGGAAGTCTATGAGCACAATTTTAATGTGTATTAACAGGCTTTAAAACAAAAGTTAATGTAATTCAATTTGTTTGACAAACATATTTGAAGCTAAGCACTCTTCAGTTTTTTTTGTAAATCAATGGATCAATCATGACCGAAGTAGCGTTTGGAACATTTCTACAGAACATACTAGTAGTTAGACCGCTGGCAATATTTTGAAAGAACAGTATATGATGAAAGAAGGGAGAATCTTTGATGAAGATTTCTACTAGACCGCTTATAGATACCTACTAGAACAGTCGGTCACAAAAAAATAAACATGTATAAATATAGCAGCAGTCAAATTACTGATGATTGATTGAGCAGTTCATCTTGAAAGAACAGCCTATGTTTGAAAGAAGGAAAATTTTATTAAATGAAAGGTTATCAATCTAGCCAAAAAGACGCTGCTGGATCTTTAGGCAGAAGTATGTCAGGCCGAAGTACGTTTCGCTGCAATCATTAGGCCGGAAGTATCATTACGCCGTACGAGCATCTTTACGATTGAGTTGAAAGCCAAGAAAAAACCTTGTTTGATCATATATGTATAACCCAATACTCAAAAGAATAGCCGATTTCTCAAAGAAGGGTAATCTGTCATGGGACAGTCAGTGGTTTGATAAATTACTACCGTCAATAAGCTATGCAATATTGCAACTAAAAACAACTGCGTGTTATAAAAAGAGGCGAAATTTTCTGATGGAATGTTGGCAGAGTGATCACTTCCCAAGTAGCATTGTTTAGTCAAATACACTAGAAGAAGTTCTTAGAACCATAATAAAACCAAAATAATAGATAGAAAGATTTATGGCGGTTTTCAAAACCTCTACAAGACTAATTGCCTATCAACATATTACTTGGGTTGATTATCAGTTCTTCAGTAACAGTTTAACATCAACATCAAGAAATCATCTATGTGAGAAAAGGGAAAAGAATAAAAGAATATTGTAAAATCATGGAAGTATATCCCAGTATCCTTAGAATTCCCTAGATTCGAGGAATGTAAAACACTCGAGGGACTCATACATCTTCTAGACCTTCGAAAACAAATATTAACATCGTTTATGAAGAAAATTAAGAAGACGGCCTACTGACCCATTCTACCCTATGAACTTCAGCTTCGCAACCCATTCGGCTTAACGTACTTCGGTTTGACGTACTTCGTCCTAAAGACCGGCGTACTTCGTCCTAAAGGCCGGATGCCCTTAGTTGTGCATTGGGCCAAGCATTGGGCCAATGTTAAATAGCATATGCAATAATCTTTTCGGGGAAACGGTACATTCGGGGAAACAGTACATTCGGGGAAACATTTTTCGGGGAAATGGTACATTCGGGGGAAAAACTTTCGGGGAAACTTCATTCGGGGAACTGGTTTTCGGGGAAATGTCGTACAATCCTCTAGACAACCTCATGCTCGCTCATGAAAAGATTCCCTTGATTGTCTCGGCACATGTCGGCTTGTGGCACAAAGTCCATGCACGAGCGGTTCAGCATCTCGTAGAACTTACGTGTATGCGCTACGCGGTACAGCTCTTCCATTTCTCCGCAATCTCGTTCTTGCTGCTGGTGCATCTTCATCCGGCAGACTCAGCTCTTTTTGATCCGCGCCTGCCTATAATGCGAAGCCTAGTGCTACAGCCTTGATACATACTACTTTTGGCGGATTGGATGTTCCTCCAGCCATGTTTAAGTGCTGCTGCGACAATCTGCTCTTCCATTGATAGGCCCGTTGCTAACTGAAGCACGTAGTCTTGAACCACTTCTACGTTCCGCAACCGTTCGATGTTGAGCCGTGGCGTTCGACTTCGACGCGTTTATGTTGCCGGCAACGATTTTCACGCCACACGGCAAGCAACTATCGTATGTTTGCTCTACCTGCGCGTAGAATGCTTCTTTCTTGTCATCAGACATCGCTTCATGTGGGCAGTGCACGTTGATGATGCTGTAGTTGAATAAACGGCCCTTGACTCTCAACATGCATATCCTTGCGTTGATTGGCTGCCTCCCGATGACGCGTTGGCGCATTTTGCTCAACTCTATAACTCCTGTTCCCAGTTGATTGGTTGAGCCTTTGAGCACCAAAACTACAAACATACATGGAAAAACACTATAATAACGCTTGGAAAAAATCCGGCTTCAAAGAGTTAAGTAATAAATTGCTTCCATTTAAGTAGTAAAATTCTTCTAGTGGATCCCTGATCTATTACCAAAATGGAAGCTCCGATGTATAAGCTTTGATAAAAAATAATAATATTATCAGGTATCAGAAGGCCGGCTCCAGAAGCACGTTATCCTCCATTTGGGACATTTGTGCCATCGCCAAAATAACAGCCTATTTCATCATCTACCTGAGGGAAAAGGAAGGAAAAAGGATTTGGATGGGGATAGGGACAGGTAGGGAAATAGGAAAAATACCCTGGAAGAGGGTACTAACGCACAAGCGTACCACAATGGGTTCAAACAGCGCCCTGAAAAGGGCACTGTAATAACGCATAAAGCGAAAGAGAGCCTATAGCTCTTTACCACAGCGGGTTAAGAACAACAGAATATCCTGAAGATTCAGGTTTCTGAAGTCAGTTTCACTTAATAAGTGTTTACCGAATACTCGGAAACGCAGTTGCGCGAAAACTGGACAGTTACATATCAAATGATACGAAGTTCCATAATCGGATTCACAGCTATCACAGGCAAGTGAATCAGCTTGCTGAATATTCGCCATGTGATAGCTGAGTCGGCAGTGGCCAGTCAATGCTTTGACCAGCATGCTGCAATTCTGCTTAGACAGATTAGTTAGATACTTCGCCACCCGTAGAGATGGCTCAGCACTATACAAATTGGTTTGACGACATGACTCCAAACTATTCCAATATTGTCTGTGTTGAGTGACAGCCCAGGTGTGAATCTGAAGCTTAATCCAACACTTCGATATCGGAATAGCTGGCTCAGGGCCAATGAAATCATGTGATGCTCCAGAGCGAGCTAACTCATCAGCCAATTCATTTCCAGCGATGGAAGAATGACCAGGTACCCATAGAAGGTGAACAGCGTTTGCTGAATTCAGCTCCTCGATTTGAGTTCGACAAGCGATAACTATCTTCGACCTGGAGTTGGCCGAAGCAAGTGCTTTAATAGCAGCCTGGCTATCTGAACAGAAGTATATTACTTTGCCCATTACGTGCTGCTGAAGTGCTGATTGCACTCCGCACATAAGAGCAAAGATTTCGGCCTGAAAAACGGTACAGTGTCTACCAAGTGAATAAGACTGATACAGCCTTAGCTCACGAGAATAAACACCAGCACCTGCTCGACCTTCGAGAAGGGAGCCATCAGTGTAACATACGATGCCGTCTGAAATACTTCTTTCCAGATAACCAGATGTCCACTCTTCTCGGGAAGGGAATTTCGTGGAAAATGTCCTATATGGAAAATTACAAGCAATTGTAAGATCACTTGGAGCAAGGACAATTTTGTCCCAATTCACCAAAAGTGGAAACAACGAGGTGTGTGTTGAACTGCGGTTCACAGGAGTTTCCTCTAGTAGACCGAGTACCCGTAACCGGTAAGTGCAAGAAAGGGCTTCTTGTTTGAGATGAATGTGTAGTGGGGCAACGTCAAAGAGAACTTCTAGCGCTGCCGTAGGAGTTGAAGAGAACGATCCAGACATCGCCATTAAGCACATCCTTTGGAGATGGCCTAATTTTGATTGGACCGTTCTCACTTCACCCTTTTGCCACCACACAAGACATCCATAAGCCAATATTGGCCGAGCCACAGTTGTGTAAATCCATTTGATATACTTGGGTTTTAGACCCCAAGTTGTACCAAAAGTACGCCGGCATTGCCCGAAGGCCATACAAGCTTGCTTGATTCTGAACTCAATGTGAGGTGTCCAGGAAAGCTTGGAATCAAGAATGACTCCAACGTACTTTACCTGTTCAGTCACATTGATTTCAGAATCAAAGAGACGCAAAGGTCGAACGCCATTACGGTTTCGCCTTTCCGTGAAAAGAACAATAGATGTTTTACTCGGATTAACCGAAAGGCCATATTGGCGACACCAACCCTCCACTACCTGAAGGGCGTTTTGCATCAGGTCGAAAAGGGTGCTGATGCACATACCAACTAACAATGTTAGGTAGTCGTCGGCAAAACCATAAGTAGGAAAACCGCTATTATTGAGTTGCCTCAATAGCGTATCTGCTACGAGATTCCACAAAAGCGGTGATAAGACTCCCCCTTGGGGGCATCCACAAACACTCAATTTCCTAATCCATGCTAGACGCAATGTCGAGAAGAGATATCGGTTTTTGAGCATTTGGTAAATCCAATTGGAAATCATTGGAGATATACCATGACTCCGTGCGGCTTCCAATATGACATCGAAAGGCACGTTGTCAAAGGCACCCTCGATATCTAAGAAAACACCCAAACAAGATTGCTTTTGAGCGAATGCTTTCTCGATATCGTAAATAACCTTGTGTAAAAGAGTCACAGTGGAATTACCAGATTGGTAGGCATGTTGGTTCACATGAAGAGGCACGTTGGCCAGATGAACATCACGGATATGATGATCCACAATGCGTTCTAAGCATTTCAGAAGAAAAGAGGTCAAACTGATAGGTCTGAAACTCTTTGCTTCTTCATACGACGCACGACCCACTTTCGGAATAAACTTTACAGTAATATCCTTCCAGGATTTGGGAATATACCCTGTAGCAAAACTGCAAACAAGTAGTTTTTTCAAAACATGTTTGAAATAATCAAATCCCTTCTGAAGCAAAATAGGATAAATCCCATCTGCCCCAGGAGATTTGAAAGGAGCAAAGCTATTAAGAGCCCACTCAATCGATTCTATAGTTACAATACTCCGAGCCGAAGCTAAAGAATCATAACTACAAGAAAAGACATCAGGATCATCCGAAGATGTAATATCCACACATCCAGGGATGTGTGTGCTGAATAAGCATTCCAGAACTTCCTCATCAGAGGAAGTCAGATCGCCATTTGGCAAACGAAGTTCGTTCACCCGGAAATCCTTAGATTTCGCAAGGATTTTGTTTAACCGACTGACTTCACTCAAGCTGGAAACATTTGTACAAAGGTTTTTCCAGCCGGATCGTTCAGCAGACCGGAGAGCTTTCCTGTAGGCCTTGCGAGCCGACCTGAAAGCCTCCGAACCAGCCGAACGTCGTCTGTTCCAACTCTTTCTACATTGTTTCCTGAGTTTCGCCAGATCAGAGTTCCACCAAGGGGTTCCTCTTGTGATCTTCACAGACCGTAGAGGGCATGCTTCTTCAAAAGCTTCCATGATGAAGGTCGTTGTAGTATCAACGGCATCATCTAAATCACTTGGAGTGTCAATGGATGGTGAATATCCATGAAATTTGGCTGCAACCAAATCAGTATAAAGATCCCAGTTTGTTGACCGAGGATTCCTGAAACGCAATGTTTGCGAAGTAACATTTAAATGTTCAAAAAAGATATAGCGATGGTCAGATAAAGATTCTTCATCTGACACATGCCAATTGGTCAGCTCGTGACTAATTCTGCTAGAGCAAAGCGTTATATCTAACACTTCCTCTCTAGCAGATACCATGAAGGTTGGGCGGTTGCCTATGTTAAGTAATGCAAGATCTGTACTACTTAAGTACTCCATCAAACTGGAGCCTCTCAAGTTAATGTCTGAGCTGCCCCAGATGATATGGTGAGCATTAGCATCACTGCCAACAATTAGCGGAAGGCCTTTTGAAGTGCAGTATGCGATGACTTGTTTGAAGGCATCCGTAGGGGATGGTTCATCATGTGGTAAATACACAGAACAATAGACGTATTTCCTGTTGAGGTTTCCAACAGATACATCAATTGTGATAGCACATACATCTCTGGTGGTTAGTTCAGAGATGAGTGTAGCAACTATTGCGTTGTTGACAAGCACACAGGCTCGAGGCATGACACGCGCGTTTGCCATTTCATGTTTACTGAAAGTGGCAAACACCGGGTTCACAAGGTTTCCTAGATATAAATTTCCCTTACGAAAGTAAGGTTCTTGTACCAAGGCCACTTGGGCTGTACCATTTTGCATAAGTCTGCAAAGATTGATCGTTGCTGTTCTTTTTATGCTGAAGATTGATCTGAGCTATCCTAACCGTAGCCACTACCCAAACTAGGTAAGATTAAACTCTTCGCAGCAGCAGCACAACAAAGAACAGCAACAATAAAACCAAATCGGTATCGATTGGAAAACGCCAAAGGCGAGGATACACAGAATACACTGTGTGAATCGCATAATGCGAAACCATATAGGTGAAAATTTAAACTAATTAACAACATCTTCATAATCCCGCCCTTATTTAGCCTCAAGTGAGACTAAAGAAGGGCAGTTGATTGTCTCGGAGAAACACAAGGTCCACTGCACCATTGCTCCGGTTAGCGCGGAGGGCGCCCTGGTACTCCACAGGCTCCGTTAGCGGTTAGGTTTTTATTATACCCCCCTAGCCATTCATTCCTAGGCACGGTAAGCATAAAGCCGCATCACACCATGAATTAGGGGTCACCTGTTGGTGGATTCTTACCACCGGAACAGGCGGTCCGTAGTGTTATTCTTAGCCAATTGAGACAATCGCTACCGACACTACACAGCTATCTAGGCTGATCGAGAAAAGAAGTTAATATTGATGATCAACTTCATACGGACTCGAACAGCCGAACTCTATAACTCCTGTTCCCAGTTGATTGGTTGAGCCTTTGAGCACCAAAACTACAAACATACATGGAAAAACACTATAATAACGCTTGGAAAAAATCCGGCTTCAAAGAGTTAAGTAATAAATTGCTTCCATTTAAGTAGTAAAATTCTTCTAGTGGATCCCTGATCTATTACCAAAATGGAAGCTCCGATGTATAAGCTTTGATAAAAAATAATAATATTAACTTTTAAGTTATTCCCTTATCATAAATAATTATACTAATCCAGTTTTCAGATGATGAATATGTTACGATGAATAAAAAAGACGATCCCAGAAATTTAATTTTGCCATTCATCGTGTCCTACTTGGCAAACCTTTTCTTCATCGACACAAGTGTGAAGAAATTACTATGCACAATGCGCACAAAAGTGGAAAAGGTTCTCGACGAGGCAGAAATTCCTTTCAGAGATAAGGAACTGATACCGTTCGGTATTTACCTCCGCATCTGTTTTCCAGTCACATTTAAATTTCAAGTCAAGGAATTACTTCGTCTTCAAGGGGAGTGGATAGGATTTTTGCCGTTCGTTTCCTCGCCTCCTGCTAATGAGCGAGAAACAGTTTCTGAACCGGTTGATAAAAGGTGCCTGAAAATTCATTGGGATGGAGTTGGAATGTTCGATGAATTCGAGCCCGACAGCTATTCCGGTTCGAATTTATCTGCTTGGTGATGGGATGAATGCAAATCATCAGTAAGCATTGCGTGGTCTCGTTTCCAGGTTCGAAATGATGTGACAACACCGCCCGCTCGATAAAAATTAAAAATTGTAAACATTGTCCCATCAACGCCAGACCTGAGATGCGAGAGATTAGCCTATCAACCGCATCGGCACGCGCGCGTGTGGTTTAATGAAATTACTTATTTAAGCAAATCTACTTCACATTCCCACCCAACCCAAGCAGCAGGACACTTCCAAGGCCAGCACTCCAATAAAAGTGCCGGGTACACTCCCAATCCGGATCAACGTCACTTCTTCGGTGGGCGAAGGGAGAAAACGAATGGGAAATACTTCATTTTATAATCCACTGGAAATTAAATGTCAAGCTGCGTGTTTCAAACCTGAGAAACGGGTAGGGGAAGTGCATCCATCTATACTCGCACAAACCAGCCAGCCAGCCGATTCCCACCCTCCAGCGCCAGCAGCGGTGGCAATTTTTGGCTTTTTTCGCATGTTTACCTACCATGTGGCAGTGTCAAATTAATTTCAATCATATGACACGCGTGCAGATGTTTTTTTGATTTCTTCATCCTTTCAACCGGTTGGAGATCAGGCATTCCCAAATGTTGAGGGTCTTGCATCTTTTAAAACAAATAAAGTGGCCGGATCTGTTGAAAATCGCACCATATCCTGTAATTGTACGTACATCAGTTTTTTCTGAGTAGTTCAAATCACAGGAGTGGCAGACTTCAAAGGATTCTTGGTTAGGGAACCACTGCGCTGCAATCGACAACCTTGGGCGGACCGTGATGGTTGCCAGCTTCTATCTTGCAAAGGGCGATACACGAATTTTGATGAAAAAAATCAACGTTCAACATATTGTCAGCGTAAGTAAAACAATCCCAACCCAGTGCTCCGCTGAACCACCAGGGAAAACAATTGGTACAAATAAAACCCCCACCAGGATCTCTTACTGTTATCACTTCCATTGTGAACTTTGTGGGGTGGGAAGACAGAACCTCGTTGAAATAAACGCCCCTGTGTAGTGGGTATTGAAATGAAATGTCAAATGGGCTTGAAAGCGTGCAATGATTTGCAGTTAAACGCGCAGCAAATCGTTTTTGTTTTCTAGATAATAAGGGCTGAAACCGAGCGCACACGACAACCAAAAACGGTTGCTTCTATCAACGGTTAATGCTCTTCAAGAGATGACGAAAGTGGTAACAAGAAGGAAGGGAAAGGTGCAACAATAGTACGTTTTAAAGTTCACGTGCTCAAATCAAATTGTTTGCTTTAGGTGTCAACATGGCTCTAAACCCACTTGAAAAAGAGTTTTTACTACTAAACTACGAACATCGATGCATATTTCGAAAAGTTATGAAAAATCTTGGATTTGGGCATAACATGGTATAGTCTAGTCTAGTCCAGTCTACACATATACAGCCATCCATTGGAAGAATCCTGGAAAATGATAGAATCGACTATTTCTATCATTTTTCTTGTCATTATCAATATTTCAGTACATCGGAGATGTATTACAAGTATTGAAGCGGCCAGGCCTACTGTGCAGCGTTTTTTAATACATTTCAACAAAACCATTGAACGGCGACATCTCGTCAACTGCTCCTTGTAGTATTTAGTATAGATAAGAAGTAAAAACGTTTGGAGTGACGGAGCTAAGAAAGTTAATGTCACTCCATTGAAGGTCTCCTTCTCAGGATGGGACATAGGAATTAACGCCTTATGCCCTGGCTCGAATGCCTAGGCTGAAGCGCCATTGCTCGCTCTCTGAAATGAGAAAGAAATATGATGACCCCTTCCCCAGCTGTACTAAATAACCCAAATTATAGGTCAGAGAGTAAGTAGCAAACTTTATTATTTGCATACTCTCGAAAACGAAAAAAAAAACAAATTAATCCACCTAGTGGTGATAGTGCCTTTCTCGTTGAATATGTTCTCACGATATTTCCGTCGACGTAAGCCAAAGTGTTCCTGAATCCTGATATTTTTTTAAGAAAAGCAAACATTTTATCAAAGCCATCATTGAATTGACTCAAAAAATATTGATTGGACATAGTCCGACGTTATGTTCAACGTATGAGCAGAGCTGAAATATATCAGACTTCTCAGTTGACTGCTTAAGCATCTTCACTAACACTGGAGGCCAACTAATATCAAGACGATACGTACAAGCTAAGATATAACTTTTAAAACAATCACAGATCGCTTTGCGGTTTTTTCTGCACACTTAAGGGTATACACCCGATTCTTTTTTGCACGGGTCTGGTTTTTGCTATAACTCAGTCAATTTTTAACCGATTCTCACGAAATTTTGTCTGCATGTGTACAAAATTTTATGAGAATCAGTTGAAAATTGACTGAGTTAAGGCAAAAACAAGACCCGTGCAAAAAAAAAGAATCTGGTATATTTTACAACATTCATGTAAGATTTGACAAAAAAAAAATGCAATCATGTGAAATTTCCCATACAAACTTCAACCATATTACAGAGCACGAGTTGCATCAAAATTTTATCCAGTAATTTTAGACGCAAAAGGGAATTGGAAAACTTTTGTTCGGGGTTGATACGATTAATTGTAAATTTTACCATGCAACGTTGACTACTGTATATTTACACCTCAGGAATCTGAAATTGTGTGATTTGGTGAAATCTCTTCACGGCTAGCTAGACGGTGCTAGCACAGACAAACAGACGTAACGCTTGCGAAATTTCCATCGACCATGCATTTAACGATCATTTTAAATTTCCATAGTTATGACTTTCACAACCAGAGGCGCGCGCATCTTTTTCTATGTGTTTGACGTTTCACACTAGCGCCTTCTGTTGACGATATTGCACAACACAGTGATTCGTGCAACTTTTCCACCAGGTGATGGTAGTGTGAACTGGGCGAGGGATTTCCATGAAAATCGTTCAAGGTGTTACGTCTGTTCGTCTGTGGTGCTAGTGAGTAAACGTTGAACAGGAGCAAAAACGCGGCGTGCGCCATGAACGTTCAATTTGCGTATTGATGAATACTTGAATCAACCGTTGAAAACAAGAACGATAGGTAGTGAGTATAGTGAGACGTCTGTTTGTATTTGGGTTTAATTTGTCAAGATTTTGTTCTCTTACATATATTTGTCGCTTGAATTGATTTTATTCACTTTCGTAGTTCCAGCGAAGCACCAAACGCTGGTTCTGCAACCCTACCGGGAGCTTTTATGTGGCATGAGCCTATTTTCTAGCTAACCGTTCCTCAGGTTATTAAGCCGTGATTTGATGTGTCACATGATACATTTCAAGACCAACAATTGAATAGGCCGCATCAACATTGCGTAAACAAACACGTTTCTATCGACTTAGGGCCTTCTGGCATCCACCCACGCATCTCACCACCATTAACAGAAAGATTGATGTTTGCGCTTTCTGTTAGTGGTGGTGAGGTGTGTGGGTGGAGTTCAAAAGGCCTCAAGTCGACAGAAACATGTTTGTTTACAAAATGTTGATGCGGCATTTTCAATTGGTGGTCTTGATTTGGTCACTTTCGGTGAGGTACCCCGAACTGGTTCCGGAGCACTACCGAGTCTTCCAGAAATAGTGTGAGATTATTTCATTGCTAATGTTCATTAGGTTACCTAAACAACACGATTTGATGTATCGCCTGTATGGATATGGATCACTTTAGCATTTTACCACTTCCAGTGGGACGCCCCCAGCTCCGGGATTGCACCGATTGTTCCTGATGTGGTCTTAGACTAGTGTCGAAATTTCCGCTTCCTGGTGCTGGACATCGCCAAGCAGTTTGCAGTCGAAGTGTGTTGCAGCCCCAGTGAGGAAACTCTCAAAACCTCACTGGTGGCTTTTTTCACTTCTGCTGCTGCTGCTGCTGCTGCTGCTGGCGCTCCATACTGCTGCTAACCGGGTCTCCGCTGCTGCAACCAACTTCGAAGCTGTGTCGTTTATGACATCCGTTTTCAGAATGAGCTTGGTACGGCAAACACTCTGCTTTTATATCCTATGTGCGCACGTTGCGACCAATCCGAAAGGCTGAATGGAGGGGAAATAGATTCTCCTTAAGTTGAAAGAAAATTTGTACGCACGATGCGGCCAATCAGAAAAGCTGAATCTGAATCGAGGGGAAATAGATTCTCCTTAGATTGAAGTTCACATTTTAGTTTTGGAAGGAGTCGATTTTTTCTCAGTGTTTCTCAAATCGTTATTATATTTTTTTTTACATTACGATCTGATTCATTGATTACAAAATCTTTTTTTTTTTTTGTTACATCTATATTATTTATATTCTACAACTAGCTCCATGCAAAGTGTTAATTAGTTATCCTAAAAAGTCGAAAATTGATGTACCGCATGCATGAGTGTGGTTCATTTTTGCATTTCGCCAGTTCCGGTGAGTTACTCGAAACTTGTTCCGGAACACTACCGGTAGTCTTAAATATGGCCTGAGACTATTGCGGCGCTTATAATAAATCCACATTAGGTGGCGGCGATATGGCCGCTAGGAGATTCCCGCGATACAGACGCAATGTCAAAATCGAACAGATACTGTCACCCACCCAGCAGCATTGCAGCAGCCTTCAGGCCGTTCATATCAAAACAAAAGTTAGCACAATGGCATCTCAAGTGGTCAGAAATCGTAATAATATTTATCACGACATTGCTTCACTATACGCATACGCATCACCTCGTCGGCTTTGTATTTAATAATCGGGATGTTGTTAAGTGATGCTGCAGGAGGATGCGGCTTCAATTTTTCCATTTCCACATTGCGTCTGTATCGCGTGCATCTCCTCGCGGCCATATCGCCGCAGCCTCATGTGGATTTGATATGAGCGCCGCATGCAGAATTTTTGACCATCAGGTCGCTCATAGTGGCGCGGAAATATTTTGGCAACTTGATGGAAAAGAAGAAGACGAACGCGTTTCGCGGATTTATCTTGCAAGGCACAATATTTTCTTGCTGACCGTTATTCGCGTTATCGAAGAAGACGTTATTTAATATGCTGCGTGCATACGTTTGGTTCCATTCTACATTTGATCACTTCCGGTGGGTCACCTGGTGGGTAACCGGTATCGGCACACTATTGGTTTTCCAAGGTATGGTCTATGGTTTTTTCTTGTTAACCGTTCTTCAGGTTACCTCAAAAGTCATTTAATGTGTCGCATTCATGGGTTGGTTCTCCTTTACGATTAACCATTTTCTATGGAACATCCGTAATCGGTTGCGGAACACTACCGGTATTCCTAAATATGATCGGAAACTATCTTTTGATAAATCAAGATACCTAAAAAGCCATGATTTGATGTGTCGCATGCATGGATTTGGTTCTCTATTATTTACATTTACATTTACATTTACATTTACATTTATTGGAACAATCATCGAACTTCGAGGTCTACATGATTACTTAACCTAACCTTACTCTAATACAGTTAATGCAAGCGAGAACGAAATAGCCTATTCTTGAACATATTCACAGACAAATTAAAATCAAACAGATGATACACTTGATTAAAGACACTACACATGGAACGAATTGGCTCATTTCGTCCGTAAAGGGTACGGCGGAAAGGTAGGTGCAAAAAATCTCGACCCCGTAGCGGTCTTTCAACAGCATACATTCCAGTCATTGCTAAAATCTTTGGAGCATCAACTTCACATAATAAGACCTTTGCGACGAAGATAGCCTTTTGGTCATGTCGCCTTTTGAACAACGGTTCCATCCCTAAAAACTGACAGCGATCAGCATAAGGAGGAAGTTCGTAACTATTAGTCCAAGGAAGAAATCTCAAAGCATATCTGACAAATTTGGATTGGACAGCTTCTATCCTTGTAATCCAGTTGTTAGCATGTGGGCTCCACACAACTGAGTTTGTATCCAGTATGGAGCGGACAAGTGCATAATATAGTGCTCTCAAACAATACGGGTCGCGAAATTGGTTAGCAACACGCATGATAAACCCTAGCTGCTTATTAGCCTTTGCAATAATGTGAAGATAATGATTCTGGAAAGTCAACTTTTTGTCAAGAATTACGCCTAAGTCCCTAATTTCTGTTACTCTCGTCAATTGCTGATTATGTATGCTATACGGAAATTCAATGTCAGTTTTCTTACGGCTAAAACTTATCACTGAACATTTAGAAATACTAACAATTAGAAGGTTACGAACACACCATGAAGCAAACGAGTCAAGTAAACATTGTAGCTGCTGACAGTCTTCAACAGAACGTATTTGAAGGTACAGTTTCAAATCATCAGCGTATACTAGTTTACAGCCTCGAGGGAGTAAACAACACACGTCGTTGAAGAATATTGCAAATAAAAGGGGGCCTAAATTGCTGCCTTAGGGAACTCCTGAATTGTTGCAAAAAGTATGTGATTCTGTGTCACCTATTTTAACAGATAACTTGCGATTGTATAGATACGATTGGAGCCAAATAACAAGATCTTGCGATACTCCAAGACGATCCAGTTTGGCTAGAAGAATCCGGTGATCAATCCTATCGAATGCAGCTTTGAGGTCGGTGTACACCGCGTCGATTTGCACTTCTTCATCCATTCCAGTAATGCAAAACGAAGTGAATTCAAGTAAATTGGTACTCGTAGAACGACCGGAATAGAAACCATGTTGTTCGGTTGAGATGTACGAATTCATTTTGCGGAACAGCATCTTTCCCATCAGAATCTCGAAGAGTTTAAAACCAGCGCATAGAGAAGTTATTCCACGGTAGTTCGCGATGTTGCGTTTATCACCTTTTTTAAACACCGGAAACATGTACGACCGTTTCCAACATTCCGGAAATTTTCGGTTCCGAAGCGACAGGTTAATCAAGCTACATAGTGGTCGGCACAGTACTCCTGCACATTTTTTCAGCAACAAGGAAGGGATACCGTCTGGTCCTGGATTCGATGAAGACTTCATTCCACAGAGAGCATCCAAGACCTCATTAGTGGAGAATTGTAATGTACCCATAGATACAATGTGTTCAGGAACATTGAGTAGAGCGGCCTCAACTTGTTGATCCGACGCAGTATTGGAGTTGAACACACTGGAGAAATGATCGGCGAAAAGACTACATTTTTCTTCCGTTGAGTTAGCGCTACTTTCACCAAGGAACATGCCAGACGGAAGACCGTTTTCGCTACGTTTCTCGTTGATGAACTTCCAGAATGATTTGGGGTTTTGCTTCAGCTCAGACTGCTTTCTATCCACATATTTTGAGTACAAAAAGCGGTTGTAACGACGGTAGAGGTTACTGGATGACTCAAAATTGCGTTTGGTAAATTGGTTTCGTTCTCTGGAATACCTTTTTAAGGCAGATGCACGCGCACGTTTCAGTTTTCGCAAGCGGGCGTTGCACCAGGGGGCTTGCGACGAGGACGAGTCACAGGAACATGTTGGTCGAATACAGAGGTCACCGACTGGTTAAAAAACGCAACAGCTACGTCTATATCATCCATAGTTTCGATTCAAGCCCAATCGAAATTAGCAAGCGTTCTATTCAAAGCATCATAATCTGCTTTGTTGAAGTTGTACAGATTTGCTTCAGCAGTATCTACAAATTCGCATGGCTTAGGGATATTGAAAACTGCTTCGAGCGCTGGATGATAAAGGTCAATTGGAACATAGGGATCCACGCATTCTTGTACACTACAGTCTGTGCAAACATCCTCATTTAGGAATAAAAGATCCAGAGTCCGACCTTGAAAATTCGTAACCGTATTTAGCTGCCTCATGGTATTGAGAAACATTCCGTCAACTAGCTTAGAACTCGCGGTGGTAAAGGAGCTGTTTTCCATGTCCAAGTGTACTGCGCCTGAAGTGGTTTTCTTCCATCCAAGGAGGCGTTGATTGTAGTCGCCTAGTAGAATGTGAACATCACCGAACCGCATGGCAGATGTTACTGTATTGACGGCAGACAGATGACGTTCGATCACCGACACATCACTGGACATGTCTGGAGGTAAGTACGTAACACCAATCCAGATTCTTCTATTGGAACATTCTAAAATAACCCACAGATGCTCAATATGATCATCGATTACCACAGGAGCAATGGCAGAATTCAGACGGCTCGCCACTGCAATGAGAACTCCTCCGCCTCGAGATTTACCAGTGCTAATAGTGCAACGATCTTTACGGTAGACGTTGTAATTATCACCAAAAAACTGAGCAGAATGAAAATGGTCGTTGAGCCATGTTTCGGTTAGCACAATGATGTCGTGCTCTGCGTCGCAAACAGCAGTAAAGATATCGTCGGCTCTGCTTCGAAGGCTTCTGACGTTCTGGTAGTAAACACGTAGCGAGTCTCCCAGATCGTGCGCAACGCCAACGCGAGGAAGTGGTCCGTTGGGCACAGGCACTCGACGGGGTGCCTGGAATGCGTTTGAGTTTAGGCGGGGTGCAGCATCATGCCTAGCTACGGCAGGGCATATACTGTGCATCAAATTACCTGACAAAGCAGGAGTATCGACTGCTTCGGTATTTCCTGTACAGTTGCCGGTTACGGCATCATCAACTCTCACAGATAGGGAGAAGTTCTGTAAATTGTAGTGACTTAAAACGGGTGCAGCGTCCTGCCTAGCTTCGGCGAGGCATATACTATTCTCACTATTACCTGACCGAACAGGAGTATCAACTGTTGTAGTATATCCTGAATAAGAAGCGTTGTCGTCGCATCGGTAGACTCCATTTTCATGATCGTCAACATCATTACAGCGGACGCTGTCAGGTACGGACCATGGATGAATCCCCTGGAATACGCTTTCATTTAGGGGGAGTGCAGCATCAAACCTAACTTCGGCGGAGCATATACTGTGCAGCGTGCACTAATTTACCTGACAAAGCAGGAGTGTCGACTGCTTTCAAATTTCCTGTAGAATTCCCATCGGAATGATGAACAGCATCGTCAACGTTCAGAGGTATGGTGTAGTTGGTCTGAGAATCACAGTAGCTTAAAAGACGTGCAGTGTCCTGTCTAGCTTCGGCAAGACATATACCGTTCTTAAAATTACCTGACAGATCAGGGAATTCGACTGCCTCAATATTTCCAGATCCGAATAAATCTTCATTCTTTTCGTCAACGTTCACTACTTCGAATAATCGACACGACTTTTCCGTTGCTCTAGCTGTCTTTGGTACACTGGACAAGTAACACTCCATGCTGCATGATTGGTATCAAGCCTAAACTTTCGATCGGTATTCATTTTGTTGCAGTTCGCACACTCCCTTGACTTCGACTGGCATTCGTTCACCAAATGATCCCCGCTACATATAGGGCACTTCGGAGTTGCCGACTTGCAATCTTTGCTCTTGTGGTTGAAGGCACAACAATTGTAACATCGCGTCACATTTAGACCGTCAAACACTCGACATCGATCCCATCCACAGTTTAATTTTTCCTCCAACATCACTTTATTGAACGTTTCGGCATCAAGCTCAATAATTGCACTGATACTGTTGAACTGTAACTTTTGGTTACAGTATGTCTTACACAGTCTGAAATGCTTCAGGTTCACGAATGCTTCATTTTGATCCACCAATGTTTCTTTAAGTTCTTGTTCGTCCATTTCATCACTCATTCCAATTAACTTGATCGTTGGCTTAAGGCTCTCACGGACATTTACTTCATACAAACCACCCATGTTTTTCTCAACATTTTCTTTCAACAATAAGACGCTTTTCTCATCTTTCAACGCAATCACTGCTTCACCAGCTTTCTAAGCTCTGCTCGGACATCTTCCACTTGAACACCCGGCTTAGGCTTAATAACAACAACAGGGTCCGGCTTTCTTTTCGGAATTTCACTCATCGGTTTTTCAAGCATTCTTTGTTCAGGACGTATTTTCACTACCTCAGCATACGAAGATTTTGGTGTTTCATCAACTTCAGTTTGATTTTCACATTCATCAATTTTTCCCCGTTTCGCAGACGAACGAGTGACCATTAGTATGGGACAAACATCAAATTCTCGCTCCAGTCGACTTTTTTGATTCCATTTAGGTCCCATATCAACTGTACAAAATTTCAGCGCAATCGGTGAAACTATAATTTAGCGCAAGCGGCTCAAAGTTTGCATAGGATTTACTATGGGAAAAGTTACACTTTCAGATAAAAAAATCCCAGAGGTCGTCCCTTGTCCCCTTAATTCAAATCGATCAATGCTTCTTGTAGAAATATCATTTATGAAACTTTCCTTCGAAGACCGCAAAACAATTGGATGCTTGTGGAAAAAGTTATAGATTTATTACCGATTAGTGATCGAATGAACGGCTTTTTGTTTTGTTTTATTAGCAGCACTGTAGCTGCTGCCTTGGCTATTGCCGTTTCTGGGGGTGGTGATGCCTCCCGCCACCCCATGCAACAACGGCAGCAGCAGTGCTGCTGATAAAACAAAACAAAAAGCCCTTCGTTGGATCACTAATCGATAATAAATCAATAACTTTTTCCACAAGCATCCAATCGTTTTGCGATCTTCGAAGGAAAGTTTCGTAAATGTTATTTCTACAAGAAACATTGATCGATTTAAATTAAGGAGACAAAGGGCGACCTCTGGGATTTTTTGTATGAAAGTGTAACTTTTCCCATAGTAAATCCTATGCAAACTTTGAGCCGCTTGCGCTTAATTATAGTTTCACCGATTGCGCTGAAATTTTGTACAGTTCATATGGGGCCTAAATGGGATCTAAAAAGTCGACTGGAGCGAGGATTTATTTTTTTTCATACAAGCGTGTCCCACACTAGTGTTCATGCTCGGATGGTGGGATGGTACGGATGAAGACTGCTTAACGGTGTACCACTGGCGGGTGTCGGATGATGTGCGATTTGTTATCAGCCCGTTAACTGGAGTCTCTGCTCAGCCGATAAGCCGAAACAGAAAGCAGATGGTGAGCTGGCATGGACGGCGGAACGGATCAGGATGCCACGAACGGTGGAGCAACCTGAACGGTGGCACGGCACTGGCGGGCGTCGGATGATGTGTGATTTGTTATCACTGCTGATATCAATTGAATGATGTAAGGATGGTTTCATATCTCAATTTCAGCTGGAAATGACGCTGGATACTGACACTTTTCAATACTGCATGGAAGGGGGCATATCTCATCATTGCACCCCCCCCCCCCCCACTAATCCCCTTAACAACACTCATTACTTCTTTCCCGTAAACCAACCTTATCCCTCTAATCTTAAGTACTCCAACTGATCTGAACACAATCAAATTCCATTTAGGTAACGTTACCTAAATGGAGGGACCTAAATAGATTTTACCTAAATGGATACTTCCTAAATGGAAGTTTGAGTGTACCAGGGTACCCTCCACAGTATTTTGCCTTTACTGTGCTAACCGGAGCAATAGGGTGTTTCTCGGAGACAATCAGCTGTCCTTCTTCAATCTCATACTTGAGGCTGAATAAGGGCGGGATCTTGAATGTTATCAATTAGTTTAAATTTTCACCTATATGGTTTCGCATTATGCGTTTTACACAGTGTATTCTGTGCATCCTTGTTCACCAGTAGATCGGCTTGATTTATGCTTGATGGTGACTACAAACATTTTCACGATGGATCGCTGATAAACAATGTCTCCCACTTTAACGTCTACAACCCTCACTAGACCATCGTCCCCAGGGTACACTTGAACAATCTTTCCCAATTTTCAAACCTGCGGTGACAAGCTCTTGTCCGTTAACAGAACTACATTTCCGGGCCTGACGTTAGCGAGAAGTGTATGATTCTTCGATCTTCGGGTATCAGGTATCAGAAGGCCGGCTCCAGACGCACTTTATCCTCCTGACGACCTTTGGACTCATCAAGCGGTTCGTCGAGGATTACGTGGAAGAAACCGATGCTCGTGAAGTCAGTGTACGACTCGGGCACCTCATTAACATCTGGAATGACTACAACGCCACCCAAGCTGAACTTGAGACCCTAGATGATACAGCGATCGACGCCCATCTCAAGGAACGTGTCGAGTTCGAAGAGGCGTACTTTCAGGCCAAAGGGTTCTTGCTCTCCGTGAATAAAACCGAACATATGTGCCCCGAGCTTCTTCGTCTTCTTAATCAGCCGTACCAAGCCCTACGTCGTCCCACATCAGGTTACCCGACATCAAGATACCGAACTTCCCTCGACATTTAGACCAATGGTTAAACTTCCACGACTTATTTCTTTTTGTTAGTTCATTCATCGTACGAACTGATGAATATTTAAAAACTCTTCTATCTTCGTTCTTCACTCTCTGGGGATGCTCTAAAGCTTATATCCACACCACCGCTATTAGTGCCACGAACTACCAGGTTGCGTGGAAGCTTCTCTTGGACCATTACCAGAACCCAGCTCACCTAAAAAACTCCTACGTCGACACTCTTTTGAAATTCTCGCCCATCAAGAAGGAGTCCGTCTACGAGCCTAATTCTCTGGTCGAAAAGTTCGATGCTAACGTCAAAATTCTTCGCCAGCTTGGTGAACGGACGGAGTACTGGGATATTCTGTTGATCCGTATGCTGAGTAGCCGATTAGATCCCACCACCAGAAGGGATTGGGAGGACTATTCGTCGACGCAGAACGTCGTGTCCTTCAACAGCCTTACTATCTTCATTCAGCGAAGAGTCACCGTGTTGCTGGAAGACCAACGAGAATCCATCGACGATCTGCAACATCAAGAAGCCCGCCCCACGACTAGTCGCGAGCCATGGAACAAGTCCAACAAATCAACGAAAGTGTGTTGCTTGCTCAGACCACCATCCTCTATATAGCAATGCGGGGACTTTTCCAAATTAACCATTGAAGATAAGGAAAAGGAAATCCTTCGTCATCAACTGTGTAGAAACTGTCTGCGAAAGGCCAAAGAATGTCCATCATCAACGTCGTGTCGAAAGCGTCAGAGGTCACCATCACACCCAGCTTTGCCAAGGTCCATCGTCAGCAAGCGCAAAGGCCATCGAAAGTCAATCCAAGGAGAATTCGAGTCAACCAGCTAGCGAGCAACCATCCGCATCAGTTTCGGCAACCGTGGACGAACAAGTCAGTCTCGCCTCCGCCGGACGTGAACGTAAAAATGTACTCTGGTAGTGAGTACTGGTTTGCTACAGAATCGTTTTCACAGCGCATCAAGATTCAACGGAAACGCATCCACTTGCCCATCTCTAGAATTGGGCAGTCCGCCACGGAATCACGGTTTAAATTCCACTCGAAGATTCGCTCCCGTCTCAGCAATTAATCCACTAATGTTGAAACCCTCGTCCTGCCTAAGGTCGCAATCGATTTGCCTTCTGTCGCTGTCAATACGTCGTCCTGGGAGATTCCACCAGGAATTGACCTTGCAGATCCTGCTTTCCACCAAACCGGTCCCATCGATCTAATTCTGGGCGCGGAAGTCATTTTTGAATTCTTCAAAGTCTCTGGCAGAATCAATCTCGGACCAGGTCTGCCAACGCTCGTTAACTCTGTCTTCGGCTGGGTCGTGTCCGGGAAGAACAACTGAAGTGCAGCTGCCTCTCCAATCGTCGCAAACATCGCTACTGTCGCTGACCTGAATCAACTTATGGAAAAAATCTGGTCCATTGAAAAAGATAGTTCTCGTTCATGTCACTCTATAGAGGAGGCAGTCTGCGAAGAGCACTTTCGTCAAACAGTCTCTAGGACTCCCGAAGGCCGCTACGTAGTGTCGCTTCCAGTCAAGCAAGACGTTCTCGACAACCTTAAGGACAATCGTCGGACAGCTATTCGCCGTTTGCATCTTCTGCAGAAACAACTTGCACGTAACGATGAGCTTTACCAACAGTACCGAAGTTTTATGGACGAGTACCTGCAATTAGAACACATGTCACTTGTGAAGGACTACCAACAAACGCCGCAACTGTGCTACCATCATCCACACCCTGCTGTCAATCGTTGCTGATAGTTGATTTAACCCTTTATAAGGCAGTGGCAACTATATTGCCACCTAATAGACATATTTTTTTCTGTTCGTTTAGAAAATTTTTACAACTTCTGTTTTAACTGATGGATACATTAGGCTTTTGTGAACACTCATGATTTTTTTGAGCCATAACAAATATGAATGGGCTTTTTAGAACAAAATTTCTGTCCAAAAACTGCCATTTTTGGGTGCATAAAGGTTTATTAGATCGAACTGCTGTTGTGGTGAGCGAATTGAAAATCAAATTATGGGGAATGAAAGGCCCATGTTCCTTATACTTGTGAACAACATTTCAACTTGATTGCTTCATTAGTTTTAGGAACTCAGCCTTTTGAAAAAATGTACTATTATAAATGGGCATGTACTAAAATTGCCCCATCGTCCAAAATTATTGACCAATCGAGTTCAAATCCACACATGTAACTCATGAATATTGGGGCAATAACTTATCAAAAAATCAGCATGATTGATAAACGCATCACAAAATAACAACATTTTAAACTTTGTTGACAAAAAGTTGAAATTTAGACCAATTTGAATTTTTTGAAAATAAAATCGTTTTTGTTCATTACATCACATGTACTTTATATTCCAATGTAGAACGAGTAGATTCCGTGCCTGGTTTTCTCGGCCTTATAAAGGGTTAACTGGCCATCTTGGTTTGTTGCAAAAATGTTTTACTTTGAAAAAGCTGAATAATTTGTTGAAAATACAAATGCTTCCGCATGAAGCTACTGTCCTTTTTCAATGTTGAGTAAACATTGTTTTTACTTAGTTTTCGACAACATTCTTTTTATTAAAGTTTTATCTACAAGTTTACATAATGAGCTTGTTCAAATATTTTCAAATGATTCGGATGGGATAAAAGTTATCTATATATTATTACATACTCCAAAACCTCCATTTAGGTAATGAGTCGGGACTGCCTAAATAGAATTTTTACCTAAATGGATTCATTACCTAAATGGATTCAGTTTATTACCTAAATGGATTACAAGGTTGCAAAGAAGTTCAACAAGGGAGAGTTACTAGGAGATTTAAAGGAGATCATGTGGAGTTTCAGATGGCTTTCAAGGAGTTTCAGGAGGGGGTGGGTTTCAGGAGGGGAGGGGCTTCAGGGGCGTTTTCGGGGGTTTTGGTGGATCTTAGATCAGAATTGTCATTCAAATGACTAGCTAGGCACGAAACACGAAAAACCTTGCGAAAACCCTGCAAAATTCCGCCAGACTGAAAACATATTGAATGTCGGGTCAAA
Source organism: Aedes albopictus (assembly GCF_035046485.1). Classification (NCBI taxonomy): domain Eukaryota; kingdom Metazoa; phylum Arthropoda; class Insecta; order Diptera; family Culicidae; genus Aedes; species Aedes albopictus. Next base: position 142,804,213 of record NC_085136.1, on the reverse strand, counting down.
GTCGGGTCAATTTTTATCGTATGTTGGGCCATTGTTGGACCAACATCGAACAACTGTTGGGTTGGGTTTGGTGGCCAAAATAAAAACAGGTGAATGATAGGTTGATGTCGGGTTTGACGTCATCAATGCTGGAGATGATATCAATTGAATGATGGAAGGATGGTTGATTAACTCAATTTCAGCTAGATACTGACACTTTTCAACAATGCATGGAAGGAGGAAAGGTGTTTAAGGGGCAACATTGCATCCCCCTCCCCCCATACCCACCCCCTAACACCACTCACTACTTCTTTCCCATAAACCAAACTTATACCCAAGCTTATACCTAATCTTAAGTACTCCAACTGATCTGAACACAATCAAATTCCATTTAGGTAACGTTACCTAAATGGAGGGACCTAAATAGATTTTACCTAAATGGATCCTACCTAAATGGAGGTTTGAGTGTATATTAAAATGCAGTGGCATACGTGGGACCGCGCATAACTTTCAAACGAATGGTCCGATTTGGGTCGTCTAAGTTTTGTTCTGTTAGTTTTCACTCAAGGAAGGCTTATGAGGCAAAAAATTGGGAAAATTTAGAGTTTTTGAAAATTGGGTTTTCATACATTTTGAATGGGGACCTGGGCGCTTGGCTAGGGACTTGAAACGTCAAAAAACGCAGTAGGCAAGACAAATTTGGCCGGGGACAGCTAGTATGTCCATGAAACTATCCGGGTAGTGTAGCTTCACTGTTGCGTTGTTCACACGGAGGATCTTCTTCGGATTACACGTACTTTTTGCTACTGGAAAGCCGTGTTTATTTTGTCCTTTCCTTAGGCCTTCCGCCAGGTAGTTGGCCACGCAGATCAAATTTCCAATTGAATCTCGAATCATCGAAACCATTACTCGTCTTGTGTAGCAGCAGCACAGGCGGTGAATCCGGCATGTGGGACTGATTTGGCATTAATATTGAATATTTCTCCCAACGGCTAGCCACCAGCTTTTTGCGAAGACAAGTCCAAATGTTACGCCGGGGCCCGTGGCGTAGTGGCTACACGTTTGCTTCATAAGCAGATGATCATGGGTTCGATCCCAGCCCCGGCACTTTCGTCAGGTGCTCTTTCCCCCTGAGAGCAGCTGACACTGACCCTCTTCTGAGCCCATGGCTCAAATGAACCCGGATACTTGGACATCGGCGAACGTCATCCCATAATGGACTCCCAATCGGACTGGAAACAGGAACAACCAACAGCCACACACCAACATCCTTGAGCTCATCATTCTACCACGATAGGGTAGAAAGTGAAAGCAGCGCAACGGCCACCAGTTCGATGTAGTACAATTAGAAATAGAATACATTTAGGCGTTGTACAACACCGAGAAAAATTTCTACTCAATGACTGAGTTGGCCTTACTCAGAAATCGAAAAATCCTTTGTTTTCTTACTCAGTTTCGGCTAAAAGTGGGACAACCCATTGGCAATGGGTTGTCCCACTTTTAACGGAAACTGAGTAAGAAAACAAAGGATTTTTCGATTTCTGAGTAAGACCAACTCAGTCACTGAGTAGAAATTTTTCCCTGTGAAAGTGTATGTACAGCTTCCAATTAGAATCGCTCACGCAGTGCCCTAGTGGACAATAGAGCTGTAAATTAGGTTAAGTGATTGAAGAATAATAAAAAAAAGTTCAAATGTTGGGATCTGCAACGGATTAAATTTTATAAATACAGTTATTTGAATATATGATTTGTAAATGCTTCAAGGGCGGCACTTAATAGCAAACTCACTGTTTTGCACTTTCAACGCGAACGTACATTAAAGTCAGCCATGATGATAATGATCGAGCGGCTGGGTTGAAGATGAAAAATGGAACAAACCAAAGTTTGGTTTGTTCGAATCAACTTTCAAACTAAAATATTAGTTGTTTTTTCTCCAACCCAAATGTCAGTTTGATTTAACCGCCACGTTTGTTAAACTAATGGAATATGTTAGATGTTGTGTATGTTTGTAGGAACAACAAATTAACTGTTTTGTTTCAAACAAATAAACAACAAAACTACAATTTGAAACAACTATTTTTTTTAGTTTGTAAATCATCAAACGCTTTTGTTGATTCAAACTGTCCTGATTTTTCTCCGTGATTTTTTTCCGTAATTGTTGGCGTGAGATTTAAGAGATCATTTTGTATAGAACCAATTTTGGTTTTCAAACATGTAACTCCTACAGCTGGCAAAAAGAACTTCCAGCAAACAGAACACGAATCCGATTGATTGATTGTGTTGATTGTTCATTGTTAATCCATTTTAAAATGGCGAAAAACGAGCGTGAATTGTATGTTATAATTACTTATATAATTCTACACCATCACAACAAGTACTAGTCATAGCCATGGCCCTCTCTCTTTCTCTCTCTGTCTCGCTTTTATCCACATAATAATTGAATTTGTTTAATAAGTTCGGTTTCTTATACAATACCAACAACACCCTTCGAATTGCGCAATTGCAACTCTGACCAACGGAATTCTTTGAAAGGAGCACAATAACAAGGATACCCTCAATCAAAATCTTGAGTGAATCGAAACGAATTGGATCCCTTCCTGGAATGCGCGCAGAAAATAACTATACACAAAACCATTTAGGACGGCACAACAATAGCAATCGAGAGCAACGAACGGTGGCGTGCCTCCACTCATTCAAGGAGGCATTCTTCTTGATATAGCACCACCATTTAGTAGGCAGGCAGTCGAAGGCTTCTCAACTCAACATCTTGCCATTGTTTCCGGTTGCTGGTGGCATGGTGCTACCGATCCGCCACCACCGCCGCCATCATCGTATCATGAACGTATGCTTATCCCGAAGCCTTCCAGCATCCGACGGAGCGTTGAATGCGTATGGGTAAAACAGTGTGTTATTTTTGTAAAGCTCCAGCCTGAGTCGGGCTCGCACCGCACTTCAATTAATAGTTTTTGCCTCCTCACATGCAACAATGGCGCTTTTATTACGGGAAGGACCATGGGAGAAGGATCCTTGCGAGTGTGGATCATAATGAAATATGTATTACTTTGCACTTCCGTACGAAAGTTTAGGAATATGTATGTTAAGCTAATTCGCCAATTGGGTTGTTTAATGAATAAAGTTTTGCTATTTTCTATAGCCTAATCGAAAGAGCTCATTTTTCTGAGTATTACGTGATTTTATTGGATTCCAATACCTTTGTTTTGATGGTCAAATTAACTAAACCGTTTTAATTTTCGTGGATAGAATGACAGTTCAATCGATAAAATGACAGTTCGACCCGAACAGAAATTTTTCCCCATACAAACTTTAAATGCACTTTAAAAATAGTTCCCGGACTCCAAAAATTATGAAATTTTGGATTTAGACTAATTTTGGGGCGGAGAATCCGATTATGAAATAATCCGAGTACCCCTAAAGAACCCAATTGTTGTACAGTTAACCCCCAGCGTCCTGTTCATGGAACAGTAATGTTCGTTGATGAAGATCGAAAACTGTTACACTGCACTGTAAATGTCCAGGACCAGGATACAGCAGACTAATGTGAACGGGAAAAGCGGCGCAAGCCCACTCGATGGCTGCCCTTGTCGTTCGCCATTGTGGTGCCGTGTCGGTTGGAACTTAATTGCAGTTTAGCAGAAGTGAGTATAGTTTTGGTTCGGTTTTTAATTGTATTGTACGGTACAATGAAGCACAATGAAGAGGTCTTTTAAGTTGAAATTAATGTGAATACACACATATGTTTGAGAAAGCAATCATTCATACGTGATTTCAAATATCATATAATTTTCCAAGGAAGTGAAGGAGTCTCGAACAGCTCTCGGAATTTGAGTTTTGCACTGTTTATTTGGTGAATGCCCATTATTTTATTCATGAAGTGATATCCACATTTTTCGTATCTCTGAAAGTGGAGGGAGTTTGACCAAATATCCCAAGTTTCTCTCCGCTCGGTGCTTGACATCGGGTGCGAAATTGATCCTTGTCAAAAAAAAATCTAATTTCCGTTACCACGATTAGACCGCGGGTAGAAAGAATCGCTTTCGCGTATATTGACATGACGTCGAGTGTATCGGGACACAATGCAATTGTGTGTATTTCGCGCTTGGTGTGGATGGAGGATTTTTTCCGACTCCGTCTGGGTACAATAATTACAGAAAGGCAAATTTTTTCCTCCCATTCATTGAAAGTCCCTGGTTCGAGAAGATCCGAAGGCGGAACAATTGCATCCGTAATTTATTCTCAGTCTGTGGAGATTTTTCCCCACTTCACGCTTCGGGTGAGAACTATGTTACAACAAAGAATAAACGGCGGTGGTGGATTGTGCGAGCGAGATTTTTTCGCGGAAGTTTCAATTAACTTTTTTTCCCTATCGGTTCCCATCTCAAGAGCACGCTGTCAAATGCACTCGCTTCATCGAGTGTTGGGTGCTGGAGCAATTTGTGATCTGTGATTCATTCGAGTATGGTTTTGTAATTTTGCAAATTCTGTGGATCTTTTTAGTTATTTCTAACTCAGTGACGGATGACCACGGACATCCAGGGTTTTTTTTTTTTTGAGTCGTGCTTTAGATGATTTTGGTTCCATTTTGGGTCTTTAGTTAGCCTTGTGGTTAAGGTAATGGATCGGAAATCCAGAGACGGTGGATTTGATTCTCGTTCTCGTTCTGGGAAAATTGTCTCGACACCCTGGGCAAAGTGTGACATTGTGCTTGCCTCACAATATACACACTAACAATGGCAGGCAAAATGGCCGTTTAATTAAAAACTGTGGCAGTGCTCAAAAACACTAAGTTGTAGAGAAGCTGGCCAAGTTCCAGTGGGAACATAGAGGCATCATCTACCCTCCAGTTGTTTTTTCTTAATAATAATCTGCTCAACAGACATCTGAACAGGGAGGTCCAAGAAGTGTGATATCAGGTTTCAGTAGGTCGGCTCCAGAGACACGTTCTCCTCCATTTGGGGAATTTGTGCTATCACCATAAACACGAGCCTATTCATCATTTACTTGACGGAGAAGTTCAGGACAGGGGAAAGGACAGGTAAGAGAATAGGATCGACATACACGCATAAGCGTACCACAATGGGCTAAAACATCGCCATGAGAAGGGCATTGTGATAACGCATAAAACGTAAAGAGAGCCTATAGCTCTTTACCACAGCAGGTCAAGAACAACAGAACGTCCTGAAGATTCAGGTTTCTGGGGTCAGTTTCACTTAATAAGTGTTTTCCGGGTACTCGGAAACGCAGTTGCGCAAAAACTGGACAGTTACATATTAAATGATACGAAGTTCCATAATCGGATTCACAGCTATCACAGGCAAATGAATCAGCTTGCGGAATATTCGCCATGTGATAGCTGAGTCGGCAGTGGCCAGTCAATGCTTTGATCAGAATGCTGCAATTCTGCTTTGACAGATTTGTTAGATACTTCGCCACCCTTGGAGATGGCTCAGTACAATACAATTTTGTTTGACGACATGACTCCAAACTGTTCCAGTACTGTTTGTGCTGAGTGGCAGCCCAGGTGTCAATCTGAAGCTTTATCCTACACTTGGATACTGGAATAGCTGGCTCAGGGCCAATGAAGTCATGTGATGCTCCAGTGCGAGGTAACTCATCAGCCAATTCGTTTCCAGCGATGGAAGAATGGCCAGGTACCCATACAAGGTGAACAGCATTTGCTGAATTCAGCTCCTCGATTTGAGTTCGACAAGTGATAACTATCTTCGACCTGTAGTTAGCCGAAGCAAGTGCTTTAATAGCAGCCTGGCTATCTGAACAGAAGTATATTACTTTGTCCATTACGTGCTGCTGAAGTGCTGATTGCACTCCGCACATAAGAGCAAAGATTTCGGCCTGAAAAACGGTGCAGTGTCTACTGAGTGAGTAAGACTGATACAAGCTTAGCTCATGCGAATAAACACCAGCACCTGCTCGACCTTCGAGAAGGCAGCCATCAGTGTAACACACGATGCCGTCTGAAATACTTCTCTCCAGATAACCGGATGTCCATTCTTCCCGGGAAGGGAACTTCGTGGAAAATGTCCTATATGGGAAATTACAAACAATTGTAAGATCACTTGGAGCAAGGACAACTTTGTCCCAATTCACCAAAAGTGAAAACAACGAGGTGTGTGTTGAATGTGTAGTGGGCAACGTCAAAGAGAACTTCTAACGCTGCCGACATCGCCAATAAGCTCATCCTTTGGAGATGGCCTAATTTTGATTGGACCGTTCTCACTTCGCTCTTTTGCCACCAGACATCCATAGACCAATATTAGACGAACAACAGTGTGGGGTTAAGTATAGTCTTCTACAAAAACAAAAGTGAAAGCTAGGACTACTCTTTCCTCGACCCACTAAACAACATTCCCATGGTCGCCGAACCCTTCGTCTTTCCTGAACTACAAAGAAAGCATTGCTTCATAAAGGGGCCAGCGCACATCACACCCTCAAGGCTACGCTGTTAACCTTGAGGGTGCGATGCGCACTGGCTCTTCTCTGAAGCAATGCCTTCTTGGTAGTTCCGGAGAGACGAAGGGTTTTTTTTATTTATTTATTTTTTGTAGAAGAAGGTCCTTAACCCCATACTACCTGGACCTTCTGTCCGGGTGTCTGATGAGCAGATTATCCCCCAAGGTTTAGAAGGAAAAAAGGTTTGCTGCGTAGCCTGCAGCAACGAACATCGATGACTCTGTTTGGGGAGTCTACCTAGGTAGCATGCTGGCGCTTAGCCAGTTTCCCGATTGGTCCTCACCGCCCCATTTGTCTTTGTCGACACTACGCCTGCTTCCAACTGCACAGCATGTATAAAGGGGCTGTTCATAAACCACGTAGACCAAAACTTGGCCATCTCAGACACCCCCCTCCCCCCCCCCTTGGGGACTTTTGTCCAAACAAAAATTTTGAAATTTGTATGGAGCGTAGGCTTTGGCCAAACAACAATCCCACAGTGCTATTCCTGTGGGAAACAGGGCCAGGGCCATGCAGCAAGCATGTGCTTTTCGAAAGTTTCGAAGCCGAATCGCAGTTCGAATCAGGAGCTCCGGAAAAACCAGACCGTGGGGACGGTAGGTTCCAGAGATGAGTTGGCCTAGGAGCTGGCTAACTTGCGGATGCAGCTGAATTCTTTCCACGATAAGTCGGTTTTGCTAGAACTTAGTAGTGTGATGAGTGAAACCTTGTATGTTGAGAGCCAGGCAATAGAATTTGAAGCTGATAGTGGTGCCTGTGCGACTGTAATTAGCAGTAGCTTGTATCGGAAACAATTGTCTCATTTATACCGTTTGTAAGTGTGAGGAATGATTTTTCAACCGTGACCGGTGAAGGGTTAAATATTATCGGTGGAGTTAGTGCTTGTGCACGGTGCTCCATTTACCGTTATTATAAAATAAAATATACCATCAAAACCTGAAACGCCATTCTCTTTATTTATCTATCCTACACCTCTGGACAAATTTTTAGAATCATCGTTGGGCGAAATTTTGAGTTACGCCCTTTTAAAGGGCCTAACCTCTAAAAAATCGAGTTTTCTACAGAATAACACCACATTTCATAACAGAATCATGAATTAAAGACATCAATAACAGAAATTATCATGAACAACATTGAAATTTGGTAGTATGCATCCATATGAATATCGGTGGAGTGCATTTTGTATTAAAATTTGTCATTACGTCAATATACGGTAGAAGTTCTTAGGGCCTATAGAAAGCAAACATTGCATTGGTGTAACAAATTCAATAAAAAGTATCTTGTATTGTGATTCCATATGTCAATAGATGTTCATATTACTCTCCGTCAAGGTGATAGTATTTACATGCTCATCACCAACATTTCAAAAGGACGTAACTGATCTTCAACACAATATCTTCTCCCATAGCAGATCGAATCTCATCTTTCCCAGGACATCAACAATCACTATCGGAAATTCTTTCTTCTTTTGAAATATGTGGTTAAGACCTTTTCTCCCTACAAATTCTTTTCTTCATTTTTTATTTCATTCCTGGAGCAACATTTGAAAAGAAAATCGAAGACAATATTGCGCGTTCCGCCGTAGATTATCGCACAAAAATGTTCAAAATCGCTAATAGATCGTCGCCAGTACATCATATCGTGTCCGTGTCTTCTACAATAAATGCGGAAAATAGCTATTGATTGATCGCGCAGAAGACACTAAAACGATTAAATGTAACCGCGCATATCTATTCACATTTCTGCATATCTTTGCGCGATAATTTTTCTTGTAATGTGTTGTAGGTTGGAAAAAAAATAAAATTAGTAGGAATAAAACGTCTTACATACATATTAAAAAAAAAGAAATAATTTTCATGCAGCATTTTATGTGTGATTATTTGAAGCCTGATTCGACTTTTTGTCTTTTGGCCTTTCAATGTTTTGGTTTTCTATACTTTTAACTTATACCGTTTGGCACACATACATATTTTTTTTTTGTTTACCTTGTGGTTGCCCATATATTACTATTGTTTTTAAAGCAGATTTTCTGTATAGAGAGTGTATGCTCTTCATATATCGGTGCCAACATTTCAAAATGGCGAAACTGCTTGCCGAAACCATACCTTCATCACTCCGGTGCAATGTACAACCACTACTGGACGGAGGAAATGCATTTTTTTCCGATAGTGGTTGTTGGTGTCCTGGGAAAGATGAGATACGTTCTACAGCTATGGGAGAAGATATTGTTTAAAAGATCAGTTACGTCCTTTGAAATGTTGGTGCTGATATGCATGTGAATAATATCGCTATGACTGACAGTAATATGAACATTAGTATGGGACAAACATCAAATTCTCGCTCCAGTCTACTTTTTTGATTCCATTTAGGTCCCATATGAACTGTGCAAAATTTCAGCGCAATCGGTGAAACTATAATTTAGCGCAAGCAATTCAAAGTTTTCATAGGATTTACTATGGGAAAAGTTGCACTTTCAAACAAAAAATCCCAGAGGTCACCCTTTGTCTCCTTAATTCGAACCGATCAATGCTGCTTGTAGAAAAATCATTTATAAAACTTTCCTTCGAAGACCGCAAACCGATTGGATGCTTGTGGAAAAAGTTATTGATTTATTACCGATTAGTGATCCAACGAACGGCTTTTTGTTTTGTTTTATCAGCAGCACTGTAGCTGCTGCCTTGGTTGCTGCTGTTTCTGGGGGTGGTGATACCTCCCGCTACCCCATCCAACAACGGCAGCAGCAGTGCTGCTGACAAAACAAAACAAAAAGCCGTTCGTTGGATTACTAATCGGTAATAAATCAATAACTTTTTCCACAAGCATCCAATCGGTTTGCGGTCTTCGAAGGAAAGTTTTATAAATGATTTTTCTACAAGAAGCATTGATCGATTCGAATTAAGGAGACAAAGAGTGACCTCTGGGATTTTTTGTTTGAAAGTGCAACTTTTCCCAAAGTAAATCCTATGAAAACTTTGAACCGATTGCGCTGAAATTTTGTACGGTTCATATGGGACCTAAATGGAATCAAAAAAGTCGACTGGAGCGAGGATTTATTTTTTCCATACAAGCGTGTCCCATACTAATGAACATCTATTGACATGTGGAATCACAATACAATATACTTTTAATTGAATTTGTTACACCAATGTAATGATTGCTTTCTATAGGCCCTAAGAACTTCTACCGTATAATGACGTAATGACAATTTTTAATACAAAATTCACTCCACCGATATTCATATGGATGCATACTACCAAATTTCAATGTTGTTCATGATAATTTCTGTTATTGATGCCTTTAATTCATGATTCTGTTATGAAATGTGGTGTTATTCTGTAGAAAACTCGATTTTTTAGAGGCTAGGCCCTTTAAAAGGGCGTAACTCAAAATTTCGCCCAACGATGATTCTAAAAATTTGTTCAGAGGTGTAGGATAGATAAATAAAGAGAATGGCGTTTCAGGTTTTGATGGTATATTTTATTTTATAATAACGGTAAATGGAGCACCGTGTTGTGGTGATCGAGAGCGAAAAATCCTTTAGACTTCCTTTTGAACGGACCTGTATGGACGTACTATGGCCGTGCTGGAGAACATCGCATAAACAAGATAATGTGAGTATCTTGATCGTTCAATTTTTGATTCAATATGCGTTAAATATCTCAATACAGTATCGAATATCAATTCTCCCATTCGCAGATTTAAAGCCGAGATCTTTATTGAGAGCAATGTGGCTTCTATTTTCCATGCGGCATACTCTCCTCGGTTTCAATAGCGTCCAGATCCAGCTATCGAAGCTGAGCCGAATCGTCTCTGTGAAGAGAACATTTTGAAGAGAGTTCAACACAGTAGATGGGCCTCTCCAATCGTTGAAGTTCCAAAGCAGAGATGCCAGATTATTTTATAAAAAATGTGTATCAATACAGATTTTTCTGTATCACCGTATTTGAGGGTATAGTAGACAGCGAGAGTCCTAGATTTCAATAGAAACTAAGAAAAATATACTACTCTTTGACGTTTTTCTATTTTTACTGGTATTTGTTTTTCTGATACATGTGTGAAAATGTACATTTTTTTATAAATTCCTTAACGTTTAAGCAACATTTTATAAAGTTTTCATTAAATTTATTTAAAAGAAATAACTTCAAATTGTATGCTTACTGGAGAAAACTGTATCAAATTTTAGAAACCTGTATTTTCCTGTACTCTGTATCTTGTCTGTATAGAAAGTCAAAAATTTGTATAATACAGAAAAATCTGTATATCTGCCATCTCTGTTCCAAAGTCAAATGGTAAATTGAGGTTATATATTGATTGTAAAGTCACGATCAATCCGTTTTTACGCTAAGAGCACTATCCGTTGCCAAGGGTAGATGATGTAGTGCCACCTGCACATCGCAATGTTGCCGCAGTGCCATGACGAGCTTTTCCACTTCGGTGACCTCTTCTAGGTCTTTGACCTTCAGAGTCTCCTCATGTGTGATAGCTCTCACCTCTACTCCCTCGCCAAGGGCCTCTTCGGCCAGCCTCTTATAGGCGGCGCCCTTGCGATCGTTATCGCGCTCCAGCTCCAGGATCATCTCACCCGAACGAGTTCGCCTAATACTGCGCACTTCGGCTCCCAGACCTTTGAGCGTGGCTTCGCTTCGCATCGCCTTCAAGACGTCCGAGTACTTGGACTGTTCCCTCTTGATGACGAGCGCGTCGCCTTTCTCGCGCTTGGTACCTCCCCTCCTACGCCTTGGCTTGGCGTCCTGCACTTCTACCGGCGGTTTCGTCTTCCTTTTCGTCCACTCCACCTTAGTCCAAAGAGGGTCCTCCCCTTGGTTCGCCCTTCTCTGTGGTTGCTAAGGGCCCAACAACGATCGCAACCCCCTGTTCTCTTCCAGCCGGGACGAGTCTGTCTTCTAGGCCCACCCTTTCCAGCTTTCCGAAACACCTGGCCAGGGCCCGACTTGCCGGCATTACTGCCGGCTGTTGTGGCTTAGTATCACTTTCACAAGTCCAATGACTGGCAAATTACCTTCGAGGTGTTTTGAGAGAAAGAGTGCTAGCGTAAGAAAAGTGAAGTATTGGAGATGAAACACAATGCAGAAATGGTTTATCTGTGCACTGAACCACTCATGTTTTATTGCGCCATACCGTTTACTCGTTGGTTATTACATCGACTTTTGGGATTAGTATTCGCCGTGCCTTGCGAGCACCGCCAGACAGCTCATCACCTGACGGATGCCCCACCCGCTTCTGCGAGTGCTTATCACGAGCAGTCGCATCTGCCACACCTCTTGAACTTCCTGCAAAAGTGAAGGCCTCCCTCTGGGTAGACTTCGTGACCTTTTCTTTCACAGGTTCCGCTGCTGCTGCAGTCTTCACGAGTCTCACATAATCCTGCTTGGCATCATCCATCGCCTTAGGAAGTCTCAACAGGGCCGTTTCCAGGTTCTTTACTAATGTTGGATTACGTGGACGCAAAGTCGATGATCTTGCTAAGCTGCAGCTCAGCCACCTCGAATGCGAGCAGTCCTTCCCTTTTTTGATTGGTGGCCCTCAACAACCACGCTCCATCCAGTATCTCCTCCGACTGGCTTGGCGGAGAGCGGACCGGAGCTCCCACGCTGGAGCTGCGTGCGCAGCTTCCCGTACCTACCTCCTCGCTTCTCCTTAACGGAGACCTCGCCAACCCACTCTTTGCGGAAGGATTAGCATCGCCACCTCCACTTCCTCCTACGTTTTGATTTCGTTATTTGAATTTTTCTTGATTAATCCCAAAAAGAGGTCCAGCACGCCAGAGCCCTGCATTACGGCAGTCAACGGGGTGGGCGCTCAAGGCCTCTTCTAGATTCCGGGTCTTAGGGCGTTCCAGCAACAGGAGAACTTTCGGATATTGTGGACAGCCTAACTTCAATGATCGGATTTACCTGTATACTTTTTATTGCTAACGGGTGCGTGATGTGATGTCTCTTTCGTAGCGGAGTGGCACGTGAAGTGAGCGTGGTGGTTCGTGGAGACGGGTACAACGTAGTTTGCTGGGCGTGACGACTCCGGTGTTAGCGAGGATGGCTTCGTCGGATCCGGAACATTCCGGCAAGACCGGTTCTAGGGCTGGTTCGGTGGAGGTAGGCCGACCGGCCAGCGGGCGGCGGCCGAGGAACAATAGGGCCGTATTCGTTACACACGGCCCGTTGGTTAGCAGCAGGTCGGTTAGAGGGCGTCCAATCCTGACTCGAAGTGCGGTCCTCAACAATGGCCGCCAATGCAGCGTGAGTAGGTCGGGCTACAACACAGGCCTCCGAGGACGGTGGGAGAGGGTCCTAGACGGGCCGGTAGGGCACGGCGGTTGCAACTCGTGATGGTGCTTTTCACCGGGACTAGTTCGTTGTAAGCAGGTACTGACCGGCGGACTTCAACCGTGCGGGTTCGGCAGGAATGAGCCGGGATGGTCATGGGCCGGAGCACGTGACTCCAACCAAGCCAGGACGTGGCCAGCGGATGCCGTATACCAGGGGTCCAAATGATCTTCTGTATCGATTCGGTCTTCCGATCTGAACTCGGACGATCTAGTAGCACTTCTACAACTGTCGGTACGAATCCAAATTACCGTCACTACGGATGGTCTACACCCTCGAACTCGAATCACAATAATGTGTCTTTTGGTCGGTCTTGTTCTTTGGGTAGCCAAAAATCAACTGCCCGCCGCTTCGCAATCGCGTCGATATCCCACTCCCATTTTCCTTTGCTCCCTTCTGCTTCCGCCTCCCGATACTAACTAACTTCACGCCATTTGATTACGCCACCCACAATCAAACGAAAAGTTCGAGGGTATCAGGTATCAGAAGGCCGGCTTTAGAGGCACGTTATCCTCCATTTGGGACATTTGTGCCATCGCCAAAAATAACAGCCTATTTCATCATCTACCTGAGGGAAAAGGGAGGAAAAAGGATTTGGATGGGGATAGGGACAGGTAGGGAAATTGGAAAAATACCCTGGAAGAGGGTACTAACGCACGAGCGTACCACAATGGGTTCAAACAGCGCCCTGAAAAGGGCACTGTAATAACGCATAAAGCGAAAGAGAGCCTATAGCTCCTTACCACAGCGGGTTAAGAACAACAGAATATCCTGAAGATTCAGTTTTCTGAAGTCAGTTTCACTTAATAAGTGTTTACCGAATACTCGGAAACGCAGTTGCGCGAAAACTGGACAGTTACATATCAAATGATACGAAGTTCCATAATCGGATTCACAGCTATCACAGGCAAATGTATCAGCTTGCTGAATATTCGCCATGTGATAGCTGAGTCGACAGTGGCCAGTCAATACTTTGACCAGCATGCTGCAATTCTGCTTAGACAGATTAGTTAGATACTTCGCCACCCGTAGAGATGGTTCAGCACTATACAATTTGGTTTGACGACAGGACTCCAAACTATTCCAATATTGTCTGTGTTGAGTGACAGCCCAGGTGTGAATCTGAAGCTTAATCCAACACTTCGATATCGGAATAGCTGGCTCAGGGCCAATGAAGTCATGTGATGCTCCAGAGCGAGCTTGCTCATCAGCCAATTCATTTCCAGCGATGGAAGAATGGCCAGGTACCCATACAAGGTGAACAGCGTTTGCTGAATTCAGCTCCTCGATTTGAGTCCGACAAGCGATAACTATCTTTGACCTGGAGTTGGCCGAAGCAAGTGCTTTAATAGCAGCCTGGCTATCTGAACAGAAGTATATTACTTTGCCCATTACGTGCTGCTGAAGTGCTGATTGCACTCCGCACATAAGAGCAAAGATTTCGGCCTGAAAACGGTACAGTGTCTACCAAGTGAGTAAGACTGATACAGCCTTAGCTCACGAGAATAAACACCAGCACCTGCTCGACCTTCGAGAAGGGAGCCATCAGTGTAACATACGATGCCGTCTGAAATACTTCTTTCCAGATAACCAGATGTCCACTCTTCCCGGGAAGGGAATTTCGTGGAAAATGTCCTATATGGAAAATTACAAGCAATTGTGAGATCACTTGGAGCAAGGACAATTTTGTCCCAATTCACCAGAAGTGGAAACAACGAGGTGTGTGTTGATGTGCGGTTCATATGAGTTTCCTCTAGTAGACCGAGTACCCGTAACCGGTAAGTGCAAGAAAGGGCTTCTTGTTTGAGATGAATGTGTAGTGGGGCAACGTCAAAGAGAACTTCTAGCGCTGCCGTAGGAGTTGAAGAGAACGATCCAGACATCGCCATTAAGCACATCCTTTGGAGATGGCCTAATTTTGATTGGACCGTTCTCACTTCACCCTTTTGCCACCACACAAGACATCCATAAGCCAATATTGGCCGAACCACAGTTGTGTAAATCCATTTGATATACTTGGGTTTTAGACCCCAAGTTGTACCAAAAGTACGCCGGCATTGCCCGAAGGCCATACAAGCTTGCTTGATTCTGAACTCAATGTGAGGTGTCCAGGAAAGCTTGGAATCAAGAATGACTCCAACGTACTTTACCTGTTCAGTCACATTGATTTCAGAATCAAAGAGACGCAAAGGTCGAACGCCATTACGGTTTCGCCTTTCCGTGAAAAGAACAATAGATGTTTTACTCGGATTAACCGAAAGGCCATATTGGCGACACCAACCCTCCACTACCTGAAGGGCGTTTTGCATCAGGTCGAAAAGAGTGCTGATGCACATACCAACTAACAATGTTAGGTAGTCGTCGGCAAAACCATAAGTAGGAAAACCGCTATTATTGAGTTGCCTCAATAGCGTATCTGCTACGAGATTCCACAAAAGCGGTGATAAGACTCCCCCTTGGGGGCATCCACAAACACTCAATTTCCTAATCCATGCTAGACGCAATGTCGAGAAGAGATATCGGTTTTTGAGCATTTGGTAAATCCAATTGGAAATCATTGGAGATATACCATGACTCCGTGCGGCTTCCAATATGACATCGAAAGGCACGTTGTCAAAGGCACCCTCGATATCTAAGAAAACACCCAAACAAGATTGCTTTTGAGCGAATGCTTTCTCGATATCGTAAACAACCTTGTGTAAAAGAGTCACAGTGGACTTACCAGATTGGTAGGCATGTTGGTTCACATGAAGAGGCACGTTGGCCAGATGAACATCACGGATGTGATGATCCACAATGCGTTCTAAGCATTTCAGAAGAAAAGAGCTCAAACTGATAGGTCTGAAACTCTTTGCTTCTTCATACGACGCACGATCCACTTTCGGAATAAACTTTACAGTAATATCCCTCCAGGATTTGGGAATATACCCTGTAGCAAAACTGCAAACAAGTAGTTTTTTCAAAACATGTTTGAAATAATCAAATCCCTTCTGAAGCAAAATAGGATAAATCCCATCTGCCCCAGGAGATTTGAAAGGAGCAAAGCTATTAAGAGCCCACTCAATCGATTCTATAGTTACAATACTCCGAGCCGAAGCTAAAGAATCATAACTACAAGAAAATACATCAGGATCATCCGAAGATGTAATATCCACACATCCAGGGAAGTGTGTGCTGAATAAGCATTCCAGAACTTCCTCATCAGAGGAAGTCAGATCGCCATTTGGCAAACGAAGTTCGTTCACCCGGAAATCCTTAGATTTCGCAAGGATTTTGTTTAACCGACTGACTTCACTCAAGCTGGAAACATTTGTACAAAGGTTTTTCCAGCCGGATCGTTCAGCAGACCGGAGAGCTTTCCTGTAGGCCTTGCGAGCCGACCTGAAAGCCTCCTAACCAGCCGAACGTCGTCTGTTCCAACTCTTTCTACATTGTTTCCTGAGTTTCGCCAAATCAGAGTTCCACCAAGGGGTTCCTCTTGTGATCTTCACAGACCGTAGAGGGCATGCTTCTTCAAAAGCTTCCATGATGAAGGTCGTTGTAGTATCAACGGCATCATCTAAATCACTTGGAGTGTCAATGGATGGTGAATATCCATGAAATTTGGCTGCAACCAAATCAGTATAAAGATCCCAGTTTGTTGACCGAGGATTCCTGAAACGCAATGTGTGCGAAGTAACATTTAAATGTTCAAAAAAGATATAGCGATGGTCAGATAAAGATTCTTCATCTGACACATGCCAATTGGTCAGCTCGTGACTAATTCTGCTAGAGCAAAGCGTTATATCTACCACTTCCTCTCTAGCAGATACCATAAAGGTTGGGCGGTTGCCTATGTTAAGTAATGCAAGATCTGTACTACTTAAGTACTCCATCAAACTGGAGCCTCTCACGTTAATGTCTGAGCTGCCCCAGATGATATGGTGAGCATTAGCATCACTACCAACAATTAGCGGAAGGCCTTTTGAAGTGCAGTATGCGATGACTTGTTTGAAAGCATCCGTAGGGGATGGTTCATCATGCGGTAAATACACAGAACAATAGACGTATTTCCTGTTGAGGTTTCCAACAGATACATCAATTGTGATAACACATACATCTCTGGTGGTTAGTTCAGAGATGAGTGTAGCAACTATTGCGTTGTTGACAAGCACACAGGCTCGAGGCATGACACGCGAGTTTGCCATTTCATGTTTACTGAAAGTAGCAAACACCGGGTTCACAAGGTTTCCTAGATAGAAATTCCCCTTACGAAAGTAAGGTTCTTGGACCAAGGCCACTTGGGCTGTACCATTTTGCATAAGTCTGCAAAGATTGATCTTTGCTGTTCTTTTATGCTGAAGATTGATCTGAGCTATCCTAACCGTAGCCACTACCCAAACTAGGTAAGATTAAACTCTTCGCAACAACAGCACAACAAAGAACAGCAACAATAAAACCAAATCGGTATCGATTGGAAAACGCCAAAGGCGAGGATACACAGAATACACTGTGTAAATCGCATAATGCAAAACCATATAGGTGAAAATTTAAACTAATTAACAGCATCTTCATAATCCCGCCCTTATTTAGCCTCAAGTGAGACTAAAGAAGGGCAGCCGATTGTCTCGGAGGAACACAAGGTCCACTGCACCATTGCTCCGGTTAGCGCAGTAAGGGATACATACTGTGGAGGGCGCCCTGGTACTCCACAGGCTCCGTTAGTGGTTAGGTTTTTATTAGACCCCCTAGCCATTCATTCCTAGGCACGGAAAGCATAAAGCCGCATTACACCATGAATTAGGGGTCACCTGTTGGTGGATTCTTACCACCGGAACAGGTGGTCCGTAGTGTTATTCTTAGCCAATTGAGACAATCGCTACCGACACTACACAGCTATCTAGGCTGATCGAGAAAAGATATTGATGATCAACTTCATATGGACTCGAACAGCCATTCTCCCTTCTGCTTCCGCCTCCCGATACTAACTACCCAAGCAACACACATGTTATAATAGAGTTACGACAGCGCAAGTTTTGGTTGTATAGAAGTTTATATTACGTAATTCTAACATTATGTTGAAATAACGTAAAATAAACTTCTATACAACGAAAACTTGCGCTGTCGTAACTTTTATATAACATGTGTGTTACTTGGGTAACTTCACGCCATTTGATTACGCCACCCACAATCAAACGAAAAGTTCGAGGGTAAGTCGATATGCAGGAGTTTGAAACGACCGTTTCTAAACTTACAATAATGTCCCTAACAGTTCACATACCCATTGCGAAAATACAAACAATGTTACTTGTCAGTAACACTGGTTCATGAACAGCCCCAAAGCCTTACTTTCGTAAGGGGAATTTCTATCTAGGAAACCTTGTGAACCCGGTGTTTGCTACTTTCAGTAAACATGAAATGGCAAACTCGCGTGTCATGCCTCGAGCCTGTGTGCTTGTCAACAACGCAATAGTTGCTACACTCATCTCTGAACTAACCACCAGAGATGTATGTGTTATCACAATTGATGTATCTGTTGGAAACCTCAACAGGAAATACGTCTATTGTTCTGTGTATTTACCGCATGATGAACCATCCCCTACGGATGCTTTCAAACAAGTCATCGCATACTGCACTTCAAAAGGCCTTCCGCTAATTGTTGGTAGTG
Organism: Aedes albopictus; assembly: GCF_035046485.1. Classification (NCBI taxonomy): domain Eukaryota; kingdom Metazoa; phylum Arthropoda; class Insecta; order Diptera; family Culicidae; genus Aedes; species Aedes albopictus. Next base: position 142,785,754 of record NC_085136.1, on the reverse strand, counting down.
ATGCTAATGCTCACCATATCATCTGGGGCAGCTCAGACATTAACGTGAGAGGCTCCAGTTTGATGGAGTACTTAAGTAGTACAGATCTTGCATTACTTAACATAGGCAACCGCCCAACCTTTATGGTATCTGCTAGAGAGGAAGTGGTAGATATAACGCTTTGCTCTAGCAGAATTAGTCACGAGCTGACCAATTGGCATGTGTCAGATGAAGAATCTTTATCTGACCATCGCTATATCTTTTTTGAACATTTACGTGTAACTTTGATTACTCTGGCCAATCGAAGGAACAAAAACTATTACTCAGACTCACAACATATTGCTGCGTATAAACGCAAATATCCGCTGTCTGAATACATTTTATCATTTTCTGAGAAAATATTAACCAGAAAATGTGGAAATCCATTCCCCCATGAAAGACATTTTCGCACGTTCCAGCTGTTACAGGCTAGTTGGACATCGCTTAATTATGTCCAAATGACTGGGATTATTGGAGCGTCCTTGCTGGTACGAGGAACCAACCGCACTGAAATTATCACCCCGTCAGCCGTCGTCAGGCGTATAGAACAATGACATTACCGGCGGGAGACTTTGCCGTATCATTCATTGTCCTGGTTGCTGGTCGCCCTCGTCATCGTCAACGCCATTTTTATTCCCTCGTTTGCATCGAATGAATGGGCTTCGCACTGCAACTGCCTTGAAATTAAGATATTCTTTTTATTGGCGCTTTTATTTGTCCATTCTCTACCCGACACAGTTTTACCACTTATGCTTCCATTACAGGCGTTAATAAACGTTGAGAAATGATTATAACCTTCCATTACTAAGATTTATCGTAAGTATTTTTATGATTTCCCTTGCATTCCTGGGTGACGAACCAGAAGCTGACCACCACCCAGCTGGACGGCATTGCGCCTGGAAGTGCAATGGGAAATGTCCCGCCCGGGAATGGGGAAGAAAGCCTTTCGGTAGGCATATTTTATTGCTCCTGCAACGACATAGTGCCGATCCGATATGAAGATGGTCCAACTGGTGCCGGATTATAGGCATCGATCATGGCGAGTGTATTAATGATGACAAATTTTGTCTTTGGCAAGAAAGGATTTGGCTCGAACCGGAAGCCTGTATGTCGAGCGGACATTTGCAGAGAAGGCTTTTATTTTTCCTCTGCATTTGGAGTCTACAGGACACAGGATAAGCAATGAGAGCCTTCCGAAATAAGCTTTCTGGCCTCAATGATGAATATGTATGTTCTTAGCTATGACGTTCCCGATTGATACGATGTGCTTATCGATAGGACAATTTTGATAATCCGGGCTGTGGTGCAAATGCAAATATTCATACGGTGTCTGTGACAAAAAACATTATCGAAAAATAATCAGTACCGTAAAACGGGGTATCATTGATCAGCGGGGTAACATTGATCGGCTTGACTGACCTCATGAAATGTTCAAACAAGCATTTTACATTGAATCAGTTTCTGCTATCGAATGATTTATAGTAATCTACTATCATTTAGCTATTTAATGACATGTAATAAACATTGAAATAAATCGATTTTTCTATAAATGTGTTTCGTAACGCAATGAGATACATTGTCAAACATTGCTTGGCTTGCTACTAGATACAATATGAGGTTCGAAATCACTGTATTGCTTCAATATGATATCCTGGAGTGTGATTTAATAACCGAAACTTTTATGAAAATGCTTTTTTTCAATGAAATATACGATTGATTAAAAACTTGTAACTTGTAAGAATTTGGAAAACATATTCAAAATCAGCGACCCCGAACTTAGTAAGTAAGGGTATGATCAACACAAACGAAGATTAATCACTGACATGATCAATGTTACCCCAAATCAACAAAATCAAACATTAAATTTAAAAACTTATTTAAACATGTTTTAAATTTTACAATACTTTTTTCGAGTAGCTTAACACATATTCAAAGGCCAGTACTTGTTTTGAGAATATAAAACATGTAACGTTTGCATTAACAAGAAAAGGTTCGGCCAATGACCATTTTGTATGGACAAATAAAAAAATTTGTATGGACTAATGACCACGCGGGGGGGGGGGGGGGGATTGAAAAGTCCCAAAAAATGACCACGTGGTTTATGGACAGCCCCTAAGTGATTTCGATTGTACATTGCATTATTTTTTAACGGCTGATGGTTTGTTTTCAGTCCTTCAGAAATCTTTTACGCGATTCCGAAAAATCTCAATAACTTTGTGAAAATTGAACCAAATCGTGTCAAAATTTCACAGGACATAGTTTGAATAAAATACTTTCAAACTTATTTATCCAAATAAAACTGTTGATAACACATTTTAATTAATTCAGCTTAGTATACACAACAGTAACATGGGGAGACTTGATCCCTCGAGGATTACACACACATTATACATGTGAAAAATAAAATTCTATTCGGAAGCCTCTATTTACTTGGAATTCTAGTTTATTCAACGATAAAATGTGTCAGATAATTATAACTTTTGTACAAACCAAGGAAAGGGGGATCAAGTCTCCCCATTTTGAAAATATGGCATATCCTTAAAAATTTAAGGAAATCTTACAATTTCAAACACTCCATATTCATCGAAAATACAAGAAAACTTGAAAAGAAAATGAATAGGAAGACCCTGGGATTATTTTCCCTTTAAATAAACCATGTGCTCAAAGGGGGATCAAGTGTCACCCATTTTTGAAAAATGCATCATGAGACATGCCTTCATAAAAACACAGTTTTGAAAACTTTAACAATAATTTAGAGGCCTTCTGTTGTGTATTAACTTGCAATAGATGTTTACCTGCCCTTTTGTACGGAAATCGTATCTAGTTTTGTGTTTTTCTTAAAGTTTCAGGTAAATTGAGAATGCGACTTAATAAAATTAAAAAAAAATCTTGTCAGCTCGATGTCGAACTAATGACCTCTGGATTGGCGAGCCACACTTCACACACAACACCAAACGCTACTTATGAAACAAGCTGATTAATTATCATGATATTCTAACTCACCTCAGTGTTTGTTGGAATGCACTTGCGCTGTGCGTGTTTGGCATGCTAAAAACGACGAAGCACCATTTCCTGTACAGTTTTCACTGGCCCTCTCTGGCTAGCACCTCCCATTGTTGATTGTCAATCCAATAAAACAAATAATAATGACTTCGAAACCATAATTATGGCTGTTCACTTTCTTGTAGCTTTTTGGCACTGCATCCACAGTGCAGCAGAAATTTTTTAATTGTTATCACATTTCAAATCACATAATGTCAACATAAATGCTTCTAGCTTATGCGAGTTTGTATGCACACTTTAACTAGCTTATTTTTACTTTTATGCTATTTCATTTATACACCAATTGACACTTTGCGATTTCACTCGCACGCTTTTGCGAATAAGTAAAGTTCATCGCAATAAAACATCAGAATAATCAGAATACCGTCTACTACGATGTACTCATACCTTATAAAAGTTTATTTGTATTCTTACTGTGATTCTTTAAGCAATTTGTTAAAGAATTTATCCGAACATTTCTTCAGGTATCCTTTGGAGCTCGATTGTTTTTCCCTCTGCTGTTACAACCTTGCTGGTCTGGAACACGTTTGTTGTGCTTTTTTCATTGCCGGGGTCATATTTGATCTCTCCGGGCCCAAAGAGTCGATCAAGTTCTGGCTTTCCGGAATTGCGTAGACATTTTTGAAATAATGACGGCAATTTGTTAGAAAATTTTGGCGCAAGGATGATATTTATGTTATATAATTACACGAAGGATCGTGTATTAATATAATAATATCACAGAAAAAAAATTCATGTAAAATTCAGCGAGAAATCATGCACATAAAGGGAATGCTAGAGTTAGTGCATATTTACATAAGATATCATGTAAAACTACTGTTACGGCGAGAATGAATGGTTGTATGGGATTCGTAGCCGAATTCTTTGGAGCAGATCGCAAACTCCGTTGGTGGGTGCGAAAACAGGTTTAAGCTGGAATTTTATTAGTTCATAAGTACAAATTCTTAGTTAACAAATATTTCGGTGTTCAGCTTCATTTAGAACAATTTTACAACTCATGACATTTTCTTAACTCGTAGCATTTCATCTCCTGTGATAATAGGTTTTAGGTTAGAATAGTAAATTGCATGTACAGTTTAAGACTTACTGTGATACGATTCTGTGATATTAGACTAATTCTTACTAGTAAATTAGGCAAATGAAGAACCTGACAACTAGCTGTAAGTAGATTTAGATAGTTAGAAATTAACTCAATGTTTAAGGCCGAAAATATCAAATTTTTTTAGCATGACTATGCAATACACTATCTGGAATCGGAATCACTATATCTTTTCTATTTACTTATGTAGCACATGACATATTCTTCTATTACAAAAGATCATCAATCATGAGAGGCAGTGCTGCCAGCAACAACAACGTTACAACCGTGTGAATTTCTGCAAATAGTCACTTAACCGGTTGGAGTTCATGATGGTTTACGCGATGGTTGGCAGAAATTTACACGATGGTAATGTAATTTTACATTATATCTCATGTAAAAGTGCAATAACTCTAGCATTCCCTTTATGTGCATGATTTCTCGCTGAATATTAATTACATATTTTTTTCTGTGATCATGATTATTTTTCGGCAACTTTTTCAAAAACTTTTCAGGTAATTCCATAGCGAATTTCTTCGAAAATTTCTTGAGAGTTCAAGCTACAAAACTCTACTACGGTCATCCAGCTTTTTTCCAGCGTTTCCTCCGGTAGTTCTTTGGCAACTATTTATTCTACGTTCTTCCAGGTTACCATTTTGTTTGTATATTTGTCCGTCAGTTCTTTTGGAAATTCTTCCGAAAATGCATTTAATAATACTTCTCGAAATTCTTTTAAAAACTCCTCCTCTTCTCCTAATTTATGCATGGATCTTACCGAAATTTCCTGGAGGAAATCTCCAGAGAATTACTTTGAGAGTTCTTATGGCAATTGATTCAAAACTATCTTTAGCATTATTATTTACGAGATTCTTCTTAAATTTGCAGGATTTCTATGGAATTATTCAATTAGTTTCATCCGATACTTAAAGACTGCCACAGAAAGTATGGGCGCATCTTGTCTTCAGATGTCTGGGCCAAATCGATGGTTCTTGTTTCGGGCTTCGTTTTGGCTGTTTCTGTTCACTATAGGATCGAAAAATCAAACGTTCTTAGCCACGATGAACATTATTGGAATCCAAAATGGTAACTTTTTTTGCTCATACCCGCTCTGTGTAAGTTAGAAGGGTTTTTCTTGCACTCAAATACGTCTATCCAAACGAGGGTTAGCAGGATCTTTATTTTTAACCCAATTTTTTGCTAATGCTGTAACGTTTTTTTTTTTATTTTTTTTTTTTTTTAATAATCTTTATTAGTATCTCAATCAATTTTTACATTTTTCAACTTAATCTAGGTGTTCTGTGTATTATAACACACTATCATCCTAATTTGGTGAAATAAATTTAAGCTATTATCAATACTAATTAATAACATATTACATTTCATTTGCTGTAGCAGTTAAGATTTTTTGCAGGCTTTATTTTTCACCTGCGTGTCAGAAATACATTTTTTCAACTTATCCTAACCCTAACCTAACTTAAACTAATTATACAAAGAACTAATCGTAGCAATAGAAGACTGCAACGATTTTTGACGAAAGTTAGCAATGATTTTAGTTGACATCTGTTCCAATGTTTCAATATTAGAAATTTGATGCAACTCATTAGTGCTATACCAGGGAGGCAACTTCAGCATCATTTTCAAAATTTTATTTTGAATCCTCTGAAGTTGCTTCTTTCTGGTATTACAACAGCTCGACCATATTGGGACATGGCCGGTCTGAAAATTTGTTTATAAATCAGAAATTTGTTTTTGCGACAAAGTTTTGATTTTCTATTAATAAGTGGGTATAAACACTTAATGTATTTATTGCACTTAGTTTGAATACTTTCTATGTGGTTTTTAAAAATTAAGTTTTTATCTAGTAAGAGCCCTAGATACTTAACTTCTTCCGACCAATTTATTGGAGTACCCCTCATAGTGACAACATGTCTACTTGAGGGTTTCAAATAAAGAGCTCTTGGCTTATGTGGGAATATGATAAGTTGAGTTTTGGAAGCATTTGGAGAAATCTTCCATTTTTGCAAATAAGAAGAAAAATTATCTAAACTTTTTTGCAATCTACTACAAATGACACGCAAACTTCGCCCCTTGGCTGAGATTCCTGTGTCATCTGCAAATAACGATTTTTGACATCCCTGTGGCAAATCAGGTAAGTCGGAGGTAAAAATATTGTATAAGATTGGTCCCAGTATGCTGCCTTGTGGAACACCAGCTCTTACAGGTAATCTATCCGACATGGAATTTTGAAAGTTTACCTGAGTTGTTCGATCCGATAAATAATTTTGAATAATTTTAATAATATATAGTATAAAATTAAAATGTTTCAATTTTACGATCAAGCCTTTGTGCCAAACACTATCGAATGCTTTTTCTATGTCAAGAAGTGCTACACCAGTGGAGTAACCTTCAGATTTATTGGAACGAATGAAATTCGTTACCCGTAAAAGTTGATGAGTAGTCGAATGACCATGGCGGAATCCGAACTGCTCATTGGCAAAAATAGAATTTTCATCAATATGAATCATCATTCTATTTAAAATAAGTTTTTCAAAAAGTTTACTGATAGATGACAGTAAGCTAATTGGACGATAACTAGAAGCTTCGGCAGGATTTTTGTCAGGCTTCAAAATTGGAACAACTTTAGCATTTTTCCATTTTGCAGGAAAATATGCTAACTGAAAACATTTGTTAAATATATTAACCAAAAATGATAAGCAACTTTCTAGAAGTTTTTTGATGAGAATATAGAAAATTCCGTCATCACCCGGAGCTTTCATATTCTTAAACTTCTTTATAATAGATCTCACTTCGTCCAAATCAGTGCCCAATGAATTGTCGAAAATGTTCTCATGATTGAGAATGTTTTCGAATTCGCGGGCAACCTGATGTTCCATTGGACTAGTGAGACCTATACTGAAATTATGCGCACTTTCAAACTGTTTGGCAAGTTTTTGTGCTTTTTCAGAATTAGTTAATAATATTTTGTTATCCTCTTTCAGCGCAGGAATAGGCTTCTGAGGTTTTTTCAAAATTTTTGTCAATATCCAAAACGGCTTAGAGCCGGGGTTTAATTGAGAAACTTTATTTGCAAAATTTTTGTTTCTCAATTCGATGAAACGTTTTTTAATTTCTTTCTGAAGATCCTGCCAGATTACTTTCAAAGCAGGATGTCGAGTTCGTTGGGATTGTCTTCTTCTCACGTTTTTAAGACGGATCAGAAGTTTCAGATCGTCGTCAATAATAACTGAGTCGAATTTGACTTCACACTTTGGTATTGATGCGCTTCTAGCTTCGACTGTAGTACTAGTCAAAGTTTCGAGGGCATTGTCAATATCAAAATGTGTTTCCAATGAAACATTAACATCTAAATGGCTATTGTGACGTCATATCGGACAGTCCGCACCTACCATATGAACACCCTGCTCCGAACGGTGTCGATATAATGGACAGCCAGCGTGACATTGTCCACTGACCACTGACGTCTCCATAAACAATAGTTAGCTAGAAAGCGAGATAGATTAAAATGCTGAATCATATAAGTGAACAGAAGTGCGTATAAACTATTGCTTTTTTTAGATGTAATTTATTGCACCTAGTAATCAACTAGTGGTGGAGTAATGTATGAACAGATATAGTGCATTTGTGGCTTAATACTAATAAGTTTTGTTCATCACAGATCATTGCATTTGGTGTACGGTCGAGTATTTACCAAATATTTTCTATTCTACAATTTATTATTCTAAGCTCAAGGGTAAGAATTAAAACCTAACATGCAGTGAATTTGTTAAAAACTATCCTAAATTTGTTAAAATAATAGATACATGCACATGCAATTTGCCTCTACTAGGAGGAGAAACCATCGCACAATGGTTTATTTTCCCATTTTCATGCTCTTAATTAATAGCTCGAAGGATTGAGGAGATAGAGCAATGGTGTCTTCGGCAAAGTTGACGGGAATGACCAGCGCCATCTTTTGACAGTTAGAGTTTTCGGATCAATCCCCCTAAAAGTGAGATACAAAATTAATTTTTTTAAATTGTTGAGATAGAGGGTTGACGTCTTCCGCAAAGTTGTAGCATTTTTGATTCCAAGCAACTTTCCTGAAGACGTCAAAGTTGTAATTTTTACTCCAATGGAGATAGAGGCCTGTGTTTGGAAGTTAACCACAAAAACACGTTTTTTAAGTAAAACATACATTTGTTGAATTTTTAGATCCATACAATGTTCTGCAAAGTTGTATGAATCAATAAAATACGCAACTTTTCCGAAGAAATCAAAGCTGTAAGAATTAAATGAGACGAGATATAGATGAATTTATGATTTTTTCAATCAACTATTAGGGATAAATATCTTTCTTAGGGGCAAAAAGGTGCAGCTGAGGATACCCTTATCAGAAAGTACCTCTATAGAGCTTTCAAAAAAAGGGTTAGTTCGTCCGTCCACGATCGTCTACTGAGGAGATATGGCCATAATAAAAAATCTCCTTACTACGATTTAATTGCAATCAAATCCATTTTGACAGAAAAATTCATGGCTACTATGATGAAATATAAATTAAACCAACTTCCGTCTTATCTTAATGAAAGTTCATTGTGTTGACTTTCTTCATATAAATTTCAAATTACTTTGCAGAAGAACTCTGTTGGCCCTGTGAGAGCGTATTAACCCCCGATAAATCATAATATTTTATTCAATGAATGGGATTTGTACTAAATAGTGGAAATCTTATAAAAAGGCAGTGGAAAACGTTTTTTAGAACAATTTTAGTATTTAAAACATTCAGGACTGTTGCGGAAATTCACTTAGGGATGGCTATATATTATTTGATCATAGTAGCCATGAATTTTTCTGTCAACGTAGATTTTAATGCACTTAAATTGTAGTAAGGACATTTTTTATTATGGTCATATCTCCTCAGTAGACGATCGTGGATGGACAAACTAACCCTTTTTTGAAAGCTCTATAGATGTACTTTCTGATAAGGGTATCCTCAGCCGCACCTTTTTGCCCCTAAGAAAGATATTTATCCCTAAAAGTGGATGAAAAAAATCATAAATTCATCTATAACTCGTCTCATTTAATTCTTACAGCTTTGATGTATTTGGCAAAGTTGCGCATTTTATTGATTCATACAACTTTGCGGAACATTATATGGGTCTAAAAATTCAACAAATGTATGTTTTCCTTAAAAAACGTTTTTTTGTGGTTAACTTTCAAACATAGGCCACTATCTCCATTGGAGTGAAAATTACAACATTGACGTCTTCAGGAAAGTTGTTTGGAATCAAAAATGCTACAACTTTGCGGAAGACGTCAACCCTCTATCTCAACAATTTAAAAAAATTAATTTTGTATCTCACTTTTAGGGGGATTGATCCGAAAACTCTGACTGTCAAAAGATGGCGCTGGTCATTCCCGTTAATTTTGCCGAAGACACCATTGCTCTATCTCCTCAATCCTTCGAGCTATTAATTAAGAGCGTGAAAATGGGAAAATAAACCATTGTGCATCGGGGAGATTGGCAGTAGATGATATAAAGAGGCACTAAACGTAAGAGTATTGTTATCATCCAAATCGCATAATACTAATTATAATTTCATTAAAGGAAATTTTAACCAACCAAAAACTCCTGTGGTGGTTTAACGTTTCGGAAATCCCCTCCAGTTGGCGCGGCCAACAGCTATCGATGTAGGTTTTATATCAGTGATTCCCAAAGTGGGCGAAATCGCCCCCTTGGGGGCGAAAACGACATCGAAGGGGGCGAAAATTTTAAAATTAGAAATTGGGGGGCGAGAAATCCAACTAGGGGGCGATTTTCCGAAAACCATTTCAATCAGAGTGATTTTGGGTATTTTTTGACAGTTTCGGTCTCTTTGTCAAGAGAAGTTTTTGTCATTGTCTGAAAGTTGGTCGAACAAATCAGCTCGATTTGAAAAGTTTCTATATCAATTTGGGATTTAACAGGCTTATTATACCTTACCAAACAATAGAATAAGTTCCCCTTGAACGGGTTGTAATTATTTTCAGAAAGATTCAATCTCAACTCAAGTGCAACTATTTCGAAGAATTTGATCATGTTCTTTTCTTGAGCCATCAGCCATTAAGTGAAAACAGATCTCTTTTAAAACAACAATTTTCGTTTTTTTTTTGTCAAAACACATGAATAATTTAAAATGCCAACTATCAAATAACATCTGATTTAATATAATAAATCTACTTAATGTACTTAATACTCGAAAACATGTATGAAATTTTAACATTTATGTAGTACATTTGTTGTTACCTGGTATTTTAAAAAATGAAGTAATTACAGATATTATACCCGTTGATTATCGCAAGTTTACAACAATATGATTTGATACATTCTTCATGTTTAAAGAAATACGAAACTTGTGTGTCCTTGATTTGTCTGTAAATTGAAAACGCGTTTTTTTAAGCATTCATATATTCCAAGATATAGAGAAGCTCTAAAAGTATTTTGATTTTACCAGAGTTTTTCAATCTTATTTTGAGATTTTCTGATAGAATTTTAAACAAAATTTGGGATGTTAAGATTGTATTTAAGATTCTTATGCTTTTTTCTTCCTTTGATTTCACAAATATCCCCTTTTCGAAGTTTATATTCAAGATGACATTTTACGCCTACCTATTTAGTAAAATTGCTGAAATTTTCCACTCTACTTGAAAGTTTTTTGTTTTATTATTTGGCATATTAATTACGGAATTATCTAATTAACGGTGAAATTTCAATCTTCGTCGAACTTTTGGAGTTTCTTTGAGAAAACCAATACGACTTATAAAGCTAAATCCTAAAATCCTACCATCTATTCTTCCTTCTTCGATATTTGGAAATAATTTTATTTAGAAGTTACAATTCCTTGAAATTTTAGCAAAAATATGATTCTAAATTAAAAAAAATACAATAAATCGGAGCAAATTGGGTTGATTTTGGAACTCCATACAAAAATTGGTGAAAAACTTTAAACCTCATTTACTTGAAACTGGGTTTTTATCACTTACATCCCTTTGCTTCTAACTCCCTCAAGTTAAAGCTGAAAATTAAATAAAAATATAATATTTTTTTGAGAACGTCAAAACATTGAGAAAATAAAAAAAATACAGTGAAAAAAAGCTGGTTTTGTTCTAGTGGCTTACAAAATAGACAGAATTTGTAGATTTTAATGCAATTCCAAAATTTCGAATCATATTTAAAAAAAAAAGCTTAGGGGGCGAAAATATTTTTCATTAGCTTCAAGGGGGCGATTGCTCCGACAAGTTTGGGAACCATTGTTTTATATGTATCCCAGTCAACTCTGTGATAATTAAAAGTAGAGCTGATGGGATTAAAACTCGCTTCATGGGAAATTTGAAATGTTACAGGAAGATGGTCAGAATCAAAGTCAGCATGAGTAATCAATTGGCTACAATGCTGACTTGAGTCAGTTAAGACCAAATCAATTGTTGGATTTCTAGCAGAAGAAAAACAAGTGGGGCTATCGGGATATAGAATAGAAAAATATCCTGAAGAGCACTGATCAAATAAAATTCTGCCGTTTGAATTGGACTGAAGATTATTCCACGAACGGTGTTTCGCATTAAAATCACCAATTATGAAAAATTTGGTCCTGTTGCGAGTTAGTTTTCGCAAATCAGATTTAAGAAAATCTATTTGCTGGTCAGTGCATTGAAAAGGCAAGTAGGCCGCAATGAAAGTATGTTTACCAAAGTTTGTTTCAACAGAAACACCCAAAATTTCAAAAACTTTGGTTTCGAATGATGAAAAAATGTGGTGCTTGATGCGCCTGTCAACGATGATAGCAACTCCACATGCTCCATCTAGGCGATCATTTCTATAAATAAAATAGTTTGGGTTTCGTTTGATTGAAGACCCAGGTTTTAGATAAGTTTCAGTAATAACTGCAATATGCACATTATTAACTGTTAAAAAAATGGAATAGCTCATCCTCTTTGCCATTTAGAGAACGAGCATTCCAATTTAAAATGTTTAAAACTTTATTTGTGTCCATTACCAAAACGTAATCCAATTACTATTTTATTTGTAAAATTAACTCCAACTTGGACTGCTTCAGCCATAGTTTGAGTTTTGAACATTGCATCAATCATTTGTTGCAATTGTTCAGATAAAAAGTCAAAATCGGAAGCAGACATGCCTGAATCACGTGCATTTTCCGAATTTGATGTTTGATGATAGGAATTATTTGAATTTTGCTTACTCGCAGCCACATGGGCATAGATAGCTCGATTCGTTTGAACAAAATTAGAAATATTACTCACTCCACTTGTAGGCGCGGTCCAAGACGTAGAATAGCGATCACGGTTCTAATAGCGAATCCATTTATTTCGGAAGAAGCTTTAAAGCTAAAATAGATATATTTTTATGATTTACAGACCTTAATGAACTATGATCAATCAATACTCACAACTCCGTGTCTCTAGTCAATTCTTTCCGTCCTGACAACCGTCCTGTGATAATTCATCTAGTCAATCTACCTGTTTTAGTCAACATAATCGTCTTAGTTATAAGTCATTCAATAGATTTTAAGTTTACTCACAGTCGTAGTCGTTGTTGATCGTATTAGATGTGTAGTTTAAGTTATAGTTAGAGTATAAATTCTGCTTGGAAGTTAACCTATAAATGTAGATTTTTTGCAATAGTTAGTTCAATCTTCCGGAATCAATCTGCATTTTTCACTCACAAGCAATAGGAAATTCATTACAATTCACGGTTCCTATTTCATAGTTTTCCAATTAGAAATTTAAGTAGTTTTAACAAATTTTAGTAAGAAACTTTCAACTGCATGCCATTCATTAGCCACATTTCTCACTTTTGTTTATTCTACCTGACATTTGGAGCTATCTTCATCTACTCATACCATTAAAGCTAACGGGTGACAAGCCGTCCGTCAAACCTGCAGCATCCCTGTGGTCCATTTCTGCTGCCGCGCTGACGGTTGTAACGCCTCCCGCAACATCCCCCTCCCCGTAATGCTGCTCCGATCCAGCAGGATTACCTTTCGGATGTACGTCCAGCACGGCTAGCTTCGCTACGGGACGGCGAAGAATTCCTGTAGCGGTCTGAACATCCACTTGTCGAATACGACCATCTTTTCCAGGGATGACCTTCAACACCTTGCCTCGAGGCCATTGATTGCGAATAGCCTCGCCCACGATGAAAACGACATCACCTTCTTGGATAGGCTTCACATCTTCTTGCCACTTGGTCCGTCGAGTCAAGTCCGGTAGATACTCCCGAATCTATCTTGCCCAGAACTGATCCAGGACAAAACGACAAAGATTCCATCCGTTTCGCAGGGCTTCACCTTCCGTAGTGAGTGCTTTTTCCTGCTGCTTAACCCCATTTGAACTCAGAAGAATAAAGTGATTCGGAGTTAAAGCCTCTTGGTCCGACGTCTCCAGTGGCACATAAGTCAATGGTCTTGAGTTGACCATCGCTTCCGCATCGCAGAGTATTGTGTGAAATACTTCTTCTGATGGAGCGCGAGATTTGTTGATGGACTCCATAGCTATTTTCACCGCTCTGACCATCCTCTCCCATGCACCTCCCATGTGCGGGGAGGACGGCGGGATGAAGAACCAGCGTGTTCTAGTATCGGTGAACGTCTCTGACAACTCGCGATTCATTGCAGCTATCTCTCCGGCCAGCTCTCGACTGGCACCGACAAAATTTGTTCCATGGTCAGTGTAGATTTGTGTCGGTGCACCTCGCCGCGCGATGAACCGCCGCAGAGCTAACTTACAGGATTCCGTAGATAGTGACGCGGCTACTTCCAGATGTACTGCTCTAATCACCAAACATGTGAAGAGAGCCACCCAGCGTTTCACCTGACTACGGCCGATTTTTATCAAAAACGGCCCGAAATAATCAATTCCAACCAACGAGAAAGGGCGAACGAACGGAGTCACGCGGGCTTCTGGAAGAGGTGCCATTCTAGGCACTACTGGATGTGCCTTGTACACAGTGCACCACTGACACTGCTTCGCCACCTGTCGCACCATCGTCCGAAGAGCCGAAATGTGATACCTTTGACGTATTTCGTTCACCACGGTTTCACTGTTGTGGTGACCAAGACGTTTGTGGTACCAGTCTACCAAGAGCTCAGTTACCCGATGGTTTTTTGGCAATATTACAGGAAACCGCGCATCATACGGTGCTAGCGCACAGGCCTCTGTTCGACCTTGCATGCGTATGACGCCGAACTCATCCAGAAACGGTGATAGTTGTTTGATAGGACTACTGTTTTCCAATTTCAAAGGTTTGCTGTTTTCGGACGTTTTCATTTGCTCAAGAGCAGCAATCTCGTCAGCGTATGCTTCTGCTTGAGCGAGCCGCCACAACGTCCTTTCCGCCCGTACCAAGTCTTCTTGCTTCAATTGCGAATCGGTCTCGTTCTTAACGGGTTTCCGCAGACGATCCATAAAGGAGTATACAAATGCCATGGCGCGAAGCATTCGTTCCCACTTAGAAAACCGGTCATACTTGATAATTGGTTGTATTAGTATTGTTCGGTGTACATGTATAGCACGCAGTTCTTCTTTAGTGCCCGTTGATAACGGCCGATGATGCGGCCAGTTGCTCTCCGACTGGATCAGAAAATCAGGTCCAGTGAACCAATGACTCTCCATTTGCATTGTGGGACCCTTTCCCCATTTTGTAGCGTCGTCTGCAATGTTAAGCTTTGTTCCGATCCAACGCCACTCTTCAGGTTCCGTTTCTTCTAGGATCTCTCCAATACGCACTGCTACATACTGGCGATACCTCCTTGTATCCGAGTTTATCCACGCTAGGACTGTTGTGGAGTCGCTCCAGAAAAATCTGCGTCGCACGGGAATCGTGTGGTACTCGGCAATGGATTTTGCTAAACGGCTACCAATGACCGCCGCTTGCAGTTCCAATCTAGGAACGGACATCGAGATTAAGGGAGCAACTTTCGCCTTGGAGGCTACCAATGTACATCTTGGCTGGCCGCGATCGACGATCCGAAAGTAGGCGACACAAGCGAAGGCCGACTCACTCGCATCCACGAATACATGTAACTGCATCGTTTGGAAACTATCCGGATCGTATCCGGGAAAATAGCAACGCGGGATCCGAATTTGGTCCAGTTTGGAAAGCTGTGCGATCCATCGTTCCCACTGCTTGGATATTTCAGCTGGAATAGCCTCGTCCCATCCAACCTTAGCCCTCCAAAGGTCTTGGATCAGCATCTTACCATGGATGAGCAGGTTTGATATTAGTCCAAGCGGATCAAACACACTCATTACGAATCTAAGGACACTTCGTTTCGTGATGGTGTTTGTTGAGTCTGGGCAGTCGGAATCATTCGGTAACTTCACGGAATACACAAAAACATCCTCGTCGGGTAGCCAGACCATGCCTAGGACGCGTTCCATTTGGCTTTCTTTATCGACGCTGAAATCCTTTCTGCGGTCCGTTACTTCTTCACCCATGAGTTGCAGCACTTTCTTGGAGTTGGATCGCCAGTTTCGCAGTTCAAATCCGGCGCTTTCCTGGATCATTCGCACGTCCGTGGCCAGTTTCACCATGTCGTCCTCTGAATCTCGACTATCCAGGTAATCGTCCACATAGTGGTTTTCAACTACCGCTGTCGCCGCTTCTGGATAATCGTCTTTCCATTCCATCGCGTTCTTGTTCTTGACAAAGTTGGCCGAACAGGGCGAACATGTCGAGCCAAACGTGGCCACGTCCATCACGAATACGTCTGGTTTCTTCGTCGTGTCACTTCTGTACAGAAACCGCTGAACCTGCCGATCTTCTCGTCTAATCTTCAGCTGGTGATACATCTCGCGGATGTCACCTGCAATTGCAATCTTTCGCTGCCGAAAACGACATAACACAGCTGGCAACGAAGTGAGAAGGTCCGGTCCCTTGAGGAGCATATCGTTCAGAGACACTCCATGCGCCTTGGCCGCCGCATCCCAAATGATTCTCACCTTCCCGGGCTTCCTGGGGTTTGTTACCACTCCGAGTGGGAGGTACCACGTTCGAAGAGGATCGTTTAACTCCAATTCCTCAGCCGTTGCTTTGTGAGCGTAACCTTTGCTCTGATATTCGGTAATCTGTTTGTCCAAACTCGCTTGTAGTTCCGGATATTTTCTCAGCTTCGTCTCAAGGCAAATCAGTCGACGCTCAGCCATACTATAGCTAGGTGGTAGCTCCATGATATCGTACCGCCATAACAATCCAGTTTCGTAATGACCGTCGGCACGCTTGATCGTCGTTCGTTGCAGAATTTCCTTTGCTCGGCGATCTTCTTCAGCTTCTGGACCACACGTGACCGAAACCCCAAGATTCTCCGTTGCAAAATAGCCTTTAACTAGGTCGTGAAGGCTACTTTCTTCTGCACTCTTACAAATGTGGAAAACAGGAGACAAAGAATCCACCTTCGCATTGTCGATGCTCCCGAAGATCGTCCATCCGAGCCTCGTTTTAGCCGCCACCGGACCGTCTAGCTGTCCTCCGCGTGTCTTGAGGGGTAGCGACAACTTTATATTGTCTAGTCCAATCAGGATACGCGGCGCGGCTTCCTCATAGCTTCTCACCGGAAGCCCGGACAAATAGGGATACTTTCTAGCTAATTCTTCATACTGCATAGTCTGTACAGGAAGATCTAGCTGCCTCACTGTGCTGACACCGGACAACGGGAAACTTCTGCTGCTGTTCTCACCGGAAATTTCCAAACTGACCAGTCGAGAGTCTTTTTCGTGACGAGCCACCTTCCCTGTCCACGTTAAACAAAGTGGCTGCGATGTCCCACCAAGGTTCAGCAGATCGGCAACTTCTCTGTCGATTAACGTCGACGACGAACCTTCATCCAGAAATGCAAAGGTCGACAGTTTGGCATCCTTACCGTACAGCACCACCGGGATTACACGAAATATCGTCGCGCTTTGGTTTCCACGATGAACGTTGATCGTGGCATCGGATTTTGCACGAGCTCCTGAACTTTCAGGAGCGGTCGGTTTAGTGGCGGCCGACTGACATGGATGAAGTGATGGATGGTGTTGTTTGGTGCAATCTCCGATACCACAAGTTCGCGCTGACTTGCAGACCCATCTTCCATGAGGCACTAGGCAGACTGCGCAAAGCTGGTGTGTTTCAACAGTTTTCAACCGTTCTCCGAGCGACAAAGATTTAAACTTGCTGCAGTCTTTGACTCGGTGTTTAACGCTTTGGCACACGTAACACGGCCTGTCCTGAGTGACAACTTTCTTTCCATGCTGCTCAAGCTTCCGGGGCTCAGACACATGAGCATTGACGAACGCTTTCTCTTTTTTCTGCTTGTCCTGTCCGCAGGGTCGAACTCCATCAAAGTCGGTGAAATGCGCCACATCACTGGCAGCAGACGTGATTGCAGTCATGTAGTCGCAAAATGATCCCAAGTCTACTTGTCCAGCGTTTCTTTTGTAAAGCGCCCAATCTAGTCGGAGATGTGGCGGCAACTTATCCACCAACTCCTGTAGAAGTGTTGGATTGTTCAGATGGGCATGTTGATTGGCGGCCTGAAGATGCCCAACAAGGTTCTGAACGACGAGACCGAAGTTTACCAACGTCTCTAACCTTTCAGCTTTCGGAGTAGGCACGTTACGAACCTTGATAAGCAGCGACTGTACCAGTCGCTCTGGGCTCCCGAACAATGTTTCCAACGTTTGCATAATTTTCGGGACCGATGACGGCAGCAATAGATTGCTCCGGACTGCCTCCAATGCTTTGCCTCTGAGGCACTTCTGCAGCCTCATCAAATTTTCTGCCTGCGAATAGCCACACATAGCAGTAGAATTGCGGTAGCTGCTTATGAAAAGTGGCCATTCCTCAGGATTTCCCGTAAACGTTGGGAGCTCCTTGGGCACAACCTGCCGGGCAGACAACTGCTGTTGAAAGTACCCCCACATTGCCTGCTGATCCTGCATCTGATGCTGCTGAGTAACGTGAGACTGTGCCGGTTGTTGTGGCGATCGATGCGACGACATCGTTTGATGTACCGAAGAATCCTCACTCATTGCATCAAAATCGACTGGAGGCGGTCGAGGTGGGGTATACGAAAGCGGTGCTCGCAGCGCAGACGGTGGAAGTGACCATTCATCAAACCGAACGCTCGCCGCCGATCTCGATTGTTGCTGCTGTGTGTGCAACTGTTGTGGCAATAGAGGGTTGACCGACGCTTGTGTTGTCGGTGTTGGTTGCACAATAGCTTGCTGCTGGATCACTGGCTCCTGCGACGACTGGGAAACAGAGGGGAGCTGTGAAGTCGCCGCCTCTTCGAGCTGCACATCGGTTTGTTGTTGCGGTGTTGAACTCGACGGAGGCAAATCGATTATTGATACCGCCGGCCGTTTGTCGTTTGCTTGTAGTAACGATGCTTCGCTAATACACGGAAATGAAACGCGTGATTGTGGAGGTGGAGGCTTCGATAGTGGTTCAGCAAACAAAAACGTAGGTAGAGCCGGTCGAGGAACGAGCTTTGGAAGTATAGGTGGAGGCATTGCTGATTGTGCACACGCAGGCTGAGTATACACTGGTTGTGTAAACAGCGGTTGGATATACATCGAACGGGAACTTCGTACTGCTTCAGCCGATCGAATTGGTGTGGACGCTGTGATCGGATTGTTTACACCAGCGACCGAACCCCTGCCACCAGTACCAGCGTGATCAGTTGCCCATTCGATAGCAGGTCGAGATGTTGGTTGCTTGTCTCCGGAGCGCGCTCGTTCATTCGTCGGATTTGATGGGACTTTAGGCAATGTTCCGGTGTATTTGGTCAACATTCCTCCACCTTGTCCGCTACTTGCTACGGGAATACCAGTGCCAATCGATACTGGCGGAAATATGTCTTCGATGTCATTTACGGACACTGGATTACCTCCAGCAGCTCCGTCCAAGCCTTGAATCCACTGCTGCACCGAATGATTACTTCGGCTAACTCGGCTCCGCCGACTTCTCTGACTGCCTTCGTCCTCCTCTGCCTCAGCGAGTAGCAGAGCGTATTTATCCTCCAGATATTTCTTTTCGATCGCGGCTTTCTCCTCCAGCGCCTTTTCCTGGGCCTTTTTCTCTTCTTCCAGCCGCATGAGCTGCAATCGAACTCGTGCCGACCGGGAACTGCTACTGCTTTTTCCGGACATCGAAGGATCACTTATGGTCACCGTGTAGATGCAGCCCTTGCATGTCCACTTACCGTCCAGCGTCTCAGTCATCTCCATGCACGTGCGATGGTACCAACGATGACACTTATCGCAAGCTACCATTCCTGCTACATGGTCAGATTTTTTGCATTTCTCGCAAACGCTCTGAGGTCTGCCAGCATTGGCTTTCGCCGCCGCTGCTCGCGTAGTTGTGGGCATCATAGGATTGTCCTTTAGATGACCTCCGGGATCAGATGAACTACTTACAGCAGCACCGTTCTCATCGAGAGGAGTTCTTTAAAGTTTGTAGGCGCGGTCCAAGACGTAGAATAGCGATCACGGTTCTAATAGCGAATCCATTTATTTCGGAAGAAGCTTTAAAGCTAAAATAGATATATTTTTATGATTTACAGACCTTAATGAACTATGATCAATCAATACTCACAACTCCGTGTCTCTAGTCAATTCTTTCCGTCCTGACAACCGTCCTGTGATAATTCATCTAGTCAATCTACCTGTTTTAGTCAACATAATCGTCTTAGTTATAAGTCATTCAATAGATTTTAAGTTTACTCACAGTCGTAGTCGTTGTTGATCGTATTAGATGTGTAGTTTAAGTTATAGTTAGAGTATAAATTCTGCTTGGAAGTTAACCTATAAATGTAGATTTTTTGCAATAGTTAGTTCAATCTTCCGGAATCAATCTGCATTTTTCACTCACAAGCAATAGGAAATTCATTACAATTCACGGTTCCTATTTCATAGTTTTCCAATTAGAAATTTAAGTAGTTTTAACAAATTTTAGTAAGAAACTTTCAACTGCATGCCATTCATTAGCCACATTTCTCACTTTTGTTTATTCTACCTGACATTTGGAGCTATCTTCATCTACTCATACCATTAAAGCTAACGGGTGACAAGCCGTCCGTCAAACCTGCAGCATCCCTGTGGTCCATTTCTGCTGCCGCGCTGACGGTTGTAACGCCTCCCGCAACATCCCCCTCCCCGTAATGCTGCTCCGATCCAGCAGGATTACCTTTCGGATGTACGTCCAGCACGGCTAGCTTCGCTACGGGACGGCGAAGAATTCCTGTAGCGGTCTGAACATCCACTTGTCGAGTACGACCATCTTTTCCAGGGATGACCTTCAACACCTTGCCTCGAGGCCATTGATTGCGAATAGCCTCGCCCACGATGAAAACGACATCACCTTCTTGGATAGGCTTCACATCTTCTTGCCACTTGGTCCGTCGAGTCAAGTCCGGTAGATACTCCCGAATCTATCTTGCCCAGAACTGATCCAGGACAAAACGACAAAGATTCCATCCGTTTCGCAGGGCTTCACCTTCCGTAGTGAGTGCTTTTTCCTGCTGCTTAACCCCATTTGAACTCAGAAGAATAAAGTGATTCGGAGTTAAAGCCTCTTGGTCCGACGTCTCCAGTGGCACATAAGTCAATGGTCTTGAGTTGACCATCGCTTCCGCATCGCAGAGTATTGTGTGAAATACTTCTTCTGATGGAGCGCGAGATTTGTTGATGGACTCCATAGCTATTTTCACCGCTCTGACCATCCTCTCCCATGCACCTCCCATGTGCGGGGAGGACGGCGGGATGAAGAACCAGCGTGTTCTAGTATCGGTGAACGTCTCTGACAACTCGCGATTCATTGCAGCTATCTCTCCGGCCAGCTCTCGACTGGCACCGACAAAATTTGTTCCATGGTCAGTGTAGATTTGTGTCGGTGCACCTCGCCGCGCGATGAACCGCCGCAGAGCTAACTTACAGGATTCCGTAGATAGTGACGCGGCTACTTCCAGATGTACTGCTCTAATCACCAAACATGTGAAGAGAGCCACCCAGCGTTTCACCTGACTACGGCCGATTTTTATCAAAAACGGCCCGAAATAATCAATTCCAACCAACGAGAAAGGGCGAACGAACGGAGTCACGCGGGCTTCTGGAAGAGGTGCCATTCTAGGCACTACTGGATGTGCCTTGTACACAGTGCACCACTGACACTGCTTCGCCACCTGTCGCACCATCGTCCGAAGAGCCGAAATGTGATACCTTTGACGTATTTCGTTCACCACGGTTTCACTGTTGTGGTGACCAAGACGTTTGTGGTACCAGTCTACCAAGAGCTCAGTTACCCGATGGTTTTTTGGCAATATTACAGGAAACCGCGCATCATACGGTGCTAGCGCACAGGCCTCTGTTCGACCTTGCATGCGTATGACGCCGAACTCATCCAGAAACGGTGATAGTTGTTTGATAGGACTACTGTTTTCCAATTTCAAAGGTTTGCTGTTTTCGGACGTTTTCATTTGCTCAAGAGCAGCAATCTCGTCAGCGTATGCTTCTGCTTGAGCGAGCCGCCACAACGTCCTTTCCGCCCGTACCAAGTCTTCTTGCTTCAATTGCGAATCGGTCTCGTTCTTAACGGGTTTCCGCAGACGATCCATAAAGGAGTATACAAATGCCATGGCGCGAAGCATTCGTTCCCACTTAGAAAACCGGTCATACTTGATAATTGGTTGTATTAGTATTGTTCGGTGTACATGTATAGCACGCAGTTCTTCTTTAGTGCCCGTTGATAACGGCCGATGATGCGGCCAGTTGCTCTCCGACTGGATCAGAAAATCAGGTCCAGTGAACCAATGACTCTCCATTTGCATTGTGGGACCCTTTCCCCATTTTGTAGCGTCGTCTGCAATGTTAAGCTTTGTTCCGATCCAACGCCACTCTTCAGGTTCCGTTTCTTCTAGGATCTCTCCAATACGCACTGCTACATACTGGCGATACCTCCTTGTATCCGAGTTTATCCACGCTAGGACTGTTGTGGAGTCGCTCCAGAAAAATCTGCGTCGCACGGGAATCGTGTGGTACTCGGCAATGGATTTTGCTAAACGGCTACCAATGACCGCCGCTTGCAGTTCCAATCTAGGAACGGACATCGAGATTAAGGGAGCAACTTTCGCCTTGGAGGCTACCAATGTACATCTTGGCTGGCCGCGATCGACGATCCGAAAGTAGGCGACACAAGCGAAGGCCGACTCACTCGCATCCACGAATACATGTAACTGCATCGTTTGGAAACTATCCGGATCGTATCCGGGAAAATAGCAACGCGGGATCCGAATTTGGTCCAGTTTGGAAAGCTGTGCGATCCATCGTTCCCACTGCTTGGATATTTCAGCTGGAATAGCCTCGTCCCATCCAACCTTAGCCCTCCAAAGGTCTTGGATCAGCATCTTACCATGGATGAGCAGGTTTGATATTAGTCCAAGCGGATCAAACACACTCATTACGAATCTAAGGACACTTCGTTTCGTGATGGTGTTTGTTGAGTCTGGGCAGTCGGAATCATTCGGTAACTTCACGGAATACACAAAAACATCCTCGTCGGGTAGCCAGACCATGCCTAGGACGCGTTCCATTTGGCTTTCTTTATCGACGCTGAAATCCTTTCTGCGGTCCGTTACTTCTTCACCCATGAGTTGCAGCACTTTCTTGGAGTTGGATCGCCAGTTTCGCAGTTCAAATCCGGCGCTTTCCTGGATCATTCGCACGTCCGTGGCCAGTTTCACCATGTCGTCCTCTGAATCTCGACTATCCAGGTAATCGTCCACATAGTGGTTTTCAACTACCGCTGTCGCCGCTTCTGGATAATCGTCTTTCCATTCCATCGCGTTCTTGTTCTTGACAAAGTTGGCCGAACAGGGCGAACATGTCGAGCCAAACGTGGCCACGTCCATCACGAATACGTCTGGTTTCTTCGTCGTGTCACTTCTGTACAGAAACCGCTGAACCTGCCGATCTTCTCGTCTAATCTTCAGCTGGTGATACATCTCGCGGATGTCACCTGCAATTGCAATCTTTCGCTGCCGAAAACGACATAACACAGCTGGCAACGAAGTGAGAAGGTCCGGTCCCTTGAGGAGCATATCGTTCAGAGACACTCCATGCGCCTTGGCCGCCGCATCCCAAATGATTCTCACCTTCCCGGGCTTCCTGGGGTTTGTTACCACTCCGAGTGGGAGGTACCACGTTCGAAGAGGATCGTTTAACTCCAATTCCTCAGCCGTTGCTTTGTGAGCGTAACCTTTGCTCTGATATTCGGTAATCTGTTTGTCCAAACTCGCTTGTAGTTCCGGATATTTTCTCAGCTTCGTCTCAAGGCAAATCAGTCGACGCTCAGCCATACTATAGCTAGGTGGTAGCTCCATGATATCGTACCGCCATAACAATCCAGTTTCGTAATGACCGTCGGCACGCTTGATCGTCGTTCGTTGCAGAATTTCCTTTGCTCGGCGATCTTCTTCAGCTTCTGGACCACACGTGACCGAAACCCCAAGATTCTCCGTTGCAAAATAGCCTTTAACTAGGTCGTGAAGGCTACTTTCTTCTGCACTCTTACAAATGTGGAAAACAGGAGACAAAGAATCCACCTTCGCATTGTCGATGCTCCCGAAGATCGTCCATCCGAGCCTCGTTTTAGCCGCCACCGGACCGTCTAGCTGTCCTCCGCGTGTCTTGAGGGGTAGCGACAACTTTATATTGTCTAGTCCAATCAGGATACGCGGCGCGGCTTCCTCATAGCTTCTCACCGGAAGCCCGGACAAATAGGGATACTTTCTAGCTAATTCTTCATACTGCATAGTCTGTACAGGAAGATCTAGCTGCCTCACTGTGCTGACACCGGACAACGGGAAACTTCTGCTGCTGTTCTCACCGGAAATTTCCAAACTGACCAGTCGAGAGTCTTTTTCGTGACGAGCCACCTTCCCTGTCCACGTTAAACAAAGTGGCTGCGATGTCCCACCAAGGTTCAGCAGATCGGCAACTTCTCTGTCGATTAACGTCGACGACGAACCTTCATCCAGAAATGCAAAGGTCGACAGTTTGGCATCCTTACCGTACAGCACCACCGGGATTACACGAAATATCGTCGCGCTTTGGTTTCCACGATGAACGTTGATCGTGGCATCGGATTTTGCACGAGCTCCTGAACTTTCAGGAGCGGTCGGTTTAGTGGCGGCCGACTGACATGGATGAAGTGATGGATGGTGTTGTTTGGTGCAATCTCCGATACCACAAGTTCGCGCTGACTTGCAGACCCATCTTCCATGAGGCACTAGGCAGACTGCGCAAAGCTGGTGTGTTTCAACAGTTTTCAACCGTTCTCCGAGCGACAAAGATTTAAACTTGCTGCAGTCTTTGACTCGGTGTTTAACGCTTTGGCACACGTAACACGGCCTGTCCTGAGTGACAACTTTCTTTCCATGCTGCTCAAGCTTCCGGGGCTCAGACACATGAGCATTGACGAACGCTTTCTCTTTTTTCTGCTTGTCCTGTCCGCAGGGTCGAACTCCATCAAAGTCGGTGAAATGCGCCACATCACTGGCAGCAGACGTGATTGCAGTCATGTAGTCGCAAAATGATCCCAAGTCTACTTGTCCAGCGTTTCTTTTGTAAAGCGCCCAATCTAGTCGGAGATGTGGCGGCAACTTATCCACCAACTCCTGTAGAAGTGTTGGATTGTTCAGATGGGCATGTTGATTGGCGGCCTGAAGATGCCCAACAAGGTTCTGAACGACGAGACCGAAGTTTACCAACGTCTCTAACCTTTCAGCTTTCGGAGTAGGCACGTTACGAACCTTGATAAGCAGCGACTGTACCAGTCGCTCTGGGCTCCCGAACAATGTTTCCAACGTTTGCATAATTTTCGGGACCGATGACGGCAGCAATAGATTGCTCCGGACTGCCTCCAATGCTTTGCCTCTGAGGCACTTCTGCAGCCTCATCAAATTTTCTGCCTGCGAATAGCCACACATAGCAGTAGAATTGCGGTAGCTGCTTATGAAAAGTGGCCATTCCTCAGGATTTCCCGTAAACGTTGGGAGCTCCTTGGGCACAACCTGCCGGGCAGACAACTGCTGTTGAAAGTACCCCCACATTGCCTGCTGATCCTGCATCTGATGCTGCTGAGTAACGTGAGACTGTGCCGGTTGTTGTGGCGATCGATGCGACGACATCGTTTGATGTACCGAAGAATCCTCACTCATTGCATCAAAATCGACTGGAGGCGGTCGAGGTGGGGTATACGAAAGCGGTGCTCGCAGCGCAGACGGTGGAAGTGACCATTCATCAAACCGAACGCTCGCCGCCGATCTCGATTGTTGCTGCTGTGTGTGCAACTGTTGTGGCAATAGAGGGTTGACCGACGCTTGTGTTGTCGGTGTTGGTTGCACAATAGCTTGCTGCTGGATCACTGGCTCCTGCGACGACTGGGAAACAGAGGGGAGCTGTGAAGTCGCCGCCTCTTCGAGCTGCACATCGGTTTGTTGTTGCGGTGTTGAACTCGACGGAGGCAAATCGATTATTGATACCGCCGGCCGTTTGTCGTTTGCTTGTAGTAACGATGCTTCGCTAATACACGGAAATGAAACGCGTGATTGTGGAGGTGGAGGCTTCGATAGTGGTTCAGCAAACAAAAACGTAGGTAGAGCCGGTCGAGGAACGAGCTTTGGAAGTATAGGTGGAGGCATTGCTGATTGTGCACACGCAGGCTGAGTATACACTGGTTGTGTAAACAGCGGTTGGATATACATCGAACGGGAACTTCGTACTGCTTCAGCCGATCGAATTGGTGTGGACGCTGTGATCGGATTGTTTACACCAGCGACCGAACCCCTGCCACCAGTACCAGCGTGATCAGTTGCCCATTCGATAGCAGGTCGAGATGTTGGTTGCTTGTCTCCGGAGCGCGCTCGTTCATTCGTCGGATTTGATGGGACTTTAGGCAATGTTCCGGTGTATTTGGTCAACATTCCTCCACCTTGTCCGCTACTTGCTACGGGAATACCAGTGCCAATCGATACTGGCGGAAATATGTCTTCGATGTCATTTACGGACACTGGATTACCTCCAGCAGCTCCGTCCAAGCCTTGAATCCACTGCTGCACCGAATGATTACTTCGGCTAACTCGGCTCCGCCGACTTCTCTGACTGCCTTCGTCCTCCTCTGCCTCAGCGAGTAGCAGAGCGTATTTATCCTCCAGATATTTCTTTTCGATCGCGGCTTTCTCCTCCAGCGCCTTTTCCTGGGCCTTTTTCTCTTCTTCCAGCCGCATGAGCTGCAATCGAACTCGTGCCGACCGGGAACTGCTACTGCTTTTTCCGGACATCGAAGGATCACTTATGGTCACCGTGTAGATGCAGCCCTTGCATGTCCACTTACCGTCCAGCGTCTCAGTCATCTCCATGCACGTGCGATGGTACCAACGATGACACTTATCGCAAGCTACCATTCCTGCTACATGGTCAGATTTTTTGCATTTCTCGCAAACGCTCTGAGGTCTGCCAGCATTGGCTTTCGCCGCCGCTGCTCGCGTAGTTGTGGGCATCATAGGATTGTCCTTTAGATGACCTCCGGGATCAGATGAACTACTTACAGCAGCACCGTTCTCATCGAGAGGAGTTCTTTAAAGTTTGTAGGCGCGGTCCAAGACGTAGAATAGCGATCACGGTTCTAATAGCGAATCCATTTATTTCGGAAGAAGCTTTAAAGCTAAAATAGATATATTTTTATGATTTACAGACCTTAATGAACTATGATCAATCAATACTCACAACTCCGTGTCTCTAGTCAATTCTTTCCGTCCTGACAACCGTCCTGTGATAATTCATCTAGTCAATCTACCTGTTTTAGTCAACATAATCGTCTTAGTTATAAGTCATTCAATAGATTTTAAGTTTACTCACAGTCGTAGTCGTTGTTGATCGTATTAGATGTGTAGTTTAAGTTATAGTTAGAGTATAAATTCTGCTTGGAAGTTAACCTATAAATGTAGATTTTTTGCAATAGTTAGTTCAATCTTCCGGAATCAATCTGCATTTTTCACTCACAAGCAATAGGAAATTCATTACAATTCACGGTTCCTATTTCATAGTTTTCCAATTAGAAATTTAAGTAGTTTTAACAAATTTTAGTAAGAAACTTTCAACTGCATGCCATTCATTAGCCACATTTCTCACTTTTGTTTATTCTACCTGACATTTGGAGCTATCTTCATCTACTCATACCATTAAAGCTAACGGGTGACAAGCCGTCCGTCAAACCTGCAGCATCCCTGTGGTCCATTTCTGCTGCCGCGCTGACGGTTGTAACGCCTCCCGCAACACCACTGCTGGAGGGTAGATTATTCGCTCGAAGGTTTGTTTGGTGGTTAACTACCTCCGGCGAATGGGTACGAGCGGTATGAAAATTATTCAACCGATCGTTGATGGAAGAATTTGTGTTGTTAGAAATTCTACCTGCAGAGTTTCGGGTACGACTAGCGTTCCCATTCATCTGCCGGGCACGTGATTCGACAACTTTTTTGCGGATAGGGCAATCCCAAAAGTTTGACTTATGGTTGCCACCGCAATTCGTACATTTAAACTTTCTGGTATCTTCCCTTACCAGACAGTTGTCCTTGGCGTGAGAAGAACCTCCACAAATCATGCATTTAGCATCCATGTGGCAATGTTTCGTTCCGTGCCCCAACCTTGGCACTGACGGCACTGAGTTGGGTTCTGGAAATTTCCCCCAGGCTTACGAAAATGTTCCCATGTCACTTGGACAAGAAACATTTTCTTCGCCTTTTCCAAATATTTCAAGTTATTTAGATCACTTTTGTTGAAGTGAACTAAATAAAATTCTTGAGAGATACCCTGCCGAGGATTCTCAGAGCGGGTTCTCTTTTTCATTTTTATTACTTGGACTGCAGTGAATCCAAGCAATAAGTTGAGTTCAGTTTTGATCTCATCAGGTGATTTGTCATCACTAGAGAGACCTTTTAATACGAATTTGAACAAGCGTGCAGACCTGTCGTCATATGTGAAAAATTTATTCAGTAAGGTACTTGAGAAGAAGATCCCGATCTTTCAGGGTTTCCGGCAATACGCGGCAGTCTCCTTTCCTGGCAATTTGGAAGGAAACCTTGATTCCCCTTATGGAGTTCAAGATGTTCTGCCTAAAACCAGCAAATTCACAGACGCTGACCACGATTGGCGGCACCCGTTGTTTTTTAGCAGAAATTGAAGTACCTGGGCTAGAGGCATCCTCAATTTGCTGTTCCGAAAAATTGTTCAGCGTTTCATAAGGATTACTCATTTCAACGAAATTTTCATCCGAAACAATTGCTTTAGTAGAAGGAAGCGGAGAAGCTGAAAGATCTCCTTTCCTTCTAACTTTGCCGCGTTTAGCAACAGTTTTGAAACCGACTTTTTTGGAAGGAAGTGGTGAATTCAAGGATTCACCCTTCCTTTTGTTCGATGATGCAACCATGATTTAATTAGAAGCGACCTTCCAGGAGGTTTTTCCCTAATCGGTGTCCAAGTAGGTTTACCACCGTTTCACGGAATTTGACTTCCGTAAACGGGTCCAACGAATAATCGAAGGCACGGGTCCAGGCAAGGATCGAAAAGGAATCAGTAGGTATAAATTTAGCGCTGAAAAGTGCTATTGTGGGTAGTACTGAAAAGTACTGTTGAATTGCTTTAGGTAGTAAAACTTCCTGCAGCAGAGAGAGCATACGTCCGCACAGCACAAGAGTACGATGCGAACTGAATAATGCTGTAACGTGTTCTTCCCATCGTGCTTCCTATTTGCAGCTTACATGATTTTCTCACTTACTCACTCCATGTTTAGCTTATTTCCTTCGTGGCATTTCAAGCTTTGTACATCATTTGTGCACATTTTTTATGGTATTACGCTGAAAGATTATGTATTTCTATTCAATTCTATTCTTGCGCTTGCACAGTCAGTATTGAAAAGCATCCTGGAAATATCAAAATTTCTTCTGATATTTGCTTGTCAGCATTAATACTTGCAGCATATCAGAGATGTGATATTGTGGGTTTAGCACTAAATTGATTTCCGAAAAAACTTCATTGACTTCCGCTGCCTTTCCTATGTGTTAAACATAACGTCGGAAGTAGTGCGCTGTACAGTAAATTTAACTTTCTATACAGCGCACCACTTCCGACTTAATGTTTAACACATAGGAAAGGCAGCGGGAGTCAATGAAGTTTTTTCGGAAACTTATTTAGTACTAACGCCACAATACTAATATTAAAATGGCCAGGCCCACTTTGCAGACTAATGGGAGGGAAGATAATTTCAAAAATTAAGGGCAATTAGGTTATCATCAGTCTTGTGCATTATCACCATCATAACACAAAAAAGCCGCAACATCAACATTGCCCTTCTTCCTCCATCAACGCTACAGCCGACCGTGTCTATGTTGCTAACGAACACATTCGAGACGAACGCATTGATACAGTGTCTGCCGCCGCTACGCTCTTTCTCTGCAAATCCCCTGAGCAACCGAACGCTTCTTAACAGTCGTTCCGACACAGAGCTTATGTCACTCACTGCTGGGTGACTCTCATGTGAAAGGGCCGGGATGAAGGTCAATGGGTTAAGTAGTATTGCATGGCACAACCAACACAAACATAGCACGCCCTATGAATAGAATGCAAGGCGTAGAACAAAAACTCGCTTCGGTGTTTCATCGTGTGGTTCGAAAACAAGAGACGATCGCTGCTGCTGGATGTGGTTGACTCTGCGTCGAACGAGGGTTGGCTTGAGTGGCTTTTGCGTGAATCGATTATGTTTTGATGGACTGCGTTTGTCGTATGAAGTGATGGTTAAAGCGAGTGTCGTTCGACATTAACCATCCTGAAACTACACAACTTTCTTTTGTTTTTCTTTCAAATAAGTAACATTTTCACACATATATCACAAGAAGCCTTAGTCGAACAAAACTTGAAACGTATCGCTTGAGGCGAATGAGAAATCCTTTCAACAAAATAACACTGACTTCCCGGGTGGTGTAATACTGGTGGCTGAAACCAATTGTGGTAAGGTTACCGGCCACTTGAAACTGCTGCCATGCAAAGCACAGAACGTATTAACGGAAAACATTCGGAACACACGGTTTAACATCCGGGGGACTCACAAGCAAACAATGAATTCCACAAAAATTCTATAATTTTTGGAGAATTACTTCAAGAAATCTTTAAGTGATTCTTCTGGGAGATTCCACTCATGTTTACCTCCGGCGATTTTTGAGGAATTCTTTAAAATTCCAACGGAGTTTTCTTAAGGAATATGTTACCGCAACCACTGTGCGGTGCGGCTTCTAGCTCAGTGTGTGAAGCAACCTGCTCATCCCTACGCATCGACACCCTATATGCAGATTGATTGTGGATAAAACTGCTACAATGGTACACACGCATTGTGCCGTATCCGTATGCCTTTTCAGTAGTTAGTGCAGTTGGTCATATTGAGTACGTAGTAAGTGCTCGCAATAATAAATAAAATTACTCTGTAGTATAGAGTGTAATTAGATTTGTAGCGCAGGTTATTAGTGAAATCGTTACACAGAAATGTAAGTAAATTAAATTCTTTTCTATGTACAGTTGAATAAAAATAAAAACGAAATATATTTGCAGCTTTGAAGCTGCCCAGTTTGGCAACTTTCAGGACTGTGTTTCCTTTCTACTTGCGCCAACAGAATACTTTCGGCATTTTATTTTGAAGTTCCTCCGGTAATCTACTTAAATAGAAATTCATTCTCCATTTTTTAGCTGACTTCTTACGAAATTTTCTTGGGAAATTTTTCAAGCCTTTTTAGACATAACCTTCAGATGGTAATCCGCAAACTCCTTGGATTATTTCTTCAGAAAATTCTTCTGAAACTATTTCTGGAAAATCATTTATGAATTCTTTGGAAAACAAACAACTCCAATTTAAGTGTAGAATTAACATTTAAGTTAAAATACACGTTAATATAAACAAAAAAAACTCCGATTTTTTTTCAGTAGGTACATTACCGGAGAAATTCCTAAACAAATAACTGGAGGTTTTCCTAAAGGAATGTCCCGATAAGTGCGTTGATCCAATAAGAATTGTCGGGGTCTCCAGTTAGCCTTGTAGTAAGGCTTTGGATCTCCAGACCGGAGACGGCGGGTTCGATTCCCGTTCTGGTCGGGAATAGTGTATCATTGTACTTGCCTGACAATATACAAAGCCGGCAAAGAAAGCCCTTCAGTTAACGAAAGTGCTCAAAGTGCTCACTAAGTTGAAGAGAGGCAGGCCAAGTTCCAATGGGAACGTAGATTGTAGAATTGTCCGAGAAATTAGCAAATTAATAATCCGGGTAGGGGGATAAAAACAGTAGAAGCTATAATTCGCCATACAAATCATTGTATAAGTAATCAATATAATTTTCTGATAAATATAAAAATGAATTTCGGTTTGTCTGTCTGTCTGCTTGTCTGGCCCTTATGGATTCGGAAACTACTGGAACGATTGACGTAAAATTCCTTGAGACACTGTTGGAAAATATTGCCGCCACGATTCCTGAGAAAATGTTTTGATTAATTCTTCAAAGAATCGCTAAAAGAAAGCCTTGTAGATTTGCCGGAATATTTTTTTGAAACTGTTCTGCAAGAATGTTTAATGATTTTCTGAAGAAATTGTCAAAGGAATGTACAGAATTAAATAAAGAAGATTGCGTATGATATCCCAATGAAATTTTCGTATGAATTGCTTAAGGAATTTTCGTAGTAATTTCTAAAAGAATTGTTAAAGGTATTTGTTTCAATATTTGCTAAAAAAAAATCCATCATAAATTTGTTGAGAATGTTTCATGGGGCATTTCTGAACAAATTGCCAGGAACTGTCGAACTATTTCTCCAAAGGATTGTTGAAGGAACCCTTAAAAATGCAGATGAAATTCATAGAAAACGTCCAAAGAAAGTGCCGGAAGAATTAAAAATTAGAGAAACTGTTATAAGATCCCCTGAAAATTACAAATGGAGTTTCTTGACAAGATGCCGGAGGAATATCTGGAGAAATTATCGGAAACTTTGCACAGTTGTGGACCAAAATGTAATTCAAATATATAACGACGGGTAGTGAAAAAGTTCTAGTGAGGTAAGAGTTTATATATCTTTTAGTTTTTGAGCTCAATTCAAATGATTTCTTTTGGGTGTCAAGTTTGTTTGAAGCCTTCTCAATAAGGGTGTTTTACACAAAAAATTATAAAAATTGATTTATATTTCGACAAGTTATGGTAAAACGTAAGCTTTGATAAAAAGGATGTTTTTTTTGCGACTGTTCTTTTATTTTGGGGAGTAACTAAATATGTTTTAAAGGCGCTTTGGCATGCATAACTTTTGGCAAAATTGATTTGAAAATCATAGTTTACACAAAGTTGGGCAAGAGTTCTAATCACGTGGAAACTTCGGGTGAAAACCTAAAATTCGGCGAAATTCTGAATTTTGAAATAATATTCCCGTAGAAATTTCAGGAGGAATCCTCGAAGGAAGTGCAGAAGAAATCCGCGAAGGATTTCCCAGAGAAATATTCGAACGAATTTCAAGAGGATACCCCGAATAAATTCTAAGAGGAATCCCTATTGGAAGTCTAGGAGAAATTTTCTGAAGGAATCCCCGATGGAATTCCATGAAAAATCCTCGAATGAATTCCAAAAGGAATTCCAGAATAAATTACAGGAGAAATCATGGGAGGAGTTCCATGTGGAATCCTTGAAGCAAATCCAAGAGGAATCTCCGAAGGAATTCTAAGAGAAATCATCAAAGAAATTTCAGGAGGAAACCCCGAAGGAATTTTGGGAGGATTCCCCAAAAAAATTACAGAAGAAATTCACGAAGGAATTCTAGGAAAAATCTTCGAAGATATTCTAGGAGGAATTCCCGAAGGAGTCGTCGAAGGAAGTTCAGGGGGAATACCAGAAGAAATTATAGAAGAAATCCATACAGGAACTCTAGGGGGAATTGCCGAAGGAATGTCCGAATGATTTCTAGGCGTAATCCTCGAAGGATTTTTAATGGAATCTCTAGAATGGAATCTTTCCGGGTAGGGTGAAAGACTTGCAGAGGTATCCCCTAAAGAAATCCTGAAGGAATCCTTGTTGAAACTCCATGACAGATTTCTCAAAAATATCCAGGGGATATGCCTGATTATAATCCTATGGGAATGATTGAAGGAACTCCTACAAGACTCCCTGAAAGAGCTCCTGTAGGAATTCCCGAATGATCATCTAGAGAGATCTGTAACTCCTGAAGGCATCCGTGAGTCCTCCTGGAATAATCTCAATCTACAATCCGAAAGAAACCCAGGAGCGATTTCCGGAAGAACTCCTGGGAAAATCTCTAAAGGAACTTCTCGAGGAATCCCCTCAGGATATTTTGAAGGAATCTTAGAAGGAACTTTTATACTCGAATCCGTGAAAAAACTTCTGAAGGAACCCCTGAGTTCTCCTGGAGGTACCCTTGGACCCTCATATAAGATTCTCCGAAGAAACACCCGGAGAGATTTCTGAAGAAAAATCTGCAAGAATCCATGAAGCTCCTGGAGGAATCTCTGAAAGAACTTCTGGATAAATTTCTGTAGGAACTACTGCAGGAATTACTTCCGTTCATAGAGGTATGCCTTTATCGCGTCGTGTTCTTCCAATAAGCGTTATTCGATAGAACACAAAAAGCTACCGATCGATAGAACTTACGATGAAAACAGAACAATACATAGGCAGTCTGGTGCCTGAAAATTTTGCCAGTCTTGGTTTTGTGGTATGAATTACCAACCAAGCCGATCTCTATGAAAGCACAGGTTGTTAGGCCAGAGCCGACTCACCTTCGATTTCAGTGGATGGAGTCAACAGTGCACCAACATCGAGTGTTGTCCGAAACGGTGACTGCTCTATCGATGTACCATCAGTCATGCAGGGAACCGGGCGATCCTCGATTCTCGGTCAATTCGGCAGTCGGCAGTTATTCCTCAGGCTTCTTTCAATACCGGGTGTATAAATTCACAGGATTTACGAAACACAATAGCGCACGGTACACGACGTTTATTGCTTTTAGAGAAACTACATAACTTTGACTACACTACATATATTTAAAGACTAACAGAAAATCGTTTACCGTGATACAATCATGGCGGTGTTATTCAACCGACGACCTGCTTGCAACTGACTCTCTTAACACCAAAATACCCTAAACCTATCCGTCTCATCTGTAATAGTGACGTCATATAGTCCGACAACCATCCTATACTCTGCCTTCTACTAAATACTCTTCTCTCTTATAACTGCTCAATCCCAATAGCTACCTATGCCCCATTGCCTATCCGTCGATCGGCTGCGATCTCCAATGTCCAGCAGACAATGGTCCAGACGTAAACATTTGGATCATCTATATCGCATTCTGGTTATTGTAGTGCTGACTGGATTTCTAGTTGTAAATCAGGGATGTATCTTCGTGGGGCACTCTCCTACCAACACAGGTCGTATGGCAGAAGTTTCACGCATTCGATGTATTCGTTCAATACATGGCGTTCATGCCTATGTTACCGTTTGTAACAGTTAGACTGATTTTTGGGTTAATATGTTTATCCTATTTGTTGAAACGTTATATATTTTCGTTTCCGTGTATATGAATATTTAAATTAAATAAATGCCCTACACTTACCCCTAGATTTAGTATCCTGCTTACCACAGCACACTACAATAAAAATTCCAATATGTATACCAGTTAGAGTTCAGTGGAGAATAACGTGGAAAACGAGAGAAGAAGAGGAAAAGAAGGGAGGTCTATTGAACGATAGAGGGACTAGGAAGCGTAGAAAGATTGATTTGGTCTACTTCTCAAGCGGACGTTAAAGTTGAAAGTTTTTGAAGACGGGGAGTTATAAGTAAAAAGTTTTATGGAAAAATATATTCCTGAGAACTTCAGGCGAAGAACGGAATAATATTGAGTCAGGTATGATACTTTTTGTGACGTGCAAAGGTTAGGTCTCAGTTGTATTTTGTGTATCTAGGACCCGTTGATTTTTGGTCACCATACCACAAGTTTCCCGGACATTCCTCCGGTGTGAGCCACTATCGGTACGCTAAGGCCTACGGAAATAGGCCGGCGTTCGTAGAAGCACTGTAACCAAAGCCCAGTTCCGACGACCACGTTCAGCAAAAGGGCTCAACCGCGTGGGAGTGAAGTATGGAAGTCCAGCGAGCGTTCCTTGCCAAACTACCAATCGCTACGCCGCCCAAGCGGAATTCGACGTCTCCATCGTTCTACCGTCTCCAAAGATCTTGTGGACCTCCAAGTGTTCCTTTAGACACCGGCCGGTCAAGTACATGTAGGTTGAGGACATCTCACTATACACGCAACCGCACAACACTGTACTAGATAGGGCAATATATGGTATAAATTGTAACCCACTAGCTTTTTCATTACACCCCCACATATCCGAGGTCTGATTAGCGAAATAGATCCACTCCAGCCGACCTTGAGACCAGCGAGGTGCTTCAGATCGCGCTAACCAGGAAAAGAGGTTGTTGAAGAACCCGGCCTCACATGGCAGGCCGTTGCTCTGCTAAGCTTGTCGAGGTCCTTTATCCTGGTAGCACGTGTGCTACCCTACCTACTAGTAACACATATTTTCACCTTCTTTAAATTTTCACACTTATTCGCAAGTTAGCGAATACTATCATAGCTATCATTTTCATTACCCACTTTGATCTCTACTACCTTACTCTATGAGTAGAAAAAAAAATAATAAAGCCATAAAATGATTAAGTTATTGTACAGCTCCAATACGGTGGTTACTTGGGTAGTTCGCTCTTCGTTTTTCTATCTATTTTCTCTGCAATTAGCGGGGTTTTTATCAGTGCCTATGTGACTAGTACACAGATCATTCACTGCACTGACGATCTAGTTCAATATAAAGTATGTGTTGTGTAACAATCAATATTTGTAATTAACTATTTGTATCATAATCAATTCCGAAAAAAAAAAATCTTGAGCTTTTAATATAATGCTTTAGAATTATTTTAAGAAACCACCAAACCCTTCAAAATAATCTCATAAATTGGAACTTGCTCGCGACTCGGGATATGCAAACCAGATATACACAGAGACGTATCATTGCAGTTGCATCGAATGCCATCATGCAACGAACTGTAGTACAGAAACAACATCTACCGAAAACTGTGTTGGGGAATTCTTATTCATCAGAAACAAAAGCAGGATAAGCCATTTGTTGAACGGTCAATGCAGTACATTGTGATGCATCGGACAGATATTGCTAATTTCGGCAATAGTTCTACTCGTCAGAGCCTCACTCCTTCTAGATAAGGTGCATCACAATAAGTTGGTGTTTCGGAGACGTTGGTGCTTGCAAATGACACCCGAATTTCGTAGCACAAGTCAATGAATCTTCACGCTGCTGATTGCAATCGAGTGTCGTTTCCTAGATTTCGAAATCACGAAACACCCATCCATACTGAAAATCACATAAACTCGTTTCCGCATTCAGTTTGACAGATCCGTATCTGTTCGTTTGAAATATGAACCACACCGCTCCAGATGCATCAACAGATATCTACCTCCGTCACGTCGTTGGTATCCTGCAGGCCCGAAAAAGTAATCCCCTTCTTATTGCATCGGCAAAGGAGCAGCAACAGTTTCCCGCTGCTATCGTAAACGTTGCAAAATTAAAACCAAATTACCCTCGCCCGAGCTGGGAGTGGCCCCTTCGCACCGGAGGAACATGACAAACAGAAAAGGAAAAAAACTTTCCAGCGAATGATACTTGTGATTTTGACACTTGAAACCTGCTATTATCCGGTTACAATTTATTACCTCTAGTTCAAGTCCTCCTGCCTGGCTGGATGGTGGCGCGTTCGTTTTCTGTTTGAATTTTTGCGACGACGACGACGACAACGACGGAGTTTCTCAATAGCTGAATAATGTTTCGAAAATGTTTCCCTTCGCAGGTTATTATGCGTTGCTTTTGTTCCTGTTGCCTCGGGCGGAAAATATGTCCCCGTCAACGAGGGATATGATTTGCCGTGACATGACCTTTCTTCGGTTGCTAATTTGGTGTTTGTATTTCAGTTGAGCTGATAATTTCCTAATGGGACATAATGTGATACTTGATTTGATTTGAATTGGATGAGAATTATATGTTGAACCCTCCATTTGATACTTTGAGTCTTTATGTACTTCGAACTTTTCGCAATCATGTACTAGACAAATGTTTTTAGAAATATGTCCTCTGCTCATGGGTCACGAAAATGCCATATTGTTTATACAGAATGAGGAAATCTGCTGCTAACCCAGACAACCAGTAATCGTATAAGATGTTGCATAAGATGATAAAGTGGAGACCATATGCGTGCATGCCTCCATTTAGGCGCATGTAAAATGGACGCATATCGCCTCCACTTTAGCATCGTATGCAACACCTTATACGATCACTGGTTGACTGGGAAGATACCCAAGAGATGGGATCTCGGGTTATATGGGGGTCGACCCACTAAATCCTCATTTTCTCTCTTCCTGGCCTTCGCGTTTCGCTCATTAGAAATGACTTCGAGAACGGGCGGACCGTACATCACTACTCTCATTCCACAAGCTACCGCCTTAAGTTGTCCTCTCTCCCTTGGAAGATTGGGTTCTGGATAGTACTACAAACTACCCGTTGGACTCAAGCAGCTGGAAGGGGAAATGGGGGGGTTGTGATAACTCAACTGTCCGGAGTGATATTCCTGCCGTATATCTCTTGCGTACTCGACCTTTGCGCCGGATCGGTGGGAGAGCCTGCATATCCGAATCTGTCAAAAATACCACCAACAGCACTCTTGGCCTGACAGAAATTGTGTCAATGAAAGCTCCCCTCGTCATAGGGTCTGCTCGTCTACTTAGACACGCTCGGAATGAGTCTGTGTGTCCTGTCCATCTACCCTTGCTGGAAGAAACCTATTCCCTCTGCCACTTCAACATAGGCGATGTTCTGGCTATCCATCAAGCGCCTCTCAGGCCGCGTCGCTTGAAGCACTCTTCGTCCTCTGCCACCACTAGTGCTTTGAGACTGTTCGGTATGTGTTGACCGGTTCTGTCACATTCGCCCGAAAACCATTCGCCCGAATTCCAAATGCCCGAATGACAAACGCCCGAATGTAACAAACGCCCGAAAGTCATCCGCCCGAATAGACCATTCGCCCGAAAAGACCATTCGCCCGAAATACCATTCGCCCGAAAATACCATTCATCCGAAAGACCACTCGCCCGAAAACCATAATAATCATAATAATACTTTTCTGAAATCAATTAAGGCGTCTTCCACGCGTATTGCTTTCTTTGAACATAGTCTGATATAAGACTTATACTGTTGTAAACATTTTCAGCTATAAGCTTATAGCTGTGGAAACATTTATTGGAATTGTCCCTTCTTTTGTTAATAGGCTTTTCTTTCTAGTTCTTTCTTCAAGGAAATTAAATTCAATTTGATGTCATTTTGACCAGAAATTCTCCCTTCTTTCAATAGTGGGCTGTTCTTTTAAGTTGTTATTTTATGGGGAACCTTGACATTTTATTTTTCACAACTTATGGATTCAAAACATGGATTCAAAAGAACAGCTTATTCAAATAAGAATGCTGCATTCTCGCTATTTTGATGCTTTTTTCTGCATCCGTTAGCTCACACGTTTTAATTTTTATGAACTATTGTTCGTTTTAACGAAACGTAGTTATTCCGAGTAGATCAGTTGTGAACACTATTAACTTAAAAGTGCTGACTACCCTGCGCTGAACTTTTGCGTTATCCTCTCGATCAACAATGCTATAATAATTATTGACCTATTATGTAATATTTTCACAAGAAATTAGGCCTTCTTCAAAACATAGGCTGTTCTTCCAAACTAAGTTAATACGATTATTATTGGCACTAATCCAGCTGTTCTTGCGATTGGTCGGATACTAAGTACACCATGCGTCTGTCCTTAAACTTTCATCATGACAAACCAGAAAAAAAACTTGTTCAAAGAAATTGCATGGAATTGGCGGATGACTTTCGGGCGAATGGTCTTTCGGGCGAATGGTCATTCGGGTGAATGGTCTTTTCGGGCGAATGGTCTTTTCGGGCGAATGGTCTATTCGGGCGATTGGAATTCGGGCGTTTGTCATTCGGGCGTTTGTGATTCGGGCGAATGGTTTTCTGGCGAATGTGACAGAATCGTGTTGACCACCTTGAGGCACATTAGCCTGTGGGTATTCTCGAGTCGTTCACGTTTCTGTTGACCACTAGCGCACTCGAGAATGCAGCGGCACCGTACCGTAGTATGAAGACCGCTACTTTGGCGAGCAGCTTGCTTCTTTCTCTATTCTCGGTGCCACAGATCAACCAGCATCCTATTCTGGAAGCAGTTCTCCAGTAGCTGTTGAACGCATTCTTCACATCCACCGTGACGACCGCGCAATAGTGGATTCCCCTTCGCTTCCTTTGGAGCGCTACCTCGGCCGTTTTGGTTACAGCCCTGATAGCGCAGTGTCCACCGTCGATTGACCCTTCCGAAAGCCGAACTGGTTTTTCAAGAGCCCAGAATCATCTAGTTTCTCAGTATAGAGCATCCGTCTCGACAGGATGATCCGTTTCAACAGTTTCCCGGCGGTGTCCAGAAGGCAGATACAGGGGATGGCCAAAATGTTTGGGATAGGCAACTTTTTTTCTCCCACAAAAATATTTAACATGCTGTAACTATTCATAGAGTGTATCAAAAAATCTCAAATTTTGACTGTTTGTCAACCTATTATATGTGCATCATTGGTACAAATTTGGGCTCGATTGATTAATTTTTCGCGAAGTTAGAACCGTTCGCGTAAAACACTACTTTTTAGACAACTATTTTTTGAACAGTCATATCTCGGAAACCAGTGAACCGAATTGAATGAATTTTTTAACGTTTATCAACAATATATTGATACTTAATACGACGTCATAAAATGTAATATTTTCTCACGGCGAATTAAGTTATACCGGGTTGAAATTTTTACTCATATAGAGGAAAATAAGTAAAATTTACAATACCACATAAATATTATTAAATGTGTTCTTCCTTCAATCTAAATAGGCTCTAATATATCTGATTAGAGATAATTTGAGAACAGAAGTGGAAAATCTTTGAAAATCAACACTAAAATTTATTGACATTGATGTAAAAAAATTACATTTTTTCGAAAAAAATCCAAAAAGTGTCGATCCATGATAACTTTTTTTAACATTTAAAAAGTACCAATGTTTTAATAGTTTGTGAAGCATTTACATATTGTTAGTGTACGTTCAAATTTTCATTCAATTCGGTTTATTGGTTTCCGAGATATGGCAGCTCAAAAATGAGTTGTCTAAAAAAAGGTGTTTTACCCGAACTGTTCTAACTTTGCGAAATATTAATCAATTGAGCCCAAATTTGTACCAATGATGCACATACAATAGGTTGACAAACAGTCAAAATTTGAGATTTTTTGATGCGCTCTATGAAAAGTTATAGCATGTTGAACTTTTTTGTGAGAGAAAAAAAAGTTGCCTATCCCAAACATTTTGGCCATCCCCTGTAGGTCTGTATGTCAACGTGTCGCCAGGGTGTTGCCTTTTCCTCATCTCCGGAAATTCTTCTCTGTCTAGTCACATCTGCATTGCCATTCTGAACATGTTTAAGGGCCACCCCCAAGGCCGTCTTGATGGCTACTGTCTGGATACTGTTCGAACCCGGAGCCTTGTTCAACTTAAGCGACCTTGCAAACTTCGTTATTGCAATGCAATCGTTACCTCGTGTTGGCCGGTTTGACTATAGGGGACAGGGGCCCATGATCTTGTATCGTAGCGCAGGAACAGCGTTTACACGATCTTCTGCAGTATCTCGGGGGAGCGTTCTGGGGGTGCTGACGCGCCCTGCGTTTTGGTCATGACTATTCTGGTAGGCATCATCCCATGGGGTCGTGTTGGCTCACTGGTCAGCCATCTCCGATAACGGTCGATGACCTTCGGCTGTGGCCGTCTTCCTCCGTATTCCACCCTGTATCGAATCGCCAGATGTACCGGGCTGCGAAATGGTGAGTCGATAACATAGCTCTGGTCCTCACAAGTTCCTACCTCATGCTTCCACGGGTCAAACGATGCCAAAGACCGCCAGCTAAGTGTTGTGTACTTAGCTGGTAGTGCAGCCTGGGCACTGTTGGCCTTCTGACTTCAGTTAGACTGAGGAGGTACGACCCGAGCGTCTGTTCACCAAGGAGGTGCGGCTCAAACAGCGTCTGTTCTGGCATCCAGCGGCTGAGTAAGAAACGCTGTATCACGCCCAGCTAGATCCAAGGTAGTAGCCCAATCAGCGTGGTCGTCCCAGTGTTGGTTGGGACGTTAAACAGAACGGGCACGATGGCCCTCAGGCGAGACAGGAGTGTTGGTGTAGGCCCAATAAACCACCCGTAAAAATCCCCATTGCGAATAACAAATCATTATCAAGATTTGGGAGGAGAAAGTATTACCGGAGGAATGGATGGAAGGCATCGTGTGTCCCATCTACAAAAAGGGCGACAAGTTGGATTGTGGGAACTACCGCGCAATCACACTACTGAGCGCTGCCTACAAGATACTCTCTCAAATTTAATGCCGCCGACTATCACCGATTGCAAGAGAGTTCGTGGGGAAATATCAGGCTGAATTTATGAGTGAACGCGCTACAACGGACTAGATGTTCGCCATCCACCAGATGTTGTAGAAATGCCACGAATACAACGTGCCCACACATCACTTGTTCATCGATTTCAAATCGGCGTATGATACAATCGATCGAGAACAGCTATGGCAGATTATGCACGAATACGAATTGCCGGATAAACTGACACGGTTGATCAAGGCGACGATAGATCGAGTGATGTGCGTAGTTCAAGTATCAGGAAAATTCTCGAGTCCCTTCGAATCTCGCAGAGGGTTACGGCAAGGTGATGATCTTTCGTGTTGTTTAACATTGCTTTACAGGGTGTAATAACGAGAGCGGGGATAAACACAAGTGGAACAATTTCCACTAAGTCCGTTCAACTGCTTGGTTTTGCTGATGATATTGATATTATTGCTCGTAAATTTGAGACGATGCCGGAAACGTACATCCGACTAAAGAATGAAGCCAGGCGAATCGGATTAGTCATAAATGTGTCGAAGACAACGTACATGATGGCAAAGGGCTTCAGGGAGGAACACTGCGCCCGCCACCCCAAATTTATATCGACGGTGATGAAATCGAGACGGTTGAAGAATTCGTGTACTTGAGCTCACTGGTGACTGCCGACAACGTCGCTAGCAGAAAAATTCAGAGACTTTGGACTCCGCAGAACTCTACGATCGAATAAAGTTCGCCGTAACACGAAGTTTACTATCTGCAAAACGCTGATTAGACCGGTAGTCTTCTATGGGCACGAAGCATGGACTCTACGTGCAGAGTTTTCGAACGGAACGTGTTGCGTACCATCTACGGTGGAGTGCAGATGGAGACGGCTACTATGTACAGCAGAGGCCACCCAGGCCTTAGTCTGATCGGTAAGGTAAGTACCAAATCGCCAGATGGTCACTGTGCGTGTATCCATCTTGACCCTCCAGTCCGAGCAAGGGTTTAAACTGGGGCTCCAGAAGGTCACATCAATGATGAACTCTGCACCGCACCGTTCGTACTATAGGTTT
The DNA here is from genome assembly GCF_035046485.1 of Aedes albopictus. Taxonomy (NCBI): domain Eukaryota; kingdom Metazoa; phylum Arthropoda; class Insecta; order Diptera; family Culicidae; genus Aedes; species Aedes albopictus. The sequence continues at coordinate 142,742,825 of NC_085136.1, read as the reverse complement.
TTTATTTTGTCACCTATGTTCGCGATATCCACGTTCAGTCTAGCCATGGCTTCGAGTAGTGCCCAGCCTCTCGCGTTAGTCGATCGGCTACCCCACTTGATCGCCCAGGCGTTGAAGTCTCCGCCGATGAGCACAGGACTCAATCATACTAGCGAATTCAGCATTGCTGAGAACTGGTCTGTCGGACACTTAGGTGAAGCATAACAACTACAGTAACACATCCCATTGACCTTCGCTATTGCTCGTGCGACCTGGAAGTTATTTCGTGGATCGGGAAACGACCGGTTGTACAGATGGCCGCTAGCTTGGCCTTATCCACTGCCCAGTTCCCTTTATTTGGGGGGAGGGGTGATGCTGTAGGTGTCCGCTATTAGGGCTATGTCTGTACTAGACTCTGAGACTGACTTCCACAGCAACTGATGTTGTGCGGCTTCACAGTGGTTCAGGTTTAATTGTGTAACCTGCATTATCGTTTTGAACTTCGTCCTGCAAGCGTGCCTGCAAAATCAGGCCCACCCGTCGTATACTCGTGTAGTCCTTGTTCGACGTTGTAGTAAACTCAAGGTTTAAACAAGCCGAATCAAGCAAAAATTGCAAAAATCCGACCAAAAACTTGAGATTCTATAACATTTACCCGAAAACCATTTACCCGAAAGACATTTACCCGAAAACCATTTACCCGAATGTAACATGTACCCGAATGCCAAATACCCGAACGCGACATTTACCCGAATGCGACATTTACCCGAATGCGACACTTACCCGAATGCGACACATACCCGAATGCGACATTTACCCGAATAGTTTATTACTCTGCATAAATTATGATTTTGTTAGTAAAGTTCATTTGAGGGGGTTAGAAGCAAAGGGGTGTAAGTGACAAATACCCACTTTCGAGTAAATGACGTTTAAAGTTTTTAACTAATTTTTCATCCCATACAAAATGTATGGAGTTTCAAAATTGACCCAATTTTCTACGATTTATTGAAATTTTTCTAATCATCGTAAAACTAATCTTAAAAAAGTTCCTGAAAGCTTGAAACCTGAAAATTTTTTTGATATGCGCAGCTCAAAATCGACAAAATGGTCACTTACACCCCTTTGATTATGGGCCCCTCATTTGTTTTGTTCAATGCAAAAAGTACATGTATTATTTTGTATTGCGGCTCCGACAAATATTTTTAATGTCGAATTCCTCAAAAACACATTTTATTAATTTTTCTCTGAAATGATCCGCGATAGCAACTCACAGGGTAAACACCTGAATAAGACTAATCACTGCAGCTTGATATTTTTTGTGTTTGCTGTTGGCATTCCCTCTAGAGATTTACCCTTCTTTGATTCATAAGCTGTTCTTTCGATAAGCAAAGAACAGTTTATGATGTAAAGAAGAGAAAAACTCTATTTGTAGGCCGAATGGTCATTAGATCGAATCGATTAGAGAACAGCCCTCGGCAAATCAACATATCATTAAAAAAAAACCTTGATAAAAAAGTTTGCAATTTGTTCACGATACAGAACATCCTGTTATTAAAAGAAGGGAAAATTCTTAGGTGTAGACTTGGAATCCATCACTCAATCCCGAAAAATGTAATTTAAAAGAACATCCTATGATCGAAAGAAGAAAATAACTCATATACAGTTTGTAGTTCGAACGCCAATAAAATTTGCAGCAGTACAACTCGAAAGAACAGCCTTTGAAGAGAAGAAGGAAAAATCTCCGAAGGATAGGAATAGTTTGACCACCAAACAACTTAGTGAGGTTAACACTATTTCTGTAAAAGAAACTCTACCAAATTACCCTTAATGCCTAACGGCCCGAAATTCATAACCCCGAATAGGCTTTTATCCCAAAAGCCATTACCCCGTTATAAGTAGAGAAATGGATAGTAAGCCAAGCATACTAACCGAGTGGTCATTAGGCCGAAAAAATGATAGATCGATCGATTAGCAGGCCTCGAAAGAACAGTCTATTCTAAAAAAGGAAAATATCTTATCAAGTTGCTAATTTGGCCACCAGTCAATTGTGTAAATCTTAACTTGAAAGAACAGCTTATTATTCAAAGAAGGACAAATCTTTCATGGAGTTAAAAGTTCGTCTGCAAATAAACTATATAAAATTCCAACTCGAAAAATAGCCTCTATTTTCAGTTTGGTCGACCAACTCAGCTACAGTACACAGTTGGACTCTGCAAATTCAAAAGAACAGCCTATTTTAAAAAGAAGGCAAATATTAGAAGAAGTAGAGAATACTTGCAATATGGCTGCTAAATTGTGACCGAGTATATAAATGTATATAAGTAGCTCAAAGCAGCCTGTGTTGTTAAAATGTAATAGCTTGGTAATGAAAAAGTGATTACATTCGAATATTCAGTTCTGCTAAAAACTGTTCAATTTATCTCAAACTTCTTGGTGACAATTTAACATTCATCCTCATGACTTTCGGCATGAATGATTTTTAGCCGAATGGCTCGATGTCTTTTCGGGCATTCTCACTTATCAGAAAGCTAGTCATTTGACAAGGTCTGGGGCAAGAACTCTATACTAAATGAATTATGATAAAAACGAATTTCGTGGGGGTATGGTTGTAAGATCGTCTATTTGAAAGAGCATTCAACATTTAAAAGAAGGAAACATTTCAGATTAAAATACTTATAGCTTTCAAAGGAATAACTTCGAAAGAACAGTCATAGCTTAAAATAATAAGAATTCTCAAATAAAAACTAGAACAACTATATTGTAACAGCATTTTATAGTTCCAAAGAACAGTCAATAATAAAAAGAAGGGAGAATTATTTATTAAAACCCAGATTAATCCACCTAGTGGTGATAGTGCCTTTCTCGTCGAACATGTACTCATGATCTTTCCTTGGTTGGGATACGACTGGGATGATTTTGCTTCAGAATGTTGGCTTCAGCCTTTTGGGGGAATCTAAAACACTAGTTTATGATTTTTTCCGACGTTTCGATCTATTCTATACACCTTTTCAACGGTTCAATCGGTCAAGGTTTCCTAGTCAAGATGGCCTTGCCTAACTTAAAAATGTCATACGGAAGTTTTGGTATTTATTGAGTCCGTCCGGTTTGAAACCGTCGTGATGCGCACAATCTCCTACCTATCGGGCGGTTTAGAATTCGGTCCCTGTTTTTGGAATCTTCTACTATTGTTCGTTTAGCTAGTTTATGTGCTAGGGCCATCATTCTGAAGCATGATCTTTCCGTCGACGTAATGCGAACTGTTCCTGAATCCTGAGAATACCTTATTTAGAAAAGCAATAATTTTAATAAAAATGGGAAATTTATTAATTGAACATATTCCGACGTTACGTTAAACGTATAGACTGGGCTGAAAAATATCAGAATTTTCAGTTGACTGCTTGAGCACCTTCACTATCACTGAAGACCGATCAACATCAAGACGATAATTACAAGCTAGGATATAACGTCTTTCACAATCACAGATGACTTTACGGCAGGCCTGCCCAACCTTTCGTGGCCGAATACTGAATACTTTTTTTCTGAATTTTGACAAACTGCAGGTTGCAGCAAACAATTTGCTGAAATTCAGCAAACTTCCCTGATTCGTTCAGTAAACTCTGCTGTTCAGCAGCAACGTTTTTCTGAAATTCAGTAAATTTTGCTGAAATTCTGCTTCAAATTTGGCTGTACCTTTCAAGTTTAAAATTTTTAAATTTATGAATTTAAATTTTTTAATCTTTGAAAATTTTTAACAAAACACTCTACCTATTTCGAGTTTATTTTTAATATTAAATTTTATTTAAGGACAAGGTATTTGGAGTACATAGTTCAAAATTTCTAGGACACCGTTTTTTAGAACCGTTGAACGGATTTGGAGGAAAATGCATCACGCTAATTGTTCAGTGGTTGTCAACAGCGTGATGCATTTTAATCCAAATCCGTTCAACGGTTTTAAAAAAAAACGGTGCTCTAGAAATTTTGAGCAATGTACTCCAAATACCTTGTCCTTAAATATGAAATATCTTCAAATATTTCAATCTTTGGGCCAAGTTTCATTCATCGATTCCGCGGGCCGTATGTTGGACAGCCCTGCTTTACGGTCTTCGACATAGTTTTTTCTTCACACTTTAGGCTATATTTTATTATCATAGGTTACAAAATTCATGTAAAATTTGACAAACAATGCAAGCAAGTGAAATTGCCCATACTAAATCCCATAAAAAAATTCCCAGTAGTTTTAGACGGAAAAGGGGATTGAAAAAACTTTCTCCGGGGTTGATGCGATAATTTTCTCATATAACGTTGACCTATCCTACTATATATTTTTACACATCAGTGATTTGATGAGATTGCTTTAGTACAGACAAACAGACATATCATTTGTAACATTTTGCTATTATATTCAGCGTTACGAAAAAAAATAATCGCCAAATGCTAATCAGGTTGCGGTTCACTGCGGCTTGATGTTGGTAGTGAGTAGACGTCAAACGAGCAACAACGATTAATATTTGTTTCAACCGTTGAAAACAAGGATGATGAAGAGTGAGTAGGGTAAGACGTCTGTATGTATGTGGCCTTAGTTCAGTCAAGATTTCGTTTTCTTACACATATTTATCGCTTGCATTGACTTTGTTCATTTTTGAAGTTCCTGCGAAGCACCCTAGGAAGCACCCAATGCTGGTTTTGCATCACTATCGGTAGCCTCTAATGTGGTCTGAGCCTATTTTCTTGCTAATCGTTCCTCATGGTTTAAAAAAAAAGACCGCGGTTCGATGTGTCGCATGCATAGGTTTGGTTTTTTTTGGCATTTGGCCACTTCCGGCTGGACACCCTAGATCGGTCCTGGAACACTATCGGTAGCCTTTATAAAGATCTTCGTTGTGGTCTGAGCCTATTTTCTGACTAATCGTTCATCACGTTATTTAAAAAGCCGCTATTTAATGTGCCGCAGGCATGGGTTTTGTTATCTACTACATTTGACCACTTCCAGCGGGACACCCGGAACCGGTTCCGGAACTCTATCGGTTGATCCAAATATGATCTGAAACTATTCTCTTTTATTAACCGTTTATCAGGTTGCCTAAAGAGCTTGCGATTTGATGCGTCGCATGTAAGGGGTTGGTTAACTTTTATACTTGGCTACTTCCGGCGTGACATCTGGAACCGGTTTAGTAACACTACCGGTTCCGATATGGTCTGAGAATGTTTCCCTGCCCACTGTTCATCAGGCTATCGAAAAAGCCGCTGTTTGTTGTATCGCATGCAAGGGTTTGGTTTACTTTCATATTTAGCCAATTCCGGCAGAACATCCAGAACCGGTTTCGGCACACTTCCGGTTCAGATATGGTCCGAGAATAATTTCCTGCCTACTGTCAGGCTATCGAAAAAGCCGCTGTTTGATGTATCGCATGCATGGGTTTGGTTCACTTTCATATTAAGCCAATTCCGGCGGAACACCCAGAACCGGTTCCGGAATACTACCGGTTCAGATATGGTCTGAGATTGTTTTCCTGTCTATTGTTTATCAGGTTATCGAAAAATCCGCTGGTTGATGTGTCGCATGTATTGATTTGGTTCACATTCATATTTGGCCACATCCGGCGGGTCACCCGGAACCGGTTCCGGAACACTACCGGTTCAGATATGGTCCGAGAATATTTTCCTGCCTACTGTTCATCAGGCTATCGAAAAAGCCGCTGTTTGATGCATCGCATGCATGGATTTGGTTCACTTTCATATTTAGCCACTTCCGGCGGAACACCCAGAAGCCAGAACCGGTTCCGGAATACTACCGGTTCAGATATGGTCTGAGAATGTTTTCCTGCCTACTGTTTATCAGGTTATCGAAAAATCCGCTGTTTGATGTGTCGCATGAAGGGTTTGGTTCACTTTCATATTTGGCCACTTCCGGCGGGTCACCCGGAACCGGTTCCGGAACACTACCGGTTCAGATATGGCCCGAGACTATTTTCCTGTTTACCGTTCATCATGTTTTCGAAAGTGCCGTGGTTTGATGTGTCGCATGAATGGGTTTATAGCGTTTTCATATCTGGCCCCTTCCTGGGGTACCGATCCGGAACACCTAAATGGCCATAACTCCGGAACGGCTGGACCGATCCGAACCATTTTCAATAGGAAACAATGGGACCAGATTCCGCGTCGAATGAACCGTTGGTCATTAAAATCGGTTGAGGTTTACTGCCAAAAAGTGATGTGAGTTTTTTTTGTACACACACATACACACACACATACATACATACACACACACAGACATCACCTCAATTCGTCGAGCTGAGTTGATTGGTATATGTGACTCGACCCTCCGGGCCTTCTATCAAAAAGTCATTTTTGGAGTGAACATATAGCCTTTCCAGTACACTTAGTGTACGAGAAAGGCAAAAATGATTCGGAATTAGCACCAAAAACAAATGTTTATGCATATTTTAAGAGAACACAATATTAAAAAAAAAGCCGGTTAGGTAAGCATACTGAGCTCTTCAGGATCCATATTTGAATAGACAAGTACATCGTCTTCGGCCATCGGATATGCAACCTTTCCCTTCGTCGCAGTTTTCTTAAATGCATTGCATTTGCTTCTTACGTTTCCGTAAACCCTTAATTTTTTATTTTTTTTATTAGGGAAGTTTAACTTGCTAATTCTTCCCTCTAAGTAAACCTTTTATGAATCACAACGTTGCTAAAGATTGCCCAAGGATTACCCTTTTCTAACTGATTAAGTTTTATCAACTTCTAATAAATTTCCCACAGTGAACACTTTTTGGGCGACCTTCTCAATGATTTCGGGTTGGCGTTCGGGCTTGTGATGTTAAAAAAAAAACAAAACATTAAAAAATCCTCAAATTAAAATTGCATTTTGACCGCCAGTTAGTCCTGTACCAGAGTGCATGATGATCACTTGGCCTGATGATTATAAGGTCTTACGAAAGTCAGCTGTATAACACCGGGCCATAACATATTTATTCTTGACAAATCATATGGGGATCAAGTCCACGGTTTTTTTTTGCATTTTTCGGGTAAGTGTCGCATTCGGGTAAATGTCGTATTCGGGTGAATGTCACATTCGGGTAAATGTCGCATTCGGGTATTTGTCGCATTCGGGTATTTGTCGCATTCGGGTATTTGTCGCATTCGGGTAAATGACGTTCGGGTAAATGTCATTCGGGTAAATGTGTTTCGGGTAAATGGTTTTCGGGTAAATGTTATAGAACCAAACTTGAACCCTTCCTAAAAGACGTTCGTTCGTCCTAAAAGTCGTTAACAAACTGAACTTCTGAGCTCCGAGCCCGCTCTTTTCCATACCTATACACACCAACACAAACATTCATCTCTGCCGGCGAAACTCTTCCCTCATTCATTCGTCCACCATACATCAACCCTGTTTCATTCGCACAACGCTGTATACCGGAGACGCCTGTATGCATGTGTGTGTGGACTACCAACCATCACCAAACTAGATGCGAATTTCGGCTCTCGGTCGTGCAGACAGCACGCGAGCTGTTCATGGTTGGTTTTGGTGTAACGTATCCCGACTATGCGGTTACACCAAAATCAATACTGGCTTTGCATATAGACACATATCAGGTTTTATAAAATTTTCATAATAATTAGCATCTATACACTACAGACGTGTAATCCTGGAATTTTAGTGCAAAGTTTCACTCCCTGGTGATATGACCTTCTGCTCCGCACCTCCTACAGAGTTTGCTCCGGTCGGGGCCTTTGCACGCCCGCGACTTATGCCCTTGCTCAAAGCACTTGAAACACGCCACTGGCGGCTGGCTGAGTGGGCACGGGATACTTGAACGTGGAAATCTGCGCACCAGCCAGGTCCTTTCGCAGGCGGATCAATGAACTTGGAACATCTATCTCGCACTACTGTTTGAGTAAGGCTGCGAGCTCTTCTGCGTCGGCAATCTCGTCCAGGTTTCTACAGTGGAGAGTTACCTCCGCCGATAGGGCTCTTACCTGCACTTTTTCGCCAAGTACCTCTTGGGCTAGTGGATTTGTAGAAAGTGCCTTTCGTAGCTGCTTCCTTCTTTAGCACTAGCATCATCTCTCCCGTCCTGTTGCGCCGGATGCTTTTCACATCCACGCCCAGCGGTGAGAGACGATTTTCGCCTCGCATGGCATTCAGCACCTCGGCGTACGTGTCTGCCTCGGTTTTGAAGATAAGCTCGTTGCTCCGCTCGCGTTTGCGGGTTGACTTCACTTTTCTCACTATGTTCTTCTTTCCTACCGTAAATTATGGGTTCTCTTTCCCTTACCTTGGTCCGGTAGGCCTCCGTTCTTCCTATGGTTGGCCTGCTGGGGCTTGGTTTTTCTGTACCTTGCGCGTTTCACAACCGGCTTGGCAGCCCGATTACTCGCGCTGGCCGCTCCCTTTTCCCTCTTCAGCTTTACGCCAGTCTCTGCGGATTATTATTATTATTATTATTATTATTATTATTATTATTATTATTATTACTTTATCATAGAGATTTTCAGCCCTAGGCTGGTTCATTTCTTTCAATATGGGGCTGTCCATAAACCACGTGGTCATTTTTTTGGGACTTCTCAACCCCCCACCCCCCCCACCCCCGCGTGGTCATTTGTCCATACAAATTTTTTTATTCGTCCATACAAAATGCTCATAGGCCGAACCCCCCCCTCATGACCACGTGGTTTATGGACGGCCCCTATATGACGGGGTAGCGAGGGAAAAAGGAGAACCATGACAGAGTTAGAAAGAGGGAAAGGTTTAACAGAGTGTTTTGTGTGTAGTATGAACATAACTGGCTATCGGTGGGCCCGGGTCTAGCTGGATATGCCATCGTCTAGCTTGGTGGGTCATGTCCAAATCTATCGGGGTCCTTTTTCATTGCAGGTAAGTCTTCTGGGTTTTCAGTTTCGATCAACATTTCAAAAAAGTTCCTGTGGCGCGGTTTGCCTCCGAATCTTCTTCCGATAGGCGAGTCGCAGGATAGTTTTATCGTTGTCCGTGTCAGCTGGATCTTTCATTAGCTTGAGAGAATGAATGTTTGATTCCTTAGAAGAGTCCGTTGTTTGCGATTGTTCGTTATCCGAGTTTATGGCTACAACTTCAATATCAAATAGGGTAGGTAATCAAAAGTTGAACCAAATTGCAGCTTTCCGAAGTAGCGCCAATGAAAGCCACGGGTATAAGCTTTCTGTTAAATGGTAAAAAGTTTGTATTTGCACCGAATTTCATTGAAAAATTCGATTATTCGTCAACAATGATTTTAATCTTAATTTGAACCATCGTAATCATAAATTGAACCAATTTGAACTACTGGCGGCAGCAGATCGAGCATCTCCCACAACAGCCAATTCCGTGCTGAACAATAGAAAAACGCATGGATCTGCTAATTCATATAACTATTTTTCGTTAGGCAAAGGAATTTCAACTAAGAATGTTTTAAACTCTTCAGGAACTTGGAAATTAAATTTGGAATTTTTCATCCCCCAAGAGTAAACAAAACAACCACTAGCGCAGTCTGTTGGCCAACACTGGAAGCTCGCCCCCGTTTACTAGTTCAAATTTAGATTACAAATGGTTCAATTTAAGATAACATTCTCCAAGTAAGAATTACTTAAATTTGATCAAATAATGCGAAATATTATTCGGTTGGTCGATTCTACGATAAAAAAGCTTTCATTTGACGTGTTCACATATTTCGTGTGATACAATGCATGAGCTGTACGAGTGCACCGAAAATGTGCTGTCTCTGGGGGGAAATGGGTGAAATCGCAGTGATTTTTCAATTGCCTGTTTTTCATGACAAAAACGCTTTTTTCAATGCTTTTAAAGTTCATGTTATCAGGTTATATTACGGAAAGCTGTTTAACATCTTTTTCGGAACACTATTTTCTTAAAAAGTACGTCGTTTTAATGAGTTTCGAAATGGTTAAAATTAAGATTACAATTTCACTAGTTCAAAGTTTGATTTCTTTCCCTAGGATGCCTTTGGTGTGGTCTTCCTCAGAGCTCCACCTCGAGCAAATCCCGGCTTGGAACCCACAGGGGGCATAGATGGCGAGCCACAGGCAGTGGGACGTTTTATATTCGATTGTACAGCCCGTACAGCCCTGCATCTTTAAGAAAAAGAAGTAGCGTTGTTTGTCGGACCTTATCTGGAGATAGTGCGATGTCCGTAACTTTATAAGGTACACTGGGGCAAGCTGAAACGGGTGGGGTAAGATGAAACAGCGGGTTAACATGAAGTTTTCTAATAATGATAGACGAGTTGATTGCCATGACACGACACATAGTATTTGTTTCAAACAATCTTTTAGCGAAGTAAACATTTTTACATTTTATTGAAAACTATTTCAAAACTTCGTGTTTAATTTTGCTCCACCCGTTTCAACTTGCCACGGTGTACCTTATTGAGTACGTACAGGGGATGGCCAAAATGTTTGGGATAGGCAACTTTTTTTCTCCCACAAAAAAAATCAACATGCTGTAACTTTTCATAGAGTGCATCAAAAAATCTCAAATTTTGACTGTTTGTCAATCTATTATGTGTGCATCATTGGTACAAATTTGGGCTCGATTGATTAATTTTTCGCGAAGTTAGAACCGTTCGCGTAAAACACTATTTTTTAAACAACTCATTTTTGAGCTGTCATAACTCGGAAACCAGTGAACCAAATTGAATGAATTTTTTAACGTTTATCAACAATATATTGACACTCAATACGACGTTATAAAATGTAATATTTTCTCACGGCGAATTAAGTTATATCGGGTTGAAATTTTTACCCATATAGAGGAAAATAAGTAAAATTTACAATACCACACAAAAATTATTAAATGTGTTCTTCCTTCAATCTAAATAGGCTCTAATATATCTGATTAGATATAATTTGAGAACAGAAGTGGAAATTCTTTGGATTTCAACACTAAAATTTATTCAAATTAATTTTAAAAAAAATACATTTTTTCGAGAAAAGTCCAAAAAGTGTCAATCCATGATAACTTTTTTCAACGTTTAAAAAGTACCAATGTTTTAATAGTTTGTGAAGCATTTACATATTGTTAGTGTACGTTCAAAATTTCATTCAATTCGGTTTACTAGTTTCCGAGATATGACAGCTCAAAACTGTGTTGTCTAAAAAAAGGTGTTTTACCCGAACGGTTCTAACTTTGCGAAATATTAATCAATCAAGCCCAAATTTGTACCAATGATGCACATATAATAGGTTGACAAACAGTCAAAATTTGAGATTTTTTGATGCGCTCTATGAAAAGTTATGGCATGCTGAACTTTTTTGTGAGAGAAAAAAAAGTTGCCTATCCCAAACATTTTGGCCATCCCCTGTAGGTCCTCTAGGATTCTGCAGTTTGCGATGAAATGGTCTACCGTATTCGGCTCTGAACAGGTGAAACAACGAAGTCGGAAATTTCCGGCGCCGCCCATACTATGGGAAAGTCTTGTATGCCCTGTTCTCAGTCTTGGTGTATTCGGAATGCCAAGTCGGGCCAACGCTACGGGCTCGGTTTAATCTTCCGGGTGAAAAGAATTTGTCTCAACCAGATGGACTCCCACGTTTCTCGGGTCCAGAGTCTAAGCCACATCTTGACATCGTCTTCCGGTATCTTTGGGGTGAGGAGTCCTCCGTCACGACCGAGAGACGCCACGGAATCAGCTTCTTCGTTCCCCTGGATGCCGCAGTGCTCCGGCACCCACATGAAGGTGACCTCATTTCGACATTCGTTCAGCAAATCCTGAATCTCCTGGACAAAAGGATGCTTATTGCTAGAGGTCTACAAAGCGTCCAGTACGCTGGCCGAAACCTACACGATTAATACAGGGGCAGAACGGGGGTGGGCAATGGCTCGCAATATCGCTGCCGCCTCGGCTGAGAACACCGAGCACAGGCTCCCTAGTCTATGGAACTCGTTGTAGTCCTTGCTATGTATGTATGCCGATGGCAACCAGCTCTTTCTTTTTTGAGCCGTCAGTGTAGATGATCTTTGTTTCTATAAGTACTTACTTCTCACGAACTCTTCTTGCAACTAGGATACAACCATTATTGGATTTACTGCCGTCCAGCTTCTAGGGCCGATCCGGTGGAGTTCAGCCACCGGGGGAAACCGAGGGATGTCCATATCCACTAAGGCTCGGTTGGCTTGGTTGTCGAGGAAGCCAACGGACCTATCGTCGACTGTGCTCTGTAGATATCCGATGGCTCGGCAGCTGATCGTCAAAGTTAGCTTATGTTGAATCGGTAGTGCACCTACTACTAAGAACAGGGTGACCGGAATTACCAAGCCCTGGGGGACTCCAGTTTCCTCTCGGGTTGGCTTGGATAGATGGTTTCCTATGACAACTTGGGAAGTGCGGCTAATAAGGTAGTCTCCTCTCTCCAATGCTTCGTCTAATATTTGGCCCAGGGCGGCCAGGTATGATCCCGTGCCCTGCTCTGAAGGCATGCTGCCTTCGATCCAGACAGCTTTCGGCAGTGTTGCGAAACTCATGCTCACGAGTAAAAAATACTCACTCACCTTACTCATTTGTGAGTAATGCTCACGCTGTGAGCTACTCGCGTATGAGTATACTCACGCGTGAGTAATGACGTCATACTCTCGCGTGAGTATTACTCACAAGTGAGTAATACTCACGCGAGAGTATGACGTCATTACTCACGCGTGAGTTACTCATTTTACTCACGGTGAGTTTAGTGAGTAAGTTATTTTTGTTGGTTTGAAATGATGTTTTCGTTTGTTCTGTGCTGCAATGTTGATTATTTATATACTAGGCACAGTTTTCGAGGAAAGGTGGATCTGCTCGAGAGCTTTGTCCCCATAGGCTAAAACCTCATATTGTTTACCTACGCATGCAAAGTAATATCATCAACTAGGAAATTTCTATATTTCGCCACACTTTGTTAAGGGTATAACTTTTTTCGCATACGTCGGGTCACTTTACGGTATTCAATAAAGATGTTTGGCATATATTACGCAACCAGACAGCATCCTCTTTGCGGGCAATGCGGCAATGCAGCACAAAACCTTGCAGCTCACTGGGGCAGACTGGGCTAACCCCCCAGAAGATATACTGGATCTCTGCTCTATCATTGGGGAAGCAGCGGCGAACACTATACCCCGAACCAGCTCTAATCCAGGCCGGAAAGCTCTCCACTGGTGGAATGACGAAGTAAACAAATCGCCCTGAGGCGTTTAAAGCGATTTCCGTCCGAAAATAGCTGACGAATAGAATGAGGCTCGAATGTAGGTAGTTTATTCGAGAAGCAAAGGATGCTTCCTGGACCACCTTCTAAGACCAGATCAACGACGAAGAATATGCGTCCCAACTTTGGGGACGATTGAATGCTCTGCAAGGAAAGAGGCGACAAAAGGGGTTTGCCCTGAAAATATAAGATACCACAACCAGGGATGCGGCAAAAAAGCGGATGCTCTATCAGACTACTTTGGGGGAATATCCTCTATCAACCGATACAGTGACGTTCTCATTTGCTGACATCCCGCTGCTGCAACTGCCGTCACTGATTTTATTGTGCCTGCAGATCTGAGACAGTGTTTCAACTCGCCTTTTACAACGGAGGAACTAGTCTTTGTCCTTCGGAAGACCAAAGGCAAATCCACGGGTTATGATAAAATTGCATACCCGATGCTCCGAAATCTACCCTGATCGGTAAGAAGAGCCTGTTGAAAACCATCAATAAAGAGTGGCTTAGCGATACCCTGCCTTGCAGTTGGGGATACGGCATCGTGATCCGAATTCCGAAGGAATCGGGCTCTACAAACATCGTGAACAATTTTCGCCCAATCACACTCACCAGCTGCATTGCCAAGGTGATGAAAAGACTGGTGACTAGACGACTTGTGCATCACCTGGAAACCGAAGGCCAGTGTTGCGAAATGAGCGAGTACTCACACAACTAGTCAAACTCACGAGTGAGTATGAGCAGTACACCTTAAACTCACCGTGAGTATTACTCACATTTGAGTAAGCGCTGTACAACTCACACTCACTCGTGAGTATTGACGTGCATTTACTCACTCACGAGTATGCTTTACTCATATTCATAGGTAATCTAAAATTTATCTAAAGGCTTGGAATCCTATCAAACATTAAAATGGTATGTTTTATTGGGGCGAATGTATTGAATCAGTAGACAAGGTTGCTTGTCAATAATTCTATTGTTATTTTTTTTATTCTAGTGAATTGTAACTTACTGCTAGTTCTAAGCGCTCCGTTAAGGGCGGTCCTGAAGAGGTCCCCTTTGAGCCCAACAGGTCAACGTGAGGGCTTTTGTTTGAACTTAAACCTCTTGTAGACAGAGATCAATCCCCTGAAATGGCTGTCATTCACATATAACTGGCGTGAAGCCAAAATTTTGGTGCAGGACGTGGTGCTGATTTGAATGGGCGGTTGCATTAAGGACAAACGTCTTGAAACCCCGCTTCAACAGTGCATCAAAACTTCAAACGCACAAATCTCAAGAAGCAAGCTTCAAATAACAATGCATTTTATTATTCTGTTCTTGCTCACATGTAATAAGCTTGAAAATAGTAGATCAGGTGCGCTGATTTTGTTTACGAAGAGATTTATGCACTCAACATCGTGAGTAGGTGCCAAAGTCGGCGATTGTGGCGGCCATTTTGGGATTCTAACAAGTCTGTCCTTAAGCTGAAAACAGTGATTTTTTCTTGTTAGTGCAGGCGTAACATTCACATATAATTGAGTTCAGCGTTGTTTTAAATGGACGAAATGTATTTTCATGCTTGTGCGTCTTGTAAATTTAACAAAGAACACTAAACACATTGAACAAAATTTGTTTAATGTGTAAACGATTGTTTCTCAAATGCACGATAATTCGTACGACGAAGTTCGCTTCCGCACGTAGCAGATTGAAAGGCAGGCTGAAATTTCGTAAACGAGCCCGTGACACCCCACCAAAGGCGGCGGCTTCAAGAACTAACGCTTTCTTCAGGGGGTTGGCAAAGATAGCAATTAAGAAAAAGAAATTTTACGGAATCGTGTGTTTGCTCGATTGGTAGCCGATTTGACAGTTCGATAGCAGCAGACTAACATTAAATAACCTGCTGTAAAGGCGCATATAGTGTTGAATTAATGCCATTTTAGCTGCTTATTGGTTACCTGGGTGTTACTGGTAGTAATTTGCTCGGCAGTTTTTTTTTCTTTATAGGTCCGAGGCTCATATAATTAGGGTGGTCCAACTTTATATGAAAACAAAAACTAAGACTTGAAAAAGTTCTCACTCACAAGTGAGTAATACTCACGCGAGAGTATGACGTCATTACTCACGCGTGAGTTACTCATTTTACTCACGGTGAGTTTAGTGAGTAAGTTATTTTTGTTGGTTTGAAATGATGTTTTCGTTTGTTCTGTGCTGCAATGTTGATTATTTATATACTAGGCACAGTTTTCGAGGAAAGGTGGATCTGCTCGAGAGCTTTGTCCCCATAGGCTAAAACCTCATATTGTTTACCTACGCATGCAAAGTAATATCATCAACTAGGAAATTTCTATATTTCGCCACACTTTGTTAAGGGTATAACTTTTTTCGCATACGTCGGGTCACTTTACGGTATTCAATAAAGATGTTTGGCATATATTTACCTACCTTCAAATTAAAAATGGTAGGGTCAAACATTTAAAACTTTTCTTTTCTGCATACATTTGATCGTTATTTCCCATATGGCTAGTTTCTATTACTGTGCAAAAAGATAGGGCATGTAATGGCCAAATAGTGGTTTCGCTTCAAAATTACTTGAGCAGGAAAGTAAGGAAAAAAGTTTTACACTGGTAATTTCGTTTCATTTATGAGTCATTGAAATACTTCAACATGCTAAAAACACTATTTAAACCACATTTTTAAATAGTGGTGCACGCCAATAGAATGATAATTATGTTTTATGAAAGAGGATAACAAATTCGACCACTTAAATCCAATTTACCGGCGCCCGTAACCATTGAGAGACTAGCGCGCACCAGTGAGACACTAATGCTCTGACGGGTGAAGCACAAGCAATGCGACCGGGTGGGAGACTACCGAGTGCTACGATGAGTGGAAAAGTTTTTTTTAACGACCGAGTCATTAGAAAAATGTATGAAACACTTGAAGTGACTCATTCAAATGTTGCATGAAAGTGTATCATTGAAACGAAATTGTACGCCCCTGCTCTTGGCAAACTCCACAAACCGGATCGTTAACGACGACATTTTTTATTTGCATTCCACATCGTAAAATATGAAACCACATGGCTTGACTATCGATTAATAGGAATATACAGGTATTTCATTCTCGTGGGGAGTCTTAAGCTCAGTCGACAGCAATGCAGTTATGTGTGGTAAACTTGACTGGGTTCGATTTTCAGTTACCTAGGTTTTGAAGTTTACCGTCGTCTCCAGCTTTGGACATAGAATAATTTGTGCTGTTTAGATTATTAACCTCTCTGATTTGTGCTATCACGCCATCGCAAAGGAGCAGAACCAATATCCAAGTTGAGGTGTAATGCTACAAAAAAGGACTGTTCCATCATCGCACACGAACAAAATTTCAATTCCGGTGAATACTTTTCCAATCGACGGCCGATCGACGCTGTGAAACACCTACCAACAGATATACGTTCGTAGACTGCTATGTTCTGAGAAGAAAGGAGAACCGGGGTGCGTGTTGTGCACTGAATATGAAATCAATTTTTCCGCGCGAGGTTTCAATCACTTTCCGCCACCATCTCTGTGACTAGGGTATGGTATGGGGCGGGGGCATGGATGTGATGGAGTTAGAAAATAGGATACACTCATCGCCGCCCCCTGCCAGATCTGGCGCAAAACAGTCACGCGCCGACCCGGACGGGGCCGATGTGTGTGGTATTCGCTTTGAAAAAGACGTAGGAGATTGCTATAATATGTGGTTTGCGGTTTTGACATGGGCAAATTAATTTTGCCGAGAGTGTAAGCTTCGGTTGATTGATTCCATCCAAGTGCTCATGGATGGGATTTTTAGCAGGTGGATGCTTTGTATTGCTATTGGGTAATTGAATCGACTACATATGCTGATACTGTTGATAGGATGACTGATTTTGGTGGAACTTCTAATGGTTTCGGCTTGCAGTGTCGGCGATGAATTAAAATAATCAACGCTTATTTCTGTGACTGCAAGCCGAAACCATTAGAAATATGCTGATACTTTTAGTATACCCAATCCAGTAATGGAAAATGTCACGCAATATCATTACAACAAAGTCATGACATTTTTTAAACTCAACATTTGCTATGCTAATTTTCGTCCATGAGCTTCAAAAATTACACTGCTCGACAAAATTTGGTGTTATGGGATGAGAAAA
Source organism: Aedes albopictus (assembly GCF_035046485.1). Taxonomy (NCBI): domain Eukaryota; kingdom Metazoa; phylum Arthropoda; class Insecta; order Diptera; family Culicidae; genus Aedes; species Aedes albopictus. The sequence continues at coordinate 142,725,484 of NC_085136.1, read as the reverse complement.
AAAGAACAGGAGTTTTTTCCCCTTCTAAACCATAGGGGGATAATCAGCTCAACAGACACCCTAACAGAAGGTTAGGGTAGTGTAGGTCTGACAGGCCTTCTGCTACAACAAAAGTAAAATCCAGGACTACTCTCTCCTCGTACCCTCTAAACCATTCCCATGGTCGCCAAACCCTACGTCTCTCCGGAACCACCAAGAAGGTATTGCTTCAGAGAGGGGCTAGTGCACATCGCACCCACAAGGTTAGCTGCGTAGCCTGCAGCAACGAACATCGATGACTCGCTTTGGAGAGTCCATCACGGTAGCATGCTGGCGCTTAGCCAGTTTCCCGAGTGGTCCTCGCCACTCCCTTTGTCCTCGGAAGGCGGGCAGGGTCAACCCCGCCCGCGCCCTACTGCTGAGCGGACATCAAGAACTGATGCCCACGTGCAACCCGATCTGACCTGCCCGTAAGGAAGGGTATCACTACCCTTCAGGCCCTATCAGATGCACCCGTAGGTTGCAGATAACAGGATCTCACCTACCCCGACCCTTGCCGGGGATCCAACCCAGTAGACCGACGCCACGACAGCACCGCTACCGGGACTTTCTCTCCGCGGCCACTTAATCGTTGTAAGGGTCGATCTCGACCGCAGGGCACCGGTATGACCTACGAAGCCGACTCCGAACCCCTGGACCACCTCTTGTACTGCATCTGGACTAGCCACTCTCAGAGTCCACGCGCCACCTCCTCTGTAGTTCCCAGACGATATGGGTGATAGCCGTTGAAACGGCGTTCCAGCCAAACTCATCCCTACACATCCTCTGGACCAAGTTGTCCGGGTTTGTGTCCTCCCCGCTTGTGGCAAGCATGCGGTCACGCATTGTGCGAAAACGCGGGCACACGAACAAAACGTGTTCCGCCGTTTCCTCTTACTAAACCATTGCACGCTGGGCATTCGGGAAAATCCGCATGCCCGAAACGGTGTAGATACTGTCGGAAGCAACCATGACCTGTAAGGACCTGTGTCAGGTGGAATGTAACTTCCCCATGGCGCCTATTAATCCAACTATCTACCCTCGGTATCAACCTATGGGTCCACCTTCCTTTGGTGGAACTGTCCCACGCGCGCTGCCATTTGACCATAGAGGCCATCCTAGCAGTCCTGCGTATGCCTCTTGTGCCGCGCATTTCGAAGCACTCCATGTCCTCACTGATAAGAATGCTGATAGGCACCATACCAGTAATGACGCAGAGAGCGTCGTGTGACACGGTACGGTATGCGCTCGCAACCCTCAGGCACATAAGCCTGTAAGTACTTTCCAGCTTCCGTCGGTAGCATTTAGTACTTAGCGCGGTGCCCCACGCCGGGCCGCCATACCTAAGTATGGACGTAGCAACACTAGCCAGAAGCTTGCGCTTACTGGCGTACACCGCAGAGCTATTGGCTACCGAAGGTAAGCTTTTCGTCGATCATCACGGACGGAGCGCTTTGACAGGATAGTACAGCGCTTTGACAGGATAGTACACTCTCCTACACTGATCTCCGTCTGCTGCTCCGACTTCAGGTTGTTAACAACCGTCACCTCTGTCTTGTAGTGAGCCAGCTCCAGTTTCCTGGACCGCATCCACGCCTCCACAACCTTGATCGAGTGGTTGGTAGTCAACTTTACCTCCTCGATCGTTTCACCGTAGACTTCGAGCGTAATGTCGTCGGCAAATCCGACAATCACCACTCCCACTGGATACTCTAACCTCAACACCTCGTCGTACATGACATTCCATAACACCGGACCCAGGATGGAACCTTGCGGGACTCCTGAGGTTATGTGAAAGCACTTCCGACCCACCTCCGTGTCGTAGACTAGTACACGATTCTGAAAGTAACTTCCGAGAATCTTGTACAGGTACTCCGGTATCCCCAGACGCAAGAGCGCATCGGCAATAGCAGACCAGCTGGCGCTATTAAACGCATTCCTTACATCCAGAGTCTCTACCGCGCAAAAGCGAATTCCCCTCCTCTTAGGCTCGAGTACTTTCTCGGCGGTTTTTGTAACCGACAAGATAGCGTCTACGGTGGACCTCCCCTTCCGGAAGCCGTACTGGTTACTCGAAAGACCATTTTCGCCCTCGGTGAACCGCAACATTCTATTGAGGATGATCTTTTCGAGCACCTTCCCCGCCGTGTCAATCAAGCATATTGGTCTATATGCCGACGGGTCTCCGGGTGGTTTCCCCGCCTTTGGCAATAGTACCAGGCTCTGCCTCTTCCAAGCTTCTGGGAAAACTCCCTCGTCCAGGCATTTCTGCATAGCAGACCTGAAAATCTCGGGAGCCTCTGCAATGGCTACTTTTAAGGCCAGGTTCGGAACTCCGTCCGGACCTGGGGCCTTACCTACGCTAAGGGACTTAGCTATCCCCACAAGTTCCACATCGGTGACCCTCTCCTCATCGCCAGCCCCAGTCCCCGGCTGTCCTACGAAAGGAGGCCAAGGATTAGGATCATGACGCGGAAAAAGTCCTGCAATGATCCCCTCCAACATCTCTGGAGATTGCTCTGTAGGAGCCATCACACCTCTCGTCTTGGCCATAACGATCCTGTAGGCGTCACCCCACGGGTTCGTATTGGCACTCTGACAGAGACCCTCAAAGCAGGCCTTTTTGCTTGCTCTTATCTCGGTCTTAAGCGCGGCTTTTGCAGTGGCGAACACCACCCGCCGTTCGTTTCGCTCTTCCTCTGATCGTGCTCGCTGCATCCGCCGCCTAGCCCGTACGCAGGCGCGGCGCAGGTCCGCAATCGCGTCGGTCCACCAGTAAGCCGGCCTCCCATTTCTAGGGTGGACTCGCCTAGGCATGGTCGCATCACACGCACGTGAGAGCACCGCTACCAGCTCGTCGCCGTCTAAACCGAGGTTAAAACCGAAGTTTGTATGGAGAACTTGGGGTGTTCAATTGATATATTTATAGGCGTTTTCGATATTTGGACAGCGCGTTCTAATGCCCGTTGGCTGAACGGGCTCGTTTAGAAGTTAACCATCAAGGAGAGCAACGTCATCAGCCAGTTCGAAGTAATTTAGGTGCTCCATGGTAATGGGTTGCCACAGCAATCCATGATTTGGTTCACGGTCAACCGCACCTACCAGGATCTCGTCGATTACGATGAGGAACAGTAGCGGTGATAGTATACATCCTTGTCTCACTTCAGCAACGACCCGGATGGGATCGGACAAAACACCGCTGTGCAGTACTCCACACAAAAATGCCCTGTACTGTCAATGAGGCAGATGATTTTCTCAGGGACACCCTTGCGCTTGAGGGCTTCCCACATGTATCCGTGATTAAGACGGTCGAAAGCTTTTTCGTTATCAGTGCACACCAGGTAGAGAGACTCTTGGAATTCATTGATTTGCTCCAGAATGATACGGAGCGTGACAATTTGGTCCGCCCAGGATCGTCTGGCACGGAATCCTGCTTGCTGCCGTCGGAGAGTTGCGTCAATCTTCTCCTGTATCCGGTTAAGGATCACTTTGCAGAGGACTTTGAGAACGATACACAGTAACATGATGCCCAGCCAATTATCGCATACAGTCAGGTCACCCTTTTTGGGTATCTTTACTAAGACGCCTTGCATCGAGTCGGCCGGAAATGTCGCGGTTTCCGATATGTTGCAGAATAATTGAAGCAGTAGTTGTGCGGATACTACGGGGTCAGCTTTGAGCATCTCAGCTGAAATGCGATCGTCCCCTGGGGCTCTGTTCGATTTCATGCTACGGATTAGAGATGGGTAATTCACTCGCGAATCGACTCGAAGAATCGATTCGCGAAACCGAATGAATGGGCCATGACTCTTTCCAAAAGAATTACGATTCGTTGACGTTTATTGCGATTACAATAAGAGTTAGTACGACTGTGCACCTAACGATGATTCGACGCACAACATAAAATCTTTGGCAGTTTGTATTATTTTCATACTTAATATAATGTGGCCGGCTTGCTCCAGTGAATCGATTCTTCGGTGGAAATAACGAAACCTGCGATACCTGCATTTCACTACGTTATGCTCAGACGCTTGTGCAGATAGTCTAGTCAGCTTCTCTACCATGCAAGTGAATTTTCACGAAAACTGGGTAGATTTATACGTAGAGGAGTCGCCTTACATCGAAAATTTACATGTTTCTGCAAATCCTGGAAATGAGTTACTGAATCGATCAAAAGAGTCGACTCTTTTTTGAGAGTAAATCGGGTGCGATTCACACTCGAAATTGAATCAGTTTTCCCATCTCTACTACAGATGGCTGTTTCTATCTCCTGCACTGATGGAGCTTCGGTGTTGACACGGGTAATGCGTCGAACCCTTGGCGGATCATTCTGAGGTGGGTGTTGATGGCGTGACTGACACTTGAAAAAGGTTTCCAAAGTGCATGAACCAGCGTTTCATTTGGTCAGCCGGGTCGGTCAGTAACTGTCCAGACGTGTCTTTCACGGGCATCGTAGCATTCATCTTGGTCCCACTAAGTGCGTAGCTCACCCAAATTATTCTTGCCGGTGGCGATGAAGGCGTTCTTGATGGCGCTCCATTGATCTTTTACGCTTCCACCTTCTGGAATATTCGCAGAACGGTTCTCTAGCTTCTCGACGAAGGACCTTTTCAGTGCAGCGTTTTCCAGTCGGCGTGTGTTGAACCGGTGCCCGATTTTCTCCTCCTGTCGCTGGATCCTGGCAATGTGATGTCAGATTTCGCCGATTAGAAGATGATGGTCGGACGCAATGTCGGCGCTACGTTTGTTCCGCACATCACGAAGGCTCCGTCTCCATTTTTGGGTGATGCAGATGTGATCGATTTGATTTTCAGTGACGCCATCACGGGAAACTCATGTTACTTTGTGCACTGGTCGATGAGAAAAGAGCGATCCCCCAATCACCAAGTCATTGTTGCCACAAAACTCTGCAAACAGCTCTCCGTTTTCGCTCATTTCTCCAAACCATGGCGTCCCATGACGTGCACATAGTTCGAGTTGTCGGAACCAACTTTCGCGTTGAAGTCGCCCATGAGGATCTTGATATCACCTTTCAAAGTCTTGTCCACGACAGCATTCAGTTGACTGTAAAAATTCTCTTTATCTCGCAATTCGGCAGCATCGGTTGGCGCGTAACATTGGATCATGGTAAGGTTTCGAACCCGTGTTCTGAATCTGGCTACAATTACCCTCTCATTAATAGGTTCTCACTTCATGAGCGCAGCGCGGAGCGTTTCTTGGGGTTTCGGAGACAGTAGGTTGTTGGCCTAAGGTCCCCTATCCATCGTGGTGGGGCTGCCATCTTAGGTATAACTTCCGGTGGAGGAGCATTTCATGCTCAGCCGCTGGAGGCCAGAACAGATGCTGTTTGAGCCGCACCTCTTTGGTGGACAGATGCTCGAGACGTAACTCCTGAAGTCAGAAGGACAATAGTGCCCAGGCTGCACTACCAGCTAAGCACACAACTCTTAGCTGGCGGTCTTTGTCATCGCTTGTCCCGTGGAAGCATGAGGTAGGAAATTGTGAGGACCAGAGCTATGTTGGACGCTCTCCTTTTCGAGTCACCGTTTTGCAGTGCTTCACTCACTCACTCTATCCTTAGCAGTGCTTCAATGTTTAACCAGTCGAAGTTCATCTGCTGCTCATCCTGCTCCTCGAATCGCGATGCAGGGATGGGGTCCAAGGTCTCCTGGTGAAGCTTAGCTTGCTCTTGGTAGATCATGCCTAACTTCCTTTCGTACACCCGCAAGAGGGATGATCTCATCTTCAGCGAGACGTGATTTGCCTCCACCAGTTTTCCGATAATGTGCCGGAACTTCTGCGTGACATGTTCACGGAGATGGATGAGAAGCTGTGTCTCATCCACGCTTGGTCGACAAGTTCTCGCCTCGGTGTTCTCGCAAGATATCACAGACGGTGTCGAGTCGATCTGCTCTGACCAACGTGGGCCCTCGACTGGTCGGCTTGCTGACCAGGGGAACACCTTACTGATCAGCGATCTTCTCATTGGTGCCGTTGACTGCAGGGTAATATCGTCTCGTTAACCGCTGGAACTCTTCGACTGATCGCCTCGATGAAGCAGCAGTGGTTCTGCTTCCACTGATACCTCCTTGATCAACAGAAGGCTTTGACGGTACGGATCACTAGTCCCCTAACCGGCAGGAATTCCTCAACTGGTCACCTTCACCAGGACGCTTCGCTGGGGCTGACCGACTTTTCTATAGGATGGTGTCCTCGTCGGCGGCAAAGATGTAACCGATCGTAGCAATCGTCTCGTTGGCTGGTGTTGAATTCCTAAGCTGGTCACCTCGTTGACCAGCAAGATACATCGGGGGGCTGACCGACTCGTCGATCAGCGAAAATCCTCCGATGTTATGGTGTCTTTGTCGGCAGCAAAGAAGTCACCGAAGAATGCTTCGATGATGAACAAGGGACTGTAGGCCGACTCCACTCCACAGACATTGAATCCAGTTCAAAGGACCAAATGTTGAGGCGCAGCAGTGCCTCAAGTGGCTAGCAGTGAATCCTCTTGATATTCCTGGCGGGTACATGTCTCACAAGACCTCGGTATTCCACGGAATACCGGAATCCGGCTCGAAGGATCAAATGTTTAGGGCTTCGCATTGCCTCAAATGGCTTTTTTTCCTTCGAAGGGGCAAGTAATAAACACACGGGTTTAACTTTTAACACAACGCTCTATTATTTCCACTCCACTTCTTTTCGGCTTTGACCACCTTTGGATGCTGCTGGAGCTAGACACCGCTGAAACCTTGGCTGAAACCTGAAACTATATTTTTCATACAATTTACCTAATTCATACACCACAAGTGCTACCAAACATCAAAACCGATACACAACGTTTGATTCAGTTCCCTCACACCAAGATACCATGACGGAAATTAAATTCCTTTTGATTTTACGATTTCCCTAGACAATCGACAATCCATGATGGTACATAACAATTGCCATAAACATTACAAAAGATAAGCTCTTTTGAGCTGAAACAGACGTCGCAGAAATGCGGTGCCGTCGTACATAGGCCTTTATTGTTGCCATTATCATCCCGACTCGGCATTGTTCTAATTCGTTGACGACGACGACGACGATCATCATCGAGAGTCGAAGCTATTCATACAGACAGATACACGGAACGGGCTGAAGATTCTTCGGTCCACCAACACCAGGCAGAGGGAAGACTGTTATTTGCATTGAACTGTAATATTTCTATTGGAATGAAATTTATTTGAAAATATCTGCGGGTGACAGTTGCAACACTTTCAGGCGCCTGGCCCCGGAACGAGGACGACCGCACGAACGTGTTGAAATGATGACGCTACCACAGAAATGACTGAAGGGGTGACCGTGACGTGGTGGCACGGCGGCAGCCTATCTTGCTATCTTGCCGATCCGATGTGCGGCGAGGGTGCCGGTCCAATGTATTGTCTCGCTACAACGTTGAGTCGTGGGGATGGCCGTGTATGAGCACGGCTGAGCTGACTGGCCACGTGCACTTGCTGCTCAGCAGCGCGGCCCCTAGCAACCCGTAACGGCCGAATGTGAACGGTTGGAGTGTGCACACAGGATAATAATAAACTCCGAACAAAAGGGGTTAATTTATGCGATGATACACAGTTTGATTGTTTCACCTAATTTGCCAAATATGCTACGGTGTAGGTGCAAATAGGGATATTGTTTCCACAATCAAAAATGAACTCCTGGGCGTCCTATGCACCTACTTGTTTTGACAAGGGATCCAACAAGTACTTACGAGTTAAATACACATGAGTGTATTAATAAACAAGGTATATTTATACTTTAAGCAACCGTATGGATAAAACGAAGCGTTGCGTATATGAAGCTCATGGAAAAATTAAAAAGGATATTTGGCTGGATAAAGATTTGATCCGCTGTAACATTTTTACGCTGAGGTTAGCAATGTTCCTATTATAGTAATTATTATACTTAGTGTTCTATGAGCACCTTCACAGTTTTACATTAGGAGACGCTATGGCGGCGAATTCGGTGGGGCCTCCTCTAAACTCCGGGGGGGGGATCGCTACCCGGACAATTGTTCAGCTGGCAGGATTGATAGCACGTTCACTGGAGCAACTTTCCCATCATACATGGATCTGGAGGGTATGCATGGAGAGCTACATTTGCTTCGAATCTCGGGAACCAATGGGCCTCTGCCAAACAGGCTTTTCCTGATCGACAGATCCAACACCTCACCGAACAGCTTTCCGCCTTCTTCAAATCTGTCATATCCGCTACAAACTTCCCCCTCATGTCATCCGTTTCCGCTCTGTCTGCGAACACTGTACAAACTTCCGCGGCCTCTGTCGCCATTGCCGAAACTACTGAAACAACGAAGACTACAACCTCGGCTTCGACCCCAGCTAAGGTTGTCGTCACCACCCCGGCTTCAACCGAATCTGTTTCAGCTGCGACCAATCTTCATGTAGAAGCTGTTTTGTCAGACTCGGATACTCCTTCTTGAATTCAGCCAAAACGCGGAATTGTTCTCTCCAAGTCCAGAAAAGTTTACCAGCCCACCGCATACTGGAACACCCATTCCAGAGTCTACCATAGCCAATTCGGACACCACTACAATTCCTAGCAAGCGTCCTCCTAGAAAAATTACACGGACCGAAATGCTTTTCCAACAGCAACGGCAAAAGAAATCCAAACTCCAAGGTGCCATAGATAACTCCGGGGCTATTTCCAAATCATGGTAAGTCCTTCAGTCCTATTTCTCTCTTCTAACCACCACCCCAACCCACTAGAATGCCTGATAATACAACCCCAAGCAATCAAAAGTTCGGATAAAAAAGCATGTTTGGGCTTAATCTGCTATTCGTAGGAAGATGAATTGCATTTGTTAAGATCAGAAATATTTCATCAAATATTTAAATTTAAATTGGACTATAGAATCCAGCTTCTTCTAAAAGTGCGTACTGCAACGCACCCTCGCATTCCATTGTTCAAAAATGCATTCCAATTTCAATAAGCTAATTAGGCGATTTTGAGCTTCCTATTTCGCTGTCGCCCATCCAGACCGGTCACCATCAGTGTAGATAGATATAGATAGTGAATAAACCACGGTGAACTCAGCCACATGCAAATAAAGTGCCTCTTTTAGTGCAAAATATATTCGATTTTCGATCAGTAATCGGGTCGTTTTATGTGCTCCGTGATTTCGACCCCGTACAGAACATTTTGGTGCCGTGACCAGGATCACGGGTGTGTGAAAATCACTTTCTGGATCGTGTACTTCGGCGCTAACACCTAACCCCATCACCCGTCGGGAGGATTTCCCGAAGGATTGCAGTACCGTACAACCATACAAGGCCTGTTTTTGGACAGGTACATGTGAGTATCTGTCCATTATTTCCCATCCCCATTGTACGGTGCTTCCTTGGTGGTTTTCTGGATCGATTTCAGTCCATTTCTGGTGTGCTTACTGCTGGGAGACACGAGGTTGCTGCTGCTGTTGCTGTGAATGGTCGTCCATTCCCCCCACTGGATTGAAACTGGTTGTTGCTGCTGCTGCAGTGATATTGTGATATCTTGCAACATTACAAGTTATCCCCATGATGGTTGTAAACTGATTGTCTTTATTTCAGGTTTTCAAACTACAGCTAACTTAAGTCTAATGCACATTTCTTTATCTTTTTATTATTGTTATTCTAAATGGGAGGTGCTTGGAGTTCAATACGGTTCAATAAGGGAATCCAGAGAGAGAGAGAATGAGAGATTGAGAAATTAAAGAGAGTGAGAGTAAGGCGCCTCTGCTTGTGTTGCTATGCTCTTGGTGACAGACCGGTAAATTAGTGCATATGCCAGAAATATAGATTGAGTTCAAGTGCCTCAATGTTTCGCGGTAAAGAAGGAATCAAATTACGGTCGTTTACCGTCTGTGTCGGGAATTGTATAATAAGTGTTTCTTGAGGTGACAACGACATGGGTCGTCGTTCTGGGTTATTTGAGAATAAGCATAAGCAATAATTAATATTGAAGTGCTGCTTGCCATCTTGTAACCAAGTGGCAAATAGCTGAGATTAGGAAGACGGTTGGTTTTTGTCAAATGTGTTTCTGGACTGTGGGAAAGTTTAAGTTCTAGAACATGTGGTTGAGAAGGCTAGGAAATAACTGATGAGTATGCTACACCTTCCCCCTTTTGGAGAATGGCGTAATGAAATAGAGTCATTCGTTAAAAACAATCTCCAAGTACCTCGTGTATTACAATGTTTTGGATATTAATATATTTTGGTTATATAATCTAATAAGGTTTATGTTTGATCATATGTGCTTATGGTTTTATAATTCTGTTTTTATGAACGATTGATTCTTTTTGGGTTTTGTTGTGTTTTATTGTACAATTTGCATCATCGTTTGTTTTGACAATTGTAAATGGACCTATATAAAAAGGATCTAGTTTTTTGCGATTTTCGTTGGATAAATATACTAAATCTCCTGATTTTAACTCAATTTTGTTCGTGTTTCTATTACATACTTCTTGACGTTTTTCTTTTTGTCGCATTAGGTTATTTCTAGCAGTGGAATTCGTTGTTTGTAATTTGAAACGTAGTTCTTGGTAATATTGATCGATATTATAAATTGGTTGTATTGTCGAAACGTTATCCTGTGAATCATGTGGTAGTGTTGCCTTTCGGCCAAAAACGAGTTCATAGGGTGTATAACCAGTTTCAGTGTTAGGAGAGGTGTTGTATGAAAACGCATAAAATTTTATCCAATCATCCCAGTCTGAATGGTGAGCATTGGTGAAGGATCTCAGATATTCATTCAAACATCTGTGATTCCTCTCCAAGGCTCCAATCGTCTGCGGATGATAGGCGGTAGACATTATTTGTTTGATTTCTAATAACTTGCATATTTGCTCAAAGACTTCGTTGTTGAATTCCGTTCCTTGATCAGATTGTAGGTTTAAAAAATTTCCGTAAACTAAAATGAAGTTTTCCACTAAAGCTTTTGCCATTATAGTGGCTTCCTTTGTTGGAACTGGTACCAATACAACATATTTCGAAAGATTACATTGTATGCTTAGAATATATCTATTACCATTTGCGGTTCTACTAAACGGTCCCACAGTGTCAACTGATATAACCTGGAATGGTTTATATGCCGTTGATGTAATAACTATGGGTTCCTTGGTGTGTCGATAAACTTTATTAATTTTGCATTTCTCGCAATTTTTAATAAAATTCCTAATATCTGATTTCATATTATTCCATGTAAATTTTTCTCTTAATTTTAAATATAGTTTATGTTGGCCGATATGACCTCCCGTAGGTGTCATGTGGTTATTAACTAAAATTTCATTGATTTTATTAACATTCTGTATAAATGTTGGTGGATTATACAGTACCAGCTGTTAATTGGAAATGGCTCTATTTGCGATTTCCTTAACAGTTTCGCTAGCGAATGATTTGAATAGCTCATCTTGCAAAGAGATGGCGACCATGGTTCTTTTATAATGATTCACTACTTTTCCAAGTTCTAAAAGTGCAAGCTCTAATGCTTGACTTCCATTTGTGTTTTCGTCAGATAGTTGAATTGTAATTGTTTGAAGCATCTTATTGTAGTTATTATTAAATAATTTAATTTTCAGTTGGTTGTGGTGCACTTCACATCCAACTTTCAGATATTTTCTAACTTCCGATGGATTCTCAGTTTGCGAAGCCGTGAGGTGATCAGTCTCACTGTCTGCTAACTGCGAATCATCGAATTTAGTTGTATCGTTTAATTTTTTTCTAGTCATTGCTCTAGTGTTAACCACTAGAACAGATAAAGATTTAAGGTCATCCGAGTTCAATGGGATACGCGACAATGCATCTGCGCAAACATTAGATTTTCCAGCAAGAAATTCGATGTTAAAATTATATTCTTCCAAATCAAGCCTCATCAACGTTAATTTCGATGTTGGCTTTTTCATGTTAAATAAATATACTAATGGTCTATGATCCGTTTTAATTGTGAATCTTCGACCATATAAATACGATTTAAAATAATTAACAGCCCAATGAATTGCTGCTAATTCTTTTTCAATGATAGGCTTATTACGTTCGCCTTGCGTAAAGCTTCTACTCGCAAAAGCTATTGGGAAATCTCCTTCAGTATAACGCTGAGAAAGAACTGCTCCACATGCATAGTTTGATGCATCTGTGGTTAAAATAAATTCTCGTGAAAAATCAGGATATCTCAGAATATATGGTTCCATCAAGGCTTGTTTTAATTGTTGAAAACTTTGTTCCTGACTATCTGTCCATTGAAATTGCACTCCTTTTTTAAGCAATGCATTTAATGGTCGTGCGATATCCGCAAAATTTGGTACGAATTTTCGGTAGTAGTTGCAAAATGCAACAAATCTACGTACTTCGTCAACATTGTTAGGTTTGGGATAGTTTTTCAAGGCTTCAAACTTAGAATCGTCTGGAAGGATGCCTCTATCCGTGACCTTGTGACCAAGAAATGTCACTTCATTTAAGAAAAATTTGCATTTTGCAGGATTTAATTTGAGGTTATAATGCCTCAAACGCTCAAACACCGTAGATAAATTTTGAAAATGATGATTTTCCGAACAGCCGATGACGATTATGTCATCGATATAAATGAATGCACATTCAGGATTTAATCCTGCCATAGCAATAGTCATCATTCGCTGAAAACTATTGGGTGATATGTTTAAACCGAAGGGCAATCTTTTAAAATGAAAATGACCGTTAGGGGCTGAAAAGGCTGTGTACTTTCTAGACTCCTGGTCTAATGGTATCTGGTGAAAACCAGACATTAGATCAAGCGTACTGAAGTACTTTGCTCTCCCTAATTGATCTAAAATTATGTCAATACGTGGCAAAGGAAATTTGTCTGCCAAAACTTTTTTATTTAATTGTCGGAAGTCGACAACTAATCTCCATTTTTTTGAATTATTGCCAGCTTTCTTTGGTACCAAGAGAATTGGAGAATTGTACGAAGAAACTGATGGTTCGATTATATCATCGTCCAAAAGTTTTTGAATTTGTTTTGCCATTTCATCCCCTTGCGAGTGAATGGTTTTATAATTTGGAATATAGACTGGTACCTGGTCATTTAGAAGAATATTTTGAGAATAAAAATTATTGTGAGATAACTTTTCGTTCTCTAAACTGAAAATATCAGAATATTTTTCAATCAACTTTTTTAACGAGGAGTGAACATATGAAGGAATTTCATTAAAATTGATTTTCGAAAGGATATTTTGAATTCTTTCCTTTCTCGAAGTTAAACTTTTTGATGGTTGATTGATCTTAATATAATCATTTAGCGGTTCACATTTAGGGATAAAGTTTGAAATAGTGGCATGTGATTGCGTTGTGTTAACGAATTTTATATATGGTGAATCTGATGAGACAATAGTGTTACCACAAAAAACACCTGGAAGTATTTCTTGTGAGAGCACGATTGAATCTTCCTTTACAAAAAAGTTCGGTAACTTTCGAATTACTTCGCATCTTGGTGGCAAAATAATACTTTCATTAAAACTATCTTCAATAGGAATACTAATAGAATGGTTTTGAAAATTAAAATTCAGAAGCCAATTATCATAATCGATGGTGCACCTGAACTTGACTAAGAAATCACGTCCAAGGATACCATCTGTAGGAATAGGAAAATTTTCACTGACTAACTGAAAAGAATGATCTAACTTAAGATTATTATCGAATGTTATATAAGTTCGAGCTTCGGCTATCGTTTCCGTTACTCCATCCGTTACGCCTGTAATTCTAAGTTTTTTGTTTAAATCTACTATTTGCATTGGAGGAACTTTTGTAACCTTAAACAAGGATACATCAGCTCCACTATCTACAATGAATGTACACTTGCAGTTCGTCATTTCAGCGTGTAACGTTACAAAGTTAACTGCATTCAAATTTATCGCGTGAATTGTTGTTGGGGTGTACCCTGGTTTGCACGGCATAAAAAATTCATGCCTGGTTGCGGCGTTGTAATCGGAACCGTATTTTGTTGCACATTTTGAACTGGTGCATACGGTACATATTGTACTGTGGGCTGAACTTGTTCAATGTTGGCCGAAAAAATTTGACGATGACGATTGCTTCCTCGACCACCTCTATTAAAACCACCATTATGATGGTTCAAGCGGTTCTGAAATCGTCCTTGGTAGTGACCTTGATATCTGGTGTTGAAATTATTTTGATAATTTCTATCCCGTGAAGAATTTGAATTGCCGCCCCTATTAGGTATTCTTCGTCCACGTATACCTCTGGCGGAATGATTTTGCCTAGTGCCGTAAGCCATAATTTGACTTACATTTTGATTTCCTGTTTGTGCAAGCCCAGTGTTCTCTTGCACTTTTTGGACTGCTTCTCTAATATTAGAGAAGTTTCCAGCCCTTAGTATGATTTTAGTTTCGAAGCTGGTGGTGCCATTAATTAAGGCATCAACACCGGCTTTTGTTGCCATGTTTTTCGCTACCGCATCCGGTATATCCTGTCCAACGTAGACGTTTTTTAATTTATTTGTGAGATTGTCAACCTCGTCGCAAAGGCTGTTCACATCGCCCTTTTGTTTCGAGGCCTTCAACTTGGCAATTATGCTTTCGGGAGCGATTTGTTCCGCACATCTCGCTTTCACATCATTCACAAGTTCATCAATCGAATTTAAATTTTGGGCTAAGCCAATTCTGGCTTTTCCCGTCAGTCGTGCTTTCAGAAACTTTACGGCTGTTGCGACATCATCTGCCTGTACGTAGTCTTTGAGTAAATTTGCTGAGTCCACATACGAATCTAAATCCTCTGGCTTTCCATCGTACACCTGCACGATAGAGGTAGCTGTTTTGATATCGAACGGCATTGTGGCAACTTCACGATTTATAAACTTCTTTAAGGAATTATTGAAAATTAATGCGTATACCACCGATTTGCAGGATAATCTTTTTCTGTAAAATTTTAGTTTCGTTTGCAATAATATACACGTCTCGTCGAATTCCAGGCGAGCTGCTTTTATTAAAAAACCGAAATGTGCTTTGTCGATGTATTCTTCTTCAGCTAAGAGTGTATTTGTTATTGTGTTGTAAAGTGATTTAACGGTACGTAATTTTTCATCGAGTGTATATTTTAGATACTTTCTGTGCGGAGCTTTTTTTAAATTTACCTTAATTTTATGAATTTTTCCTATTAGAATTTCTATGTCAGCTCCCGCATCAGTCATTGAATTAATTATTTCTAATACTAATTTTTACTAACTACTTACATTATTCCGCTTGTATCTGCCAACACCGTCTGCGTATTCACGGGCGTTTCATCAAGCAGTTGTCCTTTTGATGCTGCTCGAGAGTCGAGGTACCCTTCACGTCGTCTTGTTGCTCCGCTTCAATAAATCCCGCCTGCCGACTCCTGTCGACAGTGGTCTCGCCTGCAGTTGAATATTGAATTTTCTTGTTTTTTTTTTTTCACTTAAATCCGCTTCACACACGTTTTGCATTTCTTCTTTTTCTTCCTCGTTTTGGTCTTAGTTCTTAGTTCAAACACTTGGTTCTCAGTTCAAATTTGAGTTCTTAGTTCAAATACTTCTTCTTAGTTGAAGCACTAAACTTGTTGCAAATTGGCGACAGACTTCGCTGCCTTTATAGCCTGTCTCTTTGCATGCACTTTGTATAATTGGTAAAGTGTGATCGCTAATTGGATACACACTATCACTAATAGAATTGTGATTTTAAGATCATGCTGTGCATGATATTCTTCATGTACCTCAAGTTGATTCATAATTTGGACCTGTGGGTCCCCTGAATTTTGCGAGGTTTTTGATTTATTATTGCCCATATTGACGACACAATTCACTAACTTCACTGATCGATCACTTAGTTCCTGGAGGGCTTACTTAGGCTCGTGTCACTTTTGATCGCCATGTGATATCTTGCAACATTACAAGTTATCCCCATGATGGTTGTAAACTGATTGTCTTTATTTCAGGTTTTCAAACTACAGCTAACTTAAGTCTAATGCACATTTCTTTATCTTTTTATTATTGTTATTCTAAATGGGAGGTGCTTGGAGTTCAATACGGTTCAATAAGGGAATCCAGAGAGAGAGAGAATGAGAGATTGAGAAATTAAAGAGAGTGAGAGTAAGGCGCCTCTGCTTGTGTTGCTATGCTCTTGGTGACAGACCGGTAAATTAGTGCATATGCCAGAAATATAGATTGAGTTCAAGTGCCTCAATGTTTCGCGGTAAAGAAGGAATCAAATTACGGTCGTTTACCGTCTGTGTCGGGAATTGTATAATAAGTGTTTCTTGAGGTGACAACGACATGGGTCGTCGTTCTGGGTTATTTGAGAATAAGCATAAGCAATAATTAATATTGAAGTGCTGCTTGCCATCTTGTAACCAAGTGGCAAATAGCTGAGATTAGGAAGACGGTTGGTTTTTGTCAAATGTGTTTCTGGACTGTGGGAAAGTTTAAGTTCTAGAACATGTGGTTGAGAAGGCTAGGAAATAACTGATGAGTATGCTACAATATGATAGTACCATCGCCGGTGCTAAAGTGAATTCGATTATCCAATCATTGGTCGGCCGAAAGCGTTCATTCTGCCGGCTCGCTTTGTATGCACGCGAGCGGATAGTCCACGTCAGTGGATTAACATCGTGATCGAGGTTCCTGCTATTAATATAACACAAGACCTGTCTTTGGACAGGCACAGGTGAGTATCTGTCCAAGTGTATAATACCTCCCCCTTCGGTACTTCCTGGGTCCTCTCGATCATTACAGCTCCCATTTGGAAGTCGTCCGGCGCACACTATGTCGGAGAAGAAGATGAAGCAGAAGGAGCTCAAGCGTCGGAACATCATGGACTCGATCGCCCGCATCGATGAGTTCCTGACCAACTTCAATCCCGAACGAGACACCAAGGAGGTTGAGATACGATTGGCTAGATTGGACAAGCTGATGGAGAACTTCGAGGACATTCAAGGTGAACATGAGACTTTCGATGATTCCAACGAATTCGTTAAGAGCAATATGAGCATTAGAGCAAGGGTAGAAAAGCAATATTTTCGGGTTAAAGGTGGTCTTACGTCGCTGCAACCTCCTCCCGCAGCAGTCCCAACACCGACGGCGGTTCCGTCGGCACCGGCAGTTTCCCACTCGATCGGCGTAAAGCTTCCGACGATTACGCTGCCGCAATTTGATGGTGACCTGAACGACTGGTTGACGTTTCACGATTCCTTCAGTTCCTTGATACATTCTTCCGGGGATATTCCTTGCATCCAAAAGTTCCAGTATCTCCGTTCCGCACTGAAGGGTGATGCGCTGAAGCTAATTGAATCCCTGACAATCACCGCCGCGAACTATAGTGTTGCTGGACAATATCTGCTAAACCGTTATTCCAACAAGTATTTGTTGAAAAAGAAACACCTGCAAGCGATAACGTTTCCCCCAAAATCGCTTTCCAAATCCGCTTCCAAACTTTGTGTCATTGTAGAGGAATTTCAACGGCATGTTAAAATTTTGGAACAGTTGGGTGACCCAAGAGCTCAATGGAGTAGTTTGCTGGTTCAATTACTTTGCTCCAGGGTTGATGAGCAAACCCTCAAAGATTGGGAAGAGTACGTTTCCGCTGGTAACGATCCCACGTACACCAATCCTCACCAAAAAGATACGCACTCTGGAATCTCTATCGATCAATGCAGATCATTTTGCACTGTCCAGCCCAAACAAGCACAGTCCCCCCTCCAAGCCATTGAAGTCGTCCCAAGGTCCCCCCTCGTCTAGGATCAATAGTTAGGAATGGTTTAGTGGGTACGAGGAGAGAGTAGTCCTGGCTTTTACTTTTGTTGTAGAAGACGGCCTCAGACCTACACTACCCTAACCTTCTGTTAGGGTGTCTGTTGAGCAGATTATCCCCCCATGGTCTAGAAGGAAAAAAAAAGGCCTTAGTCTGATCGGTAAGGTAAGTAAAGCCTGGAACACATAGCGTCCGTTCCGTCGAGGTTTGCGTTTTTTTGACAGTTTTCCCATGGGAAATGTGTCAAACTACTGTCACGCACACGCAAACGTATGCATTGTGTGGGGCACTTAAGTCATGGCGTGGAAGTCACGATCGATCTGCGTAATCTTCTTGGTGATGGGTGCACTCGATGATGGACTCGACAATGAGACGCCCCCCTTTCACCTCGTAGACTAATGTCCATACAATATTTTCGAAATTTGTATGGCGAAGGCGCAAATTTCCCAAATGGAGGAGAACGAGCCTCTTGAGCCGCACTACTGATGGCGATGTATAGAGGCATTAAATCACCCCTTATCAACGTATTGCGATTACTCTTTCTATAGAATAAATGGATTCTAATTAATTTCTTGCTCCCTGACGGTTGATACAAATTTGATTAAATTTCTTCCTCTCCCATGGCTGGTTAATAAAACCTCTTATAAAGAGATCAACCAGCTGCCGCTCGCTCCGGATATAAACATTCCAATTGCAAACAAAAGAAATTGTTTCCAAAATATGTACCTACCTCAAGGGGTAACTCCTAACTCGAACCACATCATCAACACTCAACGGCAAATGACACATCTTGTCTGGGGTGGTTCGCATGGGTTTGCATGCTTCAGCTCAGCCCTTCTCTCTTCTAATCAGGGGTGACCACATTCTAACCAGTCACAACCAAACTCAACCATCCGGCCAACGACCGGACGGAGTGCATAAAGTAATAAACCGTATCTATTTCGTCGTCCCCTGCCCTTGGATGTCTTCTATTCCCCTACTTCTATCCCATCTGCACTGATCTGTTTGCTATTATGAGGAATTAATTTGACACATAAAAGCGTCGACAGATTATTATTATTATTATTATTAAATATCACTCCTGGTCGTTTTCCAACCATCTACTCCCAAACTTTAACCGTCGCGTCGTCGGCGTGAATGAGAGGAAACGACGGAAACCCGAAATAGGTACAGCAGCAACAAAAGAATCAAACAGAGTGATATGAAGATTAAAAGGGTGAATCCTGTTTCCTGTATCAGAGGTGCATGGTTAGGGTGTCTTCGTCAGTCGGCAGTACTTTTGAGTTGTCGTAGAAGGTAGGGACATCTGGGGCAGGGGCGTACAATTTCGTTTCAATGATACACTTTCATGCAACATTTGAATGAGTCACTTCAAGTGTTTCATACATTTTTCTAATGACTCGGTCGTTAAAAAAAACTTTTCCACTCATCGTAGCACTCGGTAGTCTCCCACCCGGTCGCATTGCTTGTGCTTCACCCGTCAGAGCATTAGTGTCTCACTGGTGCGCGCTAGTCTCTCAATGGTTACGGGCGCCGGTAAATTGGATTTAAGTGGTCGAATTTGTTATCCTCTTTCATAAAACATAATTATCATTCTATTGGCGTGCACCACTATTTAAAAATGTGGTTTAAATAGTGTTTTTAGCATGTTGAAGTATTTCAATGACTCATAAATGAAACGAAAATCCAAGTGTATCATCTCATGTTTCATACACACTTGTTTCTGTAGCAGCAACGAACGAGTGTGTTGCTGGGTGAGAGATGAAGCATCACAGCAGTCCGTTCGCATGGGAAACGATTTGCTACAGTCGTCGTACGTCATGTTTTCCTTTCGAAATTGCCCGACCCTGATCTGGGGTAATACGCACTGTCGAGGCAAAACGCACCCCCTTTGTTTTTCAGGGATTATCGGTTTTAGAGCTTTGAAACCTTATCAGTCTTATATAACGTCTTAATAAATGAGCATCTGGAAAATTTTACATATCTGCGTTACGTAATTAGTGAGAAAAATGAATAAAATTGAAAAGCACGATTCTGATGTAATTTTCCCGATCGTTTGTCGAATGATTTGATGGTGAAAACCGACCAAACATCTAATGCTGTTGTGTTTATTCAGTTCATTGAGGGCAATGCTATGCATAGGAAAAATAACTTAAACAGTAATCTACGTAAATTATATGTTTTAAACTATTTTATTTTTTGCTATTGATTGGGGCAATATGCACTCCATTGGTTGGGGCAAAACACACCTATAGAAAACAAGCTGTAATAATATCTATGAGTGCTCTGTACGTAATCGCAAACAAAATTGAGCTATTGTTTGTCTTAAAACCTTATAAAACATGCATTTTGTCTAAGAAGTAAAAAGATTTCTAAACTCGACGGTGTCTGGTCTGCCAATGCGAATGCAAAAATAATCATTAGCAAATATAGCTCTAAGATAATAATTGTAGAAAATTACACACCTGCCTTATGCCATAAGACCTGTCAATGTACTATTTTTACCCTTCTTACACCCATAAGAAGGGTATAAATACCGCTTGGAAAACCGACTTTCGATCCGAGGCCCGCAGGGCCGAGTGACATATACCAATCAACTCAGCTCGACGAATTGAGCAAATGTCTGTATGTGTGTGTGTGTGTGTGTGTGTGTGTGTGTGTGTGTGTGTGTGTGTGTGTGTGTGTGTGTGTGTGTGTGTGTGTGTGTGTGTGTGTGTGTGTGTGTGTGTGTGTGTGTGTGTGTGTGTGTGTGTGTGTGTGTGTGTGTGTGTGTGTGTGTGTGTGTGTGTGTGTGTGTGTGTGTGTGTGTGTGTGTGTGTGTGTGTGTGTGTGTGTGTGTGTGTGTGTGTGTGTGTGTGTGTGTGTGTGTGTGTGTGTGTGTGTGTGTGTGTGTGTGTGTGTGTGTGTGTGTGTGTGTGTGTGTGTTTGTGTTTGTGTGTTTGTGTGTGTGTGTGTGTGTGTGTGTGTGTGTGTGTGTGTGTGTGTGTGTGTGTGTGTGTGTGTGTGTGTGTGTGTGTGTGTGTGTGTGTTTTTTTTCCTCCCTACCTCCCTCAGCAGAGAAAACCGAATGGAAAAACTCTGCTACTTGCCTCGATCCCCCTGCTACCACTGATGCGACTGCTTCAGGGGGGACAATGCGCTCATGCGCTCTTCTTTTTCTGTGCTCATGCACATTTTCTCGCTTCTAAATTGGTTATTCTAATCGTTCAAGTGTTCGTATCTAACCCATCGCCATTCAACGACACAGTTAGTACAAACATACATTTCGACTGGCGTCATTGGGCCCTTCAGCTTTGCCATTATGATGCGGTAGGCATTTCCCCAGGGGTTAGCGTCGGCTTCCTGACATAGCTCCTTGTAACAGTTCGCCTTGCTCTGCTTGATAGCTCGTTTGAAGGCAGCTCTAGCTTCACGGAACGCAACCTTGCGCTCTTCTCTATCGGCCGCAGTTCTTGCCCTCTGAACTCGTCTCCTAGCTCGGAGGCAAGTCGCACGAAGGGTGCTGAGCGTCGCATTCCACCAGTACGCTGGGCGTCTAGCGTTCCTAGGTTCAATCTTCCTCGGCATTGCTGCATCACATGCCGTTGCTAGCGCTTCCGTCAACCACCCTGGGTCGAGGTTTGCCGCATCGCTATTTGGCCGAAGTGCCTCGATAAAAGTCTCCTTGTCGAAGTCCTTCGTCTTCCACTTCCGCTCATAAGTTCTAGGTCTCTGTATGGACGTAGGAGCTCTCTGGCCTATCTTGTAGAGGATCGCCTGGTGGTCGCTGTGGGAGTACTCCTCACTCACCCAGTCCATGTCTTCCATCAACGATGGACTACAAAATGTAATGTCGATGATGGATTCACGACCGTCTTTGCGGAATGTGCTGACTGTTCCTACATTGCACAGTTTTACGTCCAACTTCGCCAGAGCTTCAAGTAGACTATATCCTCTTGCATTGGTTTGCCGGCTGCCCCACTCAACGGCCCAGGCGTTGAAATCGCCGCCGATGACTACTGGCCTACGTCCTACCAGCGTGTCAGTGAGTGCATCCAACATCCGGTTGTATTGCTCCTCGGTCCATCTTGGAGGCGCATAGCAGCTACATACGAAGACACCGTTAACTTTGGCGATCACGAAACCTTCGTAAGAATTTTCCACTATAGGGAATCTGCCCATAACTTGTATAGCTGCCAATCCTGCTATATCCGCTACCCAATTGCCGTTCTCAGGAGGAACCCGATACGGCTCTGCGACATTGGCGTAGCTAGGGGGGGTTCCAGGGGTGCCTGGCACTCCCTAGAACAAATTTGGCACCCCCTAGAATTTGTCCTTGGCAGGCACCTAAAATTTAAAACTTCAACCAATAATTCCAGTATTTATTAATGGCACATTTAAACAAAACATAAGCAAACCTAAAATTACTGATATACTTGTTGTAGGTTTTGGCGTTATGGATATTGGTAAGAACAATGAACAGACTTCTCTCAATGGATTCCTCCAGAAATACCTCTATCAATTTATATAGTGATTTCTCTAAGCCTCCTTAATGGATTCTTCAATAGACTTCCCTTAGGATTCTGCATCTGGTGGGGTTGTACAATGTACATACAAGAAATTTCTGCAGAGATTGAGCAATTTCTTCGATGATTCTTCTAGGAATTCCTTTGGAGATTTTATTCAGTGGTTCTTCCAGAATTTTGTCATGGAATTCCTCCTGGTGATTATATTGGCCTTCCACCGGGAATTGTGGCTAGGATTCCTCAAGCAACTCCTGCTGAGATTCTTCCAGCAATTTCTCTTAGAACTCCTGCAAAAAATCTCACTCTGGTACCTTCAGGAATTCTACTTGGGATGTTCTTCTGGAAATTCTTCCGGAAAATCTCTCTGGGATTTATCTAAAAATCCTTTCAGTGATTCTTCCAGAGATTTTTTCAAGTATTTATCCTCTAGAAATTCCACAGCGGATTTCCCCAAAAACTTCTATTGACCTTCTTCCATGAATTTCAACTGTGGTACTTCAGAAATTCTTCTAGAGCTTTCTCCTGGCTTTTGTGCTGGAATCTTACTAGGTAATCTTCCTGGAATTCTTGCAGAAATTCTTTTGGTTGTTCTACCAGAGTTTTCTCTAAGGACTCATCCAGGAATTCCTCTAGAGATTTTATCCAAAGATTTCTCCAGAAATTCCTCATGAAATTCTCTCAGAAACTCCTTTTGGGCCTTCCTCCAAGAATACCTCAAACAACTCCTCCTACGATTCTTCCCGCAATTCCTCCAGAAGTTCTTACTATGATATATCCAGAAATTCTTGTAGTGATTCATATATGAATTTATCCTAGCATAATGGCTGGAATTCGTCCGGGATATCTTCCTGCGAATCCTTCAGAAATTCCTCCTGCAATTAATTAACTACATCGGCTGTTTTCCTACTCTCCGTATCGACCAATGTGGCGCTAGCTTCTATGCGCGAAAAATCGCACAATAGAAAAATTTATCGAAGTGGAATACATTATTCGAAAAAATATTTGGTAGTGTTTGTGCACAATGGTGACTACTATTAAGCCTACCAAATATTTGTTCAGTAAAAGCTTTCTATTTCAAGTAATTCAAGTTTAGATGCTTTTCACCATACAAAATTAAATGGATTTACTCCTGCTGATCAACTGTGGGTGTGCGCCAAGCGGGTATTCCATTCCTTCAGGGCCTTCCTTATATATTCTTCCAGAATACCTCTACCGATTCTAGCAGGGACTTCTCTAGGTTTTCCAAGGCTTTTTCCTTAAGATTCCCCCAGGCATTCCTTATGGGGTTTCTCTAGAAATTCCTGTATAGTTTACTTCAGCAGTTCCTCATAGGATTTCTGCTGTGATTTCTACAATAATACATTCTGAGAATACCTCCTGAGATTTTTCTGTGATTTCTTCAGAAGCTCTCCTCCAGGAATGTTTATTAAGATATTTTATCCAAAGATTCTTTCATAATTTTCTCATGGATTTTTTCTAGGCCTTCCTCCAAAAGTGGATGGATTTCTCAAGCTATTTCTGCTGTAATTCTTCCAGCAACTCCTCCTAGGACTCCTCCAGAAATACTTACTATAAAACATCCCGGAATTCTTCCAGGGATTCCTTCAAAAACTTGCTGGGAATATTCAAGGAAATCTTTCTAGGAGCCTTGCAGAAGTATCTTCGGTGTCTCCTCCTGGAAATCCTAAAGGGTTTTTTCCTGGGATTTCTCTAAATAATTCTCATTGGATTCCTCCAGGAACTCCTCTTGACTTTAGGATAATTCCAGAAATGATTTTGATTTTTTTTAGGAATTTGAGCATGAGCATGATTGACCGCCCGCGGTTGCTCCTCTGTTATTGCAAGGACAACTGCATTTACACAAAGAACCAACAGATGATGCTTGGGATTAGCTTTCTCTTCATTGTGTAAATGCTGCAATCCCAATACTTTTCAATAAGCAATATCAGCGCCGGCCGCGTCCGAATGCAGTTCAATTAAGGATAGGGAAGGAAATGATGACGTGATTCTCGCTTAGGCCAATAACCGAGGAATTCTCTGCGTTACTACGAGAAATCACTAGGAGTTTGGGCAGGGGAAATGGAGATGTGTGGAGGATTTCGACGTGGTAAACAAATGTAATGTTTTGATTCGCGATAATTAATGCGCTCGCGAAGAAATACTCTTCTAAACCTTGGACGACGAACGCGATCTATTGTGCCTCAAAACTCACCCTACGAAAGTTATTCATTCGCAACTAAGGAGAACACAATGCTAAACACCGACGCATCTGTAGTTTGCGTTTCCGCGCGAGACAATGCTGAACGCGATCGATTCACAAGTATTAACAAAATAACACGGGATAAATAAATCAGAAAGATCTTACCGCATGGTTCGCCGTCTATCTTTTACCGACCCTCTCTTTTATCCAGAAATTCATGCAACGTTTATTTGAGTCAAAACATTTATTCATTTGGGCTAAAATATTACAAATGTCGACACCGAAGATGACGAACCATTCAAATTTTTGTGTACATGCAAAAAATGAAAGAAAAATATTTATTACCAACTAAATGTGCATTTGGAACTAGCGCCGACACATGACGTGACGAACTTTTCAATATTTGTTTGATAAATACACAAAACCCAGTGCAGAATTTTATACATTATTATTGTGATAAAATTTATACATTAATTATTGTGATAAAATGGAACGAGCTCACCAATAAGCATCCTTCGAAGTGTCCAGTGCGTATGTGCTGCAGCATCTTCCACAAACTGGCCTCGAAATCACACTGAACCGCTGCAACAACACACGGGTACGACGATGTGCACATTCAAATTGTCGACGACGACGCGGCCGATCCGAATGAAAAAAGCGGCACTTCCACTTTGCCTCCAAAAAACACTTAAGGGCGGACGGGACGGCCGGGGAAATATCCGCCATTGCTCTGTTGCTACTAAGATGGTAATCTCAGATTCTACTTCATATTTTGCAACAAAAACCTATCACTGTGTATGCTCACTTGCAGTGCATATGCTGATTGTTTTTCAGCATCTTCAGTGCGATAGAACTCGAGATTACCATCTTCAAAAACGCGAGGCAAATTGTTAGAAAGAGAGGCAAGATAGGAAAAATAACACGGCGTCCCGTTTCACCTTAACCGCCCCGTACGAAAACGAGCACGCTCGCAGGACGACGACGCGATGCAACGACGAACCAAGACAGACTGAAATGTCATCCGCTGCTGGCATCACATGATCGACTCGCGCGAAAACTAGTTTTTTCCAACCGGCTGCGATTCGGCTATGTTTTTGAAGTCAGCATCTGTTTCAGGTCAAACATTTGATTTAGGCGTAGTTTACGAGTGATATTTTTCTTTAACAAAAAAGTTCTTTGCATTCCCCAAAAACAACCTAATTCGAACACGTTTTATTTGTTATTACTTATTTCAGCTAACAGAATTACATTTTTTCATAATTCTCCTAGTATTTTCGAAAATTTTATTTTTTGTTGTGGAAAATATTTCGTGCTTTTCAAGAGTTGGTCCTGAAAAGTATACTGTTTACAAATTTTTGCTGTCAAAATGGGGTTCAACGCACAATGGGGGTCAGAGATGTTGGCTCGCTTTTTTACTGTGGGGTAGTATTCGGATGACAAGTGGCTGGTTTTTTCCTCTAAAAGCACGCACACAGGACGACGACGCGATGCAACGACGAACCAAGACAGACTCGATTTTATTTTGTTTTATTTATTTATTTATTTATTTTTTTTGGGAATTTTTCTAAATACTCATCCAAGAATTCCTTTTGAGTTTTTAATCATGGATTACTCTAGAAACTAATCATGGTGTTACTTCTGGAACTCCTCTTGGCATTCTTCAAAGAATTCCAGCTGATGGAATCCCAATAGAAATCTCTGTAGGAATTCCTTAACGAATTTTGAGAATAGTTGGAATTTTCAGAGAAATCCTAGGAGGTATTACCATAGACAAATCTCTAGTGATATCCCATAGGAATAAACGGTAAAAACTAATTGATTAGAAGGCACCGAATGTTGCTAATTGACAAATTAAGAGATGAATTTGTAAAAAAAACGCTTTCTGGTGGGATTCGAACACACGACTCCGTATCAGGGGCGTACAATTTCGTTTCAATGATACACTTTCATGCAACATTTGAATGAGTCACTTCAAGTGTTTCATACATTTTTCTAATGACTCGGTCGTTAAAAAAAACTTTTCCACTCATCGTAGCACTCGGTAGTCTCCCACCCGGTCGCATTGCTTGTGCTTCACCCGTCAGAGCATTGTGTCTCACTGGTGCGCGCTAGTCTCTCAATGGTTACGGGCGCCGGTTAATTGGATTTAAGTGGTCGAATTTGTTATCCTCTTTCATAAAACATAATTATCATTCTATTGGCGTGCACCACTATTTAAAAATGTGGTTTAAATAGTGTTTTTAGCATGTTGAAGTATTTCAATGACTCATAAATCAAACGAAAATCCAAGTGTATCATCCCATGTTTCATACACACTTGTTTCTGTAGCAGCAACGAACGAGTGTGTTGCTGTGTGAGAGATGAAGCATCACAGCAGTCCGTTCGCATGGGAAACGATTTGCTACAGTCGTCGTACGTCATGTTTTCCTTTCGAAATTGCACGACCCTGCTCCGTATTCGCTAGACCACAGTATGGCAATTTCTTAGAGGGTTCCTTCGACAAGGTTGTTTTTTTTTTTTTTAATTTCTGTGGTAGTTTTTAATCAGAAATTTCTTTGGATTGCTTTTTTATAACTTCAATGGCTATTCCTCTGAAAATTTTCAGTAATTTCTTTTTCAGTTGTTTTGCAATTTTCTCAGGCAATTTTACCGTGATTACTGTATGTATATTGCTTCTGAAAATTGCTGAACTGGAAATTCCGAAATTCTCAACTGGACTTGCTCAAAGAAACCCCTTTGAAATTCACGAAAACCATCCTGACAAATTCCCAAAGCAATTGCCGGAAAAATTACCAGAGGAATTCCGGAAGAAAATATTAAGGCTTTTTAAAGAAATTGGCCAAACCCAGTCTCAAAATAAATTGCCGAAATATATTCTCTAAAAATTTCCACATGCACGAAAAAAAAATTCTGAGAAATTCTTAAAGAATTTTCCGTCAGCATCAAAGGAATTTCTGAAGAAAATTCGGCATATCGATTTCCAAAGGAATTACCGAAGAAGTTCTCAAAGTTATAATCGAAGTTTCCAAAATTTCCAAAGGAATTGCTGATGAAAATCCCAAATAAATTTTTCAATCCAAGTAACACTGGAATAGCCGAAGATATTCCGAAATCATCTGATGCAGGAATTCCTTACATAGTTACTGAAGAAGTTGTCTAAAGATATATAATTTTAGAAGCAAATTATGAAAGAATTTCCGAAGGAGTTTTCGATCGACGAAAATCCCAAAAAAAGTGGAATGGCTTGCCGAAGACTTTAAAAAAAAATGTGAGGAAGTTTCCATAGTCATTGTTGAATTAATTACCAAAAGCTTTACTAAAAGAATTCCCTAAGAAATTGCCTGAAGAGTAATTGGAGAATTTTAAAAAGCAAATATCAATAGAATTGCTGACATTAACAAAACAATGCTTGAAGCACTACTAAAAATTGGCGAGGAACTCCTGAGAAAACATTTTTAATAAAATTAAAAAAAAAAACAAATAAACTCCTTACGGTATTGCCAAAGAAATTCCCAAAGGATGCGTGAAATATGCTTAGTATCGAATTCCAAACATATTACCAAATAAATTATTAAAGAAATTGCTGAAGGGGATACGAAGAAATTTGCCAAATCCAAAGAAATTACTGAGAGATTTCCAAAAGAAGTCTCAATTGAAATAAATTGCAAAACAATTTCCAAATAAATTGCCGGAAATGTTCCCCTGAGGAATTACCAAAAGAATGTTTTGCCGAGAACACAAATTATAAACCAGACCCGATTATCTGAATGTACGGAGCTGACTGATTACTACAATGTTGGTTTTACGTAAGTCAAAATTTCAGCTTTATGCAGAATTGTTCACCAGTTATATTATCAATCCAGTCGAAATCATAATTTGGTGCGAGCATCAGAATCTCGAAGAGAAGAATCAAAGTTGATAATATGTTCGTGAAGCTTCAGAACGGTACTTAGAGTCAGAATAATCGAATCCAAATTTTGTAGTTTTAAAAATCATACTCACAATTTCTCTGTTAGAGTATGTTCATGTCCACGTGGTAGTGTTGCAACTAATGAAACAACAACGCTATCGCCATAAATGTTGTGGTCAAACCAAAAATGCTAATATGAATTATGATTTTGCAATTTTAAGTATTTTTTAACTCTCACAAATGTTCTTGAAAACTATTTTACTAAGGGTTGTTGTTATGCTAAAACAAAGAGTATGTCACGATGAATACAAGTTACACGCAAATTTGTGGATATTTTACAGTTTCCGAGATTTACACTTCTAATAATTGCTCTGAAAATGTATTCTTACGAACCTGATTGTTTTCAATTCACAAAACAAAGTGGTTGTCGCGATGGTTGTTAAGTTCAAACTCAAAATGCAAACTCCATGTATTGTCTATCCGGTTGGAATCAAGACCAACATTCAATCAAAAATTGCCATTTTCTTAGTCTACAAGTGTCGCAACTGTTTCGCATCTAGTGCGCTATGTTGCTGACAACAACGGGAAGGATGCGCACTACTTTTGACATGATTAAAAAACGTCGCGAGTTGGGTCGCGTCGCGACTTGATTGTGCGCCAATCGCGACTTGATTGTGCGAAGTCCGGTTTGGTGGCGGCCCGACAATATTATACACAATCAAGTTATCAAGTTTTCAAACCTCACGTGACGGAGAAAGTTTTAAATCATTACATTACTAATTACTAAGAAATTGAGGGTGGATCGGAATTTTTCCTTTACAAAAAAAAAAACAAAACAACCTGGAAGCCACTGAATCTGGCACCCTCTAGGCACCCCCTAGGAAAAAATCCTAGATACGCCAATGCTCTGCGATGATCGCAACATCGCACTTCGTCTCTGTTGTCGACTGCCACAACAGTTGCTGTGCGATGTCGCAATGATTCAGATTAATTTGTGTTATCTGCATCATTGTTGGCCTGCCTTCGCCTTTTTGTAGGCCGGGCATTTATAGCTTCCCGTCCGGTGGCCATTTCCTTCCTCCGACTTGCACAGCATGCACTTGGGTTGCTTCGTGCAGTCTCGAGCAACGTGTCCATTTTCGCCGCAGTTCCAGCACCGTTTGGACCTATCTGGACCCTTGCAGTGTCTTGACTGGTGACCAAATTCCATGCACCTGAAACACCTCTCCATTTTCTTGGTGACTCGGGGAGCCAGTCGCAGCGGGCACACTGCCCATCCGACCTTGATCTTGCCGGCTACCGCAATCTTGTTGGCCGCATCTACTGGTAGTCGGATTGCCGCCGTCTGGGTACCTGCAAACGATCTCCTGATTCGGATTGTCACCGGTACATCCAAGTTACACTGCTCGGTCAATGCGACTCTCAGCTCTTCCTCAGTCGTGACCTCGTCCAAATCCTTGACCTCGAGCACTGTCTCCTGTGAAAGTGCTCTCACGGTGGCCTCCCTGCCTACGGATTTCGCAATGAGCTCCCGGTACTCTGAGCTCTTAATCGCCGGATCTTTCTTGAGCTCGAACAGCATCTCTCCTTTCTGGGTGCGCCTGGTCTTTACCACGTTTTCACCCAACTCTTTTAGCTCCGGGTCCTCCCTCACTTTCCTGAGGAGCGCAGCGTACGTCGTCTTGTCCTTCGCCTCGACGATCAGTGCATCACCTTTCTTCCTCTGCCTAGGGGGCCGGCGATTTTCTTTCTTCTCCTGTTCCTTCCTCTTTTCTTCCTTTTTCTGTTCTTCCTTCTCCTTTCGCTTCTTCTTCTTCGCCTGCTGACTCTCCACAGTGCGCCATCCATCATCTCTCCGATTGCTGGCGCGCTCCCGTTCACTTCTTTGTTTCTTCGGGACTTCCTCTTCTCCTGGCGTATCTCTGCCTCTTTTCTCCGAGCGAGTATTCCGATGGTTCTTCGGCGTCTCCATATTTTCGACCGTGGCTAGTTGCTGCTGCCGCTGCGTAGCTGCTGCAAGATCGTGTTTAGTCGCTGCTAATGCGCTCTCTGCCTCATCCGCTCTCTGCATCACGCTGTGCCATTCTTTCACGGCAGCTCCGAGAGCCCTCCTAATCTTCAACACCAAGTCCTTGATGTCCTTGTGCACGTTGTGCTTTTTGTCGACGAACTCGTGTAGGTCATCCGTCAAGTTCTTCGCCGCAACTACCTTCGGCTGTTGTTGAGGCACGCTCCATCCACTATTCGTCGGCAGCTGCTGCTGCTCCGAGTGTACCGCACTTTGTTGTGAAGCCGCTTCTTGCCGCTGTTCTGCACCTGCTGTTTGCTGAGGCGGAGACCTCAGCAATCCTCCTCTGGCGAACGGATTCGCCACCTTTCCGATGTTACTTCCGTTTTCTCCTTCCATGTTATTGGGTCCCCCCTCCAGGCCGCCATCTCCACCCGCTGTACGTAGTCGCTTTCGTGATCTCTTGGTTGTCTATGAAACAGGGAGGCCAAGCGAGGGTTGAACATGAACCTTGATGGGGTTCGTGTCCAGAGCCAGATCAGCGTAAGTCGGGAATTTTACATCCGAGCCTAGTACCCATCAAAATTGACGGACAAGTGAAGAACGTTTCCGAAGGCCTGCCAAGGTTTTACCGGGACGGAGGCAGACGCACCATTAGCCCACTCGCCGTTTCAAGAAGGTGTCACCCTTCTTTACTCAGGAAGCAGAATGGCACGAATGTCAGCCCATCGTCGTCATCCGATCCGTAGTCCGTAGTCCGTTGTCGTTTGCGTTGACCAGTATACCATAATCAGGATGTTACTGGCATCAATCCTGATGTGCCGGTTGGCACTCCGGGTGTTTGGGCTAATGCACTTTGAAAGCGGTACCAGGTCGCTTGTACGGAGTTGCTTGCAGATGTGTGGCTTTTTATAAGGATCCAACAGAGCGCACTGTTGAAACCCCGCCACATCCTAGGCATTCTCTGCTTGAGCTGTCTGGAAGCCAGAAGCTCGGTCACTCCCCGAAGGAAGTGCCAAAGGTGGTAATCCACACGGGTGTGTGAACGGTTTTCGCTTAGGAAAAACTCCCAAGCTTCCACCTGACTCGCAGAAGGTGTGTGTGTGTGTGTGTGTGTGTGTGTGTGTGTGTGTGTGTGTGTGTGTGTGTGTGTGTGTGTGTGTGTGTGTGTGTGTGTGTGTGTGTGTGTTTTTTTTTTTTTTTTTTTGCCTTTCTCGTACACCAAGTGTACCGGAAAGGCTATATGTTCACTCCAAAAATGACTTTTTGATAGAAGGCCCGGAGGGTCAAGTCACATATACCAATCAACTCAGCT
The DNA here is from genome assembly GCF_035046485.1 of Aedes albopictus. NCBI lineage: Eukaryota > Metazoa > Arthropoda > Insecta > Diptera > Culicidae > Aedes > Aedes albopictus. The sequence goes on along the minus strand of NC_085136.1, from coordinate 142,693,749 downwards.
CGACGAATTGAGATGATGTCTGTGTGTGTGTATGTGTGTGTGTGTATGTGTGTATGTGTGTGCGTATGTGTGTGTGTGGACAAAAAAACTCATATCACTTTTTGGCAGTAAACCTCAACCGATTTTAATGACCGATGGTTCATTTGACGGGGAATCTGGTCCCATTGTTTCCTATTGAAAATGGTTCGGATCGGTCCAGCCGTTCCGGAGATATGGCCATTTAGGTGTTCCGGAACGGTACCCCAGTAAGCGGCCAGATATGAAAATGCAACAAACCCATGCATGCGACACATTAAACCACGGCATTTTCGATAACCTGATGAGTGGTAAGCAGGAAAATTGTCTCTGACCATTTCTGAACCGGTAATGTTCCGGAACCGGTTCCAGACATCCCGCCGGAAGTGGCCAAATATAAAAGTGAAACAAACACATGCATGCGACACATCAAACCGCGGCATTTTCGATAACCTGATGAGCGGTAAGCAGGAAAATTGTCTCTGATCATATATGAACCGGTAGTGTTCCAGAACCGGTTCCGGACATCCCGCCGGAAGTGGCCAAATAAAAAAATGAAACAAACCCATGCATGCGACACATCAAACCATGGAATTTTCAATAATCTGATGAACGATAAGCAGAAAAATAGTCTCAGACCATATCTGAACCGGTAATGTTCCGGAACCGGTTCCGGACATCCCGCCGGAAGTGGCCAAATATAAAAGTGGAACAAACCCATGCATGCGACACATCAAACCACGACATTTTCGATAATCTGATGAACGGTAAGCAGGTTAATAGTCTCAGACCATATCTGAACCGGTAGTGTTCCGGAACCGGTTCTGTGTGTCCCGCCGGAAGTGGCCAAATATAAAAATGAACCAAACTTATGCATGCGACACATCAAACCACGGCATTTTCGATAACCCGATGAGCGGTAAGCAGGAAAATTGTCTCAGACCATATCTGAACTGGTAGTGTTCCGGAACCGGTTCCGAACGTCCCGCCAGAAGTGGCCAAATATAAAAGTGAATCAAACCCATGCATGCGACACATCGAACCACGGAATTTTCGATAATCTGATGAGCGGTAAGCAGGAAAATAGTTTCAGACTATATCTGAACCGGTAGTGTTCCGGAACCGGTTCTGTGTGTCCCGCCGGAAGAGGCCAAATATAAAAGTGATTCAAACTCATGCATGCGACACATCAAACAGCGGCATTTCCGATAACTTGATGAACAATAAGCAGGAAAATAGTCTCAGACCATATCTGAACCGGTAATGTTCCGGAACCGGATCCAAGTATCCTGCCGAAATGGTCAAACCCATACATGCGTCACATCAAAGAGCGGCTTTTTCGATTACCTAATGAACGGCCAGCAAATATTTCGGAATCGGTTTTGAGTGGCCGGAAGTGGCCATATGTAAAAGTGATCCAAATCCAGGCATGTGACACATCAAATCGTAGCTTTTACGATAACCTGATGAATGGTTAGCAAGAAAGTAGCCTTAGATCACATTAGAAACAACTGGTAGTGTTCCAAAACCGGTTCCGAGTGTCCCGCCGGAATTGTCATACCATGCATGCGACACATAATTTTGTAGCGTTTTTGGTAACCCGATGAACAGTTAACAAGAAAATAGTGTCAGACCATATTTAGTACAACCGGTAGTTACTTGGAACCGAATCCGGGTAGTAAAATGTAAATTTTAACCTAACCCATGGATGTGGTGCCGTCAGTGGGGATTTCAATGGGCCAAAAATTGCATAGTCCTTCCTTTTATAAGTCGTTACAACAATATTTTAGCTCTAAATTAACTTGAAATTTCGTATACTCGTTCATTTAGGTATAACTCAGGACTAGTGTAGATATAAATGCTCTAAATTTTTTTTGGCGATGTTGTAGCTTAATTAAAATTGGCCCAATGTAACCCCTTCTAGGGGGTAACATTGTTCCAAACATTAAAAATCAACCAAAATTGTTCAATTTCACAAAATATTGATGGCTTATCAAAAATATTGAATATATTGATACTTACGCACAACTGATTAGTGTTAAATCCGTTTAAATAGCTTCACAGACAAATAAACGTAAAAATTGAACCACATTGATTGTCATCCATCAACAATACAATAGAAATCATCCGTTGTCACTTAAATATATTCAACTAGCATCCTCAATAAAAGATAGAAGTATTCTTCATCAAATGCTAAAATTATTTAGGTACGTAAGCTTGTGCGTGCCTTTGGATTTTGACTAAATCTTACAATAATCTCTGAATTTTTTCGCAGAATTGGGCATAAAATTCTATGAACGCTCGCTTACAGGTGTTTTAATTCAAATTTGTAGGGTTCTCAAGCCTATTTCCTTGCAACTGCATGGCCCAGTCACCCCAAAAAAGCTGGATTTGCACAACAGCTCGTATTGATAAATTTTCTGTACAAAATAGCAAACAAAACCAATACAACTTATACAGGGTGTTAGGTTCCTGAGTGCAAACTTTTCAAAGGGTGATAGAGGACCATAAATGGAGAAAAAAATTGTTCTACGCATATGGTCAAATCTCAATTGTTACGTAGTTATTGAACTTCCCATGTTTATGACTCTTATTGCCTTAACTGGTAATAACTGGAAAATGGTCAAACTTATCGAAGTTTTTTTACCCTTATTCGAAAGATTATTGAATTTTCTAACAAATGGCATCTTTGAATCGATTGGTTTAGTTAAATAACTAAGTTTTCTAGAGCAAAATAGCTAAAAAAATGAATTTTTATTGGTTTTTGTCAATTATCTTTGAAACATGCGTAATAAATTAAAATTCTTTCTTAGGCAAAGCTGTGGCTGGTGTTACACTCTACAATTTGTTCTTTGACACCAAACTTCTATCTCTTATCGTTTTGTTGCAATTTTGATTATAACATCGCATTTTAGATCATAAATTTGCAACTGTCATGGAAAGCACTTTTTTGCGCATTGTGCCGCACATTTAAATCAAAATTGCAAGAAAACGATAAGAGCTAGAAGTTTGGTGTCAAAGCACGAATTGTAGAGTGTAACAGGAGCCAAAACTTTGCCGAAGAAACAATTTTAATTTATTACGCATGTTTCAAAGAAAATTGACAAAAACTAATAAAAATACACTATTTTTAGCTGTTTTGCTCTAGAAAACTTAGTTATTTAACTAAACCAATCGATTCAAAGATGCCATTTGTTAGAAAACTCAATAATCTTTCGAATAAGGGTAAAAAAACTTCGATAAGTTTGACTATTTTCAAGTTATTACCAGTTAAGGCAATAAGAGTCATAAACATGGGAAGTTCAATAACTACGTAACAATTGAGATTTGACCATATGCGTAGAACAATTTTTTTCTCCATTTATGGTCCTCTATCACCCTTTGAAAAGTTTGCACTCAGGAACCTAACACCCTGTATTACTTTTCAGAATAAGTGCTCAATACACCCTGGAATCAGCAACGCATTACATACCGGCACGGATGGGAACACTCACTTGACATACAGATACATTCACTTGATATTATCTAAGCTCAGAAGCATGCTATAAGAAACAATGTATGGAGCACTTTTACCTTGTAGTTTTATCTGAAAGTTTGACGAACAGTGTAAGGGTCGCACACGCTTAGCAAATCTTCGACAAAGCTGCGAAAGCGACTCTTCACGTGGAGAGTTGCCTTCATAGCTCTGTCGCGGCTTTATTATGCATGTGCGACCCTCATATTATTCGGCAAACTTTTAGATAAAATTATAAGCTAAAAGTGCTCCATACACTATTTTTTGATAGCATGCTTTTGAGCAGAGATAATATCAAGTGAGTATAACTCTTTGCAAGTGAGTGTTCCCATCCCTGCATACCGGGTGTTCTTCTGTTTTCTAAAGGATATTTTAAAACAACGATTTTGTGTAGTATGTCTAACAATAAAATTCACATCACTGTTTCTTAATTAAAAAATTAACTAAAGATCACTTTTTTTTCTACACCAGATGGTTGACGCAAGTTATATCTATCATATCCTACCTACTTTTGATAATCACTTAGGTAAATGTTAGTTTTTTGAACGAAACATCTTTCTTGATTTTTGGCCCAAAGTTACCCCCAGGCCTAATGTCGCCTTTACTGACGGTACATCAAATCACGACTTATCGACAATCCGATGCACAATTAAAAAATAGGGCCAGACCACATTAGATACTTCTCGGCACTATTGCGGGTTCGGGTGTGCCTTCGAAAGCGGTTAAACAGTAAATTTGAATCTAACCCATACATGCGATATGTATATCAAATCGCGGCGATTAGGTATAGGTGAAGAATTAGCAATAAACTAATCTCAGACCATATCTGGGACAACCGGTAGTGTCATGGAATCAGTTCCGGGTATCCCACCGGAAGTTACCAAATATAAAAATGAACCAAACCCATATCATACGACACATCAGATCGCAGATTTTTTGATAACCTAATGAACGGTTAGCAAGAAAATAGCCTTAGATCACATATACTAACTGTTGTGTAGCAAAACTAACGTTCAAGTGATAAATCATATCGTGGCTTTGTTTGATGGCCTGATAAACGTTGGGTATGAACAGTGACGAATAGGTCTAAGTTCTCATAAATGATGACCTGAAAATCTAGAATGACGCTTCAAAATTTTGCGGCTGCATGACACTTGTTTGGTTTGAATTTTGGATCGTTGCACAATAAGAAAAATAGGTATAAAACGCGAATAAATTTAATATCTCTGCTCGGAGTGGATGGATTCAGATGAATTTTTGTCACACACTGCACAAATCTATACAGTTTCAGATAAGGGGGGTGTCATTCGCCGCACGATGCTGGAAATCGGTGTATCGGGCCCGTTTTACCCCACTATCTCTCGTTTTCATCTATTTGGAAAAATCCTGAAGTGCAAAATAAATGATTTATTTAATTTGTGTTTGTATAAGAACTTCCGTAGTATCGAATGGAGCTGGTTTGGCTCACCGCACGGCCTTAAAAATTGAGTTATCTTCAAATAACTCCGATATCCCGTATTTTTAAAACTTTCACATGCATCTCTGCCAGGAGTGGAACGCAATCGATAAGAGTAAGACCAACCTTATGTCAAATTGTCGATACTATGCAAGTTTTTGCACAAATACGAGTTAAATGAGTCATTTATTTTGCACGCCAGTCGGGAATAGATGAGGATTTTCTCAAAAAGGTGAGAGAAAGAGAGCGTGGGGTAAAACGAGCTTAATACACTGATTTCCAGCATCGTGCGGCGAATGACACCCCCCTTATCTGAAACTATAGAGATTTTTGCACTTTGTATCAGAAATTCATTCGAATCCATCCACTCCGAGCAGAGATATCGAATTTATTCGCATTTTATACCTATTTTTCCCACTTTGCGTATCGGATGTCATGCTAGTATTGAGTGGATTAAGCAGTTTTCATTTTGTATTTATGTCAATGTCATCTACATGTCGCTTAAGTTTTGTCGAAAGGATATTTTAAAGCACGAGAAAGGCACCATCACCGCTAGGTGGATTAATTCGGTTTTTAATTCTAGGAGTCCAAAAATCTTCTAAAGACGCTGTGTGGGATTCGAATGTGCGCCTACCCACTAAAAACACTCTCCTATTTTACCTCCACCTTAAATTCCCCTCCGGTACCACCATGCAGTATTTCTTCGGAGGGGAGGCGTTATGTGCCTTGTGCACAGAGAGTAAAAAATTCGAAGATTGAAAGTGAAGATTGACATTCTCATTTTTTCATTCGTGTTTGGCCACATTCATTGTCAGCTGAATGCCTCTCTTTTTTCATTCAATTCTCTGTCACGAATATTTTTTCGCACGTCGTAAAATGTCCAATTTCTGTAAACAGACGCACAATCCGACTTAATGGACAAATAGAGAACATAATTAATATTCTAATTAACTACTATACACAAGTTTTGAGGTAATTGGATGTATAATCGGGAGTTACGGTCCAGTTTTATTTGTCAGTGAAAATTGTCAGTGACAGAAAAATGAATGAATAGGTGAAATAATTCATTCACCAAAATGAATTTTATTTTGATCCCTCTGTTGAGAATCTTCAAAATTCATGTTGAATTTCAATCATTGAAAATGAAAATTTTAATCTCTGCTTGTGCACCATCACCAATTTGTTATCCTAGTCTTCTTCATGCTATGCGCACCGCTTCGTTAGTTGCTGTTAATATCCCAGTATCGCCACTAAGCGACATACATGCTATTTTTCAAATTTGTTATTCTAATCGTTCTTAGCCTTTCGGCTCCGGTTAGCTTGTTATTTGCTTAATGTGCCGCCATTGAGCGGTAAACTCTATGTTAGTACCACTTTCATCAAATTTGTTATTCTAAAGCCATGCTGAGTTCATCGGCTGCTACTAATTTACTCCGAGAACGTTGCCCTCCCGGTGCCGCCCGAGTGCCAATCAGCACTCGAGGTTTCCGCGCACGACTCGGATAGTCCCCGACGGTTGATATATCCTACCCGACGAAGAGTTTCCCGACACTGAAACTTCTCCCGCAACCGACTTCCCGGGCAGATGCCAAGGTCGGTCCTGCGATTCCGGTTGGAGACGGCTTCCGGTTCACAGGCGCCCTGACGACCATGCTCCGGTGCTTCTTCCCGATCGCTCTACTCTGACAGTCCCCAGCGGTGGATCTGTATTACTCCGACAGAGAAGTCCCCGACGAAAGACGTTCTCCCGTTACCGCCCGTGTGCCATTGAGCACAATTACTTGACGCGCACTACTCGGATACTCCCCGGCAGTGGATCTATCCTACTCCGACAGAGAGTTCCCCGACGTAGGAAGTTCTCCCGAACACCGACCGAGAGCCAGTAAGCTCCACACCTTAATCGCTCACGACACCGGTAGTCCCCGACGGCGGATCTACCACACGCGGACGGAACTACTACGCTTGCCCCGGATTGTCTCTACGATCATTCATTTGCTGCTCTCGCCATTTCCGCTGGAGAAACGACATTATCTTTACCACCGCAGCATTCACCGCGTTCCAGCAGGCTTCGTCACGGCACATTCTAGTCACAATGTTGTCGGCCCTTGTTCGGCAATGAACACAAGAATATTTAGGCACGAAGCACTGGACTGTATTGGGATATAGTACAGCGGAAAGAGAACGGGAATTTCGGACTGGGAGGGTTCAAACACTGGATCACTTTAACACTACACTTAATACTTTATTCTCTTCCTCTATTACTATTTACACTTCACTTTTATTTGGCTAATTTCACTTCGCGTTGTTTAAGCCACGCGAACGCTTATCACTTGTCACTTTCGGATTACAACTGACTCGCTACTAGGAACGGGTCGCATATTTATACCCAAACATGTGGTATTCCAGAACCACGTGGAATATTCTACGCGCGCGTAGAACACACGCGACGTGTGTGGAACAAACCATCATCGCGCTACCTACAAGGCGCCGACGACGAGAGTCGATGATGATGATCATGACGGTTGCGGCGGTGCGGTTCGCTGCTGCTCTCACGGCAGGATCTCACGGCACTCCTTCTCTCGCTGCTGCTCGCTGATGTTCCGTCGGCTCGGGTGAGTGTGCGAGCCTCGTGACGATGCTTGGTGACGGTTCCGATGCGATGGTTGGAGTGGGTTGCGCAGCTTTGGACGCTGCTGCCCTTCTTGGGAGCGTATGTTCGCGAACAGCCCTTATACCAGCACCGCAGATTGCTGTCATCTCGCTGCGTTCCACAGTGAAACGTGGACACTCGAAGACAACGTGTTCCGGCGATTCCTCGACATCTCCGCACTCAGGGCAGAACGGCGACCCTGCGTGTCCGAACCGGTGCAGGTATTTCTTGAAGCAGCCATGACCTGACAAGAACTGCGTCAAATGGAAATTGACTTCTCCGTGAGCTCTGTTCACCCATTTCGTCAGATTTGGAATAAGCCGGTGGGTCCACCTTCCCTTCGCTGTGGTATTCCACTCGTATTGCCACTTCGCCATCGTGACGACTCGCGCTGCCTTCCGAGCTCCTCTAGCGCCCCTGGCCTCGTAGCACTCTTTGTCCTCTTCCAGAACGAAGACGATAGGGACCATTCCGGCGATCACGCACACCGCATCCGATGATATCGTGCGATAGGCGCTCGCCACTCTCATGGCCATCAGTCTGTGCGTGCTGCAGAGCTGAACGCGATTCCTCCTAGTTTTTGTTGCGGTCGCCCAAGCCGGACCAGCGTACCTTAGGATCGATGTGGACACGCTAGCTAGTAACCGCCTCTTGCTACTGCTGATTGCCGAGTTGTTCGGCATGATCCTCGACAATGCTGTGATCGCCTTTGCTGCTTTTCCGCAGGCATAATCGACGTGGCTATTGAAATTCAACCGGTCGTCGATCATAACGCCGAGATGCTTCAATTCCCGCTTGGAGTCTATGGCATGTTCCCCGACTATGATTGCAGCCTTCTGCACCAGTTGCTGATCAGCACCAGCTCCGTTTTCTGGTGGGCTATGGATAGTTTCTTCCTCTGCATCCAGTTCTCAACAGCATCTACCGCCTCCGTAGCAAGTATCTCCACTGCTTCTAGGGACTCGCCAACTACCACCAACGTGATATCGTCCGCGAATCCGACGATTTTGACGCCTGTCGGTAACTGCAGTGTCAGCACCCCGTTGTACATTGCGTTCCACAACGTCGGACCTAGGATAGACCCCTGTGGGACGCCTGCACTTATCGTGACGTTCTTTTGCCCTGCACTAGTATGGTAGCACAGAGTCCGGTTTTCGAAGTAGCTACTGAGAATCCTGCAGAGGTAGTCCGGAACCTTCATCTCGTGCAGCGCTGTAGCGATGGCTTCCCAGCTTGCGCTGTTAAATGCATTCTTCACATCGATCGTGACGACGGCACAGAAGCGGTTACCCCGTCGTTTTTTCGTCCTTGCTTTTTCGGCTGTAGCAACAACCGCCTGGATAGCATCTATCGTTGACTTCCCTCTTCGGAATCTGAATTGCATCCCCGACAGACCATGCTCTCCTTCCGTGAAAGTTGTCAGCCTATTGAGGATGACTCTTTCTAGCAGCTTGCCGAGCGTATCCAGCAAGCATATCGGCCGGAATGAACCTGGTTCACCGGGGGGCTTGCCTGGTTTCGGTAGCAGTACCAGTTTTTGCCTTTTCCACTGGGACGGGAAACAACCCTCATCTAGGCAGATCTGCAGAGATGTCCGGAACATATCTGGGTTGGCCTCGACAGCTGTTCTCAACGCTATGTTGGGGATACCATCCGGGCCGGGCGCTTTCTTCGCTTTCATTTTCTTGGCCGCTGCTATCAGCTCGTCGTTGGTGATACTCACTCTCTCCTCGCCTGTATGGCCGTATGGAGTCGGTGGCCATATCGTAGGCTCGTGTTGAGGGAACAACCCTTCGACGATAACTTGCAGCTTCTCTGGGCATGTCTCAGCGGGTACCGCTGGGCCTCTGATTTTGGCCATCGCCACTCTGTATGCATCTCCCCATGGGTTTGCATCAGCATCCCGGCACAACTCCTTAAAGCTTGTTTTCTTGCTCCGCTTGATCTCCTCCTTCAGAGCAGCTTTTGCGGCTCGCAGCACTACTCTACGTTCTTCTCTCTCACCGTCGGTTCTAGCTCTTTGCATTCGTCTTCTGGCTTTGAGGCAGGCTTTCCGGAGGTCCCGAAGCGCTTCATTCCACCAGTATGCCGGACGATGTCTATGGTTCGGTTCGAACTTTCTAGGCATGGTTGTGTCGCACGCACGCACCAGCGCTGCCGTTAGCTCCTCCGGCCTTAGATTAGATCCCGGATCTTCTCTTCTGAGAGCTTCGACGAACAGCTCCTTGTTGAACTGCTTCGTCTTCCACATTCGATCGCGAGGTTGACTGCCAGTTAGTGTACTCCCTGGCCGTGATCCAATACTATACCGGACCTCCTGGTGGTCGCTGTGAGTGTATCCGTCGCAAACTCTCCAGTTCATGTTTCGCGCCAGCACGGGACTACAGAAGGTGATGTCGATTATTGATTCTCGACCATCCCTTCGGTAGGTGCTGGTGCTTCCTACGTTGGCCAAGTCCACGTCGAGCTTTGCTAGCGCTTCTAGCAGAACACGCCCTCTTGGGTTGGTGAGGCGGCTGCCCCACTCAATCGCCCAGGCATTAAAGTCACCGGCGATTACGACCGGTCTCCGGTCGGCTAGCTTGTCGGTTATCTCGTCTAGCATCTGGTTGAACCGTTCTGTAGTCCATCGAGGAGGTGCCTAGCAGCTACAAACAAAAACTCCGTTAATTTTGGCGATCACGAAGCCTTCGTTTGCCTGGTACACTACTTCCTGGATGGGATACTTCCCCATCGTCCATATAGCAGCTGTCTTCGCCTTATCTGCGATCCAGTTACCGTCTCCAGCTGGTATACGATACGGCTCAGAAAGGATAGCCACATCGCACTTCGACTCCGATACGGATTGCCACAGCAACTGTTGTGCTGTGTCGCAATGGTTGAGGTTTAGTTGAGTTACCTCCACTGCGGTTTAGTACCTCTCGCCTGCTTAAAGGCCGGACATCTAGGGCCTCCTGTCGCGTGTCTGTTGCGACTTTTGTCTCGTTGTTGCAGTCTTGCGCCTTGTGACCTTCCTGACCGCACCACCTGCACAGCTTACTCCTGTCGATTCCTTTGCAGTTCCGCGCCAGGTGGCCGTATTCCAGACACCTGTAGCACCCTTCCGGTCGCTGGGAGAACCTCAGTGGGCAAACTGAACAACCGACTTTGATTTTGCCGATGGTCATCGCTTTGTTGGCTGCGTCTACTGGAAGCTTTATCGACGCTGCCTGCGTTCCAAACGGTCCTCTTCTCAAGCGTACCGTCATTTCCACGCCTTCCAAGTTACATTGATCCCTCATGGCGAGTCTCACTTCCTCCTCGGTGGTGATCTCGTCCAAATCCTTGCATTGGAGCGTCGCTTCGGGACACATGGCTTTCACGTGCACCTTTTCGCCCATTACTCTCTCTGTAAGCTCTTTATACGCTGAGCTTCTGTTTTTCGAGTCTCTTTTCAACTCGAAGATCATGTCTCATGCCTGGGTTCGTCTGATCTTCTGGACGTCATCACTGTAGAGATAGATATTATGGTATGTGAATGTATTTGTAACTCTAATGAATAATTAAAACAAAATAATTGATTTTGAAGTATATCATTACACCATTTATGGATTAGGACCATTTGAATAATTAAGCTCGATTTGGTTGCGTACAGGTTGCGTACTTACAAACCAGTACGCACCGATGTTATGAAGTTGTGTACATTCCCGATCGAATAACCAACTGCCACTTACACGGGAGAAGAGAGTGAGAGGATGAGAGAGAATATGTAGAAGTGACCCGAAACGAAGCCAGCCAGCAACTTCGGAATCGGACTGCAGATGGATCGTGGCAAGAAACTTTAGTCAGTCGATCGGTTATTGCTAAGAGCAACGGTAGTGTTGCTGATATTTGGTTGAAAATGCTTATCATTTTCAACCAATCACGACATGGTGCAGCCGGTAGCTGAACCAAAGTGTAGTTTCTGTAGTTGATTGAGGTGTGGATAAGATGAAAAAGAAAGATTTACGATGAAGAGTTTAAGAGAAATAAAAGGCCAAAAAAATAAATGGGGCTTGAAAATAGAGAAGGCAAAGAAATTGGAGCAAAAAAAAGGAGCAGAGATTGATGATAGAAAAAAAGAAGCCAAAAAATAAATGGGGCTTAAAAAAATAAGTGAAAACAGAAAAAAGCAAAGAAAATGCAAAAGAAAATGAAATGCTAAGATTGATGATGAAAGAAGCCAAAAAATAAATGGGGCTTGAAATTGTACGAAAAAAATGAAGGAAAAAATGCAGAGACTGATGATGGAAAAAGAAAGCCAAAAAAATAAATGGGGCTTTTAAAAAAGTACATGAGAAAAAAAAGATGATGGAGAAAATGGCAGGGATGGGAAATGAAAAAAAAGGTCAACAAAGTATATGGGGCTTGCAACGAATGTGTGGCAAAAAAAATAAAAAAAGTTGATGCAGAACAAAATTACAGAGATTAGTGGTCAAAAAAAATAATAGCATGTGAAAAAACTAAATCATTGGAGAACTAATAAGAAAAGATGAAAAAAGAGCTGGAGAACTATGGGGTCAAACGGAAGTGATTGAGACATACACGCAATAACCCGGGAGCGGTCGTGTCCTGTACTAAGTACAGGTACCAAAAATACAGCGCTTGTGGTACGCAGCGTGAGCGTGGTGTCACTGAGGGTGGCTGAAGACGCGACTGCTAGAGAGTTAAATGGCTAGGGAGAGCGTTGGCTTTGAAAGAGTTGGCGAAAAGTATTCCAGTGGACTAAGGATTTCTGAGACACTAATGCATATCTTCGACTTTTTATGTTTCGCTGAGATTGGCACTGAATGGTATGGTGATTTGGATGTTTCCTGAGCAGGATAGAAAAACAATGAGTCTTCACAAACTTTTCGAGATTTATTAACTGGTTCGGCCAAGCGTTTGGCCTTGGTGATAAAGGTTTTGCACAGTGTAGTGTTTGATGCCAGTTTTTTTTGCATGTCATTTTTTTGCTGAGGAAAGTTAACATTTAATTTATGATAACATGGAAATTAGAGCTATAGATTATAGTAATATTTTGGAACGTAATGTGTTTTGTTAAGTTCTTTCAAAATGCGGTTTGTGAATTGTATTAATAAATGATTTGAATGAATTTTGTATTGTTGACTAGTATAATCCATTATCAGAGTGATGCGACGTACGGTTATATGTTTTGTTTGGCTAATGCCGTTAGCCTATCGGAAGTATTGGTTTAAAACTCCATGCAGATGAATTCATGTGAATTAATCATTTGGCACGGCAGCAGTTTCGCATTACACAGAGATAAAGAAGCACGAAACGGCTTTACACAGATTTTCAGTAGTGGTGCTAGCTAATTTGATTTAAATATTGATTGTCTCAACAGTTAAATTTCTAAAATCTTCTTTTACTTGGATGTTATGGTTTAAGTTGTTGTCTTTTTTTGTGTAATTGATCTTGTTCCTTTTATGTCTAATTTAATCTTAAAATTTCTGCCGCTGACACTCGAAGATAACCATACTCCTGGAGCACCAGAGTCAGAGAAGAGAATTGTCGCACAAAAGAGATACAGTAGACGTTCGCTCGGTGCAAATGCTTTAACTGCAATGCTTTGTAACTGCAAGTCCGCTAAGTGCAACAATTTCGCAGTTATCACACCGCATTCTGTCAAAATCAAAACGTCATCAGAGTTGCGATGATTTTCGGATGCACTACAACTGCATTGCGATGTTTTGAGTGCATTTTGGCTGCGTCCAACAACAATTCACAACCGTTTGACGTCTGTCAGTCGTTGCAGTTAGCGAATTTCATTCGGTAGCTGAAACGTAAACATGTTGCACTTATCGAACGTCTACTGTACTAAACAAACAACGAATTGGAATTTGATTCAGCGGTCAGAGTTTTAGAACATACCTCAGAACACGGATATTACAAGACGAATATTTAAGCCAGCAAAATCCATTCATACTTATTGGCGAGTACTCAAAATATGTTTAACTAGTACAGTAGACGTTCGCTCGGTGCAAACGCTTTAACTGCAATGCTTTTTAACTGCAAGTCCGCTAAGTGCAACAATTTTGCAGTTATCGCACCGCTATCCGTCAAAATGAAATGTCAACAGTGCTGCGATGTTTTTTGCATGCACTTTTGTTGCAATGCGATGTTTTTCGTATGCACATTGGTTGCATTTTGCAGCAACTGACAGTTATGTGACGTCTGTCAGTTGTTGCAGTTATCGAATTTCATTCGGTAAGTGAAACGTAAACATGTTGCACTTATCGAACGTCTACTGTACCCGCCACAGCAGGCAAATAAGGACCTAGGAGATTATGTGTTGCAAATTCTATGGGGGTTGTTGTAGATGATATGACTCCCTCAAATGTATGAATCGCACTGATGGAAAGCATTTCTTTACCCTCATTGCAAATATCTATACACCCAGACACATGGAAGGAAGACTTTTTTCCATGTCGAAGATACTCTGGAATCTTTGGTATGTTAACGCTTTCGAGCGAACCAGCACAATTAGGCTGTTGAGCAGTAACAGTTTTGCCTATTTTTTTATTTTTTTTAATCATTGATTTATATTATGTAAATTATTTAAAAAAAAAAATGAGCCATCGCCCCCTGGAAAAAATTGTGAACATGAATAACTTTTATCTGTCGCATTTTTTTTTAATTCCGATTTTTTAGGTTGGCAAAGCTAGAAATCAAATAGTATTTCTGCCACATAAGGAAGTAAAAGTGCTCCGTCCCGAAAGGGTTAAGGCAAAGGTACAATATACACACGGAGCTATTAATGCTTATAGATGTTTAGACAATGATTTAAATTATATTATGCGTGAGATGCAACACTATGGCTTCGAAGTGTTTAATGTTTAGAATATATCGAACGTTTGAGTATGATGAATGAGTTTTACAATGTTTTTCCCGTGGTTTTTTTTCAGACAGAAGAGCAGAAAGGCACACTATAGTTTATTAACATTTTGTTTATGTTATATGAAGTATAAGATGTCTCGACAAACTTTGTACTACTCGCCGCCTACTACATTTTTTGGCATGCAGTTCTGTAGAGAAATGGTCCACACAATTTTCGCGTTTTTTGTCTTCCCAGCCACTTTTCTCAATTATGCAAAGTGCGAAGATGCAAAAGTGAAACAATGTTTGATTTCCGTTCACCGGTTCCCGAGCCTATTCGTGACATAAAAACACCATTCCATTCTTGTTTATATTGATAGATAGAGAGATGCATACATATGTTTACCTTCAATATCTTTTTATTAGACTATTTGTTGAAACTTGGGTAGAAATTTAAGAAATTTTCATGAAATATATAGAAAGTAAAGGTATCGTTTTATCTGATGGAAGTAATGTTATGATGTTAACTGAATGTTCAAATTGCTTCATTCAATTCGTGGTAGGATTTGGTTCTATATTATATCCAAATTGTTAAAATGTTGGAAGTACAAGGTTTCTTAAAATTTTAATACTCTTTATAAAATCCAACCATGAGTAGATTTGGAGTCCAAAAAAAGCAGGCAAAACAATATATTTTTTACACCGTTGATTTCTGAAGCGCATTCTGAGAATTTTGTAGTCATATTTTATGATGAAAAGAATGAAGAAAACTTGAGTTGTTTTGGTTTTTTACATTACGATATTTGCATTAATTTGATGTACACTGATCATTTAACAAACTAACGGGCTCATTCTAGAGTGCAAAGTATGGAGGAATAAAAAAAAACTTCAAGTTTTTTGTTACGAATTATTATGTTCCTCATGTAAAGCAAAGTTTCCTGTTCTCAAGTAAATATACTACTCTTTTGGCACGCAATTTTGAAAACTGATCTAGTATGGGGAGCAATGACACTTTTTCTTGAGAAATAATAGAACGGACTATTTTTCCGCACGGAAAAGGGATAATTTTATTTGGTTTGCACGGGAAACGTTTTCGGTGTTACTTTTTATCACCGATACTCGTTGATGTTTTTTACCTTACTTGTCATCTGCGAATCGCCCTACTATTTTTGAAGTGGAATCTTTACTTGACTTCGAGTATATGAAAATTCTCAGAGTAGAGGTGAAGGGGAATGTAGAGATAGATATTATGGTATGTGAATGTATTTGTAACTCTAATGAATAATTAAAACAAAATAATTGATTTTGAAGTATATCATTACACCATTTATGGATTAGGACCATTTGAATAATTAAGCTCGATTTTGTTGCGTACAGGTTGCGTACTTACAAACCAGTACGCACCGATGTTATGAAGTTGTGTACATTCCCGATCGAATAACCAACTGCCACTTACACGGGAGAAGAGAGTGAGAGGATGAGAGAGAATATGTAGAAGTGACCCGAAACGAAGCCAGCCAGCAACTTCGGAATCGGACTGCAGATGGATCGTGGCAAGAAACTTTAGTCAGTCGATCGGTTATTGCTAAGAGCAACGGTAGTGTTGCTGATATTTGGTTGAAAATGCTTATCATTTTCAACCAATCACGACAATCACCAAACTCCTTGAGTTGCGGATCCGTTCTCATGGCCCGCAAGACGTCGGCGTACGTGTCTTCGCTGGTTTTTACGATGACCGCTTCACCTTTCTTCCTCCTCCTGATAGGTTTTTGCGTTTTAGCGCTATCCTTTTTGTTTCTGTCCTTCCTGTTCCGGACCTCGCGCCAGGGGGAATCACCCTTTCCGCCGCTAATCACTTCATTCGTCGGTCTTGCATCCGCATTCTTTTGTTTTTTGGGTGCTGCGAGCCTTTCATCTCCAGGTGATGATCTGGTTCTCTTTGGGGTGAATGCTGGTGTGCTATCCATCCCCAATGGCTTTCCTTTCTTCTTGGTACCTCTACCGGGGGCTGTTCCGGTTTTCGCCTGTTGTAGAACCGCTGCTGCCAGGGCGTTCTTAGTCGCCGCCAACTCGGTTTCAGCAGCTTCCGCTCTCTGCATCAGCCTTCTCCAGTCTTTGATGGCTGACCCAAGGCTACCTTGGATCCTTGCAACGAGGTCCTTGATATCCTTGTGCACGTTGTGCCTTTTGTCAACGAACTCACGGAGTTCGTCCGCTACAGTTTTCGCAGCTTCCACCTTTGATTGTTTTGGAAGCACATTCCATGCGCTTCGCAGCTGCCGTTGCTGCTGCTTCTCGTTCTGTTCTTGTTCGCGCTGCTGTTGCACATTGGTCGGGCTCCATACAAAGGGGCGGCCAAAACTCTCAAAAAACGAAATTGATATTTTAAAACATTATTTCACCTTATAACAAAGCTAATGTATTGTAGTTTTATGATTCTGAATTAAAAGCATACCAGCTTTTGTATTTCAATGACATGTTCACCGCCAAAGTGGCCTAAGTCATAAAATTGAAAAATGAAACATTCGAAAAAAGTAAAATAATAATATTTTGAGAATGGAATATATGTTTAATGTTATCCAGCATATGAAAGCTTGTTGTTGGGCTGTTTGAATGCACCTATGGTGCAAAATTAATATGTTACAAAACTTTTCAAATTTTCATATATTGTACCTTATGATTTTTGGTAATTTTTAGGTTAAAAAACGGTTCGTGTCGTCACGTGTCGCCGCAATTTCGAATAGTACATCCTAAACATTATGCTTAGGGCTGCATAAAAAGTTTTAAATATTTTGCAGAAATTTGCAGTTTTTCAAATTAGAGCTATTTAAAAAAGTCATGTTTTTTCATATATTTTATGTTATTTTTCCATTTGTGACTGAAATAAAATTTATCTTCCCACATTTTTCACACGTTTTGAACAAACTTGATTGGATTTGATCGAAAGTTGATCATTTAATTAAATTCAAATTGATTTTCTAACAAAAAACGCAAAAAATGTGGGGTTTACTGTTTTTTACCATTTTTGAAATTATTGAGGTTACGTAGTTTTTGAATACCCCTTTTTAAACACTAAAAATACGATATAACATATCTAGACAACCTATAACGTCGATTAAACACATAAAAAGAGTTTTGGCCGAACTTTATCTTTTTCCGACCATTGTGTGTTGGTCACACAGCTCCTGCTCTCGCTTTTGCTGCTCGTGCAGCTCTTGTTCCCGTTCCTGTTGCTCCAGCTGCTGTTGTTGCATCTGCTGGTTCTGTTCTGTCGGCGACCTCGCCAGACCGCTTCTTGCGAACGGATTCTCCGCACCTTTGCCGTTGATGTTGTTGTTGTCGTTATCTTTATCCCTGCTTTTCGGGTCCCCCCTCCGAGCCGCTATCTCCACTCGTCGTAAGTAGTCGTCTATTGATCTCATGGTTGTCTATGTAACAGGGAGGCCATGATAAGGTTGTCACGGTCCTTCATGGGGTACCGTGATCAGAGCCGATCGACGCTAGTCAGGAATCTTCAACTGAGCCTACTTTCCACCAGCTAAGGTGGCGAGTTTTGAACGTACTAGGAGGCCAGCCACGGTTTTAACGGGACGGGGGCAAACGTATCATTAGCCCAAATGCCGTTTCAGAACGGTGTCACCCATTCTTAGTAAGGAAGTGGAATAATACGCAAACCAGCTCCATAGCGTCGTGTTGATTAAATCCTTGGGAAATCCTAGTCTTTGCAGCCAGTATACCGTAATTAGGACCTAACTGGTATCGGTCCTAATGTGCTCAGCGGCACGCCTTCTTTTGAGCCACCTATGGAGTTAGGCGCTCGGTCACTTTTCCACCTCCTAGAGGGTGTAGGGGGCAGAGAAAGTGCCAACTGGTGGTTTTTCATTGGCGCTAGGGAACAAGCCCCTAGCTCCCACCTCTTGTGTGTGTGTGTGTGTGTTTTTTTTCCTTCTTCTAAACCATAGGGGGATAATCTGCTCAACAGACACCCTAACAGAAGGTTAGGGTAGTGTAGGTCTGACAGGCCGCCTTCTACAACAAAAGTAAAATCCAGGACTACTCTCTCCTCGTACCCACTAAACCATTCCTATGGTCGCCAAACCCTACGTCTCTCCGGAACCACCAAGAAGGTATTGCTTCAGAGAGGGGCTAGTGCACATCGCACCCACAAGGTTAGCTGCGTAGCCTGCAGCAACGAACATCGATGACTCGCTTTGGAGAGTCCATCACGGTAGCATGCTGGCGCTTAGCCAGTTTCCCGAGTGGTCCTCGCCACTCCCTTTGTCCTCGGAAGGCGGGCAGGGTCAACCCCGCCCGCGCCCTACTGCTGAGTGGACATCAAGAACTGATGCCCACGTGCAACCCGATCTGACCTGCCCGTAAGGAAGGGTATCACTACTCTTCAGGCCCTATCAGATGCACCCGTAGGTTGCAGACAGCAGGATCTCACCTACCCCGACCCTTGCCGGGGACCCCTTTCCAACCGCGGGCTCGGATCCAACCCAGTAGACCGACGCCACGACAGCACCGCTACCGGGACTTCCTCTCCGCGGCCACTTAATCGTTGTAAGGGTCGATCTCGACCGCAGGGCACCGGTATGACCTACGAAGCCGACTCCGAACTCCTTGACCACCTCTTGTACTGCATCTGGACTAGCCGTTCTCCGAGTCCACGCGCCACCTCCTCTGAAGCTCCCAGACGATGTGGGTAATAGCCGTTGAAACGGCGTTCCAGCCAAACTCATACCTACACATCCTCTGGACCAAGTTGTCCGGAGTTGTGTCCTCCCCGCATGTGGCAAGCATGCGGTCACGCAATGTGTGAAAACGCGGGCACACGAACAAAACGTGTTCCGCCGTTTCCTCTAAACCATTGCACACTGGGCATTCGGGAGAATCCGCATGCCCGAAACGGTGTAGATACTGTCGGAAGCAACCATGACCTGTAAGGACCTGTGTCAGGTGGAATGTGACTTCCCCATGGCGCCTATTAATCCAACTATCTACCCTCGGTATCAACCTATAGGTCCACCTTCCTTTGGTGGAACTGTCCCACGCGCGCTGCCATTTGACCATAGAGGCCATCCTGACAGTCCTGCGTATGCCTCTTGTGCCGCGCATTTCGAAGCACTCCATGTCCTCACTGATAAGAATGCTGATAGGCACCATACCAGTAATGACGCAGAGAGCGTCGTGTGACACGGTACGGTACGCGCTCTCAACCCTCAGGCACATAAGCCTGTAAGTACTTTCCAGCTTCCGTCGGTAGCATTTAGTACTTAGCGCGGTGCCCCACGCCGGGCCGCCATACCTAAGTATGGATGTAGCAACACTAGCCAGAAGCTTGCGCTCACTGGCGTACACCGCAGAGCTATTGGACATCATCCGGGACAGTGCCGCAATAGCTGTGGAGGCTCTTTTACAGGCATAATCGACGTGGCTACCGAAGGTAAGCTTATCGTCGATCATCACGCCCAAGTGTTTGACGGAGCGCTTTGACAGGATAGTACAGTCTCCTACACTGATCTCCGTCTGCTGCTCCGACTTCAGGTTGTTAACAACCGTCACCTCTGTCTTGTGGTGAGCCAGCTCCAGTTTCCTGGACCGCATCCACGCCTCCACAACTTTGATCGAGTGGTTGGTAGTCAACTTTACCTCCTCGATCGTTTCACCGTAGACTTCGAGCGTAATGTCGTCGGCAAATCCGACAATCACCACTCCCACTGGATACTCTAACCTCAACACCTCGTCGTACATGACATTCCATAACACCGGACCCAGGATGGAACCTTGCGGGACTCCTAAGGTTATGTGAAAGCACTTCCGACCCACCTCCGTGTCGTAGACTAGTACACGATTCTGAAAGTAACTTCCGAGAATCTTGTACAGGTACTCCGGTATCCCCAGACGCAAGAGCGCATCGGCAATAGCAGACCAGCTGGCGCTATTAAACGCATTCCTTACATCCAGAGTCACTACCGCGCAAAAGCGAATTCCCCTCCTCTTAGGCTCGAGTACTTTCTCGGCGGTTTTTGTAACCGACAAGATAGCGTCTACGGTGGACCTCCCCTTCCGGAAGCCGTACTGGTTACTCGAAAGACCATTTTCGCCCTCGGTGAACCGCAACATTCTATTGAGGATGATCTTTTCGAGCACCTTCCCCGCCGTGTCAATCAAGCATATTGGTCTATATGCCGACGGGTCTCCGGGTGGTTTCCCCGCCTTTGGCAATAGTACCAGGCTCTGCCTCTTCCAAGCTTCTGGGAAAACTCCCTCGTCCAGGCATTTCTGCATAGCAGACCTGAACATCTCGGGAGCCTCTGCAATAGCTACTTTTAAGGCCAGGTTCGGAACTCCGTCCGGACCTGGGGCCTTACCTACGCTAAGGGACTTAGCTATCCCCGCAAGTTCCACATCGGTGACCCTCTCCTCATCGCCAGCCCCAGTCCCCGGCTGTCCTACGAAAGGAGGCCAAGGGTTAGGATCATGACGCGGAAAAAGTCCTCCAATGATCCCCTCCAACATCTCTGGAGATTGCTCTGTAGGAGCCATCACACCTCTCGTCTTGGCCATAACGATCCTGTAGGCATCACCCCACGGGTTCGTATTGGCACTCTGACAGAGACCCTCAAAGCAGGCCTTTTTGCTTGCTCTTATCTCGGTCTTAAGCGCGGCTTTTGCAGCGGCGAACACCACCCGCCGTTCGTTTCGCTCTTCCTCTGATCGTGCTCGCTGCATCCGCCGCCTAGCCCGTAGGCAGGCGCGGCGCAGGTCCGCAATCGCGTCGGTCCACCAGTAAGCCGGTGGCCTCCCATTTCTAGGGTGGACTCGCCTAGGCATGGTCGCATCACACGCACGTGAGAGCATCGCTACCAGCTCGTCGCCGTCTAAACCGATTAAGTTTCGCTCACGGCGGAGCGCCTCCCTAAATACCCCTTCGTCGAAGTATGATGTCTTCCACCTGCGAGGGCTTGGCC
Source organism: Aedes albopictus (assembly GCF_035046485.1). Lineage (NCBI taxonomy): Eukaryota > Metazoa > Arthropoda > Insecta > Diptera > Culicidae > Aedes > Aedes albopictus. The sequence continues at coordinate 142,672,303 of NC_085136.1, read as the reverse complement.
TTGGCCTAGCCGCCTCTTCTTCTATCCGCTGTCTGCTGTTATTGTAGTCGATACTGTAGCGAACCGCCAGGTGGTCGCTGTGAGTGTAGCCATCATCTACTCTCCAGTTCGAACTACTTGTTAGGCCAGGACTACAAAAGGTCACGTCAATAATTGACTCCGCTCCGTTTCGACTAAAGGTACTCTTGGTACCGACATTAGCCAAGTCGACATCTAAGATGGCCAGAGTTTCTAGCAGGATCTGACCCCGCTGGTTCGTGAAACGGCTTCCCCATTCCACGGCCCAGGCATTAAAGTCGCCCGCTATTACCACCGGCCTTCGCCCTGTTAGCACGGTCGTTAAGCGGTCCAGCATTTGCGTGAACTGCTCGATCGGCCACCGCGGAGGCGCATAACAGCTACAGAAGAAGACCCCGTTTACTTTGGCGACCACGTGTGTGTGTGTGTGTGTGTGTGTGTGTGTGTGTGTGTGTGTGTGTGTGTGTGTGTGTGTGTGTGTGTGTGTGTGTGTGTGTGTGTGTGTGTGTGTATGTATGTTTCAAAAAAATGTCAGTCACGGTTCTCAGCCGTCTGTTGACCGATTTGAGTTCTCTTGGAAGCAAATGAAAGCTACTACATCCTAGTAGAACGCTATTGAATTTTATTTTGATTGGACGTTCGGTTACCGAGATATCTTTCAAACAGTGCTAGGGAGTAGTACAATTTAATTATTTTAGATATTTTTGCCAAAGTGTATCACCATAAATTTCTCAGCCGTCTATCAACCGATTCGGGTTCTTAAGGCCCGAAACGAAAGCTACTGCACCCTTGAAGAACGCTTTTGAATTTCATTCCGATTGGACATTTTGTAACCGAGATATCTTTCGGGGAGTACTTTGGAGTAATACAACTTAACTTTTTAAGAGGTCTTCGACAAAATGCTTCATAATAAATGAATCAGCCGTGTGTCAATCGATTTGAGTTTTCTCAGCATCAAATGAAAGCTACAGCATCCAAGTAGTATGCTATTAAATTTCATGCCGTTTGGACATTTTGTTTCCACGAGTACTAAGAAGTAATGAAATTTACGCTTTTGAGAGATTTTTGATAAAATGTATCATAATAAATTTCTCAGCCGTCTGTCAACAGATTTTTTATGATCATATTTGGTTACACATGTTAGTTATACATGAAAATGCAATTGCATCAAATACATAATATTTGTAATATTGGAGCTTAATAAACAGTAGCAAAAATATCACGGAATGTATGTAGGAAAAGCATTTTTACCCTTTTTACACCCATAAGAAGGGTATAAATACCGCTCGAAAAACCGACTTTCGATCCGAGGCCCGCAGGGCCGAGTCTCATATACCAATCAACTCAGCTCGACCAACTGAGCAAATGTCTGTGTGTGTATGTGTGTGTGTGTGTGTGTGTGTTTGTGTGTGTGTGCGTATGTTACAAAAAAGTCACGCACGTTTCTCAGCCATCCGATATCCGATTTGGATTCTCTTAGTTGCAAATGGAAGCTATAACATCCTAGTAGAACCCTATTGAATTTTATTACGATCGGACATTTGGTTACCGAGATATCTTTCGATGAGTACTTTGAAGTCATATGGGTTAGCTTTTTGAGAGATTTTGGACATTTAGCATATTGATGAATATCTCAGCCGTCTGTCAACCGATTTGAGTTCTCTCGGCAGCAAATGAAAGCTACAGCATCCCAGTAGAACGCTCTGAAATTTAATTTCGATTGGACATTTGGTTACTGAGATATCTTTCAAAGAGTACTTAGGAGTTATACAACTAAACTTTTTGAGATTTTTGACCAAGTGTATCATAATAAATATCTCAACCGTCTGTCAACCGATTTCGGTTCTCCTGGCACCAAATGAAAGCTATAACATCCTAGTAGAACCCTATACAATTTTATTAGGATTGGACATTTGGTTATCGAGATATCTTTCAAAGAGTACTTGGGAGTAATACAGGTTAAACTTTTGAGAGATTTTTGACCAAGTGTATTATAATAAATATCCCAGCCGTCTGTCAACCGATTTGGGTTCTCTTAGCACCAAACGAAAGCTCCAGTATCCTTCTAGAAGGCACTGAAATTTTATTTCGATTGGACATTTGGTTACTGAGAAATCTTTCGAGGAGTATTTCAATAAATTCCTTTTTTATTATTATATTCGTTTGTTATCTTGCATAAGCTTTTGACCAGTCTATGGGAAATTATTGTTCAATCAATAATGCTGACCTCATATAAAGTGTATACTAGCAGATTATTGTTTTCAATAAAATTATAAATAACAAATTACAAATAAACAGGAATTCTATGAAAACTAACAATATATTAAATGAGAGCTTTGAATTTATATAGGGTAAGAAATCAAACTTTGAACTAGTCAAATTGTAATCTTAATTTGAACCATTTCAAAATTCATTAAAACGAAGTACTTTTCAGGCAAATATTGTCTTAATTAATAAATCTTAATTTGAACCATTTCAAAATTCATTAAAACGAAGTACTTTTCAGGCAAATATTGTCCCGAAAAAGATGTTAAGCAGCTTTCCGTAATATAACCTGATAACATGGACTTTAAAAGCATTGCACAATGGGTCCAGAGCCGTGTTTACGAAGACAAAAATGTTTGTGTCTAAACCATAAGTTTTAGATAAATGGTGTCTTTGGGAAACTTTCTTCTTATTTTTCGACCTTTTTTCTCATTATTGTGAAATTTGGGTGGTCCCTCTAGTTTCGCGGATCCAAACATCTGCTTTTTCATAGTTTCATGTACGTTCACAAAATGTTCTACAAAGTTGTAAAAGAACATATTTGGAGCAAGTTTGCCGAAGAAACCATTATTCTATCTCTTATGGTTCCTAACTTATATTTTTTTAAAAGATTCATGTTAGGGTGATCCATGAATTTCAGTTTTCCTGAAATAACTTTTAATGCGTTCGTTTCTCGTAAATACTTTGTTCCGAGCACTTTTAGAACTATCAACGACGCATATTTTTTCCAAAGAGCTCAAAGTTCTAACTCTCATAGTTAAGAAGATATTGGCATTTTTCTTCGAAAAATCACTTTTTTTCAAAATGTCACATCTCAAAAAGGAGCAAATGGATTTTCAATCTACCGGTTGCATTAGAAAGATCGTACTTTGTTCTATTTATGGTGAAAAAACTGTAGGTACCTTTTTTGTTTAAAGCTTTTTATTGAATTTTGAAAATACGATTTTTTTCATGGAAAAGCAGTTGTAACTTTGAAAATGGATGAGATACAAACTTGGCGTCTTCGACAAAATTGTGAGTTTTTGGCTGCTATAAAAGTGCCCAGAATAAAGTATTGCGAAAAAATCAACACATAAAATTATATTGAGTAAAAACAGATTTTCATATAAAAAATGACACATTTCAAGCAAATTCAACTCGTCTTTGTTAGATAGATCGAAGTGACCATGTCGAAAATGTTTGAATTTGCTTATAATCCATAATTCGTCAATGAACTCAACTTAAAATGTGATTTGGAGTTGATTTCCATCAATTTAATTTCAATTTCATCACTTCAATGTATGGATAGTGAAAATGTCAATCATCAGTGTATGTTTAGGTTAACGTAAAAGCCTATCAAAGTTATATGATTTACAATATCTTATCAACATTGTGCCTAAATGGTGATGACAGTATAAATAAACATTGGTTCTACAATGAAATGGATGACAATTTACCAAGCTACTTTGATCTATCTAACAAAGACGAATTGAATTTGCTTGAAATGTGTCATTTTTCATATGAAAATCTGTTTTTACTCAATATAATTTTATGTGTTGATTTTTTCGCAATACTTTGTTCTGGGCACTTTTATAGCAGCCAAAAACTCACAATCACAAATCACGAGTGCACCAAAAATGTACTTTCTGTTCACAGCTCATGCATTGTATTACACGCAATATGTGAACACGTCAAATGAAAGCTTATTTATCGTAGAATCGATCAACCGAATAATATTCCGCATTATTTGTCATAAAATTATCAAATTTAAGTGATTCTTACTTGAAGAATGTTATCTTAAGTTGAACCATTTGTAATCTAAATTTGAACTAGTAAACGGGGGTGAGCTTCTAGTGTTGGACTGTAGATTGCGCTATTGGTTGCTTTGTTTACTCTTGGGGGATGAAAAATTCTAAATTTAGTTTCCAAATTCCTAAAGAATTTCGAGCATTCTGAGTTGAGATTCCACTGCCAAATGAAAAATAGGTATGAGAATTAGCAGATTCATGTGATTTTTCATTGTTTAGCATGCAATTGGCTGTTTTGTGAGTTGCTCGAGCTGCTGCCGCCAGTAGTTCAAATTAAGATTACGATGGTTCACATTAAGATTAAAATCATTGTTGATGAAACATCAAATAAAGCCTGCGCACTTTAGAATCGGTACACTTTCAACCGGCTGCCGCTCAAAAACGGTGTCACTAGGAAAAAAGTGTTGTTAGAAGCAATTGAAGCTTATCTATTGTAGTTTGTAGGAAAAATATAAAATTTGCTGTTTTTATATTTTTAGATGAACTATTGATCTGAAATCGTAAATAGTGCCAGTTTTTTCTGCACACATTGAGCAAAAACCAATTATTGTCAGATACAAGATTTGTGTAGGGATATATAATTATCAAACCCACCAATTACGCCAATTATTACCAATTGAATAGTTCTTGGTATTATGGTTGTTGATTAAAGGAGGTAAAATATTCCATGAGTGTTTTAAAATTTCCAATATAGCTATGGTAAGCCTTTGAAGGGTTTTATGGAAAATCAAAGACTTGCATAGATATTCAAGGTCAAAAAAGTTGTTTTCGCATAAGCTTTAGTTCGGCAAATACGCATACGGGAAGGATACTATACGAAGAGTGTGGATACATCACCGCGTGGTCCAATCTATATCCACACGCTAAGAAAATGTTACTCTAAAATGAGTAAGATTCACACAAAACTGAGCTAAACTGGAACAGCTCAAAAAATGAGTAAATTGCATTTCCAGCGATAGCGCTGGCCCAAGTGCAAAAATCCAACTGGTTTAAGCCGTATAATATTCTTCGCATCACCAAGAATATTATACGGCTTAAACTGATGAGATTTTCGCACTTGGGCCAGCGCTATCGCTGGAAAAAAAATTTACTCAATTTTGAGTTGTCCCACTTTAGCTCGAAAATGAGTGAATTTTCTGACCGTGCAGTTATGCATAGTCCATTGTTGTACTCCGTTGGTTCATAACCGTGTTGTTGTACACTATAAAATCGGCACAGTAGCGGTCATGAACACAGAGTGCCTACCAAATAAATGTAAGGGATAAAAAAAAATGCCTGGACGAGGGAGTTTTCCCAGAAGCTTGAAAGAGGCAGAGCCTGGTACTATTGACAAAGGCGGGGAAACCACCCGTCGGCATATAGACCAATATGCTTGATTGACACGGCGGGGAAGGTGCTCGAAAAGATCATCCTCAATAGAATGTTGAGGTTCACCGAGGGCGAAAATGGTCTTTCAAGCAACCAGTACGACTTTCGGAAGGGGAGGTCCACCGTAGACGCTATCCCTTCGATTACAAAAACCACCGAGAAAGCACTTGAGTATAAGAGATGGGGGATTCGCTACTGTGCAGTAGTGACTCTGAATGTAAGAAATGCGTTTAATAGCGCCAGCTGGCCTGCTATTGCCAATACGCTCTTGCGTCTGGTGATACCCAGATACCTGTATGTACAAGATTATCAGAAGTTACTTCCAGAATCGAGTACAAGTTTACGACACGAAGGTGGGTCGGAACCTCAGGAGTCCCGCAAGGGTCCATCCTGGGTTATGGAATGTCATAAACGACGAGGTGTTGAGGTTAGAGTACCCAGTGGGAGTGAAGATTGTCGGATTTGCCGACGATATTACGCTCGAAGTCTACTGTGAAACGATCAAGGAGGTGAAGTTGACTACCAACCACTCGATCAAGGTTGTGGAGGCGTGGATGCGGTCCAGGAAACTGGAGCTGGCTCACCACAAGACTAAGGTGACGGTTGTTAATAACCGGAAGTCGTAGCAGCAGGCGGTGATCAGTGAGCCTCCACAGCTATTGCGGCACTGTCCCGGATGATGTTCAATAGCTCTGTGGTGTACGCCAGTAAGCGCAAGCTTCTGGCTAGTGTTGCTACGTCCATACTTAGGTATGGCGGCCCGGCGTGGGGCACTACGCTAAGTACTGAATGCTATCGACGGAAGCTGGAAAGTACTTACAGGCTTATGTGCCTGAGGGTTGCGAGCGCGTACCGTACGGTGTCACACGACGCTCTCTGCGTCATCACTGGTATGGTGCCTATCGGCATTCGTATCAGGGAGGACATGCAGGACTGCAAGGATGCCTTCATGGTCAAATGGCAGCGCGTGTGTGACAGCTCCATCAAAGGAAGGTGGACCCATAGGTTGATACCGAGGGTAGATAGTTGGATGAATAGGCGCCTTGGGGAAGTTACATTACATTCCACCTGACACAGGTTCTTTCAGCCCTTGATTGTTTCCTACAGTATCTACACCGTTTCGGGCATGCGAATTTTCCCGAATGCCCAGTGTTCATTGGTTTAGACTTAGAGGAAACGGCGGAACACGTTCTGTTCGTGTGCCCACGTTTTCGCACAATGTGTGACCGTATGCTTGCCACATGCGGAGAGTAAACGACTCCGGGCAATCTTGTCCAGAGAATGTGTAGGGATGAGTTTGGCTGGAACGCCGTTTCAACCGCTGTCACCCATATCGTCTGGGAGCTACAGAGGAGGTGGCGCGTGGCTAGTTCAGATGCGGTACAAGAGGTGGTCCAGGGGTTCGGAGTCGGCTTCGTAGATCATACCGGTGCCCTGCGGTCGAGATCGGCCATTACAGCGATGAAGTGGCCGCGGAGAGGAAGTCCCGGTAGCGGTGCTGTCATGGCGTCGGTCTACTGGGTTGGATCCGAGCCCGCGGTTGGAAAGGGTTCGGGGCAGGTGGAGACCCTGCTGTCTGCAACCTTCTGGATTCCCTTACTTTCAGCAGGTCAGATCTGGTTGCACGTAGGCATCAGTTCTTGATGTTTGCAAAACAGTTGGGCGCGGGCGTAGAGTTAACCTTGCTCGCCTTCTGAGGACAAAGGGAGTGGTAAGGGTTGCTCAGAAAGCTGGCTAAGCGCCTTATTTCTAGCTTGGTGGATTCCTCAAAGCGAGTCATCGATGTTCGTTGCTTCATGGCTACGCAGCTGACCTTGAGAGTGCGATGTGCACAAGCCCCTCTCTGAAGCACTGCTTTTTTGATAGTCTCGGAGGGACGTAGGGTTTGACGCCAATGGGAATGTTGTTTAGTGGGTCTAGGGTGTAGTCCTCTCTCTTATTTTTTTATGTATCCGCCAACCCCACACTACCTGGATATGGACCGTTCGGGTGTCTGTTGTTCGGGTCTCATTTGCTTGGAGAAGAAAATAAAATACCGTATAAAAGCATGATGTTTATCTGTATAAAATAAAATGTTCCCCGTGTGTACCTCATGAGAAGAATGTCCACACCAACTAGTATGGATGCCCAAACACCTGAAAGAACTGTATAGTATTACAAGGAATGTTCTCTCAATCCTTTTTCGTAGTGATATTCAATGACGTATCAACGCATGTTTCTGGGATGATTATGGCACCTTCTTTATTTCACTTTCACTTTTTTTTTGAATAAATGTCTTAAGGCTACTCTGTCCGTAAGCATAATTTGTTTTATTTGATATTCTATCCCGAGGTATTCGGGTTGTTTTCTTCTTGTGAGGGTTGATCAGTATTTATTATATTTTGTTTTAATATACACAAAACAATTGAATGCTATTCATTTCCCAAAGACTCGCTTTTCAAGCCCTTGAAAAACAAATAGCATTCTCATAAACAGGTTAGCACATAAGTGTTTAAGAATAGTTGCCATATGGTTCTGATCTTGTACATTTGCTAAATACTTTTCATTGTTGATTGATACTGTTGGTGATATTAGGTTTTGTTATCATTGGAGAACAGGTAAATTTATCCTTACTAAATTACTAATATTCACAATCTTCAGCATGCTCGTAAATGACCACACTTAATCGATAGTAAAATGATAATCAACGGTAATCTATGTACAAGTTTATGCTTCTCCGATACACTATTGAACTATTTACTTACGTATGTAAAGGTCCTCACTTGAAACGTTTGGCGGTATTTTGATTGCTTTGATATCTACTTCTCAACTGCTGTACACAAAATTGTTCAAGGAAACTCACTCCTTGAAGATAAACGTAAATAAAAAAAAGTACGATCTTTTGTCAATATGTCTTTCAGCTATTCTGTTACATGTGCGGGCATATCGCATCACATCAGCCAGCTTTCTACAAATTAATAAATGTATATTATTCTTGTCCATCGCCGCAATTCCCTCCGCCATTAGACGATGAACCGTTCGCTGCTGAACTGCCGTTGGCACCGCCTTCGCCTGACTGCTGCTGCTCGGGATCCTGCAGTACCGTCGGCAAATAACCGGTTCCGCTGTACGGCGCACTGAGGAATCGTTTGGCATGGGCCTGAGCCTGCAGGAAAGAATATCCTCGGCTGACGGCCGGTGCTCCAAACGCTCCCGGAGGCATCAGTGGGGAGAAGGCAGATTTCACCGAGAAGGGCGGCGAAGGAGTGGGGATGCTGGGGAAGATGGTTGCTGTTAGTAAAGTGGAAGAAATGGTTTGGTGGTACCCTGTGCTACCTAGTGAAAAATACTCACTTCATTGTGGTGTGAAGTCCATCATCTCCACAGAGCATTGCTTCCATTGCTTGTACAACGTCGCCTCGGTAGCGCTGCAGCAGCTGCTCGACTTCAGTCCGTCGGCGATTCGGAAATACTCTGGAAAGAAATGCGGAAAGAGATGTTGGTTAGAAATCCGCGATGAAACTGATATGTGTTTTTGGTTGTTGAAATTCATGTTGTTCTAATTCTATAGATTATAGGCTACGCAGTCTTAGGCTTAAAAAAACGATTTTTTTTATTCACCCGACGTTTCGACACGGGGATGGTGTCTTCCTCAGGGGGGAACTGTAATTGGTAGTTGTTTTTTTCAACAGATTCGTCTTTACAAAATTTGTCTGATCACTTACATAAATATTAACGTTTTTGGTCAAATGTTAACTGTTTTGTGTTGTTTTAATATGTTATCCGGAAGAGCAAAGTTTTCAGCCGCTATGATTTTCATTAGAGTATCATTTTGATAGGGTACCGAGCCACTTGAGCCAGTCACTATTTTAAGCAGTTTTTTTGCTATGACTCAGTCAATTCAAAATCAATTGACTTGAAATTTTGTATACGGCTGGATATTTTATTTAAGCGATCCAAAAATTAGATCAATTTGTTCAAAATTGACTTAGTTATAGCAGAAAAGTGCCCAAAATAGAAGCCCAGCCGAAATGGTTCCACTTCCCTAGTTATATTCAATTTCAAAGAGCATTTTTGATGTCACCTTTTGACAAGTGCACTTAGTCCATAACTTCCCAGTGTCCCATTTATAGAGATTCCACCAGATATTTCTCTATGGGTTTCTCTTAAACTTTCTGTGAATATTCATCTCGTTATTCCTCCTGAAAATCTTCTAAGGATTTCTTCCAAAACTCTTCCAGGGACTCCACTTAGGATTCCTTTTGGGATTCCTTCATGTTTTTTTCTGATTCCTTAAGCAATTCCTCCCAGAATTTATTCAAGTATTCCTTCCGATATTCCTTCAGAGTTCAATCGCAGAGTCTTCCCAGGATTCAATAAGATGACTAGATGCTTTCCTTTCACCATTCTTTCAGAGATTTGTTTCGGGATTCTTACATTGATTTCACCTGGTTTGTCTCCCGGATTTTTTATACATTTCTCCATTGCTTCCATAAGGGATTTCATAGATTTCACCCGACACTCCATCAATGAAACTTTTCGGGATTCCTTTTGGAGTTGAGGTTCTTTCATTACTTTCTCCCAGGATTCATCCATGAACTTCTACCAGGCTTCAGTGATTCTCCCGGGTTTCCATAAGAGATTTCTCCCGTAATTTCTTTGTATACCCTGGGTTTCGGTAACGTATTTCTCTAAGCTTTCGATGGATGACTCCTCCAAGGATCCTATCAGGTTCTTTTTGTCATTTTTTCATTGACGTCTCTCGGGAGTCTTTTGAAGGTTTATCCTGAAATTCCTTGTGGGATTTCTGCAGCGATACTTTCTGGGATTTTTTCAGATATTCCTCCAAGGTTTATATCATGGATTTTTCCTAGGATTCTTTCGAGGATTTCTACTGGGATTCCTTTTCGGGTTCCTCCCGGTATGTCTCCTTGGATTTCTAACAGAATACCTCCCGTTATTACTTCCAGGACTAATCCTTATATTCCACTGTGGATTTCACCCGTGATTTATCCCTAGGATCATTATGGAACCCATTCCGAAATTCTATTACATTTTTCCGGGGATCTTATAGGAAATCCTCTCGAGATTCCTCCATGAATTACATCAGAGATTCCTTCAGTGATTACTACCGTGGTTCCTCTCGAGATTGTTTATAGGATTCGTTGCAAGATTCCTCTTGGAAATCTTGTAGGGTTCCTTTATTGATTACTCACAGGTTCCTGAAGAGACTTCTACCGGGATACCGTCATTAACTCTCCAGGGGTACAACGTTTGGTTTCTCTGACATTCATACACGCGACAGAAACACGTACCCATTTGATGAATAAATTGAGACTTGAATTATGAAAAAAAAATTACGTGCTCCAGTAGGAATCGAACCCACGACTCCCGTTTCGCTAGACGGGCGCTTCTTTCCTCCAAGATATGGAGCTACTTGGGGGTGGAAGCTCAGGTAAAATATTATCTCCTGGGCGCCCATTAAAAACACCACCCCCGGCGAAGACTGGCGCTCGAGCCTAGCTATTTAGCACTGTAGTTGGAGGAAATGCCAATGCAGAACCCGTAGCTTCCGGGAAGGTAAGCCCAGCTCCCTGGGTTAGTGGGTTCAGTAGGTCGGCTCTAGAGGCACGGGTTAGTGGGTTGGTGTCAGGCCTTGCGAGCCAGCCGTAAAAAAGACTAGCACCGGAAAATCAACAAGAGAAGAATGCGAACCGATACCAATGGCGACGACCACAGCGACGAAAAGGGACTTGCGATTGGAAGCTCGGTACGTGGAACTGCAGATCTCTCAACTTCATCGGGAGCACCCGCATACTCGCCGATATACTGAAGGACCGCGGGTTCGGAATCGTAGCGCTGCAGGAGGTGTGTTGGACAGGATCTATGGTGCGAACGTTTAGAGGTAATCATACCATCTACCAGAGTTGCGGCAACACACGTGAGCTGGGAACAGCTTTTATAGTGATGGGCGACATGCAGAGGCGCGTGATCGGTTGGTGGCCGATCGACGAAAGAATGTGCAGGTTGAGGATCAAGGGCCGATTCTTCAACATTAGCATAATAAACGTGCACAGCCCTCACTCCGGAAGCACTGATGATGACAAAGACGCATTTTACGCGCAGCTCGAACGCGAGTACGACCGCTGCCCAAACCACGACGTCAAGATCATCATAGGGGATCTAAACGCTCAGGTAGGCCAGGAGGAGGAATTCAGACCGACGATTGGAAAGTTCAGCGCCCACCAGCTGACGAACGAAAATGGCCTACGCCTCATCGATTTCGCCGCCTCCAAGAACATGGCCATTCGTAGCACCTTCTTCCAGCACAGCCTCCCGTATCGTTACACCTGGAGATCACCACAACAAACGGAATCGCAAATCGACCACGTTCTGATTGATGGACGGCACTTCTCCGACATTATCGACGTCAGGACCTATCGTGGCGCTAATATCGACTCTGATCACTACCTGGTGATGGTTAAACTGCGCCCAAAACTCTCCGTTATTAACAACGTACATTACCGGCGGCCGCCCCGGTACGATCTAGAGCGACTGAAGCAACCGGATGTCGCCACCGCATACGCGCAGAATCTCGAGGCAGCGTTGCCGGACGAGGGTGTGCTCGATGTGGCCCCTCTAGAGGACTGCTGGAGTACAATGAAAGCAGCCATCAACAACGCAGCCGAGAGCACTATCGGGTACGTAGAACGGAGTCGACGAAACGATTGGTTCGACGAGGAGTGCAGAGCGGTTCTGGAGGAGAAGGATGCAGCGCGGGCGGTAATGCTGCAGCATGGAACCCGACAGAATGTGGAGCGATACAGACAGAAGCGGAAGCAGCAGACCCGTCTCTTCCGGGAGAAAAAGCGCCGCCTGGAAGAAGCGGAGTGCGAGGAAATGGAACTGCTGTGCCGTTCACAGGAAACACGCAAGTTCTACCAGAAGCTCAACGCATCCCGCAACGGCTTCGTGCCGCGAGCCGAAATATGCAGGGATAAGGAAGGGAGCCTACTGACGGACAAACGTGAGGTGATCGAAAGGTGGAAGCAGCACTTCGACGAGCACCTGAATGGCGAAGAGAATGTAGGCCCGGAGGACCAAGGCAGCGGAGGAAATGACTATGTTGGTGCAGCAGAGGACGGGAACGAACCAACTCCCACGCTGAGGGAAGTTAAGGAGGCCATCCACCAGCTCAAAAATAACAAAGCGGCTGGTAAGGACGGTATCGCAGCAGAACTCATCAAGATGGGCCCGGAAAAGTTGGCCACCTGTCTGCACCAGTTAGTAGTCAAGATCTGGGAAACCGAACAGCTACCGGAAGAGTGGAAGGAAGGGATAATCTGTCCCATCCACAAGAAAGGCGACAAGTTAATGTGTGAGAACTTTCGAGCGATCACCGTTTTGAATGCCGCCTACAAAGTGCTATCCCAGATCATCTTCCGTCGTCTTTCACCTAAAGTAAATGAGTTCGTGGGAAGTTACCAAGCCGGTTTCATCGACGGCCGGTCGACAACGGACCAGATCTTCACCGTACGGCAAATCCTCCAGAAATGCCGTGAATACCAGGTCCCAACGCATCACCTGTTCATCGACTTCAAAGCGGCATACGACAGTATCGACCGCACAGAGCTATGGAAAATTATGGACGAGAACAGCTTTCCCGGGAAGCTGACTAGACTGATAAGAGCAACGATGGACGGTGTGCAGAACAGCGTAAGGATTTCGGGTGAACTATCTAGTTCATTTGAATCTCGACGGGGACTACGACAAGGTGATGGACTTTCCTGCCTACTATTCAACATCGCCCTGGAAGGTGTTATGCGACGAGCCGGGCTCAACAGCCGGGGTACGATCTTCACGAAATCCAGCCAATTTGTCTGTTTTGCGGATGACATGGATATTATTGCTAGAACATTTGGAACGGTGGCAGAACAGTACACCCGCCTGAAAAGTGAAGCAGCAAAGGTCGGACTGGTGGTGAATGCGGCTAAGACAAAGTACATGCTGGTAGGTGGGACTGAGCGAGACAGGACAAGCCTTGGCAGCAATGTTACGATAGACGGGGATACTTTCGAGGTGGTAGAAGAATTCGTCTACCTCGGTTCCTTGCTAACGGCTGACAATAACGTGAGCCGTGAAATACGAAGGCGCATCATCAGTGGAAGTCGTGCCTACTATGGGCTCCAGAAGAAACTGCGGTCAAAAAAGATTCACCCCCGCACCAAATGTACCATGTACAAGACGTTAATAAGACCGGTGGTTCTCTACGGACACGAGACATGGACGATGCTCGAGGAGGACCTGCAAGCACTCGGAGTTTTCGAGCGACGGGTGCTAAGGACGATCTTCGGCGGTGTGCAGGAGAACGGTGTGTGGCGGAGAAGGATGAACCACGAGCTCGCTGCACTTTACGGCGAACACAGTATCCAGAAAGTGGCCAAAGCTGGAAGGATACGGTGGGCAGGGCATGTTGCAAGAATGCCGGACAACAACCCTGCAAAGTTGGTGTTTGCTAACCATCCGGTTGGTACAAGAAGGCGTGGAGCGCAGAGAGCACGATGGGCGGACCAGGTGGAGCGTGATCTGGCGAGTGTTGGGCGTGACCGAGGATGGAGAGCTGCAGCTGCAAATCGAGTATTATGGCGGCAAATTGTTGATTCAGTATTATCATGAATTTGATGTGAACTAAATAAATGAAATGAAAAATATGGAGCTACTTGACCATCTCCGTCCCCTGAAGGCACAGTACTGAACAAGATTCCACTGATACACATGGTTTGTTAGTTTTCGGTATAACAATTAGTGTGCCGTCGGAATCTCTACGGGTGGGCCCTTGGCCGACCGATTACAGTAGTGTGACCGTAGCACCCTAAAAATGTCCCACTCTGGCATTTATTCCGGTCAAACAGCATCCGATAGAGTCGTGTGACTAAACCCTCTTCTCCTATCTGGCTGTAGTTTTCTTTGGCCCGAGCGAAAATTCTGGACGCACGATTGATCGTTGGCTACAAAGGGAATTTACTCCAACGCCGAGCATGTACCATCTTCGTCGGTCTTGGGCGATGTTCATCCAGTTTCCCCGAACGTGTAGGAATCGCAGATCTTCTTCAACCGCTTGCAGCCAGCCGCCCACGAAGGTGTCAACCTGTATCTGTTTCCCTGCTGAATATTATTTTCGCTATCATTTCTTCTGACATTCACACTACGTATCAAGCCCACTGCAGTCTGCCGCACGCTATGTCTGAACCAGCAGATTATAAAAATTGAATGTACATCGGGATTCTTTTCACCAAACATCAGCATTCAAGCTATATTTTCATTTGCAGAAGATTTTAAAATATTCCATCGGTGAAAATTTTTCCATACATTTTGTATGGGAGAGAAATTGGCCGAAAATTAGAGTTTCATGTAAATTTGTATGAAAAACAGCTAAAAAGATGAAAAAATTGTCGGGGCCCGTGGCGCAGTGGTCCACACGTTCGCTTCATAAGCGGATGGTCATGGGTTCGAACCCAGCCCCGGCACTTGCAATTTTTCGTCTGCTGCTCTTCCCCCCCGAGAGCAGCTGACACCTGACCCTCTTCGGAGCATATAGCTCTAACGGACCCGGAATTTGGATATCGGCGAACCGCGACTCATAATGGACCCCCAATCGGACTGGAAAAGGACCAGCAGCCACACATCAACATCATCGTGCTCATCATTCTACCATGGACAGGGTAGAAGAATGAAAGAAGCACGAAGGCAACCAGTTCAATACAGTAGAATATAATAGAATACATTTAGGCGCTGTACAAAGTAGAAGTGCAGCGTCCAATTGGAATCGCTCACGTGGTACCCTAGTGGACAAAAGAGCTGTAAATTAGGTTAAGTGATTAAGAATAAAAAAGATGAAAAAATCAAAATTTCCCCGATAAAATATTTTAAAACCATCTGCAAATGAAAATATAGCTTGAATGCTGATGTTTGGTGGAAAGAAACCCGATGTACATTCAATTTTAATAATCTGCTGGTTCAGACATAGCGTGTGCCGTATTTTATACGTTTCAAAATAATCGCATCAACTAGTGATTTATGCGTCTGCGTCACACTCCATTTTCTTGTTTCCCACCCCGAATTGTCTACAGCACTTTGCGCTCAAAAATTCCGGAAGCTTTTCGGTCTACCTCCTTTAACGTCCACGTCTCGTGACCGTAGAGGCCAACCGGAAGAATCAGCATCTTATATAGAGCGAATTTCGTTTGCATTTGCAAGTTACGGAACCTGAGCTGGTTACGCAATCCGTAAGAGGCCCTATTCGCAGCTGCAAAACGCCTTTTCACTTCACGGGAAACGTCATTGTCACATGTCACAAGTGTTTCTAAATAAAACAAATTCTTCAACAACTTCAAACACATTCCCATCAATCACTCACTACCTCAGCACTAAGATCACTAGGTCTGCCTCTGTCTCTTCCCGCTATCATGTACTTTGTCTTGGTAGAGTTGATCACCAAGCCTATTCTCGCTGTCTCTCTCTCTTCAAAAGAGCATTAGCTTCCTCCGCTGATCAACCATCGGTGCCGATGAGATCAATATCGTCCGGGCCCCTACAAAAACCTTTTTGCTTGCTAAACATTATCAAAAACGAAGATAAGCACATTTGCTCATGGCATTTGTACCTCCGAGGGGCCTCCACATCTGCTCTGGCCCCGGGCCCCCACAATCCTTAATCCGGGCCTGACGCAGACCATTATCGTTGGTAATGGAATGAAGGCTGTCCGTTCCAATGACAGATCGAAAAAAAAAAACTTTCTCTGCCGATCTGTGCATTTGCATCTCCGATAAACTGTCCCAAAAAAAAAATCGATGTTCAAAAGGTCAAGGTGCTCAACTCTTAAATAAAATATACCCATATTTAAAACGTTTTTGTAGAACATTTCGATTTTCTAAAAGATCGTGTAGAGGTTCCGCCAGAGCAATTTTTTTTAATATATTCTTTTCTTTTAGAGAAATGGCGCATATGAATATGAATAGTAGTTGAAGAATTTGCCCCTTATCCTCAACCAGGCCCGTGCACAGAAGTGGCGCCAAGGGAGGGGTTTTTGCCAATTTCTGCAAAAGGCGGAGGGGCGCCTAGTGTGTAAAGCGTCGGTAATGGAGAGGGTTTAACACCCAAACCCCCCCCCCCCCCCCTTGTGCACGGGCTTGTCCTCAACACATAGATACGGTCGATTATCGGCTTCCACCGAATAATACGCATCAAGCCCGTACACAAGGGGGGAGGGGTTTGGTGGTTAAACCCCTCCCATTGCCTATGTTCCATACACTAGGCGCCCCTCCGCCCTTTGCCAAAATAAGGAAAACCCCCTCCCTTGCCACCATTTTTGTGCATGAGCCTGACTCGCATTATCTACTTCCTGATTACTATGAAGCCAACTCCACGTTCGGCCTTATCGCCGCGGCTGTTAAAGATGTGGTACTTGAATGTATTGGTATTATTAATGACCACGGAGGTCCACAAAGCGGTCCAGCGGAACCGACTATCGACCGGGGAATTTCGGTTCGCGTACGGCGGAGAAACCCGGGAGCACAAAGCAAAATACGTTTGCTCGTCGCGGCGGTCGTTTTTTTACTAACAATCTATGTACAATAACAATAACAATATACATACATTACAGCAGGGTCGGCGCAGAGAAATGATGATAAACATCACAACATACATAAAAGGTCCAACTTTCATCACTCCTCCTCTATCACAAAGCCCACAAAGTTTTCGATCACACCAAGTGTTCACAAAGATTTCAATGGCCAGAACAGACTACACAAAGTTCCTCTTACTGCATCGAATGCTTCTGCTTCGTCAAGTATCACATAGTCACAAAGAGCCACAAAGCTCTTAATAAACATGATTGAACGTGATTGAACTATAATTGCACCTCGCACTTCAATTTGTTTTTGTCTTCGCAGCAGATTATTATAGCTGAATACAAGTTTAATATGAGGCTGATATAACACAGATCACTTCCTACTGTAAAGCCTGTATCGCGCTTGCAGAAAAGATTGCTGAATAACTTCTCCACTTTTGTTTGAAAAACGCCTGATTACAAGCTGTGATGAAATAATGTTAAACTGTAATTCAATTACAGGGTGTCCATTAGCGTGGTTCAAAAAATCGTTTTTGCTCCACACCGCTTATTCGATTCGTAACCAGATTCTATGCCTTCTCCCAAAATTTGAGCTTATTTGATTGAAAATTGATAGTGCACAAGCCTTTCAAAGTTTGTATGGGAATTACTATGGGAAAAAGACGTTTTTCATTGAATCGATCGTAGTATTTTCCCAAGTTCCCTAGAGCGTTAGTTGACCCTTGGTACTTCTAGGCTACTCTATCAGCTACAACTTTGCCGAAGACCGCATACAAATCGCATGCCTCATTAATTAGTTACCGATTTTTATCCAGAATTAATTAATTAACACTTAGTATTGGAGTCCCTCGTCATTACAGTCATAAAATTTTTCAGGAAACTCCTCTTCAACGGGATGCCCAGCTACATTTCTCCGGCGGTTGCCGCTCTGCACTCTCAGGGCATACAGCTCACCACGAAGGTCCGCGACGGCTTCGACTCTCCCGCTGGAACTCACTATCTGGCATTTCGTCTACTCTACACAAAGTTCACGTTCAGTCCCTTCTGTGCCAGCTTCCGAACCGAAAGCAGCCCACAGCCCAGTTCCGCGAAGTAGAGCACGTTCTTCACTGCGACTTAATTCACTTTTCCACCTTCATTGACGTACTCAAGGAGGCCTTCTCCAACACCGGCGGACATGATCACTGAGCCGTCCACCAAGTTCACTTCCTGCTTCACCTTTTCGTCGATCTTCTCGAAGAACTTGCGGTCGCTGGTCATGTGGCTCAAGCAACCACTGTCGACGTACCAGGACCCCGCTTCCGCTGACGCTTTTTCACGAAGCATTGGACACTCTCTCCGGAACTGGCCCGGTGTTCAGCAGTTGTTGCAGACTCGCTGCCTCGTTCGTCCGTTTCGTCTGCTTCCGTTTTTCACTTTCAGCGCCCGGTCGTGGCGCTCCTCGGACACTCCTTGTCGTTTCTCCACCCCTCGGTAGTACTCATCCATCAGCCGCTGCTTCACAAATTCCAGCGACTGGTCAGCATCCAGACGGCTCTCCAAGGCCGTCACCAGTCCGTTGTAGGATTCCGGCAGACTCCGGTGCACCATCGCTACCTGTAGCGATTTCTGCACGGTAAAAATTCTGCACGCTCGATGTAAGGGAAAAATCCTTTAAATATTCAACGTCCTAATCAACATGATCAGAAATGCTTTTCCATTGAGATCGCAATGCTGTCAGTGTTGATTTGAGGACCAAAACAAACCCACCGGAGAAATAAACTGAAAATCCCTTCGGTTTGCACTACTGTGAAAAGCAATACGATCCAAAGTGAACAGCTGTTGATTTGGTAATGACTGTTTTGGGCATGAAAGTAAATATAGATGACAGGTGGTAGAAAGTGTTTCGCTGCGATTCACGTCTCTCCAACCGATGTGAAGTAGTGTAGTGGTAAAACAGTTGATCGTGACTCTGAAGGTCCTGGTATCGAACCTGGCTGCGGCTGAACACATTTTTTTTTTTATTCTAGATTTGAAATCAAAACATTGTCAACAACGAATTAATGTGAAGTTCCATTAAAATTGAAGGGGCATTGGATGTTCTTTGTCAAATGATATGTAATTGATAACAAACTGATTGAACAGTAGTGTGAATTCAAGTGCCAATCAGTTCATATCACAGTGCAGATTTTTTACCGTGTGGATCTTCTGCCCCACACACGATAGCCGATCGTGAACAGGTGCTTCTCCATGTTCGCACCTTCAAAAAGGACACTCGCGACTTCACCATAGCCTTTTCGTGGTACTTTTTCAAACGTTCCCACACTTCGACCGCAGACTTTAAATCTTTTTCCAGCGATAACTGATTGTCTTCGATATTCAGCACTATCAAGGCTTTTGCCTTTTGGTCATCTTTGACCACGGCGCAGTCACCGGCACCAGTTTCACCTCAGAAACCGTATGCCACAGATCATAACTGATCAGCAGCATTTCGATTTTCACCTTCCAAATGTAGATAATAAAAAAGG
Source organism: Aedes albopictus (assembly GCF_035046485.1). Taxonomy (NCBI): domain Eukaryota; kingdom Metazoa; phylum Arthropoda; class Insecta; order Diptera; family Culicidae; genus Aedes; species Aedes albopictus. Next base: position 142,652,750 of record NC_085136.1, on the reverse strand, counting down.
AAGAAGCTATTAATGATGACATAGAGGTACTGCAAGAAGGTTTATTGGGAGGCAAATTTGAAAACTTCGTAGAAAAAGAAGTATTCGCAGTGCAGTGAATTATGTCGATGAGATTCCAACAGCGAGGACCACTCAGCGAGTGTTTTAGATAAAGCGAGGAGATGTCGACAGACTGAAAAAATACAGCACCCAAACAATAAACGGCGATCCATCGGAGGAAAACTTTGTGGCTCAACCAGACGAACATAGAACGAAAAGTTCCAACGATTCGTGAAGAAATTGGGCTTCGTGCGCAGCATCAATGATCAGTGCCTGTACTTGCTCAGAACCGGGAAAGAGCAAATCATGCTGGTATTGTACACCGATGACGTTTTAATTTCAAGTCAAGTAGAGTGAAAACAATCGAAACAGTTCGAGATGACTAATTCCGATGAGGTGCGACAGCTTTTGGGTATAACGATCCCCACGATCCCCCGGGTTTTGTAATGAGAATCAGATGAGACAACCTGGAGGGATTGCGTACGTGCTGGCAGGTTGACGCCGCCAGTGGAGAACCGGCTCAAGCTGGGTTGAAAGAACGACAACCAGCGAACTGACCATCTATTATTTCAGCCAGTTTCAAGAGTGTCTTTATCGACGAACACAATAACTACTTGTAGCACATTCTCTGGTACGTAAAAGGGACTCTGGATATTGAGTTCTTCAATCCACCGAACGGAACATTCATCGAAGGGATTCTGTCACGCCATATAAATGAGGAGACTGTTGTGCGATACGAGGAGAAAGATCAAGCAATAGGTTTTTTTTAAAGGATAATCTGCCTAGAATTCATGTAGCCGAAAACTCCAACAGTTTGGTTGAAGCATGTGGACACGGAGTTCCGTTTTGTACGTAATTTTGTAGAGTCAAAATAAAGGCATCAGGTACGTGATTTCTTCGGGTCAACTGGCGGACATCATTACAAAGAGTTTGTTGATGATCGTTTTCAAAAGACTGCGCAAAGCTGTGCTGTGACTAGGACATAAAGAAGGCTAACGTGGTTAAGTAAGGGTGTGACCATCTTATCTAGCTTGCACCGCTATGTTCTGTTCTCATGATCGTAATCTTATTGCGCTCCTACTATAACCTATTACCACATAACATAAGTGGAACTCCAAGTGGAGCAAAGGAAAAAGTTGTATCCTTTTCCAGCACTTGAAACTGGCATATCTTTTATAAAAGGCGTCGAACTGTCATTTATTTTTGTAAACAAAAAAACATCTGATCCAACCAGTATTCCAAATTTGGCAAAGAATACTAGAACGAAGATTGGCATCTGAGACATGCGTAAAACTAGCTGCTGGAAATCAGCTTATTCATTTTGTCATAATTTCATTGAAATCTTCGAAATAACACATCCACGTTTCAAACATCGATGGTCCTTTATATTTAAGGCTAGAAAACGTATTTTTGACTTGAGTTTACAAAGTTTCATCACAATTTATATCCTATTTTCAGTGTACGCAGAATATGGCACCGCAAGCGTAAAATAGGCAACAAAGAAGGCACGGCAACAACGCTTTGTTTTTTCGTTAGCAGATAATGACAAAATCGCCCCCGAGTTTGTTCACAACAAAAACGGTAGGAATATTTGTCTCGTTCTATTCACATCGTGATTTTCGCATTGTTTTACAACTGAAACTCGACTCTGAGGATGGCAAGAGTCTTAATTCGTCCAAATGCTCATGAATTCGATGATGTGGGTCGAAAATTTCAGCAGAAAAGCCGAAATGTCGGTACACGCACGGCAAGCGATATTTGTTTTATTGCTCTCATCGCTTGACATGCGTTTGTTGCGGAGCGCCTTTGTTACCGACATGCACCGCTTAGGACAAAGCGTTTGTTTTTCTGCGTGATCCGTTTTTCGTACCCTGCCTATTTTAGATCTTCACGTGCTGCCAGTCGAGATCTATGAGGTCTTTGTTTTACTTCACAGCAATCAAAAATGGTACACATGCTGAAAATTAGTATAGAAATAATGTTATAACGCATTTGACATTTCGATGCCCTGTATACCAGTGTACGAAATCGAAAAGGCATCAACTTTTTTAGCCAGAACTACCCAAAAGTGAGTTCTTTCCACCCAACTTCGGGGTTGCGTGCGTCAAGCCAATTTTGAGTTGATAGAATCGATGTTTTTGTTGGGTTGTTCCCGCTTGTTTCCATGTGAAAAAAATACCTAATTTTAGTTTTTTTCACCCAACCGAAATTTTGACTAGGTTGTATTCACTCAAATTTGAGTACTGTGCTAGAAACTCAGTGTTGGCTTGACGCATGGAACTGCAAAAGTTTTGCTGTTTCTCTCTTCACTCTCTGACAACAATAGAAAGAGCGCATGAAAAGGGAGATGAAAAAGAACTCAAAATTGAGGTACTTTAACCTAATTTTGAGTTTTTCAGTTTCTCCGTGTGTTATGTGCTATTACACTGATCTCAAATCAAATCTAAATGTCAAAGTTCAAACACGTTTTCTATGAGCCATTTTACGAAGTGACAACAATGTTGATGATGATATTGCTTTTCACAGGGGATTTTTCGGCTTTCAGTCTGTTAAGCGATTGAAACGAAAATATCTTTCTTCGTTTCAATCGCTTAACAGACTGAAAGCCGAAAAATCCCCTGTGAATTCGAAGCAGTCGATAGCATCTACGTACTACAGTGATATTGCTTTTCACGGGTTATTGGACGCTACTTTCTGTTAAAATTCATTCATAAAATCGGCTCGTAAAATGGACTTTTATAAATATTCAGTTTTATTAAGTTGGTTGTGATCTTCCGGAAGTTATTTCCTACTGGCCTGTCCATAACCTCTTCAAATAGTTGCTTTTCAACCGAATTGATCAATTTTGTGTGAATTTTCTGACAGTGTAAGAATTAATCATAGAATATTTTAATAAAACATGTTTCCGTGTTTCCCCAAAAAAAATATTCCATTTCATCCAACTCACCTTAGCAGAACATCTACCGGGGAACGCGACGGTGTAGGTGAACCGGCTACGCCCAACCCGTGCTGATACTGTGGCGGCTGGTGGTACGGCAAGAATCCCAAACTACTAACAGCACTTCCGGTTCCATTCCCAAGCCCATTGCCCATCGGTGGAGAGCCACCGCTGCCGCCCCGTTCCGTGCTTTTCTGGGTGCTGCTGTCCTTTTTGAGGCTGAGATTTTCCGGTGCCACGGAGTCATCCGGTGCCGAGTCCACATCCAGGTCCGACTCGGGCGAACTCGGTGGTCCATTGCGGGTGGGAGACAGCTTCATCGGCAGCGAGAAAAGGCCCGTTTTCAGACGGGGACTGCTCGGGGACGATTCGGAACCGGTGTCGTGGTCCGTTTCGGTGGACAATCGCTGCCGTTTGGATCCTGTGTGCAGAAAGAGAGACAATAAAACAAAAGTTAACAAAAAAGTTTTTACATTCAATGGCAGCGAACGACTCGGTTCAAGGCGAGAACGATGGGCGAGGTAGCAATAAAAACGTCATCAACAGCTTGAAACACTTTGTTTCGAAAGTTTGTGATGGTTTGTTTTCGCTTCCCACCGGGCTTCGAGTTGTATTCAAATGGTGGTCAAACAGTGGAAATAACGAGTACCCTTGGATTTTCGGAGATGGTTTCACAATTGGTGAAGACATCACTTCGGGGGTTGATGTCATTTGTCTATTTTATTTCGCGTCGCCTCATATGGTCAAATGTTGTCTAATCGCATTGAGAAAACATTACCCAGAAGAGCAAACAGAATAATGGGGCAGCGCTATTGAATGATTGTTGTTGAAAACAGTGTCCGCACGAAAATGTCAGATGAATCAATGTCAGCTGTGTGGTGCTGTCGAATGACGAACAAAAACAGAAGGATGAAAAAAAAAGTTCGAACGCGTGTCCACATAAATTACCGTGGGTAGTGGAGACTTCTTCAACGCTGACGATGAAGTGGAATGACTCTTCAGGTTGAGTGATTCCCAAAAAAATAGCTTGCCTTGCCAGAAAAATGTTATTCTTTTGAAGCATTATCGCAGGTGTACAGTATACATCTTAAAGGTTAGAGGAAAATGATGTCACGATTGGTACTAGCAATGCTCTCCGTATAGTAGCGTTTACAAGTTCATCTGAAGTTCTTACTGTAGTGTTTTCTACCACACAGCTAGATGGTTAGAGTTTGTAAGATTAAATATATGTTTGATTTAACCGTTGATAAATATTTCCTGCAAGAGGAAGTACAATTTGTAAAATAATGTCATTTTCAAGACAGTTTCCATTCCTAAAAACTGCTTCGATTCATATATCTCAGCCACTTCTTCCTGCTACCTGATCACCACCGTAGGTACTTGAATCAGGCACTTGAAAATGCACCGGCGGATCTCAATATGTACCTTTCTCAAGTCTCAAGCGAAACGCGACACTGTTGCCATCAAGCTCAAGAGAACTTGCTCTCCTGGCCGTAGATTCCCGCAGGTCGCAGGTGTAGATCTGAAACTGTCCACAATAAGTGAAACAGTAGAAGCAAAATCTAATGTTTACTTTGTTCTCATCGATTTGGATCTGTCGTGCGTTGAGCAGGACTGTTGAGAGTGTTGTGTACTCGGACATGCTTTAAATAGCTCAGACCTGTTCAGGCACCGCATGTTAAGACTTTATTAAAGATGTTCACGATAAAATCAGGACGCCCGTAATAGCTACTCATACTACTCATACTAGGGCCCATATAGCCGAGGCGGTAAACGCACGGGTATTCAGCATAACCATGCTGAGGGTGACGGGTTCGATTCCTGGTCGGTCCAGGATCTTTTCGTAAAGGAAATTTCCTTGACTTCCTTGGGCATAGAGTATCTTCGTGCCTGCCACACGATATACGCATGCAAAATGGTCATTGGCAGAGGAAGCTCTCAGTTAATAACTGTGGAAGTGCTCATAGAACACTAAGCTGAGAAGCAGGCTTTGTCCCAATGAGGACGTTACGCCAAGAAGAGAGAAGAGAGAGAGACTACGAGCTTAGAAGAAAGCTAACGGAGGTTTCAGAAGATATAAAGAGGTCAATCTAGGGGATTGAGTGCATTTCAGAAGGCTTTATAGGTGTTCAAGGGGATTTCAGAGGCGTTACAGGGAATCTCAGGGTGTCTCATTGGAGTTTTAAGGGATCTCAGGAGGATTCAGAGGAGCTTCAAGGGTGTTTCAGGAGATTTTATGGGTGTTTCAGGGAGTCTCAGGAGTGCTTGCTTGGGAATTTCTGAATCTCAAAGACGTTATAGAGGTGGATGTAGGATTCGTTTATTCTACATCATGGCGTCACGGACAACAAATTTGAATTTATTTGCTCTAGTGGTTTCACGGGGTCTCAGGGGCACTTCAGGGAGTCTCAGCTGGGTCAACAGGGGGTTTCAGGGGATCGCAAGGTTCGCAGGGGTGTTTTAGCATTTTAGGTACGGCCATGGAGGTTCCTGAATCAATCTAAAATGGCCTCAAATCTCCTCAAACGCATCTGAAAGGGATTTAAACCCTATACAACAAATTTTAAATCCCTGAAACCCCCTTTAAACCCCTTTGGATTGCCCCTGAAAGGTTCCAGTGTATTTCGAGAAAAATGCGTGGAAAATCCGGACAAGAACTCCCGAAGTATATATTTGAGCAATCCTAAAGAGGCATCTAAGAGTATGCCAGGATTATTACTATTACTTATTAGGTTTATTTACGAGGCTTTCAGCCCTATAGGCTGGTTCGCCTCGGAAGGATGCCAGGATTATTTTTTGTAGACATTTTGGGAAGATCAGTGGGGATTACTTTAGAAAATCTCTTGGAGAAATCTTATGCCAATCGCAGCAAGAAGTTTCAGAAGCAACTACAAAGAAAAGCCCTGAAAAAAAAACACAGAAAGAAATCTACGATAACTCCGGAAGAAAATTTGGGAGAAAATTTTAAGAAAATATGTGAAAAATTCTGATAGACATCAAGTGAGCAACACTAGAAGGAATCTTCCAAGATAAATTCCCGGAAAAGCCCTGAAGGAAATCTAGGGAAAACTTCAAGAGGAATCCTGTGAGAACCTTCGAGAAATATCTCGGGAGAAACTCTCGACGAAAGCTTACAATTATTTCTAATTGAAATTGCAGAAGGAACTCTGGGAGAAATCCCATGGAGATCCGTACCGCGAAAACCTCTGAAAGAAATTGTGAGCTGAACTCCTGAAAAAAAAAATCCAGAGAACCCTTTGGAAAAACTTTAGGAGAAATCCAGGAATACTTGCTGTACAAATTCTGTAAGGAATCGTTCGTAAATCTATTGTAAAAGTGTTGCGCAAAATATTTTAAGAGAACACCGGGAAGACCTATAGAAGCTCGTGTCTCTGGAGCTGACCAAGTGATTCCTGATAGCTATGAAAAAACTCAACTTCAGACGAAAACTATTTTGGGATTGGCTTTCTCAGCCATTGAGTCAAGACAAGTATTTTATACTGTTTCAACGCCTATTTTTATGTGGTCTTCTTCAGGGATTGTATTGTCTACCGTCTACCGTCATGAATAATTTCTCCTGATTTGACCATGAGAGGAGAGATCTAGGGAGAGATGGATTTTTGATGTCTGCTGAGAGAAATTTAATGTGGAATGCTAAGAAAAACAACGTTAAAGAAACGAATCTTTAGAGAAATTCTAAGAGGTTTCTATGAATGACATCCAGAAAGAATCACTGATGGATTTTTTGGAGAAATTCTTGTGGGCAAATTTCTGGATAAACTTAAACTCCCATCGTTTATCTAAAATTTTCAGCCTCTTATCGGAATCGCGAGCTTGACAGAAATATCTACTTGATCTAGACGTCCTCCTTTTTACCCTTCTTACACCCATAAGAAGGGTATAAATACCGCTCGAAAAACCGACTTTCGATCCGAGGCCCGCAGGGCCGAGTCTCATATACCAATCAACTCAGCTCGACCAACTGAGCAAATGTCTGTGTGTGTGTATTTTTTTTCCTTCTAAATAAATAGGGGGGATAATCTGCTCAACAGACACCCTAACAGAAGGTTAGGGAAGGGTAGGTCTGACAGGCCGTCTTCTACAACAAAAGTAAAATCCAGGACTACTCTCTCCTCGTACCCACTAAACCATTCCTATGGTCGCCAAACCCTACGTCTCTCCGGAACCACCAAGAAGGTATTGCTTCAGAGAGGGGCTAGTGCACATCGCACCCACAAGGTTAGCTGCGTAGCCTGCAGCAACGAACATCGATGATTCGCTTTGGAGAGTCCATCACGGTAGCATGCTGGCGCTTAGCCAGTTTCCCGAGTGGTCCTCGCCACTCCCTTTGTCCTCGGAAGGCGGGCAGGGTCAACCCCGCCCGCACCCTACTGCTGAGCGGACATCAGGAACTGATGCCCACGTGCAACCCGATCTGACCTGCCCGTAAGGAAGGGTATCACTACCCTTCAGGCCCTATCAGATGCACCCGTAGGTTGCAGACAGCAGGATCTCACCGACCCTTGCCGGGGACCCCTTTCCAACCGCGGGCTCGGATCCAACCCAGTAGACCGACGCCACGACAGCACCGCTACCGGGACTTCCTCTCCGCGGCCACTTAATCGTTGTAAGGGTCGATCTCGACCGCAGGGCACCGGTATGACCTACGAAGCCGACTCCAAACCCCTGGACCACCTCTTGTACTGCATCTGGACTAGCCACTCTCCGAGTCCACGCGCCACCTCCTCTGTAGTTCCCAGACGATATGGGTGCTAGCCGTTGAAACGGCGTTCCAGCCAAACTCATCCCTACACATCCTCTGGATCAAGTTGTCCGGAGATGTGTCCTCTCCGCATGTGGCAAGCATGCGGTCACGCATTGTGCGAAAACGCGGGCACACGAACAAAACGTGTTCCGCCGTTTCCTCTAAACCATTGCACGCTGGGCATTCGGGAGAATCCGCATGCCCGAAACGGTGTAGATACTGTCGGAAGCAACCATGACCTGTAAGGACCTGTGTCAGGTGGAATGTAACTTCCCCATGGCGCCTATTAATCCAACTATCTACCCTCGGTATCAACCTATGGGTCCACCTTCCTTTGGTGGAACTGTCCCACGCGCGCTGCCATTTGACCATAGAGGCCATCCTGGCAGTCCTGCGTATGCCTCTTGTGCCGCGCATTTCGAAGCACTCCATGTCCTCACTGATAAGAATGCTGATAGGCACCATACCAGTAATGACGCAGAGAGCGTCGTGTGTCACGGTACGGTATGCGCTCGCAACCCTCAGGCACATAAGCCTGTAAGTACTTTCCAGCTTCCGTCGGTAGCATTTAGTACTTAGCGCGGTGCCCCACGCCGGGCCGCCATACCTAAGTATGGACGTAGCAACACTAGCCAGAAGCTTGCGCTTACTGGCGTACACCGCAGAGCTATTGGACATCATCCGGGACAGTGCCGCAATAGCTGTGGAGGCTCTTTTACAGGACTTTTACAGGCTTTGACAGGATAGTACAGTCTCCTACACTGATCTCCGTCTGCTGCTCCGACTTCAGGTTGTTAACAACCGTCACCTCTGTCTTGTGGTGAGCCAGCTCCAGTTTCCTGGACCGCATCCACGCCTCCACAACCTTGATCGAGTGGTTGGTAGTCAACTTTACCTCCTCGATCGTTTCACCGTAGACTTCGAGCGTAATGTCGTCGGCAAATCCAACAATCACCACTCCCACTGGATACTCTAACCTCAACACCTCGTCGTACATGACATTCCATAACACCGGACCCAGGATGGAACCTTGCGGGACTCCTGAGGTTATGTGAAAGCACTTCCGACCCACCTCCGTGTCGTAGACTAGTACACGATTCTGAAAGTAACTTCCGAGAATCTTGTATATGTACTCCGGTATCCCCAGACGCAAGAGCGCATCGGCAATAGCAGACCAGCTGCCGCTATTAAACGCATTCCTTACATCCAGAGACACTACCGCGCAAAAGCGAATTCCCCTCCTCTTAGGCTCGAGTGCTTTCTCGGCGGTTTTTGTAACCGACAAGATAGCGTCTACGGTGGACCTCCCCTTCCGGAAGCCGTACTGGTTACTCGAAAGACCATTTTCGCCCTCGGTGAACCGCAACATTCTATTGAGGATGATCTTTTCGAGCACCTTCCCCGCCGTGTCAATCAAGCATATTGGTCTATATGCCGACGGGTCTCCGGGTGGTTTCCCCGCCTTTGGCAATAGTACCAGGCTCTGCCTCTTCCAAGCTTCTGGGAAAACTCCCTCGTCCAGGCATTTCTGCATAGTAGACCTGAACATCTCGGGAGCCTCTGCAATGGCTACTAGACTGGGTCAACAAAGTCGATTTTTTGGAACAATGCTTTTTCGATTCCTTTTTGCATCCTAAACAACTGTGCAGAATTTGAGAGCGATTGGTTGCGTCCCCGCATTCCGCTTTGCGATTGAAGTTTGTATGGAATTTAGTATGGGAAAACGTGATTTTTTGCATTTTTCTCATAAATTGAAATTTTTCGTCTAAAACTATCTAACTAATGACGTTTAAGCATAGCGTAGGATATGCCGAAAAACTTTGCCGAAGACCGCAAAGTGATCCGACACTTGTGAAAAAAGTTATAACGCACAGATTGCCTGGTGGTGCTTATCATTTAACATGTAAAGGAATAATATCAATAAGAAAATCTCAGTTTTTGGCCTAAGTTACCAAGCGAATAACTTTTTTCACAAGCGTCGGATCACTTTGCGGTCTTCGGTAAAGTTTTTCGGTATATCCTAGGCTATACTTTAACGTCATTAGTTAAACGGTATTAGACAGAAGAATTCAAGTTATGAGTAAAATGCAAAAAAGTATGTTTTCCCATACTAACTTCCATACAAATTTCAATCACAATGCGGAATGCGGGGACGCAACCAATCGCTCCCAAATTTTGCACAGTTGTTTTGGTCGCAAAAAGGAGTCAAAAAAGCTTTGTTCCGGGTTGATGCGGTCAAATTTAAAGTTTCTCCATACAACGTTGACCCACTCTAATGGCTACTTTTAAGGCCAGGTTGGGAACTCCGTCCGGACCTGGGGCCTTACCTACGCTAAGGGACTTAGCTATCCCCACAAGTTCCTCATCGGTGACTCTCTCCTCATCGCCAGCCCCAGTCCCCGGCTGTCCTACGAAAGGAGGCCAAGGGTTAGGATCATGACGCGGAAAAAGTCCTCCAATGATCCCCTCCAACATCTCTGGAGATTGCTCTGTAGGAGCCATCACACATCTCGTCTTGGCCATAACGATCCTGTAAGCGTCACCCCACGGGTTCGTATTGGCACTCTGACAGAGACCCTCAAAGCAGGCCCTTTTGCTTGCTCTTACCTCGGTCTTAAGCGCGGCTTTTGCAGCGGCGAACACCACCCGCCGTTCGTTTCGCTCTTCCTCTGATCGTGCTCGCTGCATCCGCCGCCTAGCCCGTAGGCAGGCGCGGCGCAGGTCCGCAATCGCGTCGGTCCACCAGTAAGCCGGTGGCCTCCCATTTCTAGGGTGGACTCGCCTAGGCATGGTCGCATCACACGCACGTGAGAGCACCGCTACCAGCTCGTCGCCGTCTAAACCGATTAAGTTTCGCTCACGGCGGAGCGCCTCCCTAAATACCCCTTCATCAAAGTATGATGTCTTCCACCTGTGAGTCTTGCCTTGGCCTAGCCGCCTCTTCTTCTATCCGCTGTCTGCTGTTATTGTAGTCGATGCTGTAGCGAACCGCCAGGTGGTCGCTGTGAGTGTAGCCATCATCTACTCTCCAGTTCGGACTATTTGTTAGGCCAGGACTACAAAAGGTCACGTCAATAATTGACGCCGCTCCGTTTCGACTATAGGTACTCTTGGTACCGACGTTAGCCAAGTTGACATCTAAGATGGCCAGTGTTTCTAGCAGGATCTGACCCCGCTGGTTCGTGAAACGGCTTCCCCATTCCACGGCCCAGGCATTAAAGTCGCCCGCTATTACCACCGGCCTTCGCCCTGTTAGCACGGTCGTTAAGCGGTCCAGCATTTGCGTGAACTGCTCGATCGGCCACCGCGGAGGCGCATAACAGCTACAGAAGAAGACCCCGTTTACTTTGGCGACCACGAAGCCCTCATAGGTAGTAGACAACAACTCCTGCACGGGGTATTTACCCGTCGTCCATATCGCCGCCATTTTTCTGGTCCCATCTGAGGCCCAGTTGCCGTTGCCGGCGGGTACTCGGTATGGGTCCGAAATGATGGCGATATCCGTCTCCCACTCAGAAACCGCCTGACAAAGCAGTTGCTGAGCCGCATCACAGTGGTTCAGGTTCAGCTGCGTTACCTGCACTGTGATTTGTTGTTCACTGCGGCTTTCTTAAAGGCCGGGCACCCTGGACCACCCATCGGATGTCTGTTTTTCGAGGTTTTCCCGGTACAGATCATGCAGATGGGCGGATTCGTGCAGCTTTGGGCCTTATGACCTTCAACGCCGCATCGCCTACACAGTTTGCGCCTGTCGGGGCCTTTACAGTCCCACGACTTGTGTCCTGGTTCCAGACACCTGAAGCAAACCTCTGGTGGCTTGTGGAATGTCAGGTGACATATGTGTGTGTGTGTGTGTGTGTGTGTATGTGTGTGTGTGTATGTGTGTGTGTGTATGTGTGTGTATGTGTGTGTGTGCGTATGTTACAAAAAAAGTCACGCACGTTTCTCAGCCGTCTGATATCCGATTTGGATTCTCTTAGTTGCAAATGAAAGCTATAACATCCTAGTAGAACCCTATTGAATTTTATAACGATCGGACATTTGGTTGCCGAGATATCTTTCGATGAGTACTCTGAAGTCATATAGGTTAGCTTTTTGAGAGATTTTTGACATTTAGCATATTGATGAATATCTCAGCCGTCTGTCTACCGATTTGAGTTCTCTTGGCAGCAAATGAAAGCTACAACATCCTAGTAGAACGTTCTGAAATTTTATTTCGATTGGACATTTGGTTACTGAGATATCTTTCGAAGAGTACTTAGGAGTTATACAACTAAACTTTTTGAGATTTTTAACAAAGTGTATCAAACTAAATATCTCAGTACAGCAAAATTTTCACACTTGTTCGCTACCTAGCGAATTCTAACATATCTATCATTTCATTATCCACTTTGATCTCTACTCCCTTATACTTATGAGTAGAAAGAGACCGATATAGCCACAAAATCATCAAATTTGAATTTATATATTGTGGGAAAAATGCAAGAACTGGACAGCCAAAATAACTAGCTAATTCCAAAACTGATTAGCATAGTAGATATATTATTTTTGTCCTTTTTACACCACAACCATGAATACTAAGTACACTGTGGTGCATACTTGATCGGACAAACGCCGATTTTCATACAAAATGGCCAAGTTTGAGATGCTGTAACTATGGTTTGCTTTGATGGATTGAGCTCAATTTTTGACACGGAACTACAAATATGCTGAATTTTGTGTATACAAAGTATAAAATGTTTTCGTTCACAGGTCTGGGCGTGGCAAGGCGTTGAAAATATTGCAAAAGTGATCGGACAGCGGTACCCCTTTGGTTTACACGCGTGCCGCTGTTCGATCACTTTTGCAATTTTTTCAATGCCTTGCCACGCCCAGACCTGTGAACGAAAACATGTTATACTTTGTATACACAAAATTCAGCATATTTGTAGTTCCGTGTCAAAAATTGAGCTCAATCCATCAAAGCAAACCATAGTTACAGCATCTCAAACTTGGCCATTTTGTATGAAAATCGGCGTTTGTCCGATCAATTTTGCACCACAGTGTACTTCGGAGCAAATTTATTCGACTGATTAAGAGATGTTAGACAAAGCGTATCTGGCTTATTTTCTTATCAGTTTGTTTATCGATTCAAGATCTTTTGGCAGTTAACAAAAGATACATAATTCCTGAATAAGTAAGATATTTTTTTTTGTCTGGCATTTCAGGTAGTTTAGTCCATGATCCATGATGATATTTTGGAAACCAATCCACTAGATGCCAAATCCACAATATTTTCTAGAACTTTTGGTCCATCACTCAAAATGAATATGTTAAATACAAATAAAAAACAATAATTTTAATAAGTGTAAGAAGGGTTCTGTTCACCATAGGTGGATTAAATCGGGTTTTTACTTTAGTAAGGACATATTTTATTTGTGGATTAAACTTGCTCTCCGAATATAAATCTTGGAAAATCTCCAACTTCTATGCGACACCACAAGCTTCCAGTAAAGAGTCTTCAGAATTACTCGTAAAAAAAATGTTTTGACAGTTCTGCACCACACGCATGTAGTAAACGCTCATGTTCGAAAACTTTTTATTCATACCATCTTTACTTTTAAGTAGATACTAGAAAGTTCGCATGTGTTTATTCATACGACCCAATGTTTGTTTCAAACTTGTGGTAGAATAATAAGTAGAGTACAGTAGACGTTCGATAACTGCAACATGTTTACGTTTCACTTAGCGAACAAAATTCGGTAACTGCAACGTCAGAAAGGCGTCAACAACCCATCGATTGACGTTAAATGAACGAAAACTTCATTCGATTGTTCATTTGGGCTAACCTGGCACACCGTTTTGACGGATAGCGGTGCGATAACTGCAAATTTGTTGCTCTTACCGGACTTGCAGTTAAATAGCATTGCAGTTAAACCGTTTGCACCGACCGAACGTCCACTGTATAGTAGAATTTCCCCGTACTTCTTTGCAAACTTCATGCTCCAATCAAACCAACTGCGTTCATCTTTGAAAAAATAATAATATAGCGCATTTAGTGCACCACTGGATTATCGGACGAGTTTTCAAGAGTGCGAAAACGTAAATGAAAGTGCCCGAATGTAACAAATTATCTCGGTGTGTTCAGAGCGCTTGTGACATCAACTGCATTCGATGCAATCGCGCACTTTTATTAATATTTTCGCACTTATGAAGACTGAGTGCGCATTCCAGTGGTGAACTGAATGCGTAATAATCAATAAACAGAAAAAGTCGTGTATGAAGTTCAGCGTTTCCATAGTATACATATGTTTTTCATTCAATAGACTACCCGATTGGTGCACACCCACAGTTGATCAGCAGGAGTAAATCCATTTTATTTTGTATGGTGAAATGCATCTAATCTTGAATTACTTGAAAAAGAAAGCTTTAACTGAAAAAAATATTTTGTAGGCTTAATAGTAGTCGCCATTGTGCATAACCACTACCAAATATTTTTTTTCGAATAATGTATTCCACTTCGATAAATTTGCCTTTAGATGCTATTTGCCATACAATATTTTTACGATTTACTTTTAGCGATTTTTCGCGCATAGAAGCTAGCGCCACATTGGTCGATGCGGAGAGTAGGCAAACAGCCGATGTAATTAATTCATTTTCAGAAACGCACGATTTTGTGTACATTTGTTACATACGGTGTTTTGTATTGTAAGACTTGATAATGTGCATTACCCTTTATAGGGCACTGCATGAAATGCTTTCCTTCTCTTTCACTCTTACAGAAACTTTGTAAACAACAAGGCCACGAAACGTCAAAATCCCATACAAAATCAAAACAGTGCAGTGCCCTATAGAGAGCACGTGTGAAACACCCATTAGACGTTTGTTTATGAATGAAGGTGACAGCTTTTCGTTTGTTTGAAGTGAAAACAGTTTTTTTTTTCAAGTGGTTTGCAATGGACGAGAATGAATTGTTTCGTGCGTTTTTCAACACGTTTGTAAAAGCGTATCCGGAAAGTAAGAAATCAGTGTGCTAATCCGATGCTGTTCAATTCTGGAATCAGACAAGGGACAAAGAATCTGAAGATAAATAGGATGTATCCGTTCGATCCAAATTTGTGAACTGGAGGCGCGTGGCTTAAATCGAAAAGGTGAGTTGTTACAGTTTTTGAGTAGATTCGCCACTATGATCCCGCAGATAGATGAAAATTCTTCAAACTGAACAGCTTTCCGTTGAAGTTTCGCCTCAACCGATTGGATTTAGCTGTCCGCTGGCCAGCGCCACCGCAGAAAAAAAATAAAGTAAGCTAAATGATGTGACGCAGCAGGATGCTCGTTTAAGAATCGCGATTCGACTGGGTTGATGTCTACGAGGAGTTCAATGAACTTCGCGAGCCATTAAAAAAGAATAAGAAGTTGATCGCAATACAAGAAAGTCAGCAAAAATGTAGTTTCAAAGCAAAAGTTGATCGAGGCAATTTCGGAAGCAGTTAAGTAAATTGCAACACGTTCAAATATTACATGACCGAGTTAAAAAAATGTAAGAAGCTTTGCACTGCAATGATCTGATCATTCGTGCAAATTGCTACACTAGTAGGTCCAGATGAAGTTTCATTCCTTAGCCAGAATGACAAAGCAAGGGTTGTCAGTTGTCATTGGACCAGCTACAGCAAACAAACCAGCTCCCATGCTCATGCATGTTGAATACAAAGTCACTCTGCCAGACCATGACTGGGATGTGGCACAGTGTCACAAACAAATACCGTCTGTCACAGCAGCTATCGAAGTTAAATGCAACGGATTAGGACAGGTGGAAGCAGTTGAGTACTCAGGCCAAACTTATATCGGCATCCGCTCAGGTAAGCCCGCATTTTCTACTGCCTATTGAGAACGGCTACCAGAGACCAGGTTTCAAGCTTTCCAATAGTAATCGTGTTGAACATAATCGACGCTTTCAAAATTCTGACGAAATCTAACAGATTTTTAGATACACCTGTATGATCTGATTTGTTCGTCGATTAAAATTCATAGAACGAAAGATTTTGTTCGTTTTGTGGTCTTGTGTTCCAAAAATGACACAAGTCGTAAGAAATATTCTTCCATGACGGGTAGCAGCAATGCGGATACAGCAAGCTCTAAATCAGGCTAAGGATGATGACAAGTTGGACGTCGTTTGACAAGATGGAAGCTGCTGAAACGTATCTCGAGTAGTTCAAATAGAAGAGCATCTGCAAAATCTGCGATTTGATGAATAACAAGTGTGTGGAACACTGCCAACCCCATTACACAAGCAAAACAGGACCGTTCGAAAATCCTCCCTGCCATATCCTGGGCAACCAAGCTAGCTCTAGCACTTAATGCTCCAAGAATAACGTTTGACGAGAGAGCCATGGTCCCCCATCATCATCGGTGTGGTCAACCATTACTGTTCCCATTCACGCCCGGGAAACTTTTTCCAACTCGTCGAAAGCGATAGTATTTATTCCGTTCGTTCAAGCGGTCAGCCTGTAGTCCGCCTGTCCGTGGATGGACGAGCAGCGATCAAAAGATTTTTTTTTTTCAAAAAGAAGCTTAAGGAGCCGGAAAAATTGCAAGCTTGTTTTATTGCAACGGTGGATAAAAACAAATAAAACAACATGAACATAAAACGACGATGGAAGTACAGAAACGGGACTTGTTGTAAGCGCTTCGGTGCGACTTGGGTAAATGGTTTGATTTGGACATTTAAGTATTTTGGACGGCTAAAAAGAGGTAAAATCCAGAATGAATCCAACAATGGTTAATAGTTCTCGTCCTACACTTATCAAAAGTTTTGCTGCAGTTGTATAACAACAAGTCCTCTGCAAAGTGATCCTTAACCGGATACAGGTGAAGATTGACGCAATTCTTCGTCGGCAGCAAACAGGATTCCGTGCCGGATGATCATGTGTGGACCATATTGTCATGCTCCGTATCATTCTGGAGCAAATCAATGAATTCCACCTGGTGTTCATTGATAACGAAAAAGCTTTCGACCGTCTCAATCACGGAAAAATGTGGGAAGCCCTCAGGTGCAAGCATCTCCCTGAGAAAATCATCGGCCTCATTGAAGCACAGTACAGGGCATTTTCGTGCAGAGTACTGCACAACGGTGTTTTGTCCGATCCCATCCGGGTCGTTGCTGGAGTGAGCACAACGGCGCTCTGATATGCAGAGCAAGCTTGATAATCTTCCCGACTAGAAAAATATATCAAGTTTATAACACATTGTGTTATGATGTTATGAATTTTTTCTATAACTCATTATGTTATAAACTAGATGCAGGATGATGTTAAAATAACTAAAATCGTAACAAAAAGTACACCGATCTAATCAAAATAATAACCTATTTTGTTATAATCAGATCAAAATTCTAACACAATATGATATAAATTTTAGCTTCAAGAAAACTAGTTTCTATCATATTTTGATACAATTGTGTAAAATGATGTTCTGAATGTCAAGGAATCAAAACTAAATTATTTCACAATGAGTTATTGAACAACATTTATAACACAATATGATACAATTGAGTTATAATATTTTTAAACACCAAAGATGTTAAACATGATTATATCACAATGAGTTATACATATCATGGTTTGTTATAATTATGTTATATTTTTGTTAGAATCTTCTAGTCGGGTTGCCAGTCGCTCCTCGGCCTTACCATCAACGTCAACTAGACCAAATCGTTAGATGTAAATACTGTCAACTGTTCCAGCTTAACAGCTCTTTACAGTAGCTGGGCATGCAGTGGAGAATGCAGAGACCTTCAATATCTTGGTAGCCAAATGGCGGCTGATGGTGGCACCAAGATCGACATAGATCGAGTTTAAGAAACGTTTGGATAACAACCAGATTAGTCGACGCACCAGAATCCGAATTTTCAACTAGAACGTAAAATCTGTGCTGCTGTACGCCAATGAAACTTGGTGTGTATCAGTGGAGAACACCCAACGACTGCAGGTCTTCATCAATAGATGCCTGCGGTATATAATTCGTGCATGGTGGCCTCACAATTGAATCTTCAACTTGGAGCTCTATCGACGATGTCGGATTGTGTGTCGATGTCGAAATTTGCAAACAAGCATTAGATTGAAACTCAGCAGAGGCAGATTCAGAGGCTCGAGGCGGCTCAGCCTCAACAACGATATCAAGAAAGTCAACAGAAATTGCACCTGGCTACAGGCAAAGAATAAGAATATCAAGAATGCCCACTCCGCCGATGCTCGGGGGACACTACCGCAGCGCTATCTGCGGATGAAAGTTCAACTTTCATGCGATAGTGTGCGTTGCTGATTGTATGCAGATACCAAAAATACGCACACCATCTTCCCTTATGACAAATCACGAATACTGTTACATAGAGCTTCCACCTTGAAACGCTTAGAGAGCGCCACTTGTTTTGCCGCTTGACGTTTTCCTAGAAAAAGACAAGAGAGGGCATTCTCTCTATTTTATTCTTTGCCACAGGTCAAGGCGCACAGGAGGAGATCTTACAATTCGTCCCTCTGCACCACCGTGGAAGCTCAGGACTAAAAGTAAATAAGTTATTATTCTACGAAATATGCCATAACTACTAACGCTCACGACTGACGCTAACGCTAACCCCAAGTAACATTTTAATGACCAATTAGTCTTGTAGAGGTTTAAAGAACCGTCATGAAACCTTATACCTTTTATTTTAGTTTCATGATGGTTTCAAGAACTTCCTCTAGTATATTTGACTAAAAAATGTTACTTGGGACGCTTATTCTAAAATTGAAAGTTTTCACATGAACTGGATTATTCTCATTTGTCAGCCGAAAATGTATAATTATGCACTTGATATCTCATTTCACTTTTGAACAGTAACACCCAAATCAAATTCTAAACTAGAGCATACTGCGACCACGACCCCACTATTCGCCTCGCACAGAAAAAAAAAACCAAAGATGGAGTTGGTTTTAATTCACGTTCCAACTGCCGAGGAAAATAAAATGTGGTCAACTTCAAATTGTCCAACGATGGCTCTTGACGCTGGATGACCGTAAGGTTGAGCAAGGGTGAGCATAAAGCAGCCCAGTGCAGTGGTTGAACAGAAATAATCTTCGACTATACGGTCAAAAGCACATTCATAATGTCGTTTGTTGAATGCCCAGCGACGACGACGACAACGATGACGACAGCGACCGGCGCGGTGGAGGAAATTAAAATCATGCTTCCGCAAATAGACACGAGACCATTTGGAAATTTTCGCAAAACCGGACCAAAAGAAAAACCGGCGGAGCATTCAGATTTAGCGGGAAAATTTCCCGGAGGGAGGCAGCCAGAGAGATGGAGAGAGAGAGCGAACAGGAGTAATAATTCTGTATCTCGCTTCAAGAGTCCAATCATAAATTTAATTTTTGATTTATTTAATCTACCCATTGAGGTGAAGCGAGCTGGTACATCTGATCCGTATTACAACCATCAATTGAAGTGGCTTCCCGCCGTTGTTTACGCTCCCTTGGTTCTTTTTTATCGCGTCTGAACGGGGAATCCTCTCGAGTTGTGTTTTTTTTTATTTCACTCGTAGGTATCCTATCCCAGGTCAAATCACAATTGCAGCATCCCGGAGGTAAACTGTATTTATATTGTATGTTTTCTGTGTGTACACAATTTCTAAAATATCCAGCCCCGCGCGCACACCTCTCGAGTCTCTTCGCGTGCCTACGTTGCAATTGGGTTCTTTAGGGGTATCCAGATTATTGCATCATCGGAATCTCCGTCCAAAAATTAGTCGAAATCCAAAATTTCATCATTTTAGGTGCCCGGGAACTATTTTTAAAAATCATTTAAAGTTTGTATGGGGAAATTTTTTTGTTCGGGGCGAACTGTCACTTTATCGATTGAACTGTCATTCTAGCCACGGAAATTAAAACTGTTTTGTTTATTTAACCATCAGAACAAAGGAATCGGAATGCAATAAAATCACGTTATACTCAGAAAAATGAGCTCTTTCGATTAGGCTAAAGAAAAAGGCAATATTTAATTCACTAAACAACCCAATTGAGAAAGTTTAAATTTTAATTAATTTTTTCCACTCGCGGTTGCACACGGTCGATTTGAAGGGTAATTGAGAGAGATTTGTTCATGGTGGGCGCCCCGGCATGCGGATGGCTTTGAGGCTCGGAGTGGTCAATACCTAGTTGAAGTGATTCACGAGTGGTTGGTCAGCCACAGTTTGGCACGTGGTAGCTTACGTTAGTAACCACTTCTCGTACATTGAACAATAATTGATGCTAATTAGGTGCAGTTTCAACAATTTTTGGTGATTTAGTTGAACAATTTTGATTTTTCAGGTTGTGCTGCGTTATCATGTATATGTGGTACCGTAAAACGGGGTATCATTGATCAGCGGGGTAACATTGATCGGCTTGACCGACCTCATGAATGTTCAAACAAGCATTTTATATTGAATCAGTTTTTGCTATCGAATGATATCTCGCTATTGGCTAATATTTAGCTACTAAATGACATGTAATTTATGAAAATTGAATTTCATGAACATAGAAATAAATCGATTTTTCCATAACTTTGTTTCGTAACGCAATGATATACATAGTCAAACATTCATGCACGGCATGAATACTAGATACAATATGAGGTTCGAAATCACCGTATTACTTGAATATGATATCCTAGAGTTGGGTTTAATAACCGAAAGTTTTATGAAAATTTTACTTTTCAATAAAATATATGATTTATTGAAAGTAGGCTATCATCCCCTTTCAGAATAACGCATATCGACAGGATAGAATCAGTACAAAAACAAAGTTTCTGAAGGGATGATCGTGAATTGCGAGTAAAACCCCTAGCGCTGTGATTCTGTGTCCCGTTTTTCGATTAAAACCCGATCTAAACTGAAGCATCGTCGTTCTAAGTGTTCGGTAGTAGCGTCTTTTGACGAAGACAGTGAAGGTTGGCAGTTTAATTGGTTGTCGTCTTCAGATTAATTCTGCCAAAATCGGTGATAGTTGTTTTGTTGCTATTAGCTGCCATCTTATCACACTGGTTCATTCGAGCTTTCATCAGTCAGCCTGGGCACTCAATGTTCACTCGGTCGGCGATTTCTAAAACGAATCTCACACAACCAGAGAGTATGACGAGTAAAACCAAAACAACCTTGTCGGTGTCTACACCTGTGTTGACCGAAGCAGAGAAACTGAAACGTTCCAGAGATGATGTTGCTGATGGACATGTAAAATCACTGGACGAGCTTTTACTGAGGATGCAAAACATGTTTGATAACACTAACACCAAGATTGAAACTGCAGTGGATAGCTGTAAACGTGATCTACAGGCAGAGATAAACATACTGCGTGCCGATGTGCGGAAAATCCAATCAGAATGTTCATCTGAAATCAGGCGCCTATCTGATTCAGTAATGGAAATCGGTGTTGATGTTAGAACAAACAAGCAACGTATTTTGGTCGGTGAGAAGAGGAATGATTTGCTGCTTTCCGGAGTTCCCTACCTTGCTGCGGAGGATCTAATGGGCTACGTTACTAGCATTTCAAGTTATTTAGGCTACGGTGCCGATTGCATTCCGCATATCTACCCGAAACGTTTGGCAAGGACCCCGATTCCAGCTGGAGCAACTCCACCGATCGTACTGCAGTTCTCATTCAAGCTTGCAAGAGATGAGTTCTACAATCGGTATCTATCATCTCGTGACCTCTCTCTATCACACCTGGGATTCGACGTGAACAAACGAATCTTCATCAACGAGAATCTAACCGAGGAGGCACGGAAAATCAAGGCATTGGCTATAAAATTGAAAAAAGCTGGTAAACTAATGTCTGTCTACACCAGAAATGGAACCGTTTTCATCAAGGCTTGTGCGGATGCTGCTGTTCAACCCATCTACGCTGAGGACCAACTCCAAGGACTTGCCGAATGATACCTATCCTTGTTTTATTCGCTTCCTTCCAAATCTATCCTTGAATCCGATCACTATTCAATCCGTCATATCTTCCGCTCCTAAAAGTCAAGCACGTACAACCTTTCCTATTGATTGTTTTTCTTTTTCCTTCCAAGATAGTCCTTGATTCCTATCCTGACATTTCCATGTATTCTTCCTTCCTAAAAGTCGGGAATTTTCACTGCTGCTGAATGGATGTACGTTGTTGCTGTTGTTGCTGCTGATGAATGATGCTGTTGCTGCTGCTGTTGGAAGATGTTGTTGTTGCTGCTGTTAATGATATCTGCTGTTGTGTTCTCTTACGCGTCGATGCGTGATGACCCTTTGATAAACTTTGATTACTTGAATTACTACCGATTCCTTATTTTTGTTACTTATGAATCACACTGCTACAATGAAACTTTTGAAATTGTAGTCTGATGAAGACTGATCGCTCAAAATTCAAATTAGTCAATAAGTTCCTTCCATTGGTAGTGGGTGTGTTTTGCCTAAGGTGCTCAAACTTGCTGCTTATTATTGATGCCGGTTGACACGTTAAATCACAATGCTCGAACGAATTATGATATATCCCATATACCACGTGCTGTTATGAACGCGGCTTTGCAATGTGATACTTTGAATGTTTGTCACATGAATGTACAAAGCATTTGTGCTCGTCAATTCAGTAAGTTTCATGAATTTAAGCAGTGTTTTTACAATAGTAAATTAGATCTAATTTGTCTAACTGAAACGTGGCTTACAGAAAATGTTTCTGATGATGTTCTTGGTATTGATGGATACAAACTAATTAGGAATGACCGAATTTATAGTCGTGGTGGTGGTGTCTGTATCTATTATAAAAACGACCTTTCCTGCAAAATATTGGAATTTTCCGAATCAAATGTAAATACAGGTAGTAATGTTATCACTGAGTATTTGTTCGTAGAAGTCTCAACCAATTTCGAAAAATTCTTACTTGGAGTGTTCTATAATCCTCCTCGTTGTGATTGTGCTGAATTCTTGGTGGAAAAACTTACTGATATGTCACTGCGGTTTGAAAAATGCATTCTAATTGGTGATTTCAATACTGACCTAATGAAACATGATAGTAAATCAAATAAATTCCGTAGTGTTATAGATAATTTAGGTTTTGTTTGTGTTGGATCTGAACCAACACATTGTAGTACCGAGAGCAGTTCTCTAATTGACCTCTTATTAGTTAATGATACTGATTTTATCGTAAATTTTAATCAAGTCGCTGCTCCAGGTTTTTCACATCATGATGTGATATTTTCGTCTTTGAATATTCGCCGCACACAGTTTGAAGAGTTTTCGTATTTCAGTGACTATTCTCGTATTGATAAAACTAGTTTGGCAACCGCTTTAAATAGGACAGATTGGTCGTTTTTGTACACTATCAATGATTCTGATTTAGCTTTAAATCTATTGAACCAATACATTTCCGAATGTTACGAAACTTTCGTACCTATTCGCAGGCGTATGCCCAAAAACTGTAATCCATGGTTCAATAATTCGATTTCTTTAGCAATGGTAGAGCGCGATATTGCTTATAGATCATGGATCAATAGTAGAAACCAGCAGGATCACGAGCATTACAAGAGACTACGAAATCGTGTAACGAATATGATAAAAGAAGCGAAATCCAATTATGTTACTTCTGCAGTGAATTCCCATTTACCAAGCAAAAATTTGTGGAAAAAGTTGAAGGATATTAATGTCACGAATAAATCTGCTCCAATGCAGTTCTCCAATACTTGCGAAGAAATCAATGAATTTTTCAGTTCAAATTTTACCGTAGATAATAATTTACCTTCTGTGGCACTTCCGAATGAAAATGGGTTCAAATTTACATTGACTAATGAATTTGAGGTCGCTAACGCTATTAATTCGATTAAATCTAATGCTTTAGGATTAGATGGAATTCCTCTCAAATTTGTTAAATACATTTTGCCTTTTATTATTACTCCTATAACTCATATATTCAACACTATTATTACAAGTGGCAAGTTTCCTGCTGCATGGAAACTTTCGAAAGTAATTCCTATCAGGAAAAAACCTAGAAAAAATGATTTGCAAAATCTAAGACCGATAAGTATATTGTGTGCATTATCCAAAGCTTTAGAAAAAATACTTAAAATGCAGATACAAGGATTTCTTACAACATTTAACCTCCTGCATCCATATCAATCTGGCTTCAGACCAGGTCACAATACCACCTGTGGGCTGTTAAAGGTGCATGACGATATCCATAGAACTATCGATAAAAAAGGAAAGGCATTATTACTTTTAATTGATTTTTCCAAGGCTTTTGATAGGGTATCACATTATCGTTTGTTGAGGAAGCTGTCAACTCAATTTAATTTTTCAAGTAATGCTGTGAAACTTATACAATCTTATTTATCCAATCGTCATCAAGTAGTTCAAGTCGATGGGCAAATATCTAGAAGTGTTGGTATTACATCTGGAGTGCCCCAGGGTTCTGTACTGGGTCCGCTCTTGTTTTCATTATTTATTAACGATTTGCCATCTGTTCTTAGATATTGTAGCATACATATGTTTGCTGATGATGTCCAAATCTATATTTGTTCCACCGACCTTTCTGAATCAGAATTGGCACAATTAATGAACAATGATCTGTCGAATGTTTTAGCCTGGTCAAACTCCAACTTTCTTCCTATAAATTCATCAAAAACAAAAGTGATGGTCATATCACGGTCCCGTATCACACCAAATATGTTTCCTGAAATTAGGATAGGTGCTACTGCTATTGATCTTGTTGATAAGGCATCCAATCTTGGGGTTATTTTCCAAAACGATCTTGAGTGGGACTCCTACATTGACAGTCAATGTGGGAAAATATTTGGATGCTTAAGGCATTTGAAGCAAACAGGGAGTATGTTGCCATCACACATTAAGCTGCGCCTTTTTAAAGCATTAATATATCCGCATTTCATTTATGGATTGGAATTGTTTATTAATGCCTCTGCTAGAGCTCTCTACAGGTTGAAAGTAGCTTTGAATTGCTGTGTACGTTGGATCTTCAACCTATCGTTGTACTCAAGTGTGACGCATCTCCAACCTCAATTGCTTGGTTGCGGCTTCTACGAATTTATCAAACTCAGAACAGTCTTGTCTATGTTTAAAATCATTTCTACTAAAACACCACGTTTTCTATTAGATAAATTACATCCCTTCCAAAGCATTCGTGTTAATAACTATATTATACCACAATACAATACGTCACACTACGGACATTCTTTCTTCGTCCGAGGCATTGTGTATTGGAATCAGTTACCTCCCGAAATTAAGTCATGTAATAATATGTCAGAGTTCCGCAGGCAGAGCACACACCACATTAATGGAAGGAATTAGTTAAACAGTTTAACTTAGGATTAGTACATATAAGGATAGAAATAATAACAGAAATGATATATGAATTCCGATTGCTAAATTTTAAAAGGTTGTACCTTACTTAGCAAGTATTTGTTAAATAAATAAATAAATAAATAAATAAATAAATAAATAAATAAAAAACAATTTCTATTATATGCTCTTCGGAAACTAGGTTGGACAGTATTTCCTCTTCCATCATATGAAGCACGCTGCATGCTTATAAACATTCAGACATTAAAAAAGCATCGCGAGATCGCCATGATCTCATTTGTAAATGATATTATTTCGCAACGAATTAATTCATCTGAAATTTAATCCAAATTCAATTTTTATGCGCCTACACGGCGTCTTCGTAGTCGAACACCATTTGAAACTTGTTATAATCGGACGGATTACGCTAAATTTGGACCAATTAATCAAATGATGTCAATCTACAATAAACATTGCATAATGATTGACTTTACAATGCTTCGGCATAATCTGAAACAATATTTCAATAACAACATAAATAGACACGCATAGTTTGAACGAACTACTTTTTAGACCCCTATAAAAATAATAAAATGCATTAATTAGAAATAGAAAACAAAATTTATGTATATGATTATGTCTATGCACTAGTCTACGTTGGATTGCCGAAATAAACAAATAAAATAAAAAAAGATTCCTTAAGCCATTGCCTACCTTTAGGCGTTATTCGCGTCTTAGAGAGTTTTAATACTAAAATAACTCAAAAAGTACAGAACTTGTAATACTTTGGATAACATATTAGAAACCAGCGACCCCGACAGGTCACGTATTTATAATTGATTCATGTATCTTTATTTGAATATGAAGGGTCAGAATGCCGTTGGTAATGGTACGGTTCTATATTCATTCGAAAACAAGCAGTTACGGTACCATGTTCACTTCTAATTCAAATACAATAATATGAATATAATGCTTTTGGCTCTATCATTTCTTTTACATAATATACACATAAAGCCGCTTCTCTACGACACAACTTACTAACAACAGTTTACTCAAGAATTCATTTACTAATCAAGTCTGTGAGCGTCTAGGTCACTTGTTTATCAACTTACTCAATAACTCATTTACACATTCATTCAAAACAGTCACTCACTTACCCATCAACCCATTAATAAACCAACTCACTTATCAAATCACTCGCATATCAACTTACTCATATACTTATCAACCCACACACTTACAAAATCTCGTTCAACAAGTCGTTCACTTACTCTTCAATTGATTTATTGATTGCTTATTCAGTACCTCCAGCAGTTTGTCTTCGATTTGGTATTAAACCAAAAGTGTTCTTTTTATTTTCTAAATAGGCGATTACTAAGCCACTAATAATTGGGCTAACATATTGAAATAAAAAAGTAAAACTCATCATCTCACTTACCAACAAATTTCAAGCTTGCTTAAATTCTGAAAATGTTCACATATATGTACAATGTACATACCAGTCATTCAATTCAGCAACTTTTTTGTCATTATATTGAATCGGCTTCGTCATATGTCACGACATTTGAGCCTCTTAATTATTTTAAAATCTTTATGTTTGGTTTATGAGCTCAATGCGCATAACTATTTGAATTTAGATTGAAACTGCAAATTGCGAAGAAATAAGGGGGCATCCATTAAGTACGTCACGCTTGGAAGGGGGAGGGGGGGTTTGTGAAAGTGTGACAAGCAATGTATTAGGTATGGGAAAATACCTGTACGAAGGGGGGAGGGGGGGGGGGGTTGAAAATTCTCAATTTTAGCGTGACGTACAGGGTGTTCAATAAGTTCGGATACACCATATAACTTGAATTAATTTCACATCTGTAATTCAAATTTTCAAAGTAAATGTATTTGTTGAAAGGTCATATAACACTGATCAAATATAGCATATGGTTTTGAATAAAGTCTTTTTCTACTTTTTTTTATAAGCCTTAGATGTATCTAAAGTTTGTTAGTTCCGGCACGCTGGAATAATTTTCGATAAGTTGCTCAAGCTACAGAAGTCTAAAACGTTGACTTTTGAGTTTACATCTCACTATACTAAATTAGAATAACTAAATTAATAGACAAAAGCATTACACTGCTATTTCAGTGATGATATGGTGATAAATTTGCAAGTTTAGTCAAAATGTGCTTAAATCTATGAAAAAGGCATAAATACATTATATAAAGCCAATTTTGGTTAAAATTTGCCACAATAGGGATATAATCAAGTTTTGGAAAAGATAATGATAGATTAAACTGAGATATAACGCAGCCTTGCTTTTTGACAAAACAAAAATCATTAAAACAGGTCAGCGGCAATTTCAGCAATTTTAAAGATCAAAATAAAATGAGTCCGTACTTCACCCAATCTGAATTTTACAGATTATTTCGTATGGCCATAGTTGCTACCACTAATGCTGAAGACAACAACCTAATTTGATTTAACTTAACACCATTACTCAATAAAAACTAGACGAAATACCAATGACAGACGTGCGTGCCGGCTGAAAGGATCTTGAGACACATTTGCAATTATTACAAAAGGATAAAGGACAGTTTGTTTCAAAACATATACTGTATTTGATCAGTATTATGTGAACTTTCAATTAATACATTCACTTTGAAAATCTGAATTACAGATGGGAAATAAATTCAATTTTACTGTGTATCCGAACTTATTGAACACCGTGTACTTAATGGATGCTCCCTAACAGTATTTATTTAGCTGGAAAACAAGTTTCGTTCCAGCTGGAGCGTAATGCCAATATAAAAAAGAGTTTATACCATGTAGTATTGAAAAAGCCATGCTATCAGGTGCAGTCGGTTACTAAACATGCTTAATGTATCGGTTTTACGTAGAAATCTTATAGTGGGACTGTTATGCGTAGAATTTCAGTTGTGGGACAGACATGCGTAGAAATTCAACAGTGGGACAATTTGACTTGACATGCTTTTCATTGGCCTTAGAGCGCCTGGTGGAAAAAAGTCAAAATCGTCAAAAAGTAACATGGGACAACTAAATTCCATTTTCTAAGAGAAAATAGAACATTTGTATGGGAAGACTGTAACCCAAATGTTGAACGCTCCTTAAGCTAGCTCATCCTAATGTTGGACGGCTCTCACTAATTGTTGAACGGTTGAAGCTTGGTTCGTGATCGATGACGTATAACCCGACATAAACCTGTCATTGACCTGTTTTTATTTGGGCACCAAACCCATCATAGACCCAATAGTTATCCGATGTGGGTCCAACAGTGGTCCAACATTTGATGAAATTTGACCCGACGTTGACCCGACATCCGATATTTTTTCACTCTGGCGGATTCTTTTCTGGGTTTTTCGTGTTTTGTGCCCAGCTTGTGACAATTCATTTAAATTACAAGGAATCGCTCATTTGAAGAGAGCTCTTGTAGACTAAAAAGTTTTTAAGATTTGACTAGAAGCGAAAACGACAGAAGAAAAGTACGCATTTAAAAGCCCCTGAATCACTCCTGGAAACCCATGGCACCCACTCAACCCCCAAGAACAGTCATGGAACTACCCTGAAATTCCTTGAAAACCCGTGGGTTGCTCCTGGACCCCCTGGAACGCCTTGAAATACTCCTGGGACCCCCTTAACACTCTGAATCCCTGAACGCCCCTGAAACCCATTGAAAACCACTGGAACCTTTCTGAAGCCCTCTGGAACACCCCTAGAACATCCATGGAACGCCCTTGAAACCCCATAAAATGCGCGGTTAGGTAAAGTGAAAAAAATAAAATAGGCATTCATGCCAACATCGTAGGTTATGCCATCAACAATTGGATCATGGATGCATAATGATAGTGTGATAGGAAAAATATTTTTTTCAAATTAAATTACAACGAAAATGTGATTTTAAACAATGTTAAACTGTTAAGGACATTCCTCCAGTTCTTGTAACTAGAAGGTTAGGGTAGAGGATACGGTAGACAGTAGGCTTGAATATATGAAAAAGGTTAGGGTAGAGAGTAGGGTAGACGGTACGATTAAGGACAATATAGACTAGAGAGTACGGTAAAGGAGAGGGCAGTAGTTATGGTAGAATATAGGGTAGTGGGTAGAGCAGATGGTAGGGTTGAAGGTTATGATAGAGCGTAGGATAGAGGGTTGGAATAAAGGGCAATGGAGACAGTAAGGTAGAGGCTAGAGAGTAGGGTGAAGAATTGAGATTAGATTAGATGAGCCGAGGTTTTTTCGAGATACCTTTAGGAATTCTTTCCAGGATTTCTACAGGCATTCCTTTCGAGAATCTTTCCAAGTTTATTCCCGAAATTCCTTCAGCTATTGCTTCCAAAACTGCTGCACGGATTGCTCGGGGATTTTTGTAGGGATTGCTTTGGAAAATCCTGAAAGGATTCATTCCTATCGTGATCTCTCTAACGATTCCATCAGGTATTCTTTGCGGGATTTCTTTAGGAATAAGTTCAGAGATTTCTGCCAGAATTGCTTTGAAAATACTGAAAGGATTATTTCAGAAATTTTAACCACCGTTCTTTTATGCATTGCTACTGGAATAACTTCACAGATTCATTTTAGTAAACTTTCAAAGTGTTCTGTCGAAACATATTCAGAGAATCCTAATGTAATTATTTCTATGAGCCGGGATCCTCGTTCGGGATTTATACAGCAATTTTTCCCGGAATTTCTTCTGTGATTATTTCAGGGATTCCTTTCAAGCTTTCAGCTGAGATTCCCTCAGAACTGCACCAAATATGTCTCTCAGAATGGCCTCAGTAAATCCTCCCGGGATTCCTTCAGGGATTTCTACCGGGAATGCTCATCCCCCCCTGCGTTATGTTTTGCAGGCTTTTGTACGTAACTCTAAATAACAATTGGTAGATCGAATAAAATTAAATTTTTGGTTGGTTTATCATTTTTCTTGTAGCCGAAAAACACATTATGTTTACAATGTAACTTTGAAGTGTCCAGAATAACACCATAAAACCCACATATTGTTCATGAATAAAATATCATGAAGTAGAACAAACATAAGTGGAGAAGCCGTGTAGACTACACTCAGGCAAATAAACCTAAGATTATCATAGGGTCTAACTTATGAAATGACCTTCAAACAATTCATAACGGCTAGAACGATTTTTATAAGGTCGGTCACCGAAACCCAGGGAGCTGGGCTTACCTTCCCGGAAGCTACGAGTTTTGCATTGGCATTTCCTCCACTTACAGTGCTAAATAGCTAGGCTCAAGCGCCAGTATTCGCCGTCGTATTAGACAAAAGAGTTTAATTTATGAGAAAAATGCAAAACGCCACGGTTTTCCATACAAAGATTAATAAATCGAATTGGTTGACCCATTTTCTTGAGTTTGATCAATCTGTTAAATAAAATCGCGTACAATACATGCCAAAAACTGAAAGCAAATCAATCTATTGCAACAAAATAGCATAAACAAAATATTACTGAACCGTAAATTTGATAAGACAAAGCAAAGCTCAACCGTAACGAAGCACAATACTTTACCAGTAAATACCTAGATCATCTAACACCAACCGACTCCTGCAAGCCTAACCAGAGCACAAGTTGTATTGCAACAGACACACGCTCTACCAAATCTAATCTATTTTCCCTTTCCACAATTTGCAAAGAGGCCAATGACGACGGGTTCATCGGATTGCCGTTGCCATAGAACTGTCGCACCCTCGCTCCCACGAACGTTAACACCGGTGCCGCCGCCACCGCCGCTGCTGAGCGATGGCAATCCGGTGCCAGGGAGTAAAGCAAGTTTAAATTCAATTTCGCTATTGTTGGAAGTTATTAAGATCTAACCCGATTTTCAACCACCCAACACGCCGTTTGTCTGGGTGCGCAATAATTGAATACAAAAGATGGGTCCCTTCCGTTGCCGGTTTTGCTTTATTTCCCAGAATTGGAAAATGTCACCCATAAAAGGATATAAGATACAGGACTGAAGTTATATTGAACTGAGCTTTCTTTGTGGTTTAAATTCACTTACATATATGCGGGAAATTTTCGGCGACACTTTTACGCAGTCTTCATACGGCTCTTGATGGAGATCCGAAATTCATATGCAAATCAAGACCCAAATAGATGTCTCTAGATTCCACAGTTTCAATTCATAATTCCACATACACTGCAGAAGCTACTATGTACTGAAGAAACCCATTCGAAAAACCGTTCCCCGACGATGAACTCGAGAAGCACTCCGGCCCGCTGTTGGCAAATATTTGTGACTTACCGAAATTTCAAATTACTAGGATTCCTTTCCGTCATCATCGCCCAAAAGTGGCGACTATTAACGACAATATAGCTAAAACTTTACCGAAAAAGAAAAAAAAAATCAAGTGGTCTTCAAATATTTATCTGCGATTGAAATATTTCTTTCCTTTCCGGCCGCGTTCGGGGCCGCCGGGTCAAAAGGGAACCAAAAACACAAACTATCGTCAACGTCGTATTATTAGTTTCTCCCATTAGGAAACCACCGCCGACGATGATCTTCAGGTCGGTCTCTGTAAGATGCTCGGCGTAGAAAACGGTAGAAAAGTAAAGTCAAACTGTTTCTGTTTTGTTTAAATTTGATCTCTTCTTCACCCGGGGACTTTTGGGTTTGTTTGACAACTCACCAGAAAAAAAAGCTTGAGAGAAGCTTCTCCAATTCAAAAAAAATCAAACCATACCACACAGCTTCCGCCTATCTCGAGCCCCGCGCGCGGCTAATGTTCAACGAGGTGTACCTATTGCGAGAAATAGAAAATGTGTTATGCTTTCCAAGTGGCTTAATTTGAATAAATGCTGACGACAGTTGCGTACGCTCGCCTGCACAGGTGCACACTAGGGTGCACACGTGCTTCGATCGAGCCGTTTCAGATCTCCAAATATCCGCGGGCAGCGGTCTTCGGGAGTAACTATAGAAAAGGTACTTTGTTATACAAATACACTTAAATAACAAATTGTATGATGCAACCGCCCACCGCATCATCGTTCGGCTCAGGTAATCAGGGTGCTGCTGATGAAGTTTCAAATGAAAACATTTCTTTTCCCATAATCAAAGGAATCCCAAAGAAGAAGTAAGGAATCCCAGGAAAAATTCCGGGAGGAATCCCGAGCGGAGTCCCAGAATAAAACACTGGGAGGAATCTGGGCAGAAATCCCTAAAAGTTCAGCAACTCCTTCAAAACAAATTGTCTAAATACGACATTTTTGTGGCCAAAATTCCTTCTGTGACTCAAAATTGCTCCAGAAAATATACTAAATACATTTGTTTAGCAATTCTTCCTGAAACTACTTAGAAAGTTCTTCCAAAAATTCTTAAGAAAATTAATCCACAAACTCCTGCGGGAATTCTTTAAGAATTTCCTCCATTAACTCCTCTGCGAATTCCCAAAGAAATTCCTCCGAGAGTTCTTATGAAAACTCCTCCAGGAATTAGAAGTTCTTCCAGAAATTCCTCAGCATTATTTTCTGAGAAATTACTCAGCATTTCAACCAGAAATTCTCGCGGTTATTCATCCAGATTTTTTTCCGGGAATGAGTCCAGAAATTCCTACGAGAATTTTTCCAGATACTCTTCCGGGAATTCGTTCGGAATTTTTACTGGAGCTTGTCCGGAATTCCTCTTATAAAAAATCGTCAAAAAATTGCTCCAAAAGCCCTTCTGGGAAATCCTCAAGAATTTTCTCTGGGAACTCCAGCAGTTCTTCCAGAAATCCTCCAGAAATTCCTCCGAGAATTCCTGCATAAATTTCTACGAGGAATCCCCTGGGAATTCCAAGAGGAACCCCCTGGGAATTCCAAGAGGAATCCCATGGGAAATCCAAGAGGAATCCCTTGGGAATTCTAAGAGGCATCCCCTGGATATTCCAAGGTGAATCCCCTGGGAATTCCAAGAGGAATCCCCTGGGAATTCCAAGAGCAATCCCCTGGGAAGTCCAAAAGGAATCCCCTGGGAATTCCAAGAAAAATCCCCTGGGAATTCCAAGAGGAATCCCCTGGGAAGTCCAAAAGGAATCCCCTGGGAATTCCAAGAAAAATCCCCTGGGAATTCCAAGAGGAATCCCCTGGGAATTCCAAGAGGAATCCCCTGGGAATTCCAAGAGGAATCCCCTGGGAATTCCAAGAGGAATCCCCTGGGAATTCCAAGAGGAAGTCCCTGGGAATTCCAAGAGGAATCCCCTGGGAATTCCAACAGGAATCCCCTGGGAATTCCAACAGGAATCCCCTGGGAATTCCAATAGGAATCCCCTGGGAATTCCAAGAGGAATCCCCTGGGAATTCCAAGAGGAATCCTCTGGGAATTCCAAGAGGAATCCCCTGGGAATTCCAAGAGGAATCCCCTGGAAATTCCAAGAGGAATCCCCTGGGAATTCCAAGAGGAATCCCCTGGGAATTCCAAGAGGAATCCCCTGGGAATTCCAAGAGGAATCCCCTGGGAATTCCAAGAGGAATCCCCTGGGAATTCCAAGAGGAATCCCCTGGGAATTCCAAGAGGAATCCCCTGGGAATTCCAAGAGGAATCCCCTGGGAATTCCAAGAGGAATCCCCTGGGAATTCCAAGAGGAATCCCCTGGGAATTCCAAGAGGAATCCCCTGGGAATTCCAAGACGAATCCCCTGGGAATTCCAAGAGGAATCCCCTGGGAATTCCAAGAGGAATCCCCTGGGAATTCCAAGAGGAATCCCCTGGGATTACCAAGAGAAATCCCCTGGGAATTCCAAGAGGAATCCCCTGGGAATTCCAAGAGGAATCCCCTAGGAATTCCAAGAGAAATCTCCTGGGAATTCCAAGTGGAATCCCCTGGGAATTCCAAGAGAAATTCCCTGGGAATTCCAAGAGGAATCCCCTGGGAATTCCAAGAGGAATACCCTGGGAATTCCAAGAGGAATCCCCTGGGAATTCCAAGAGGAATCCCCTGGGAATTCCAAGAGGAATCCCCTGGGAATTCCAAAAGAAATCCCCTGGGAATTCCAAGAGGAATCCCCTGGGAATTCCAAGAGAAATCCCCTGGGAATTACAAGAGGAATCCCCTGGGAATTCCAAGAGGAATCCCCTGGGAATTCCAAGAAGAATCCCATGGGAATTCCAAGAGGAATCCCCTGGGAATTCCAAGAGGAATCCCCTGGGAATTCCAAGAGGAATCCCCTGGGAATTCCAAGAGGAATCCCCTGGGAATTCCAAGAGGAATCCCCTGGGAATTCCAAGAGGAATCCCCTGAGAATTCCAAGAGGAATCCCCTGGGAATTCCAAGAGGAATCCCCTGGGAATTCCAAGAGGAATCCCCTGGGAATTCCAAGAGGAATCCCCTGGGAATTCCAAGAGGAATCCCCTGGGAATTCCAAGAGGAATCCCCTGGGAATTCCAAGAGGAATCCCCTGGGAATTCCAAGAGGAATCCCCTGGGAATTCCAAGAGGAATCCCCTGGGAATTCCAAGAGGAATCCCCTGGGAATTCCAAGAAGAATCCCCTGGGAATTCCAAGAGGAATCCCCTGGGAATTCCAAGAGGAATCCCCTGGGAATTCCAAGAGGAATCCCCTGGGAATTTCAAGAGGAATCCCCTGGGAATTCCAAGAGGAATCCCCTGGGAATTCCAAGAGGAATCCCCTGAGAATTCCAAGAGGAATCCCCTGGGAATTCCAAGAGGAATCCCCTGGGAATTCCAAGAGGAATCCCCTGGGAATTCCAAGAGGAATCCCCTGGGAATTCCAAGAGGAATCCCCTGGGAATTCCAAGAGGAATCTCCTGGGAATTCCAAGAGGAATCCCCTGGGAATTCCAAGAGGAATCCCCTGGGAATTCCAAGACGAATCCCCTGGGAATTCCAAGACGAATCCCCTGGGAATTCCAAGAGGAATCCCCTGGGAATTCCAAGAGGAATCCCCTGGGAATTCCAAGAGGAATCCCCTGGGAATTCCAAGAGGAATCCCCTGGGAATTCCAAGACGAATCCCCTGGGAATTCCAAGAGGAATCCCCTGAGAATTCCAAGAGGAATCCCCTGGGAATTCCAAGAGGAATCCCCTGGGAATTCCAAGAGGAATCCCCTGGGAATTCCAAGAGGAATCCCCTGGGAATTCCAAGACGAATCCCCTGGGAATTCCAAGAGGAATCCCCTGGGAATTCCAAGAGGAATCCCCTGGGATTACCAAGAGAAATACCCTGGGAATTCCAAGAGGAATCCCCTGGGAATTCCAAGAGGAATCCCCTAGGAATTCCAAGAGAAATCTCCTGGGAATTCCAAGCGGAATCCCCTGGGAATTCCAAGAGGAATCCCCTGGGAATTCCAAGAGGAATCCCCTGGGAATTCCAAGAGGAATCCCCTGGGAATTCCAAGAGGAATACCCTGGGAATTCCAAGAGGAATCCCCTGGGAATTCCAAGAGGAATCCCCTGGGAATTCCAAGAGGAATCCCCTGGGAATTCCAAGAGGAATCCCCTGGGAATTCCAAGAGGAATCCCCTGGGAATTCCAAGAGGAATCCCCTGGGAATTCCAAGAGGAATCCCATGGGAATTCCAAGAGGAATCCCCTGGGAATTCCAAGAGGAATCCCCTGGGAATTCCAAGAGGAATCCCCTGGGAATTCCAAGAGGAATCCCCTGGGAATTCCAAGAGGAATCCCCTGGGAATTCCAAGAGGAATCCCCTGGGAATTCCAAGAGGAATCCCCTGGGAATTCCAAGAGGAATCCCCTGGGATTACCAAGAGGAATCCCCTGGGAATTCCAAGAGGAATCCCCTGGGAATTCCAAGAGGAATCCTCTGGGAATTCCAAGAGGAATCCCCTGGGAATTCCAAGAGGAATCCCCAAGGGCGTAGCCAGCTTTTTGGCCAGGGGGGGGCGAGCACCCTTACACTGAAAACCACTTTGCAGTAACAAGGAGTTCAAATACTTCATCATTAAAAATAAAAAATAAAAGTGAAGTATGAAATATGGGTGATTAACAGGAATGGTTCAACGGAAGAATCATATACGATTATAATCCTGAGGAATCCCTCAAGATATTGCTTCAGGAATTTCTTAACAAATGCCATCATGAATTTGAATTTATCCAGCAGTTTCTCCAGAAATTTCTTTAATATTTTTCCAGGTCATTTTAATGTAGATATTCCAGAAGAAAATACCTTCGGAAAACTTGCAGTAATTCCATTGGGAATACCTTCAGAAAATTCTTCAATAATTCCTCCAGAAGTTTTATTACGAATTTCACCATGCATTCTTTTGAGAATTTCCCCAGTAATTCTTTACAAATATCATTCTTAATTCCACCAGAAATCCGTTTGAGAAGCTCCAGAAAATACTTTAAGATTTTCTCCGGGAATTCTTTCAAAAATTCCAATCAAACTAAGATTCCTTTCCTTGAGGAATACCCTAAGAATTTTTTGGAGAAATTTCTTCGAAAAATCCTTTAATGAATTCCTTTGGAATCACGGGAAAAAATCTTTGAAAATTTCTAAAGGAATTCCTTCGGAAATTCCTGGAGGAATATCTTTGGAAGCTGCATTCGAAAATTTTTAAAGGAATAAATTAAAAAATAATTTCAGGAATGTATTTCGAAAATACATGAGGAATTCCACCTGAAATTCCTTGACAAATTCTTCAGAAATTTCTTGAGGAATTCCTTCATTTCTAAAGCTCCTTGAGAAATTCCATAAGACATTCCTTCGAGAGTTCTTCTACGATTCTAAATCTATTTCAAAGAAATTCCTCAAGGAATTCCCGAAGAATCTTCTAAAGGAAGATTTAGAAGATTCTTCGGGAATTCCTTGAAGAATTTCTTTGAAATAGATTTAGAATATTCCTTGAGGAACTCCTTCGGAGTTTTCGTGAGGAATGCTTCCGGAAATTCCTTGAGGAATGCCTTCAAAAATTCTTGGAGGAATTCATCCGGAAATTTCTGTGAGAATTCCTTCCCAAATTCCTGAAGCAATTCATTCGAAAATATTGAAAAAAAAAATCACTAAAAGTCTCTTGAGATATCCCTTCTGAAATTCCATAAGGAATTTCTTTAAAAATCTTTCAAAACTTCCTTGAAAAAATATTTCGAAAATTCCTGAAGAAACGCTTTTTGTGATTTTTTATTTCCTAGAGGAACTCATTCGGAAATTCTTCGAAGAGCTCCTTTAAAAATGCCTTGATAAGGAAAATTCGGAAATTGTTAAAGGAGTTCGTTTGGATTTTTTTTTGACATATGTCTGAAATGTCTTATGGAATACCTTCGGAAATTTTGTGAGAAATTGTTTGATAAGTTCGTTGAGGAATTTTTCGATTTTTTTATCAATCTTTACGAAATTCCTCAAGGAATTCCAGCGAAAGATCCTTGAGAAGTTTCTTCGGAAATTCCTCAAGAAATTTCTTCAAAAATGTATTGCGAAACTCCTACGAAAACTTGAGAAACTTCTTCAAACATTCCTTCAGAAACACGTTTGGGGATTATGTGAGAAAATCCTAAGGAAATTTTTTGAGGACAAACGTCAAAAATTTTTGGAGGAATTCATTCGGAAATTTTTGGAGGTATTTCGAAGCAAATCCATAAGAAATTTCTTTGGAAATTCCGGGAGGGGGTTCTTCGGAAATTTGTAGAGGAATTCCTTCGGAAATTCAGGAGAAAATCCTTTGAAAATTCCAGGAGAAATTCCTTTGAAAATTCCTGGAGGAAATCCTACGGAAATTCCTGGACAAGCTCCTCCGGAAACTCATGGAGGAATTCTCCGGGAAAATCCTGAAGGAATTCCCTCGGAAATTCTTGGAGGAATTCCTTCGAGAAATCGTGGAAGATTTCCTTCGGGAATTTCTGGAGGAATTTCTTCGGAAATTCCTGGAGTAATTTCTTCGGAAATACCTGGAGAAATTCATTCCTGAAATTTCTGGAGGAATTCCTTCGGTAATTCATGGAGAAATTCCTTCAGAAAATCCTTGAGGGATTCCTTGGCAAAAGTCCTGGAGGAATTCCTTCTGAAATTTATGGAGAAACTCCTTCGGAAATTCGTGAAGGAATTCTTGGAGAAATTCTTTCGAAAATTCCTGGTGGAATTCCTTCGGACATTCATGAAAGAATTCCTTCGGAAATTCCGGCAGGAACTCCTTTGAAAATTCCAGGTGAATTTTTTTTGAAAATCCCTGGAGGAATTCCACCAGAAATTACTGCAGGAATTCCCTCGGAAATTTCAGGAGGAATTCCTTCGGAAATTGCTGGAAGATTTCCTTCGGAAATTCCTGAAAGAATTCCTTCGGAAATTTATGAAGGAATTCCTTCGGAAATTGCTGAAGGAATTTCTTCGAAAATTCCTGGAGGATCTCCTTCGGAAATTCCTGGAGGATCTCCTCCGGAAATTTCTGAAGAAATTCATCCGGAAATTCATGGAGGAATTTCTCTAAAATTCCTGGAGGAATTCCTTTGAAAATTCGTGGAAGAATTTCTTCAGAAATTCGTGAATGAATTCTTTCGCAAAATTCCCGGAGGAATTCCTTCGGAAATTCATGAAGAAATTCCTTCGGTATTTCCTGGAGGAATTCCTCCGGAAATTCCTCGAGGAATTTCTTCGGAAATTCGTGGAGGGATTCCGTCGGAATATTTCTGGAGCAATTCCTTTGGAAATTCATGTAAGAATTCCTTCGGAAAATTCTTTAGAAATTCCTTCGCAAAACTCCTGGAGGAATTCAATCGGACATTCATGGAGGAATTCCTTCGGAAATTCCAGGAGGACATCCTTTAAAAATTCCAAGAGGAATTCCTAATAGAATTTCTTCGGAAATTCTTGGAGGAATTCCTCCGGAAATTGCTCGAGGAATTTCTTCGGAAATTCGTAGAGGAATCCCGTCGGAAAATTTCTGGAGGAATTCCTTCGGAAATTCATGGAGGGATTTCTTCGGATATTCATGAAGGAATTCCTTCAGAAATTCCAGGAGGAAATTCTTTGAAAATTCCAAGAGGAATTCCCTTGAAAATTCCTGGAAGAATTCCTTTGGAAATTCCTGGAGGAATTCCTCCGGAAATTCCTAGAGTTATTCCGCCAGAAATTTGTGGAGGAATTTTTCCGAAATTTCCTGGAGGAATTGCCACGGAAATTCCTGGAGGAATTCTCTCGGAAATACATGAAGGAATTCATTTGGAAAATCCTGAAGGAATTCCTTCGCAAAATTCCTGGTGGAATTACATCGGAAATTCATGGAGAAATTCCTTTGGAAATTTCCAAAGGAATTTCTCCAGGAATTGCCGACAGAATTTCTCCTGGAATTTCTGAAGGAATTCCTTCTGGAATTTCCAAAAAGAATCCTTCAGGAATTTCCGAAAGAGTTTCTCCAGGAATTTCCGAAGGAATTTCCAAAGGAATTCCTCCAGGAATTTCCAATGAAATTCCTCCGGGAATTTTTAAGAAATTTCTCCAAAAATTTCCGAAGGAAATCCTCCAGGAATTTCCGAAATAATTGCTCCACGAATTTCAGAAGGAATGCATCCAAGAGATTTCGGAGGGATTTCTCCAGGAATATCCGAAGAAATTCCGAAAGAATTCCTGCAGGAATTTCCATGAATCTTCAAACGAATTCGTCCAGCAATTTCCGAAGGAATTCCTTCCGGAATTTCCGAAAGAATTCCTCCAGGAATTTTTGAAGGAATTCCTAACAGAATTTGTAAAGAAATTCCTCCATGAATTTTCGAGGGAATTCCTCTTGGAATTTCCAAAAATAAAATCCAAAAAGACTTTCCAAAAAAAAATCTTTCAGTAATTTCCGAAGAATATATTCCAGCAATTTCCGAAGCAATTCCTCCTGGAATTTCCAAAGGAATTCGTCCAGTAGTTTCCGAAGGAATTGCTCCAGGAATCATAAAAAGCATTCCTCTAAGAAATTTAGAATGTTTTTTTTTTCCAGGAATGTCCTAAGGAATTCATCCAAGGATTTTTTCAGGAATTTCCTAATAGATTTCTGAAAGAATTCCTCCAGAAATTTCCGGAGGTATTCATCCAAAATTTTTCGAGGGAACTTCCCAAGGAATTTCCGAAGGAATTCTTTCAGAAATTTCCGAACAAATTCCTTCAGGAATTTCCGAAGGAATTCCTTCCAGGAATTTGCGAAGGGATTCCTCCAAGAATTCTGAAATTTTTAAGGAATTCCTCCAGGATTTTTTGAAGGAATTGCTTCAGGAATTTCCGAAGCAATTCCTCCCGGAATTTCCGAAAAATTCCTCCAGGAATTCCTAAAGAAATTCATTCTGGAATTTCCGAATGAATTCCTCCAGGAATCTCCAAAGGAATTCCTCCAGAAATTTCCGAAAGTATTCATCTAAGATTTTTCGAAGAACCTCGCCAAGGAATTTTCGATGGAATTCCTCCAGTAATTTCCGAACGAAGTCCTTCACGAATTTCCGATGGAATTTCTCCAGAAATTTCAGAAGGAATTCTTCAGGATTTTGCGAAGGGATTCCTCCAAGAACTTTGGAAGGAATTCCTCCAGGAATTTCCAATGGAATTCCTCCAGCAATTTTCGATCGAATTCCTTCAGGAATTTCCGAAAGAATTCCTCCAAGAATTCGTAAAGGATTTTCTCCTGGAATTTCCGAATGAATTCCTCCAGGAATCTCCAAAGGAATTCGTCCAGCAATTTCCGAAGGAATTCCTCCTGGAATTTTTGAAGGAATTCCTAATGGAATTTCCGAAGGAATTCTTCCCGGAATTTCCGAAAGAATTCCTTCAGGATTTTCCGAAGGAATTCTGCTAGGAATTTTCGACGGTAATTCTCCAGGAATTTCCAAAAAAATCTAAGAAGAATTTCCGAGAAAATGCCTCTAGGAATTTCTGTAGGAATTCCTCCAGGAATTTGCGGAGGAATTCCTCCAGGAATTTTCAAAAGAATTCGTCCAGCAATTTCCGAAGGAATTCATCCAGTAATTGCCGAAGAAATTATTGCAGGAATTTCCGAAGGAATTCCTCCTGGAACTGCCAATGAAATTCGCCCAGCAATTTCCGAAGGGATTCCTCCCGGAATTTCCGAAAGAATTCCTAAAGGAATTCCTCTAGGAATTCCAAAGGAATTCGTCCAGCAATTTCCGAAGGAATTCCTCCCGACTTTTCTGAAAGAATTCCTCCAGGAATTTCCGATGGAATTCCTCCTGGAATTTCCGAAGGAATTCCTCCAGGAATTCCGCTAGGAATTTCCGAAGGAATTCCGCTAGGAATTTCCGAAGGAATTCCTGCAAGAATTTCCAAAAAAATCCAAAAAGTATTTCCGAAAAAAAATCCTCCACGACTTTCCAAAGGAATTCCTCCAGGACTTTCGGACGGAATTCCTCCAGGAATTTTCAATGACATTCGTCCAGAAATTTCCGAAAGAATTACTCCAG
This sequence comes from Aedes albopictus, assembly GCF_035046485.1. NCBI lineage: Eukaryota > Metazoa > Arthropoda > Insecta > Diptera > Culicidae > Aedes > Aedes albopictus. The sequence continues at coordinate 142,611,349 of NC_085136.1, read as the reverse complement.
GAATTTCCAAAAGCATTCCTCCAGGAAGTTTGGAATTATTTTGTCCAGGAATTTCGTAAGAAATTCACCTAAGGATTTCTCACGAATTTCTCCATGGATTTCTGAAAGAATTCCTCCAGGAATCTCCGAAGGTATTCATCCAAGATTTTCCCAAGGAACTGCCCAAGGAATTTCCGATGGAATTCTTCCAGGAATTTGCGAAGGGATTCCTCCAGGAATTTTGGAAGGAATTCTTTCAGGAATTTCTAAAGGAATTCCTCCAGGTATTTCCGAAGGAATACCCTCAGGAATTTTCGAAGGTTTTCCTCCAAGATTTTTTTTTTTTTATTTATTTACTAGTCTTCGAATACATCGTACAGACAGTTAATACTATGAACTAGAACTTATCCTACTTTTAAACATATGCTTAGTCACATTAAAATCAAAATTTACAGACACTTCATTAAAACAACGACAACAAACATCAAATGGATTATTTTGTCCAAAAAGAGTACGATGAAGGGGATTTCGAAGAAAGTCAGCCCGTCTGGTTCTTCTGGGCGGAACGTTGAGAAGTATGTTGTTCAGCAGTAACGGGCAGTCCACATTGTCACGCATGATGTCAAACACAAAGAGGCGCTGCAATAAAATCCTCCTACTTTCCAAGGTTGGCAGGTGTATCAAAGCACTACGATGTTCGTATGGTGGCAGTCGAATGGGATCATTCCACGGCAGTTGACGCAGTGCGAATCGAAGAAAGTTTCGTTGAATACGTTCAATGAATACGTTCAATTGAATTTCCGAAGGAATTCCTGCATACATTAAAAAACACGAGGATGCAGGAGAATTTTATTTTTACTAGTCAAAAACAGCTCTGATCATCTAAGCTTTTCGGGTAAATTAGAATATAGTTGATCGGTCAGGGCGGGGCCACGGCCCCCCCCTGCCCCCCCCTGGCTACGCCCTTGGGAATCCCGTGGAAATTCCAAGAGAAATCCCCTGGGAATTCTAAGAGGAATCCCCTGGGAATTCCAAGAGGAATCCCCTGGGAATTCCAAGAGGAATCCCCTGGGAATTCCAAGAGGAATCCCCTGGGAATTCCAAGAGGAATCCCCTGGGAATTCCAAGAGGAATCCCCTGGGAATTCCAAGAAGAATCCCCTGGGAATTCCAAGAGGAATCCCCTGGGAATTCCAAGAGGAATCCCCTGGGAATTCCAAGAGGAATCCCCTGGGAATTCCAAGAGGAATCCCCTGGGAATTCCAAGAGGAATCCCCTGGGAATTCCAAGAGGAATCCCCTGGGAATTCCAAGAGGAATCCCCTGGGAATTCCAAGAGGAATCCCCTGGGAATTCCAAGAGGAATCCCCTGGGAATTCCAAGAGGAATCCCCTGGGAATTCCAAGAGGAATCCCCTGGGAATTCCAAGAGGAATCCCCTGGGAATTCCAAGAGGAATCCCCTGGGAATTCCAAGAGGAATCCCCTGGGAATTCCAAGAGGAATCCCCTGGGAATTCCAAGAGGAATCCCCTGGGAATTCCAAGAGGAATCCCCTGGGAATTCCAAGTGGAATCCCCTGGGAATTCCAAGAGAAATTCACTGGGAATTCCAAGACGAATCCCCTGGGAATTCCAAGAGGAATCCCCTGGGAATTCCAAGAGGAATCCCCTGGGAATTCCAAGAGGAATCCCCTGGGAATTCCAAGAGGAATCCCCTGGGAATTCCAAGAGGAATCCCCTGGGAATTCCAAGAGGAATCTCCTGGGAATTCCAAAAGTAATGTTCTTCAGAAAGACCTCCAGGAAATTTCCTAGAAACACCTTCAAGAATTTACTACAGATTCCTCCAGCATTTCTATCAAGCATTTATCCAGAAGCTCCTCAGAACATTCTGTCGGAAATTTCCCAGAAGTTCCTTCAAGAATTCCCCAAATATTTTTTTTCAAGGATTTCCAGTAGGAAATGCTCTCAGGAATTTCTCTAAGAAATCTTTTAAAAATATCCTCATAAACTCTTTCAGAAATTTCCCAAGAAATCCCTTCAGGAAACCATCAAGGATTTCCGTAAGGGATTTTCCCATAAATTTTCTACGGAAAATTATTCAGGAGTTTCTCTGATAATTTGGGATAATTTTCAGATTACCTGCTGCCGCCAACAGGAGCTCTTCACCAAATCAAAAGTAGTTGTCTGACCAATCTACCTATGGTTTACGGTACTGTGACGAGTTCCTTTTCGAATGTAATAAATCCGAAAAGTACACAGCGAGAGTAACTCGATCCCGTGCCGTTTGGTCTGGGCATCAACGCTAACACGGACTGGCTACTGGGCTGCAGCGTTCGACCTGAGTGAAGAAATTTTATGAGAAAGAAAATACTGTATAGTAGGTACCTACCTACTCTTCTCAAGTGGGCAAGAAGTGTAGCGAAAATTGTCACCGTCATCCGATGATGACAGAATGAAGTTGATTCGGTTCGTTCCGCTGCTGGAGAAGGGGCAAACCTAGGTTTTTTTTCGCTTTCCCTCTCTCTCTTGAGAGGGAAGTGACGTGGAACGAGGATATCGCTACTCAGGCGGAAAACCGACACGTTTGAAGAATGAAAGTTGGCAAGAGTAATTATTTTGGGACGAAATCCTTTTGCGATTTGAACCGGAACTGAGTGGGAGTCGTATTTGTGAAGGTTTCATTATTCTACGGAAATTTCGAGGTTGGTTTTGAGATTTCTTTGAATTGAGGCTACTGTTTTGCCTTTCTCGTACACTAAGTGTACTGGAAAGGCTATAAAGTTCACTCAAAAAACGGTTTTCCGAAAAAAAGGCTTGGAGGATCAAGTTACATACACCGATCAACTCAGTTCGACGAATTGAGATGATGTCTGTTTGTGTGTATGTATGTGTGTATGTATGTATGTCTGTGCGCAAAATAAGTTCACTCATTTTTAAGGCACTTCCTATTGGCTGATTTTACGGATTATAGCTCGAATCGAACCGGAATTTTACCGCATTGTTTGCTATCGATAGTGGTCCGCATCGGTCAAGGCGTTCCGGTGCTATGGCCATTTCAGTGATCCGGACCAGCACCGGTAGAACTGGCCGTATATAAAACTGAACCAAGCTCCATCATGCGACACATCAAACTACGGCGATTTTTGTAACCTTTATCATGGTTGACAAATTTTGTGCGAAAATCAACATCGGAGACCAAAAATTCTACGATGTCGGTCCAAAATTCAAGATGGCAGCTGTTTAATGTTTTTTAGACTCCAAATCCAAGCAATAAGGGTATTGCTGTGTGCAATCGAAACGCAAATATGAAATGCGGGAACACCAAACGCGGTAAGATTTTCTTACAATCAGCCCGATGTCAGCAGGAGCTTTTGCATCCTAGGTTGGCCTAAAATCTAAGATGGCGGCTCCCCCGAGAGCAGCTGACACCTGACCCTCTTCTGAGCATACCTTTTGCTCTAATGGCCTGTCCATAAACTACGTAGACTTTTAGGGGGGACGAGGGGGGGTCCGGCTAAAATCTACGCTCCATACAAATTTCGAAACTCCAGACTTCTTCCTCATACCAAATTATATATACATGAGGAAGAAGTCTGGAGTTCAAAGTGACGAACAGAATTTCCAACATGGCGGATTTAAATCCAAAATTCAAGATTGCGGCTTCATTTAAAGAGTGAATGGCTCAACGATAAACGATACGATTTCTGGTGCCATGATATGGAAATTTGTTAAACGTATGAAAGTAGGATATTGATCACCATATCACTTGAGTTTTATTGAAATGGGTTTTTCGAAGGCATGAGAAAGGCGCCATCACCGCTTGGTGGATTAATTTGTTTTTTTTTTTTAATCCTATCATAAATGTTAGTTAGAAGCACTTCTTTTACAATCCACTTTTTTTACTGTTCTCGCTTAACTTCGGTTACATCTTAAGTTTTGGTATATCGAGTCAAGTGGTTTTGTTTAATTTATTGATTTATTGTTCTTACTCTTACTCCTTCCTTTTCTTTTTCTTCTTCTTCTTCTTTTTCTTCTTCTTCTTCTTCTTCTTCTTCTTGGAGCAACGTTCCAACTGGGACATAGCCAGCTTGTCAGTGTTATATGAGCACTTATACAGTTATTAACTAAGAGCTTCCTCCTATTTTGCATGTGTATATCCTATGGTAAGTACGAAGATACTCCTTTGACCTCAGGTAAAAAACAAAAGTTCAAAAAATCTCCAGCAGCCCATTTTTCAACAAAATTCAACCAATTTTTTTTATCTGGTTTCCGGAAAGCTCAAGCGGATGATGCCTAGGATGTGGCGGTTCGACAGTGCAGTCTGCTGGAACAACGGACAAGTTACGGAATACGAATCGGATGGCGATGATGGGCTGGTATTCGTGCTATTGCACTCCCTGAGTAAAGTAGGGTGACACCTAGCTTGACACGGTGAGTGGGCTAATGGTACGATTGCCTCCGTCCTTGGTAGGCCTCCGGATACGTTCACTGCCTACTAGGCTCGGATATAACATTCTCGACTTACGACTTATGGACACGAACCCCATGAAAGAACGTGTCCGACCCTCGATTGACCTCCCTGTTCCACAGACATCCAAGAGATCACGAAAGCTACTAGATATTACGTATGGTGATAGCGGTGCGGAGGAGGACCCTGAAGAATGGAAGATCAAACAACAAGCAACGACGCAGCAGTGGCAAATCAGTTTGCCAGAACAGGTGCAAAAGCCACAAGGGCAAGAGAAGGAGCACCAACAGATGCAGCAGCAACAGCCATACGGCGCATGGAAGAGAGTACCAAAACTACCAAGGGTAGTGGTAGCCAAAACGCTAGTAGACGAACTGACCAAATACGTCGACAAATGAAGCAACGTGCACAAGGACATCAAAGCGTTAGTGATTCAGATCCAAGGGGCTCTTGGATCGGCAGTAAAAGAGTGGAAGAATATGGCACAGAAAGCCGAAGAAGCTGAGAAGGAACTCTCGGCAGCCAAGACAGCCAGTGAGGCAAGTCGAACGTCGGAAGCGAGAAAGCAGGTCACCAACGCAACCGTGAAGGAAAGCAGGGTGGTGGGAACTACTCCTTCTTCACGCCCGAAGAGCCCACGGGCATTGCCAGGAGATGTTAGACCTGGCGGCTCCAAGAAACATAAGGACGCTCCAGTTACTGGTGCACGCTATCCAGTAGAGAATGTCGTCGCAAACGGCCATACCCCGTGGCAGGTCGCCGGCAAAAGAAAAGTGAAATCGGCCGATAAAAACAGGTCACAAAAACGGAAGCTCATCAAGAGGAGAAATAAACTTCCATTGTCAATGCCATCAACGCGGATGTTCTGCGCACCATGCGAACCAATCCGGACCTAATGGATCTAGGGGAAGACGTGCAGAATATTAGACGCACCCGCAATGTGAAAACGATCCTCGACTTAAAAAAGGGATCCAGCAGCTCTTCCTACTTACAAAGAGCTTACCGAGAAAGCTATGGGCGACAAGGAGTAAAGATCGTCGGCCTTGCAGATGACGTGGTGATCGAGCAAACACGAGAGGAAGTAGAAGTACTGGCATTGGAGGCGATAGATGTTGTATAAGATGTTGCATAAGATGATAAAGTGGAGGCCATATGCGTGCATGCCTCCATTAAGGCGCATGTAAAATGTACGCATATCGCCGCCACTTTAACATCTTATACAACATCTTATACGATGACTGGTTGACTGGGAAGCTATCTCTAGCTCACCACAAGACCAAGATGGTTGTCTTCAGCAGCGATGCCAGATGATTTTCTGTATCACTCTTTCAAAAATCTGTATCCCATACGAAATTTGGGAGAGAAATCTGTATCCTATACAAATCAAAAATCTGTATTCCATATAAACGCAATCTGTACAGATGCTCAAAAATCTGTATAATACAGATAAATCTGTATATATGGCATCCCTGGTCTTCAGCAACTGGAAGAATGTGCAGCATGCGAGAATTGTGATTGGCGAGTGCATTCTAGACGACCGATTGAACTTCAACAACCCCGTTGGCGGATGAAATAGCCTAGGGCTAAAAATCTCGTTAATACAGATAAAAAAAACCGTTGTCTACGCCTGCAAGAAGCCCACGGTGGTGATTTCGGCACTATCCCGGATCATACGTAACAACCCAGCGAGTATCAACAGCAAGCGGAGAGCACTAGCAAGTGTATAATAAAACATTGGCAGGTACGCAGGTCCAGTGTGGTCAGCGGCATTGAGAACGGAAGAAACCGCGTTCAGCTGAACCGTACGTTCAGGCTGATGGCGATGCGCGTGTCGACTGCGTATCGAACCATCTCGTCAAACGCCGTGTGTGTGACCGCCGGGAGCATCCCTATCTGTCTTCTACGGGAAGAAGATAGCGACACGAAGGTGCCGAGACACAAGAGGAGTTCGGAAGAGAGAGCGAGCCAGCACACTATCCAAGTGGCAACAGCAGTGGAATAACGCTGCGAATGGCAGGTGGAACCATCGTCTAATCCCCAACGTGTCGATGTGAATCACCAGAGCACACGGGGAGGTTAACTTCCACATGACGCAATTTCTGTCTGGTCATGGGCACTTTAAGCGGTACTTGAACAGATTCGGCCATGCCAGGTCACCGATATGTCCTGAGTGTCGGGACATAGAAGAAACGCCGGAGCAAGTCATCTTCAGTTGCCCAAGTGCCGACAATATCGTCGAACGTATGTGTAGCAGGGATTGGCGACATGCACCGTGCGGTGCGAAAAAAAACGTGTGCTTCACACAATCTCAAGTGCTTGTCTTCCGTTTTGCCGAGAGACAGAGACGTATGAGTGAGAGCTTTCGTAATTGCGCGAGAGACAAACCGCAGAACTAGCTCTACGGCGCAGGGAGTAATGCACGGTGCTTCGGACTGTGCTTGTCACCAAACAGAAAAAATCACTTTATAACCTAATTGAAGAGTTTGTGTTTAGGTCGTTTGAATCGAAATTTTCCCAATCATGCGTAGTATCAAGCTAAGTGCAAAGAACGGAGACAAGCACCGAGAGAGTGCATACGACAGAGCGTGAGAGACAGGAGAGCTCCAGCGCGCACCCAGCCCAGAGTTTTGAGTCGCACCCTATCCCTGCCCGGGCAGAAAAGAATTACAAAACAATTGCAAGCTTTACCATTCAAAAAGAATTACTGAATGGTAAAATTTGTCATTGGTTTGTTTGAAATAAGTGACAAAAGGGCAAAAATAATAACTGACATTGTTTGATAAAATAACTAAAGAATGTCAAATTTTGACATTACAATGGCAAACCAAGAACAAAAAAATTAAGATAGAGAATTGCAAAATATACCATTATTGAGTTATTGAAAATATAACAATATCAAAATTAGTTATTCCCTTGTCATCCAAAAGAAGGGTAAGTTGTTTATTCCAATAACAAAATGAAAACTTATAAGTTTTTTGGATGGAAACAAATTGCAAACAAATATCAAAATTTACCATTAGAATAACCAAAATTCAAATTTTGTCATTATGTTGTTCTTGATAAGTGCCAAAACTGCGAGTTCATCAAACTCGCAAAAGGTCAACAACATCTCACCAATTGCAAAATTTGTTATGATAGCAAAATACGACATTCAGTAGTTATTCTTCCAAATTTTAAAATGACAAGCGAATGGAATATTTTGATATGATATCATATTATGCTATTCACATGTTGTTTTAAGCTCTTCATGAAGAACTCATGAATGACAAAATAAGTTATGACAATAAAATTTGTTATTCTTTTGTTTTTGGTTTGCCATTCACCTCTACCCGGGTGATGTGCAGCGATGAAGAAAAGTGGAACGCGGTTAACAGGACTGCAGTTCAGATCATGTCAGCACTACAGCAAAGTTGTCGGAAGGAACAACGATCGGTTTCGCTAGATATTCCTTCGCCGGGGAACTCTCTGACGGAGTAGATTAGACCGACCGCCGGGGGCTAGTCGAGTAGAACGCATCGTAGCATCGGTCTGGATCGTCGGAGCGCCAGTGAACCGGTTGCAAGGGCTCACCGGCATCGCTGGAGTGACTTCGGCACCCTACCAGTAGGATCGTAATGTACGCAAGGCGTAGAATGGCTTCCTACCGGGCGGGTTTGGGCACCGGATGATTCGGGCCCAAACCTGTCTTAGCTGTGTAAAACCGTAGGTACCTAATTTAATAACAAGAGCCGAAGGGCTCGGTGTGCAGAAAGCCAAAGGGCTCGGTATGGCGGAAGCGAAAAGGGCTCTACTAAATAAGGAAATTAACAAAAACAAAATGAACAGGAGCCAAAGGGCGCGGCATGATGGGAGCCAAGAAGCTCGGTTAAACTAGGAAACTAATCAATTTTAATAGCAGAAGCCAAAAAGATCAGTGTGATCGGAGCCAAGGGGCTCGTAATTGTAGAATG